>NC_044549.1:177236314-177873574 GCF_007565055.1 Rhinopithecus roxellana
TTCCCAGAGCATGTTCAGTCTTTATGCTATATTTGTGACATTCATTGTTATCACTGTAGTTGTAAATTTCTGCTTTCAAAACGATTTAATCCACTTTACCATCTGTTAATCCTGCAGTTGGGCACTGTTATTACCAGGCTCTAGTAGTAAGACCTCTAGGATATACTGAAGGCCTAAACCAGCCATGTTCAGAAGACCATGGCTATGCCCTGCTCAAAATCACCAGATTTAATATTGAATCCAACCTTCTCCTTTTCAAGAAAAAGTTAATTTCCTTATGAAAAGTTAAACAACCTTAACCAGCAATGTTGAAAATGCCTATTTATGTATTCATCCTTCATTTATTCGTTTTTGAGATTGATATGGTTTGGTTCTATGTGCCCACCCAAATCTCACACTGAATTGTAATTCGCAGTGTTGGAAGAGGGGCCTGGTGGGAGGTGACTGAATCATGGGGGCAGACTTCCCCCTTGCTGTTCTCTTGATAGAGTTCTCACACGATCCGGTTGTTTGGAAGTGTGTAGCACCTCCTCCTTCACTCTCTCTCCCCCTGCTCCGCCATGTGAGGACGGGGCTTGCTTCCTCTTAGCCTTCTGCCATGATTGTAAGTTTCCTGAGGCCTCCTCAGCCATGCTTCCTGTACAGCCTTTAGAATTGTGAGTCAATTACGCCTCTTTTCTTCATAAATTACCCAGTCTCAGGTATGTCTTTATAGCAGTGTGAGAACAGACTAGTATAGAGATCATAATACTACCCCTTTAAAGTACACAAGTTGGTAGGTTTTAGTATATTCACAAAGTTGTGCAACCTTCATTCCTATCTAATTCCAGAATATTTTCATCACTGTAAAAAGAAACCCACTACCCATCAGCAGTCACTCCCCACTCCTCCCTCCTCCCAGCAACTAATCATTAATCTACTTTCTATATTTATGGATTTTCCTATTCTGGACATTTCATACAAATGGTACTATATAAATGTGGCCTTTTGTAACCGGCTTCTTTCACTTTGTGTAATTTTTTTTTCCAAGATGGAGTCTTGCTCTGTTACCCAGGCGGGAGTACAGAGGCGTGATCTCGGCTCATTGCAACCTCCATCTCCCAGGTTCAAGCGATTCTCCTACCGCAGCCTCCCGTTTAGCTGGGATTACAGGCACGTGCCATCACGCCTGACTAATTTTTTGTATTTTTAGTAAAGATGTGTTTTCACCATATTGGCCAGGCTGGTCTCAAACTCCTGACCTCAAGTGATCTGCCTACCTTGGCCTCTCAAAGTGTTTGGCACTGTGTGTAATATTTTTAAGGTACGTCCATGCTGTACCACAAAACTTTTTCTTTCTTTTTTTAATTTTTATTTTATTTATTTATTTACTTTGAGACAGAATCTCTCTCTGTCACCCAGGCTGGAGTGCAGTGGCATGATCTTGGCTCACTGCAACCTCTGCCTCCTGGGTTCAAGTGATTCTCCTGCCTCATCCTCCCGAGTAGCTGGGACTACAGGTGCGCACCACCACACCTGGCTAGTTTTTGTATTTTTAGTACAAACGGGGTTTCACTGTATTGGCCAGGCTGGTCTCGAACTCCTGACCTCATGATCTGCCTGCCTCGGCCTCCCAAAGTGCTGGGATTACAGACGTGAGCCATTGCGCCTGGCCTCTTTTATTAAAAAAATTGTGATAAAAACACATAGCAAAACTTTTACCATCTGAGGCATTTTTAAGTGTAAAGTTTAGTAGTTGATGTAGTTTGGATGTTGGTCCCCACCTAACTCTCATGTTGAATTGTAATTCCCAGCGCTGGAGGTGAGGCTTGGTGGGGGATGTTTGGATCACGGGGACAGATCCCTTATGGCTTGGTGCTGTCTTCATGATAATGAGTTCTTGAGGATCTGGTCATTTAAAAGTGTGTGGCACCCCCTCCCCCACTCTCTTTCTCTTGTTCCTGCTTTCACCATGTGATATGCCTGCTTCCACTTCATCTTCTGCCATGAGTAAAAGCTCTCTGAGGCCTCCCTAGAAGCAGATGCCACTATGCTTCCTATACAGCCTGCAGAACCATGAGCCAATTGAACCTCTTTTCTTATAAATTACCCAGTCTCTAGTATTTCTTTATAGCAATGCAAGAATGGCCTGATAGGCCTGGTGCAGTGGCTCACACTTGTAATCCCAGCACTCTGGAGGGCCGAGGCGGGCAGATCACCCAATGTCAGGAGTTCGAGACCAGCCTGGCCAACATGGTGAAACCCTGTCTCTACTAAAAATACAAAATTAGCTGGGTGTAGTGGCAGGCACCTCTAATCGCAGCTACGCGGGAGGCTGAGGCAGGAGAATCACTTGAATCTGGGAGGCGGAGGTTGCAGTGAGCCGAGATCCTGCCATTGCACTCTAGCCTGGGCAACAAGAGCGAAACTCCATCTTAAAAAGAAAAAAAAGAATGGCCTAATAGAGTAGTGTTAAATATATTCACATTGTTGTGAGACAGATATCCAGAACTTTTTCATCTTGTAAAACTGGAACTCTATAACCATTAATAAACAAATTCCCTTTTTCTCCTCCTCTACCTGCCCCTGGTAACCACTGTTTTACTTTCTGTTTCTATTAATTTGACTACTTTAGATATCTCATGTAAATGGAATCGTAGTTTTTGTTCTTTTGTGACAGGTTTATTTCACCAGCATAATGTCCTCAAGATATGCCCATGTTGTAGCAGGTGATGGGATTGTCTTCCTTTTTAAGGCTGAATAATATGTGTATGCCACATTTTGTTCTCTCTTCATCCATGATGGACACCTGCGTTGCTTTCACTTCTTGGCTATTGTAAGCAGTGCCAGCATGAATAGTACCTCATTCCTTTTGCTGGCTGAATGATAATGACTTTTAAAAGTATTATTTATTAATGTCTGAAATATGCTGGGTATATCTTACTCCCTAATCTTTTACTTGTTATTTTTAAATGCTGTTTCTAAAGTGTATCTTATTCATAGGACTTGCTTAGAAAAATCCTTTACGATCCTTTAGAAAGGACCTTAACTTGCCCTTATAAAACTTCTTTGAGGCCAGGCACGGTGGCTCACGCCTGTAATCCCAGCACTTTGTGAGGCCGAGGCGGGTGGATCACCTGACGTCAGGAGTTCGAGACCAACCTGGACAACATGGCAAAACCCTGTCTCTACTAAAAATATAAAAAGTAGCCAGGCACAGTGGCTCACACCTGCAATCCTAGCTATTCAGGAGGCTGAGGCACAAGAATCGCTTGAACCTGGGAGGCAGAGGCTGCAGTGAGCCAGGATCGCATCGCTGCACTCCAGCCTGGGTAACAGAGTGAGACTCTGTCTCAAAAAAAAGACTTCTTTGAGCATGTGTGGGCCCGTTGAGTCCTGCCTTCAGTTGGTCACCAAAGCCCCAAGTGCTTTGTTCTCAAGTGCTTATTGTGAATTTAGCTTAAGTTTTCTATCATACGATTTTCTTCTTTCACAGCCTGCTTTAAGAGTATCAATGCACAGGATTCTGCTTAGTCATTTTATCCCTTTTATTCCCCAGCAGAAGTTGAGGAAAAGAAAATTTTAAAAGATGGGTATTTATTTGTTTGTATGTTAATACCCCAACTCATTTCAGGAAGAATTTGAAGTGGAGAAAAAGCTGTGTATGGACACTGTGTTGATATTGTCATCTTCTGATCCTGATTCTGTCATATGGGACCTGCCCACTCTCCCTAAGTACTGACATTCCTCCTATTTCCTCCCTAACTTCTGGAAAGGATCTATAGTTTCTTTCCCCCAGGATAATAGGGGTCAAAATTTTATGAAAATGATGAAATACTTACAGTGGAATTTGCATTAAAGGAAGAAAGTGGTATCTATATATTTACATCTACATCTATATCTAAAGTTTCTTAGTGGGTGGAGGGACTTTGAATTGCTCCTAAAACCACACCACCAAGGTGGCTGAATGCTCCTTGTAACATGCCTCACCATCCTACTTGTGAACTGAGCCAATACACTTCAAAAAGAGGTGGATCCCTCTCTCTGCAATGACCAGCATCAGAGTTACACAGAGACCTGGCAAATCATTACACATGAAGATGCCAGTGGCCCAACTTTGCTGCTGGGTTGCCTTTTCCTCCCGCTGAGGCTTTACTGCCCAGCCACTAAGTTCAAAAGCAGAGGCAAAGGTCCATAATACCTGACCTCTTGGAACAGCCCAGGATGCAGTGCCAACCAGCAGTTCCTTCTGACCAGCAGCACTACCAGGCTCTTTCTGAACAGATCACTCACCTCCTGGAAGTCCCAGTGCTGCTGGTGGATGGCCAAGCCTTCCTCCGTGCAGTTCTGAAGAATCACCTGCTCCTCCCTGACAGCGAAGCACAGGTGCTGTGGCCTGCCAAAGTGAATCTCCTTCCTGCTGGTGTGCTGCAGGTACTGTGACAGAAGCAAGGGTTGTTAGCGCAGCTAGAAAGAGATCCTCTCCAAAGCTGTAGAGGAGGTAAGAAGAACCCACTATACAGCTGAGGTCTAGGGGCAATCTTCAGATTCTATTGGGGTCAGCAAGATCACATCTCACGGTCAAGTCCAAAAACATGCTGCTAGACTAGTTGTAGCCTCTGAAGTCCCCATATTCCAGCTGCTCTCACATTCATATTTACACATTCTGGCATGTTTCTCTGTTACTTTGTTTACTGTATCATAGGTGAGGCCATAAAAAGTGCTGTGTGTTTGGTTAGTATACTGTTGAAAGCACAGATGAGGAACCTCTCTGAAGCCCAGGTTGATGTCTTTCTGGAGAGCCCTGACCTGCTCCTGAAACTAATTTTCCTGCAGTTTATTGTATCTGCTGGCTCTCACTCATGGTTATTGTTTCCTCCAGTGTTTTGTAGTGTTGGATTGTGCACAACTTTGTGAGGGGCTTTAACTGTGAGGATCTTGTGAACATTAATTGGAAGGCATGTCCTAGAAAGACTATTTTCTGTTCGTTTCTGTCAGATGCAGCTTGAACTTATTTTTACATTAATTTTGTGGCTTACAGACAGGATCAGCTTCATGGGCATGTGACCTGTGCAGTCACATGGGGCCTCATGCTTAGATGGGTTTAATACTCTTGGTTTAATAAAGTTGATTTAATGCTCTGCTGTCACTGTCTTGAAATTCTTAATAATTGTCAAATTAAAGACTACATTGTCATCTTGCACTGGGCCCTGCAATTAGATAGCCTGTCCTGTTTGAGGATTCCCAAACTTCACAATTAATACACATGTGAACCTAAGCCCATATTAGATGCAAGCTTGTGGTTAAAAATTCTCAGGGGAGAGTAATTTGTTTCCTACTCAAAGCCCCTGTAGGGACAAGTTTCTTGCCATTTTCCTGTGGCAGGGGGTGGATATTTCTAGTCAAACTTTTCAAGAACAGGTTACCCTTTGAAGGTCAAAGCTGGCTTGCTATGGGAGTTTCATTTCTGATTTCTCACCTCTCATGGGCTAAGGCGGGCTCTCATCACTTTTGCCTTGCATGGAGCCAACAGCTGTAGATTCCTGAGGCTGGCAGTAACCATCCCCTCATACTTGGTAGGGCAGCTTCGCCCATGTCCAATTCCTCTACTTTCAGTTGCCTCTTGTTTTTTGACCCCTAGAGGTTTCCCTTTCTTGCTTGCAAACTCATTTATTCATGAAAAAGGGTGTTTCATATTTTTTTATCCAGCATATCTTATCTAGGTGTTTATAGGGAAGGGCTTTCATCTTATCTAGTTTACAATATTGCAGGATCCTAAAGTCCTTACTATTAAAAAAAAAAAAAAAAGAACAAGAAAGAGCTAATATTCCTTTTGCATAAAGGAGGCTGTATTATTCTTTTGTTTCTTTATTTTTTTTATTCTTCTTTTTCAGCCCAAAATAATCTCTGTAGAGGCTGCATTATTCTTAACTGCAGGTGAGGAAACCAAGATTTAAAGAAGCCTGCCAGGATCACACAGCTAGAAAATGAGGGAGCTCAGATTCAAACCAAGCTATGCCTGACTGCAAAGCTAGAACAAATTTCACCCTACCATGTGGCTTCCTCACTCAGCACTCGATGTTTATGTCTGTATCCCTTGTGCCAGGTGTGAATGCCTATTAGTATGTCCTAGAAGATTGGTAAAGGGCAGAGCCAAAGGAGGCCAGATGGATCCTGAGCATCTCCCTTCCACATGTTCTATAGGCCTACAGCCTGCCCCCAGGAACCCGGGGCCTACGCTGCCAAGCCCAGCCTCAGCCAGCCTTCCGTGCAGGGCTGGACAACAGACCCTCAGAGAGATGCTGTCTTTTGCCCCCGGGATGTTTGATTCTCATCCAGTGACTATCTCCAGGAAATTATACTTTGATGTTTGTTTTTATTAGGGGCCTTTGGGGTGTGATAACTTAAAAGTCCCTATCACAGCCTGAAAAGAGAGAGACTTGGGGACAAGCTAGGCTTTCTAGGTTGTCATCCAGTTGTGAAAAGAAGTGGACCTACCAGCCCACAGCTACCGTCGGTGGAGGATTTCTACCACTTTGGGCAGTTACTCCATAATGAAAATTTTGAAGAGAAGTATTACTCCTAAGATATAAGGAGACCTTCCTAATGACCAAATGGTGCTGGAGACTGGAATGACCCTGCTGCCTCTAGATCCTTATCTTGATATGATTACCTTCTTCAGTCCTTGGACAATTGAACCCTGCCTGAACCTTGAAGGCTTCTGAGTTTGCAATCCCTGGGCTGTTTTCTGATCTTTCTTAGGTCAGTCACTAGACCCTAAGCCTCAGTTTTCTCATCTGTCAAATGAAAAGTTTGGCCAAACAGCCTCTCCATTTCCCTTTAACTAAGATGTTTTTATTTTCTAACAATGGCCTATCTCTGTGCTTACAGATGGAGGTGAGGTGAGGAGAGCTGTGATGGGTCATTACAGTGAGGGACCATGGTAGTCCAGGGACATGGGACCACAGAAAGAAGATATCTCAAAGGGAAGTAGGGGGCATCCCAGAAAAATGTCACCCACTTTCAAGTCTTCTTGGGCTATGATTCATCCTGAGAAGTCTGACTACCCACCTGTTGCTGCCGGCTGTCACTGCAAGGAGCCAACACCATGGGACAGTCCAGGAGGTTCCCTTCTGCTTGGCAGTCTGCACAGAGCCCAAGTCCAGTGTTGTGGAGCTGAAAGTGGACACGTGGGATTCACTCCACACAGGAGTGAATTCCAAATTCCACCCTCGGTCAGGCACCCTCGGTCAGGTACCATTCCTTTGCTGTATTCTCTGGAGTGTAGCCCAAGGTACATTGTTCAGGCCACAACAATGGGTGTGGTCAAGCTGAAGCCACTGACCCTAAGGGACAGGCCTCTTGAAGGAGTTGCTTTGGAGTGGGTAATGGAGCAAAACCAGCCACCTTCTTCAGACTGGCATGGAGGCACAGGATGGACCCAAGGCCTCTGAGGCCCTGCTAAACTGTGAATGGTTGACCAGGGACATGGAACAGCTAAACATCTAGTTGTTGTCTTGGGAAGCTTCCCTCTCCCTCCCCATCTTCCCTGGGTCATGCCTTGCCTTTCCAGAGAACCTGGGCCTGGGTTCAGATGGGTACAGCTCAGGGTAGACATTAGCCAGAAACCAGTGGAATGTCCGACAACTCAGTCTCCTTTGCAGCTGCAAGCGTTCCATACAGTCTGGCTTCTCAACCTGCGGAGGAGAAAGACACAAGCAGGATGATGAAAGCTTGTCTTGCTCAGAATTAACATGGTTGGGGATGGAGTGGCTGGGAAGAAGCTGAAGGATCAGGACAGAAGGAAGGGGCCAAGACCACAGTTCTCCAGGGCTGCAGTGGGGAGGGTCATGTGTTGGGAGAAGAAGGTCTGGAAGGGACAGAATAGCACAGATCTTCCCTACAGAGAGCTGTGGAACCAGCAAGACTGTAAGTGATATCAGCCCCTTCCCACACTCCCTCAAATCTCCAGTCTATAAAGACTATGATAAGCCAGGAGTGGTGGCTCACTCCTCCAGCAATTTGGGAGGCCGAGGCTGGTGGATCACTTGAGGTCAGGGGTTCAAGACCAGCCTGGCCAACATGGTGAAACCCTATCTCTACTAAAAATACAAAAAATTAGCCAGGAGTGGTGGCATATGCCTGTAATCCCAGCTACTCGGGAGGCTGAGACAGGAGAAATCACTTGAATCCAAGAGGCAGAGGCTACAGTGAGCCAAGATCATGCCACTGCACTCCAGCCTGGGTGACAGAGCAAGACTCCTTCTCAAAAAAAAAAAGAGAGAGAGAGAGAGAGAGACTATGATATCTGTGCTTTAATGATTTTTCTGCAGAAATTGGCAAAATTGTGGAACTTTGCACCTAGGTTGATGTAAGGAGAAACCACAATGGGCCTCATGGAGTCAGGTACTGACCCATAGGCAACTGAGATGAAGTTAGCTGGGAAATCATGGGCTAGGGGTTGGGGCAAGGCAAGTGTATCTTTCTTCACCTCTGGGTACCATTAATGAATCACTCCGTTGGGCTACACTATCCCCTCTTTTTGAGATTTTCCTTTATGATACAGTTGTCCTAGGATGGAGATCAAGGCAAATTGTTAACACTAGTACAAATTAATGTTTTTGGCTATATTGATGATACAAAGAACTGTACCCAAAAGTTTAGTACCAAATCATGGATACTTTTAGGGAAGAGAGAGGTGACAAGGATGGGTTGGAATGACCACAGACAAAAAAAGAGAGAACCCTTTCCTGGCATGGGGAGAGGAAGCAAGCTGGCCATGTCAGAATTCCCATTTGATGGCCTCTAATCTGACAGTAAGACACGGTCCACCAGGCTGTGTGAAGTGCGCTTGGTTTGGTTCTGTTTTCTCTCTCTTTTAGACCTCAGCTGGAATGTGGTAAGTCTGTTGTACTGAAATTCTCTCTAGACACTTCTCAAAGTGTGGTTCCCTGAGCATCTGCCTGAAGAATGCCCATGGAGCTTGTTAAAAATGTAGATTCCTGGGCCCTGCCCCAGAGACGATACAGTTGTTTGGGGTGGAGGCCCTGGAATCTGCATTTTAACCATTTCTCCTGGTGAGTCTTTTTCACACAAAGTTTGAGAAAAACTTCTCTAAGTCAGGAATTTCTTGTTTACTCGGTTTATTTACCCACCATGAAACCAAGGGGATCCATTACTTTTTCCTCTAAGTAAATTAGTATGTTTCTTGATGGCTTCTTAGCATTCTTTGTGTTTATTTGAAACCTCCCTACATCTTTCCCAGAGTTGGACTTTGCTACCAAAACAGAAACATTTCTTCATGTGAGTTCTATCACCTTTACTTTTCTTGATAAAGAGATAAACTGATAAATCTACCCAATCTTTGTTTGACCTTGAAGGAGGGGCAGGCTGACAATGAACTTTCCCTTCTGTAGAATTACGTCTAACAGAAGAGAAAACAAGGAAATGTCCACGCCCCGAGCAGCAAAAGTCTACCCTTGTCTTTTGGGTGCCCAGGATTTCTGTATCTCAAAACCTTGTGGGGATTTTGGGGTGGATGGAGAAATAGAAATCTTTAGGGCAAAATTAACTTTTGGTTATTTAAATTTAAAATAAATGCATGCTATCAAATACCTTCAGGGAGGCAGGAATGTCACTGAAACTTTGAAATCAAAGTAAGTGATAGGACATTTCCAAAGCATGAATACATGGAAATGTTCAAAAGAGAGAGAAATAAAAGGAGCCCTCTGCTAAACGTCTTCTCACTGACCAGTAAGGATGCCATTCTCCTTGCAGAAGTCATCAAATGAACAAAATGGACATCTGTGAATCAGAGAATGGACACCCAAATGGATATAAGAAGAAAAAGGTACCTCACCTGTAGACTTTATGAAAGTAAGCCTACCATTTATTCTTCAAAACACTCTTTCACATTTCATTTTATAGTATACTCACAACAGTTAGTGAGTTCTTACAGGTTACATGACTTTCCCAGGGTCAATAGCTTCTAATAGGTCAGAGTGTTATATCAGGTAGCTAGTCAGACAAAAGCAGGGCAGGGGAGGATTTTCCCCAAGCCCCCAACCTCCAGGGATGTCAGGCCGCCACCAGGTGTTGGTCAGGCAGCTGCTAACTGTCTTTCTAAACCAATAATTAGTTGCAGCTGGCACCAGAGAAAGGCAGTCTCTCCACAGACAGAGAAACCTGAAATTGGTGATCAGCTTCCCGATACGATCTCAGGAGTTGGGCAAGTGGGCTCAAGCACGTGCACTAAGAGGCAAAATGGTGGCGTTTTACTGGTATATGACCTTCCTCCGGGAGTAAGCAACTGGTAACGCCACAAGGGCGCATGCGAACAATTTCAGTAAACACACTGCGCATGCTCCCCTCCCAAGTGCTAACAGGCCACTGCACATGTGGACAGCCCTCCAGGGGAAGAATCAGGGAAGAAGGGACACAAGCCCCCAGAAGCATGCCATTGTATAAGACCCCAAGTCAAAGATCAAACTGCACACTTGATCTATGAAGTTGCCCACTTGGCCCTGTTCCAAACGTACTTTACTTCCTTTCGTTCCTGCCCTAAACTTTCCTTCCCCCCCCCCCCCCCGAGATAGGGTCTTCCTCTGGCTTCCAGGCTAAAGTGCAATGGGGCGATATCAGCTCACTGCAAACTCCACCTCCCTAGCTCAAGCCATCCTTCCACCTCAGCCTCCTGAGTAGCTGCTACTACAGGTGTACACCACCATGCCCAGCTAATTTTTGTAGTTTTTTGTAGACACCAAGGTTTCACCATGTTGCCCAGGCTGATCTTGAGCTCCTGGTAAACTTTTTAATAAACTTTCACTCCTGCTTTAAAACTTGCTTTGGTCTCTCACTCTGCCTTACGCCCCTCAGTTGAATTCTTTCTTCTGAGAAGGCAAGAATTGAGGTTGCTGCAGACCCATATAGATTCACCACTGAAAACAAGAGCCAAAGGTTGATCTCAGGTTTATAAATCTTTTTGCCATCCATCCATTCCCCCAATAAATGTTTATGGAGCACCTACTATGTGCATGGAATTTAACTAGGCATTGGAGATGTCAAGGTCAGCAGAATACTCTTCCTGCCCTTTTTGAGCTTGTAAGTTTGTGGAACATTTGTTGAGCGCCGCCTTCTTCTTCTTCTTCCTCCTCTTCTTCTTCTGAGGAGGGAGGGGAGGAGGGCGGGGAGAGAGTGATGAGGAGCGAGGAGGATAGGAGGAGGGGCAGGCGTGCGGAGGAAAGACGGGGAGCGAGGAGTGAGGAGGAGATGGAGAGTAGTGTACACGTGATATGCATAGAGGGTAAGAGCATTCGCATCATTAAGACGATCCTTCCATCCTACGCTACTATACTCCTCTTCTCCTCTTCTTCTATTCTTCTTCTTCTTATTCTTCTTTCTTTCTTCTTCTTCTCCTTCTCCTTCTCCTTCTTCTTCTTCTTCTTTCTTCCTTCGTTCTTCTTCTTTCTTCTTCTTTCAGAGTCTCACTCTGTCACCGGGCTGGAGTGCAGTTGCATGATCTCAGCTTACTACAACCTCCACCTTCTGGGTTCAAGCAATTCTCCTGCCTCAGTCTCCTGAGTACCTGGGACTATAGGCACGTGCCATCATGCCCAACTAATTTTTGTATTTTTAGTAGAGATGGGGTTTCACCATGGTGGTCTTGATATCTTGACCTCATGATCTGCCCGCCTTGGCCTCCCAAAGTGCTGGGATTACAGGCATGAGCCACTGTGCTCAGCTGAGCACCTTCTATATACCAAATACATCCCTGCCTTCCCCCAAATTCAGACAGAACTACAGAGGATAGCTTCTTTATGGACCTCCAACTATTTCTGGAAAAGTATGGTGTCTACATTTGAGCATTACTGTTTTGATGTTAGAGAGCTAAGAGACAAAAAATACTAAAAGGTCAGACTCGTTCTAGTTCTACTTCTGGTTCTCTCCCCACTTTTATTTAGCAACTCACCGTCTCATGGGGCCTCGATTTTCTATTTTATAGAATAAAGGACTTGGGTGAATACAAACAAGCACTTAAAAAATCCTGCAATCACTGTCTGTACAAGCAAACTGGATTTTCCCAAAAGCAGACCAATCATGCTGTAAAAAGTCATGTCAGTCCCCAATTTCTGTAATTGTCTAGAACAAAGTATACATTCACAGGTACTTCTAATTGCACCAACCAATGTGGGAAGAAGGTTGAAGTTCTGTAAATAATTTGCATACTGTTGCATTAGGCTGGCCACAGCCAACATGCCATGTCCTAATGAGCCTGTCTGGTGGAAAGTTAGTCTGGCGCATCAAAAATTATGCAATATTTAACACTTCTTTAAGAATTCTTTACAAATGCAGTCTGTGCCAATGTTAAGAAAATGTCCTCTGAAAGCAAAGAGCTAATACTAAATTGACATCCCAAGGGAGAAAAATAGCTGCTTTGGCCAAAAGAAACCCAAGAGATTAAAAACCACAGAAACTCTGTGGACCTCTACAGAACTCTGTAGAAGGCCACTTGCTCCCCATTGCTAATTGAATAAAGTCTAAACTGTTTAGCCTGACCCTCAGGGGCTCCAGAGTCTTCCCCCAACTCCTCTGTATGTCTGAGTTGAACCCATTCAGCCATTCTTCAGACGTGACCTCCCCTGAAAAGATGTCTGTCATGAGCCTGTCTAGGATGAATCACTCCCACCTTTGTTAACATTTTCTCTTCCAGAGGAGCTCCTGCCCCACCAGGAACCTGATAAGCATCGGGTATGGTTCCCTGTCCCCTGTAGGACCCACCCAGGGCCTGGCACAGAGCAGGTGCTTGGTTGACCTTTGTCGACCATGAGTAGCCATGGCAATAATGATGGTATTGATATGTAATAATGATAGTAAACACACAAGCAGGGCTTACTCAGTGCCAGGCACTCGTCTAACATGTTTTGCGTTTATTAACATATTTATTCATCCTAACAATGGAAGGAAAGCTTAACAAATGAGGAAGCAGAAACACTGAGTGTTTAAGTAACTTTCGGATCATATAACCAATACTTAAACCCAGACCATCTTGTTCTTGGAGTCCATGAGCTTAACCATCAGACTACACAGCTTCTAGGTCGGTGTCTAGAGTTGGACACATGCTTCCACTTCCCACAGATAGAGATGGAGAAGGAGACTAAAGAAGAACAACTAGCTAGTAAATGAGCTGGGTCCCTTGTGAGAGTTTTCCTTTCAATTGCAATGCCTTCCTGGAGGAACGAAGGAGGCTGCTGTTAGTAGCATTTCTCCTGTACCAGGAAAGGAGCCAATGCCACTCTGTGTAATAGTGTGGCTAACTGACGGGGTCCAAGAGGAGACTCTAGCCTGCCTAGATCTACCTTAGGAATTACTGTTGAGCCCTGGGATTCTGTGTACTGTTAACACTTTCCCCAGCTAAAGAAACAAAGATCCTTGAAGTTCAAGGAGCCCTGACACATTCCAGGCTCTGGAAGCTATTCCCACTTAGGGAAGGGGTTGGGTCTAGAATAGGGAGGAGGCAAAGCCCTGAGGACCAGGGCGGAAGGGGAGGCATTGGGCTGTTCTGCAGGGCTTCCCTGTCAGGCTGGCCCTGCATTCGGGCATGTCCTTCCATTTAAAGTGGCTAGGCTTCATCTGTGGCATGCAAACTCACATCTAACTCACACCCCAGCAGCGTGGGCTGCTGAGGGGCTTGTAGGAGCTGCTCCAGAGTTCCCACTTACAGCACAGCAAGCTGTGAACCCACTTCCCACACTGAACAGCGTTTACGGGTCACTCTGGAAGGACTGAGCTAAAAAGCCTCTGACCAACTGATAATGCGCTGTTTGTGGATGTTTAGTTAAATATTTAAAATTTTTATTTTTCTGTGGCTTTTTTTGGACTCTACTTTTATATTTAATATGTGTTTCACGTCTTGGATAATTTCACAGCCCTGAGCCCTTTGCTCAGGATGAAAGGAGACCTGGCCTTGGAGACCTAACTCATTGCTTCTCTGTGCCAACCCCTCCCCTGGCCCCAGATGAGGGATCCCATCCCATAGATGTCATCCCATAAATGTTAGGGAGCTTCAGGCCAAGGCCAGCTGTGATGTCCCATGGAGAAGCCGGAGAGACAAAGGACAGCCTCACCAGGTAGAGGAGCCACTTGAGACAGGGCAGCTCGAGGGAAGCTCAAGCCAGAATCTTCTGTTTTCCCCTCCAGGCAAAAGAAAGGAGCCCTCCCTGGCCCACCTCCTGCGGGTGGCCCTGTGCTGGACACAGAAGCCCCACCTGGCTCTCTCCTTACCTTGCTCAAGGAGAAGGCCTCTGGGCTATGCCTGTAGAAGGTTTCCTTGAATGACCCCAGCCAGGTCTCAGCAATGCGAACCTTGTTCCTCCAGGTGGCCTCCTGGTCAACGGGGGAGAGGGCATCCTGATTTCGGTAGATGTGCCCTACCCGAGAGCAGGGAAGGATTTCAACGGAGCCACCGCAGAGCCAGGCCTGCCACGAAGGGAGAAGATAAATACCTTGGCATTCCGCCTTTAAGAACAGTGGGAAATAAGGAGCGCTATCTATGAGGGGCTGGCAAAACGCACAGGAAATCATGAGCACTCAATGGTGAAGATGATTATAGTCCCCAGTGTGGAGTAGAGTTTCCAGATTTGGAAGTTCTGGGCATGGGAGTGACAGGGTGGAGAGAATAGAAGCAGTTGTCCCAAAATGGGGACAAGGGGGCCCATCCCCATGCAACTACCTGAATATGCGGCCCTTCAAACACATGCAGATCTAGCACTTAGAGAGATGTAGCCTGTGAATTAGCACCCCTACTCCCCAAAGGACACTTCCTCAGGGAAAAAGATGTCCCCAGTGGTCTGGGAATATCTCAAAGCTTGTGAAGTGTGCTACAAGCTTTGAGCTGTAGCACCAGGGGCTGTTTGTGGTAGAGACAGAAGCAAGCTTTCCTGAGACATAGTCTTTACTATTTCAAGAAATTTCCCTCTGCTCTCCCACTCCCAAATGGCTGGAGGTCACTTGGCAGGAAGCCTTTCATTCCACATTTGGGGATAAAGGTTAAAGGAGTAGCGGTCCTAGGATAAGCAGCATACGAATGGAAACACCAAAACTGGGGTTCCCAAACTGTGTGCCAAGGTACCCCAGGGTGCCACAGCAAACTCATAGGGTCTGGTGTTAAATTTCTGAGAGCATGGTCACATCTGTTGGACTTTACGCAGAATATAAGCTTTAGGTAATCCACACTTTCAGCATTAGGTCTGTGCACTTTTGATGACGAATGTTTTTCTGGGGTTGGGTTTTCGGAGGGTACTCTGATGAAAAAGCAAGTATCATGCCAGAAAGCAATGTGGAACAGGAAATGAGGGTGACTCCAAGGTTTGAGAAGTTGTGCGGTGCCCAAAAGGTGCTAAGTTTTTATGACAAGTATTAAAGTGTTTGGACAAAACTACTCAATATACAGAACTTTGGGTATTTGCTTTGGACTATGGGTGCTGCGAAAAAAGTACTAAGATGCTAAGAGTGCTATGAATAGAGAATGTGTGAGAGCCTCTGGAATCTCTGCACAGAAGTTAAAATAACTGAGAGTATACCCATTCCTGGAAGCAGGTTTTGAGGGTCAATTTCATGAAGACTCTGAGAGTGAAACCAAGCTATAGCACAAGAGAGATGGGAAACTGTGAGAAACGGAAGGGTTGACACACAATACAGGAATGACTTTATAATTTTCCCACAGCCTCATTCCTTCCCAGTGACATTTCTAATGCCTGCCTTCAAGATGTGACCACACACACCACTCCAGAGATCCGACCTGTGTCCTCCCTTGGTCCAGGACATACCTTGAAAGACAGTTCGAGGTTTTCACCACCCCGCAGCGACATAAGAGGGTCATACGCTCCAGTGTTTTGGAAGTAATGTCTGTCCATGGCCACCACCTCTCCGGGCACCACAGGGCTCCTGGACACAGAAGACGGGCAAGACATTGTAGGTCAGAACCCAGAGCATAGCAGGCAAAGCTGGGGACTGGGGTTTCCCAGGTGGGAGCTCCAGTGACTGAAAGAATAGGCTTTGGGCTCAGGTAGAATGCAATGTTTTTAATTGCAAGACCGGAGCAGAGCCATGATGTCAGAAATCCCAGTATTTGATGAAAAGAGAGCTATTCTTGCTTAGGCCTTTTATACTCTATTCTCAGGTACTGCTCCTAGAGAGGGCCCAGGGACCACACCTGAGGCTCCCCTGCCCTCTGGCTTGAGTCCCTCTGGAAAGATGTTTGGGAAGAAGGCCTTGGTTAAAATAAGGTACCCTGAGAGAGGTAGCACCTGGCCTGACACAGCGACATGGTCAGGCTCATTCCTCCTTTCTCTTTCTCACCCTCTTTTGTTTTCCTAATGACCATCCACCCTCTCCCCAATTCTATGATGAATCCACCAGGGACCCTGGAAGCAGATAAGTCCCCACTGCTCTAGGGGAAAAATAAATGATTTATAAACACAGGAAGCTAGAAACCTTTAATAAGGGAATTGAGATCGTAATATCCCTCACAGAGATTTTAAACAGAGAAAGATGTAGTCAGAAGGCTTTTGAAAAAGGGTCTCTTCATCTAGGAGAAACAAATTTTAATGCAGCCACACTCTGGGAATTTTTCAAAGTATAAATGACTAAGAGTTCAGATTTTTCTTAATTACTAAAGAAAAAGCAATGCATTAGCAAAGCTACTGGCCGCTAGGTTATAAAAATTCTACATTGCACCAGAATACTAAAAACTGATGTTGTAATGATTATTCAGTCTAATTTCCAATTTTGCCACTCCCAATTTGTAAGATCTTAGGTGGGCTATGTGTCTTTGAGCTCAGCTTCCTCACCTCTAATTGGGGATAAAATAGAGTTTCATAATTGGGTTTTGAGGGGATGAAACAGGTAAGCCATGTAAAATACGTAGCTCTGTGCATGCTACATTTTAAATGCTCACTGGATTTTGATGTTACAAGTTCAGCATTCCTTTTCTGACACCTGTGGGGCCAGTGTGTTTTTTAATGCAGAAATTTTTGGACTTTCAAAAGGGACATACACCATATACTACACATCAGTCCTAGTGGGGTCTGGGCTGGCACTCTTTAGTCAAATATGCTAATATTTCTTTAGTGAAACATACACATATTTTCACAGTAAGCAGTAAGTGGGATAAATAAGGCCAATGCAGACACCCATGTCAGTTCAGGGCAGCTTTTGCTGTCTAATGATTTTCTTTTTGTTTTTGTTTTTTGTTTTCTGTTTTTTGTTTTTGAGACAGAATCTTGCTCTGTCACCCAGGCTAGAGTGCAATAGTGTTGTCTCAGCTCATTGCAACCTCCGCCTGCTGGGTTCCAGTGATTCTCGTGCCTCAGCCTCCTAAGTAGCTGACTTGGAGGGACTACAGGAGTGTGCCACCATGCCCAGCTAATTTTTTTTTGTATTTTTAGTAGACATGGGGTTTCACCATGATGGCCAGGTTGGTCTCGAACTTCTGGCCTCAAGTGATCCACCCGCCTCGGCCTCCCAAAGTGCTAGGATTACAGGCATGAGTCACTGCACCTGGCCTGCTGCCTAATGAATTATTAAACAAATGCTTGGTTTTTAGAGCTTTTTGGATTTTGCAATTATGAATAATGAACTGTGGCCTTGTATTTAAAATATAGCATAGCAGTGAAACCGGTGTTCTCAAGGGCTTGGCTGTCTGGGTTTAAATTCTGGATTCACCTCTCATTGGCTTTACAGTGTTGGGAAACTTTTAAAATCCTTATGTACCCCAGAAACCATGGAGTCAGACAACCAACCCCACTGTGTCCTTTCAGAATTCCTGACCCACAGAATTCATGAGCTTAATAAAATGGCTGTGTTTTACACCAAGTTTGAAGTGGTTTGTTATGCATAAGATATCTAGCGTATCTACTTAAATAGAAGAGTTATCCAAAAACCAAACATGTGAGAAGTCACCCATACAATAGGATATATTTGAGACCTATGGTTCTTAGCATTGACATGCTTGAATTCTTCCTGTTTGCTAAGACGGGACCTGAGGAATCCACACCGTACCTGATGAGAGAGCTGGGCCAAGATTCCATCTCAGGTTGCCACACTGGGGCATTAACTGATGCTATCTGGAAGAGCCTGGCAGAACTTTATGAATATAGCAATATAATGGTGGTAACACCTACATCTGGGTGCCTGGCACTCTCTAAGTGCTTTTCACAGATTAGCTCATTCAATCTTTACAACAACCCTATAAATAAATACTATAATTGCTCTCAATTTACTGATAAGGAAACTGCGGCATACATGAAGTAATTTACTAGGAAACTGTGGAGTCAGGATTAGACCCCAGGCAGGCAGGCTGCACAGTCCATCTTGAGGAGGCAACGGCAAAGCAGGTGTGAAATGGGGCCTCACCTGATGGGGCTTACTGGGGACTGGAGGGCCTTCCTCACATGCTCCGGCAAAGGTTCCCAATGGAAATCCAGCTTCCAGTCCAACACCCCACGCTGCAGGTCCTTCGAGGGGTAATACTGGAAAGTCTTCCAGTCAATCACATCTATCACCGGAGATACCACCCGGCTCCTGGAAAGAATTGTGGAATCAAACAAGGGACATAAAGCATTTATTTGCTGAGACTGGAAACATAGTCTGTACATGGGCTGCCCAGTATGGCGGCTACCAGACACCCATACCTAAAATGGGGTTTATCCAAATCAGGTGTGGAGTAAAATACACCCTGGATTGAGAATACTTTAGTATGGAAAAAAGGATGCAAACATCTCAATAATTTTTACATTGGTTACAGGTTGAAATGGTAATATTTTGGATCTATTGGGTTTACTAAAATATATTATTAAAATTAACTTCATGTTTCTTTTTATTTTGTAATGTGACTATTAGAAATTTTTAAATTACATATTGTTATGTGTTATATTTATATTGTTGTATTTACATACATGTGTTATATTTAGATTGTATAGCAGGGTTCTAGAAAATGTTTTTACATAAGGAATTGGGGTCCATTGCTTTAAAGAGCATGCCAGTACTTTTCTTTCTTCAAAAACCTTTCTTGACAGCACTGAGAGATACAGAGAGGGGTTCTAGGCTCAGCTCTGTTACTAATGAAGTATGTAATCTTGAGATACCTATTATACCTCTCTGGGCCTCAGTTTCCTCATTTGTAGAATGGGAGGTTGAACTACTTCCCACAATGGCCTTTCTCAGCTGCAATGCTCTAGGACTGTGGCTCTTAACTTCTTTTGGGGTCCTTGATCCCTTTGAGATTCAGGGGAAAACTATGGGCCACTCCTGAGTGAAAACTTATATGTCCATGTAAAAAATACTGTGCACGATGTCAGAGAGTTTACAGACCCCTACTCTCAGGTCTAGTTCTTCTTCCTCCTTGTAGCATAAAACTTGATTGGCTTGAGAAATCAGGATTTCCAAGGCCTGGAAGTGTCCCTACTGTCAATGCATGCGTATATGAACATGTGGTATCTATAACCAAAGTCCTGAATCTTGGTTTACTTCCTCATTTCCTGCTACTGTTGGTGATTTTTAGCCCAATTTTATTTTTTATTTTTTTGCACAGGCTGGAGATATGACTGCAGAGTGATGTGGGAAATTGACATGGGTCATATACTTTTTAACTAAGTGGGTGTACCAGGAGCTGCTATCCAACTAGCCAATATCTCAATCACATTTTCTCCCCCTGGCCTGTCATTATAATTATGTCTTAAATCTGTGCCATGGAATGAATCAGGCCTGAACTTCAGGGTGGCTAGAAGGTATCACTCTAAGAGAAGTGAGATTCCTGGGAGGGGAGATACCAGCCACATTGTGTTTACACTACCATCAAATTCCATCTCCATTCCATCATCTTGGAGAGAGCCAGGGTGGTCCCACGATTTCATTATCTGCTTTAATCTATGGCTTTAGGTAACTGATATAAGTGTAAGGAGTTGTGGAGTCTATATTTAGAGCAGGGATCTGAATATGCTTTTCCTGCCTCTTTCACATTGTTTCTGCTGGAAGGCAAGGGGAGCATAATCCCTGGGGGTCTCCCCTATTTTGGGGGTAACCTGCATTGACCTAAGAAAACTGAGAACCTAGACTGGGGAGGAAATGAAGGCACCCAGAGCCCGTTCCAGAGTCTCCACTTACTGTGTAATGAATCAGGCAGATGGATAAATTTGGCTATTGGCAAAGCATCTTGTGGAATTTTGGAAGCAAGAGCTAGGGAATTGTGTGACTGAATTAGGAAGAAATGCATGAAATTTGTGCCATCTTCAGCAATCATAAAAGGACAAGAAAGGGACTTGCATTCAAGCATTCCTACAATCAATTCATCCTAGACCTCTGTGCTGTGTATTTATTTCTTTTTTTCTTTTTTCTTTTCTTTTTTTCTTTTTCTTTTTTTTTTTTTTTTTTTTTTTTTTTTGAGACGGAGTCTTGCTCTGTAGCCCAGGCTGGAGTGCAAAGGCGCGATCTCAGCTCCGCCTCCAGGTTCACGCCATTCTCCTGCCTCAGCCTCCCAAGTAGCTGGGACTACAGGCCCGCACCACAATGCCTGGCTAATTTTTTGTATTTTTAGTAGACATGGGGTTTCACCACGTTAGCCAAGATGGTCTCGATCTCCTGACCTAGTGATCTGCCCGCCTTGGCCTCCCAAAGTGCTGGGATTATGGCATGAACCACTGCGCCTGGCCTCTTTTTTTAAAAAAATGGTCTCACTCTGTCGCCCAGATTGGAGTGCAGTGGCACAATCTGGGCTCGCCACAACCTCCTCTTCTCAGGCCCAAGTGATTCTTCAGCCTCAACCCCCCGAGTAACTGGGACTACAGGCATGAGCCACCATACCCGGCTAGTGTGTGTGTGTGTGTGTGTGTGTGTGTGTGTGTGTGTGTGTGTGCTGAGAAACGGGATTTTGCCATGTTGTTGAGGCTGGTCTCGAACTCCTGAACTCGGAGTGATCTGCCAGGCTTGGCCTCCCTAAGTGCTGGGATTACAGGTATGAGCCACTGCACTTAGCCTGTGCTGTGTACTTTTTCACAAAGGAGTACAACAAAGGAGAAACATTCATTATGTTTCTCTTTTTGTTTTGTCTTTCTGGACGCTCAGAGTCACATGTAAAACTTACTTCTAATAACTATATTACCCCTGACTCCCAATACCCTCTTTTCCTTTCTGAAATCTTCTTTTTCCTCTATTTTAACTGTGTACAACAGTGATTAATCATGAGCCTCCCTGAGTACATTTTGGATAGAGATAAAGAATAAATGTCAATGAATGAAGTGAGGAGTGCTTTCTATTTTGGTGTTTATTCTTATGGACCATAGTGTCTGCCTAAGCAGGGCTAAATTACTGACTCAAAAAGGGTGAATAATTAAAATAAAAAACCCACAGTCTTCTATTTAGCTTTGTGGTTTTGTACCTACAGACGTGTCTGGGGTTCTCGGAATTCATGTAAAGCAAAATAGCGAGACTACCTCGTTTGACTTGGAAGGAGCTGGAAGTGTCTGCTTACTTCATCACTCCCTCACCTGTGAATTGAGTTTTAACCCTCAGGCAGGTACAAGGTTGATCCTATGTTAAGCCTTTCTAAGTTCCAGGAGATCAAGTGCTTGTATTTTAAAAGGCAAACAGAAGGTGTCAAGCTGCTAACAAAGACTGGCTCACTGAAATATGTGAGATCAATGAATACATTACTGTCCAGATATTCAAGAGCTAACTGTAGTTTCAAGCTTCCCATAACCTTTTACCACGATAAAGAATAAGCCCTTGTTTATCTCATTCCTTATTAATTCTCCTGAGCCTGGATGTTCCTCGAGGTCCATGATACATGAGCCATTTTGAAAGTTCATGCGTATTCTTGGTGTTTGTGGAAAGTCTCTTATACTAGAAGCAGAAGACTCTGAATTAATTCTCCCTTCCCAGAACTCTTGCTGCTCAGGTGTGACCGCAGGACTGGCACCAGCTCTTGCAGCGGCAGATATGAGGACGTGTCATGCTGAGGGGTATGAAGTACGATGGTGGCTGGAGAGTTTCCTTGGGGCATCTGAGCCAAAGAAGGCTGCTCCCTCTGGGGGGCCAGGAGGCATCCTGACCTCCTGCTGCTCCTTGACGCTCGCACACGTGCACACACACACGCGCACGCGCTCGCTCCCCCCCACACTCAGACTCTCACATGCTTACACACACACACTGACATGCACAAACACAAGGGGTTCTTACACTGCTTTCCATCATTTAATCCCTCAAAGGGCAGAGTGGGAGGTGTTCTGCTCCCTGCCCCACATTGCTTCTCCCCACAGTAGCCCTGGCTGATCCTGAAGGACTGGATGTCTCGCAGATAGGGACCAAACCCATCTTCAAGACCCATCTTCAAGTAAGAGATAACTTGGTCAGCTTCTTGAGATGATATCATCTTTCAGCCCCTTTCAAGACTGTCCTTTTCCGCTTAGAAACCTTCATCCTTCTGGGGGTATGGCTTCCACTGCTTGGCTTGGGTATGAGAGCTGGCAGTCAACACAAGGTAGCTGGGAGCTGGATACAACAGCTAGTCTTGATTCCCTTCGTTGTTACTTTGTGTAGAAACTGGCCATCAATCAGCACCTCCCAGGGCCACCCTAAAATCACTTGCTCATAGGGAGACTCTGTGTAGGGTTGCTATGAACAGTTACAGGAGTTGTGCACTGTGCAACCCAAGAGAACACCTCTAATATCATCGTTACCGTAAATTTACATTCTTATTTTGACAATTTACAGACAGTTGGCATTAAGATGTCTTATTCTAATAAAATCAGTATGTTATGACCAATTTTCTGAGGAATGGGAGTCAGAAGGAATGGTCATGGGGAAAGGATTTCTACTAATTCAAATAAAGTTGCCACATGGCTAGTAGGAACCTGCTAGGCAGGGACAAGGAACAAAGGCTGGTCAGCAGGCTCTGAATTCCTTGGCCAGGGTATGGAGGAGACTACGACTCTGAAATAGCTGATTTGTGGCTTATTGCACTGTTCACTCACCACTCCTACCCCACCTTTTTTTTAAATAAGAGCTCTTAAAGACCCTTTTTTGTCTTTTGGGCACTGTGTCCTCATCTGGTGACAGAATGTCTCCTGACACAAGCCTTGCAGACAGCTGGGGCCCCTTTCCTCTCCATGTCAGGAGCTGCACCAAATGGCTTCTGCAGCTTGGCTTTGCATGAGGCATGTGGGCAACATCCCTGGGGGAGAACAGCACACGCTGAATGAGGCTGCTTTCCCTGCCACAGCTCACAGAGCATCGCCATGTGGACTGGAGAGAGTGGGACTCAGATACCAGAGGTGGCTTTTCTTCCAGATCCTCACCTGCCAAGGCCTACAAGCTGGACACTGGGGCCCAGAGAAAACAGAGTGGACAAGAAGCCACGAATGAGGTGTGGAGATGATAAAAATGTGGTCACATCATGCAGAAGAGATGGAACCCAAAGAGGAAGGCAAGCCAGTAACACACCAGGATCAGAGGCCCAGTGAGTGTGTGTGGGTGTGTGTGTGTGTGCGTGTGTGTGTGTGTGAGAGAGAGAGAGAGAGAGAATGAGAGACCAAGAGACAGAGAGACAAAGACCATGAGAAAAGTAGAGAGGCAGACAGACAGAGACAGACAGGAGGGGAAAAGAGGAGAGGGGAAGGGCACAGGAAACTAGAATATCTCTTAATCACAAAGGGCTTCCCAGGGAGCCCCATTTTCTTTGTAGCCTAGGACACCGAGGTACGGCCATGTCTTTCTCCCTTCACCTAGCTCTGTGAAATGGGCCCTGATGTGAGAAGCAGATACGAGGGACTCACAACAGCAGGTAATACATGTCTCACACCCGGGGTGGGGTTGGGGTGACTCACATTGCTCCCTGACCAGCTTCTCCAACTCTTAAAAAGAAAGTGTATACAATAAAAAGAGCACTGGACTCAGAGTCAGAAGACCTGACTCAGCTACGAATTATCTGCCCTTACACATCATGTCACCTCTCTGAGCCTCAATTTCTCCCCCTATAAAACAGAAGCTAAAATACCTGCCTGAGGCATCTCATGGGGGTCATTAAAGAAAGCATATGAAATAAGTCTGTGAGGGTTATACATACATAAAGTTTAATGATATTAATTACTGCATTTCTAAATGTCTGCATAAAAGAAGCGTAGAAAACAGCCTGGCTGTCAAGTGGCTGTGTGACCCTCAGGGGTCTTTTTTATTTTCCTGGAACTCAGGGTTCTCGACAGTGAAATCATGAGGTAGGACAAGAAGATCTTCATGGTCCCTCTGAGAGCCACCTGTCTGTGATAACAGATGGGAATTAGAGGAGAAATGGGCGAGATCAACTTTAGAGTCTGACTCCAGTGATAGACATCACTGTGATTTCAAGATGGTCCTTTGCATGGAACACAATCAAAACTGCCAGCTTCAGAGGGCTTGCGTATTTTCTTTTCTTTTCTTTTCTTTTCTTTTCTTTTCTTTTCTTTTCAGGATGGAGTCTCGCTCTGTTGCCCAGGCTAGAGTGCAGTGGCATGATCTTGGCTCACTGCAACTCCTGCCTGCCAGGTTCAAGTGATTCTCCCACCTCAGCCTCCCAAGTAGCTGGAATTACAGGTGCCCACCACCATGCCCAGCTAATTTTTGTATTTTAGTAGAGACGGGGTTTCACCATGTTGGCCAGGCTGGTCTCAAACTCCTGACCTCAGATGATCTGCCTGCCTGGGCCTCCCAAAGTGCTGGGATTACAGGCATGAGCCACCGCACCTGGCCAGCTTGTGCATTTTTGTGTCCTAGTTCTTGTCCTAGTGCTGAATTTATGTGTGTCTTCTTTTCTTATGAGATGTGAGTCAAGAGGCAATCTGTCTCATGAAACTGGGCAACATTAATCTGTCTTGATCTCACTTGAGTTCTGATTGTTCTTCTTTGTTAAAATGGAATGCTGAACTATTAACAATTTACTTTATGTCATTTGAAACCGTCTCCATTTGGCAGGATGGTAATTCCTATGTCTCCAGGATTCATTCCGATGTGGTCCAGAAATTTTTTCTTATATTTGATTGATCATCCCAAACTTCAAGTGAGATAATAAACATTCACCATGGGTAGGCACGAAGGATAGAAGTTATAAGGCTTGGTTCTAGCATTGATCCTATCTTGCTGGGCAGCATCAAACAATTATTGATCATGATTCCACTCTGCTACATGCCTACTTGAGCTCCAAGGGGTATGCCTGAGGTGGTTCAAGGTGGGCCAGCCACCAGGTTTCAGTTTTCCTGGGTGGGATATTCAGACTGAGGGTAGCGGTTGACTAGACATGTTTAGAAACTGTTTGTCTTGAGCAAGGAAGTAGGAAAGAGATTGACAGTCAGATGGGGAAGGAGAGCAGAGAAATGATCAAGAAAAATGCTAAGATGCTTGTCTATAGGGCAATGTAATGCAATCCTCTCCAACTTCACATTTCCAAGGACTGGCCTTAGGTAGGAAATTAGGGACCCCTTATATAAACTGGGGAAAGAAAGAATGCTGTTGAGTGATCACAGAACCTAATGCTTTCTTTTTACGGGTGAGTAATCTATGGCCTAGTGTAGTTCAGAGACTTTTCCCCCAGGTTATGTTATAAGCTTGATTAAAATTGCCAAATTTTCACCAAAGGCAATGATAGCCATAATAAGGTGTTACCCTTATCATGCAATTTAGTACGATTTTAAGTATTTGCAACCTCATAGAAGCTGTTCTCCAAGCCTCAGTTTCTTTATCTATAAAACAAGGTAGATGGACTGGAAGACCTCTAATCTCCTTTCCAACTCTAACTCCATATTCTTAAAAGACCTAAACATCTGAAAACCCAAAGGGAATAGATTACTCTCTAACAGAGACTCAGGAATTAATAGGTGGGTTGTTCTGTGAGTGGCTGATGCTGTAGACTATTTCTCCCAGTCCTATGTCTTGCTTTACAAGCCCAGGGAATAAGTTACCTGTCACCAGCTATTCTGCTGAGGAGGGGCTCCAGCCAACCTGGGTGGCACTCGCAGTGGGCATCCATGAAGACCAGCACATCCCCGGTGGCCCTGGTGGCCCCCAGCATCCGGGCCCTGATGGCACCCAGCCTCTTGTTGCTCCTGAGTAACTTCACCCCCTCCAGCCTGGCCACATATTCGCTGAGAGCAGACTTGAGTTTTCCTGGAATCAACAGGGTTGTGGTCAATGGAATGACAAATGCCACAACCGATGAGACTGTGACTAAGATAATTGTCAGCAACTCTCTCTTGGAAGCTGTGGTGAGCACATGGGTCCTAAGAACCAAAAACATGATTACAGTGTGGTTGTTGCTGAGATGTAAGATGCTTCGTTAGGTTGGGGTGGGCCATGATTCTCTCCAGTAAAAACTAGAGGGATGCTGTCAGAAAACCAGGAAAGGGGAGAACTTGCTAACATTCTCCAAATGCAGGAGCAAGAATGCGGCAGATACTGTTGGTGTCTGATGTGGTTTGGCTCTGTGTCCCCACCCAAATCTCATCTTGAGTGGTAATACCCACAATCCCTATGTGTCGAGGGAGGGACCTGGTGGGAGGTGATTGGATCATGAGGGCAGTTTCCCCCATGCTGTCCTCGTGATAGTGAGTTCTCATGAGATCTGATGATTATATAAGTGTTTGACAGTTCTTCCTCTTCTCTCTCTCTCTCTCTCTCACTTGCTGCCATGTAGGACACGCTTCCCCTTTTACCATGATTGTAAGTTTCCTGAGACCTCCCCAGCCATGCAAAACTGTGGGTCAATTAAACCTCTTTTCTTTATAAATTACCTACTCTCAGTTCTTTATAGCAGTGTGAGAACAGACTAATATAGTGTCCTAATCAGATTCCCTGAGCTCCCCTTAACAGTTTTGGTTTGGTTTGCATGTCCGCAGCTGCTGTGCATGCTAACTGAAATCTGAACCCCTCTGGAGACTTACCTTAGGGTATTAAAATGGTCTCTGCTGCAGGTGCCAGACAGTGATGCAGGATGCTGGCCCTGGCCCCAATCATGGTCAATGACTGACCATTGCAGGGTAAAAAGCAAGACAGACCCCACAGTGCAGCCTGTGCTCCAGAGTTCCCCATGGGACCAGGCTATGGCTGGACTTCATCTGAAACCACATCTTTGTTCAGCTCTTCCCTCTGTCTCTTCTACATCACTCACTCCCCTACAGGTTTCCCCTGAGAGTACACCCTCAAAAAAATCACATGCACATGAATCTCCATCTCAGGCCCTGCTTTCAGGAAACCCGACCTAAAACAGTGGTCAAGGAAGCCAAAGGCAAACGGGTCCATTAAGTTTGGCAGCTGGTAGGAGATTAGTGGTGCTGGTCAAAGAGGTCTCATTGCAGTTGATAGGGGAGTCTGCAACACAATGGGTCCAGGAGAGAAAACAGGAGATGCAAAACTGAGACCAAGAATCCAGACAGTGTTTCAGGAAGGTTGATTCTATAGGGGAAAGGAGAGAAAGAGGCCTAAGAAAAAGGTGATGAAAAGGATGAGAGAAACTTGTTAGGTTTTGTGTTTAAGATAAGAATAACTTGATTGTGTGTGTGTGTGTGTGTGTGTGTGTGTGTGTGTGTGTGTGCATGTCCATGTATACACATGCCAAGAGGAACAAGCCAGTGGAGATAGAAGGAACAATATGTTCACAGAGAAGCAGTGGTCTCCATGAAGTCTTGGAAATGGGGAGTCCCCCCAGCCCAGTGGACTAAGATCTCCCCACGGACAGGGGTTGTACCTAATGCATCTCTTCTGCTCCAACCCTTAGTGCAGGGCCTGGCCCCCAGTAGGCACTCGGTACATGTGCATTGAGCAGAACTGAGCCAAAAAGCAAGAATTTCCCCCCAGTCCCCCAGCCCAGAGGTGGCCTTAACTGTGGATGCAAGTAGCCTGGCTGCTTTGGTAGCCGGATCTCTGGGGAGGCTGGAGAAGGTTAAGACAGCCCTGCCCGAGAGCCCCCAGCGGACTTTGTACACTCCTTCCCTGGGAATCTGTCTTCTAAGCACCACAGATTTTCTGCAGGGGGAACAATGTCCTGAGCAGTAGAGGAAAGGAGTCCCAGTCACTGGGCTGTTGCAATTCTCACTGGTAAAATGCTTTGCTGATTTGTTACTTTGTGATTATTTTTCTGGTAAGATTGTCAGCCCTGGTCCACTCCCTAGAGAGGAATCTGTTAGTCAAGCTACTAACATTTCTGAACTTGCATGTCTGAAAGGCAGCCCCTCAGTGATGTCATTGGCTTTAACATTGCTAAATGTAACATATTCCTCACCATTCATTCTCCCCTTCCACTGTACTGACAGAATTTTGATGTTTCTTGGGGAAGCTAAAAACATCTATCTCCCAAGACTTCCTCTCACTGCTGGCAGCAGCTCTGGTAGAAATAAACTGAATGAGAGGATTCTGAGAAAACTATTATTTTACTATTTTTTTTCCCAAAGAGGACAAACTGGACTGGCCTCTGCCTATCTCTTCTTCACCTTTTTCTGTTTGAAATATGTATGTGATGTCCAGAGGTAGAGAAGCCCTGTTGTGATTATGAAGTCAAAACTACCCTCTAAGCATGTTGAAGTGGAAAGCAGATGAAGGTGGGTATCCAATGGCATTGTGAGCTGTCACGCCAATCCTGCATTGCCGCCCTACAAGCTTTCTGTACTATAAGGAAAAATAAATCTCTATTCATTGGTTAAGTCACTGCAGCAGGTTTCTGTTCTATGCAGCCAAATACTGATATTCCCACCAAACATTAATTTATGAAGCTCTCCTTGGGCTGACTGCTGGTCTCTTTAGCTATACCTCTAACCCTTGTTAGTATTATGTAGGACAGACTTCTAGCAAGAGAGCTTCAGAATAGATTAAGAAAGAACTTCCAGACTGCAATGGTTGTTTGGCGTTCTCAGCGGGTTTTGAAGCGGGTAAGAGCACCCATGTCTGATTGGTATAGCACTCGGCAAAAGCTGGGGTGATCCTCAACTCCTTCCTTCCAGAAAACAGCAGAAATACTGACTTCCACTTGTAAAGGGTCGTCACGGGCTGGTCATCACAAGCATTTTCTGATTTAATGATTTGGTGTGGGCAGTACCTGAACGAGTACCCTGCAGACAAGTACCCTGAAGCCCACCTAGCTGATTCTATCACACTATGCCGTCATGACCATCAGCTTGGAAGCCCATCAGGGTGGCTCAGGGCAACCCGCAGCACCTTTTTCTGTCACAGTTTTCCTCAGAGGTAGAGTAGGGTTGATAAGCCCTGCCTCTCTGGGTGGCCAAGATGATTAAATGAAAACAGTGTGCAAGGTGCTGCTTGTCTGGGATCTGGGTCTTGGCAAGCACACAAAGGAGAGGGACCAGCAGAAATGGAAACAGTGCTGGCCTTGGTTGTGGAAAAGGCCTTGCACCCCAGTGTCAACAGGGAATACGGGGCCACTGGATGCAGAGCCAGCCCAGTGGTGAGCGGCCGAGGGGGCGTTGGCCAGGAGGGGGCAGCCTAATTGCTTGGCAGGGAGTCCTAATTGCTTGGCAGGGAGGGGGCTGCCAGCTCTGGGGTAGCCCGTTTCTCTGGGGCCCAGCTCCTCCACTTACCATACTCGCGAGGGGCACAGACATAACACAGCTCATCAGATGGTGGGGGCCAGACCACAGGTGTGCTCTTAGGCGGACCCTGCCCCACTTGAGGGTTCAGAGAGTCTCTGGGCACTTTTCCAGCCGACCCAGCCCTGTCCCGCACCTGTTCATTAGTCCTGCCTAATATGCAGCCAGCTGCACCCAGGAACCCCAGGTGTTCCCAGAGCCTCTGGCTAATCTGACTCACTGCTATGGCCAGGCTCAGCCCATCCCTGGAGTGAGGACCGTAGAAAGAACTAACAGAGGCACCTGGCTATCCTAGCCCTTCTCCATCATTCCCCTGAGCTGCAATGCTCAGCTCCCCTCGGAGCGTTCTGATCTTCCCAGAAGGCCAGGAGGGGTGTCCCTAGGTCATTTATTTGCGCCAGAAATGTAGGCCTCAGGCCCAAACCAAAGACTAGAGCAGAGGTTCTCAAAGTGTGGTCCACAGAAAACAGCAACATCAGCATCACCTGGGAGCTTGTTAGAAATGCAAACTCTTCGGCCCCACTCTATCTCCAGAAACTCTGGGAGTGCACCCTGCAGTCAGTAGTTTAAAAGTCCCACCAGGTGATTCTGATGCACACACAAGTGTGAGAGCCACTGACCTAGGAGTCAGGTGGGGGCTTCTCTGTCTCCATCTTCCTTTAGGGCTGTCCCTAATAGCGAGGTTCCTGTGAGAGGAAGCATACAGGCAGCTTCTGCAAGTCTGGCCTCTGGGCCTGACTCTGCTGCTTTTGGCTGACGCTGCTCCAGTCTGCTCTCTTCTCTGGGCCCCAGTTTCCTCCTCTAGAATGTGAGTGGGTCTGTCTAGGCCATGATGAGTTAAGGACCGATGCACATACGTGCATATGTGTAAAGTGCTGCACCGAGGTCTAGGAGGCAGTCAGCACTCACAACAGGGCTGCCTCGTGTGATTCTTCAGTGTCTTGGGGAGAGGATTGTTGGACTGGGTGGGGCCTGGGAGAGAGATCTCCACGGGACCAGGCCGAAGTGATGCGCCTCAAGACCTCCCCAGGTGAGGCTCCTCAAGACCCTCCCCAAGGCTTCTCTGTCTTGCGGCCCCCACTGCCTTACTGGTTTCCCCTGATGGCTCTTCATTCGTAAGTTACTTGCTCATGAATCCTCATCTGGAGGTCTGTACTTGGGGAATCTTGCCTAAAATAGTTCCAAACTTCAATCTTTTGCTTGGGAACTCCACCCCCCTAGGGGGTAAGGCTCACCCAGGCGAGCCTGGAGGAAAGCCTTGGCTACCTTGCTGGCTGAGGTCGTCCACGAGGATGATCTCCTTCAGGAAGGCCCTGGGCACTGTGTCAAGGATGCTGTGAACAGTCCTCAGGAGGGTGGACCAGGCCTCATCATGGAAACAGAGGATGACACTGGCTGTGGGCAGGCTGTCCTGAGGGTGCTGCTGCAGACACCTGCAGGGAAGAGAGCCAGAGAGCCATGGGAAAGAGAAGCCCACAAGAAACGTTCCACACCCTCTAATTCATCTCCCTTGCCCTGGTTGGGGCTGCTCCCATTCTATGGCTCTCCTATGGAATCTCTTAAAATTCCCATTTAAAGAGAACCTGTTACGCCCCATAGTGGTGCTGTCTACTATCTCCCAATTCTCAGAACTCAAGAGCTCCTTTATCATTTAATCCAAAGTCCCTCTCACTGCAATTGAGAAGCATTGCCATCGTTCTCAGCAGATGACTGTCCTCATCTGTAAAATGGGAATGAATGACAATATTATCAACCTCACAGAGCTGTGGCGAGGCTTAGATAGGATGATGCACATAGTTAAGTGTCCAGTAATCTCTAACTGTCATCCATTCAAGGGCAGGGACACCACTTTCTTTATTTTTATGTTCCTACAATCTAGCACAGCACCTGGCACACAATTTTTAAATGTTAGCACTTACTATTTTTAAAAATTTAACTTTAAGTTTCAGTATAGATGTGCAGGACTTGCCGGTTTGTTACATAGGTAAATACATGTGCCATAGTGGTTTGCTTACAAAAGGCACTTTGTTTTTTCTTTTTTGAGACTGAGTCTTGCTCTGTCGCCCAGGCTGGAGTGCAGTGGCACGATCTCGGCTCACTGCAAGCTCCGCCTCCCGGGTTCACGCCATCGCCGAGTAACTCCGGAGCCTCCCAGTAGCTGGGACTACAGGCGCCTGCCACCACACCCGGCTAATTTTTTGTATTTTCAGTAGAGACTGGGTTTCACCATGTTAGTCAGGATCGTCTCAATCTGCTGACCTCGCGATCCACCCGCCTTGGTCTCCCAAAGTGCTGGGATTACAGGCGTGAGCTACTGCGCCCGGCCCAAAAGGCACTTTCTTAAGTTTCTGAAGCGCCTCTTTCTGGGTTGCAGGCTGCTGCTCAAACCATGTTCCTCCTCAGAGGGACATGTCAATAGGAGCCATCTCAAGGACCCCAAACTTCGGGCACCTAAAGGCATCTGTGAGGTGGAACTGCAGGCAGAGTGACAACCAGGCTGAGGCTGGCCCTGTCTGAGGGAAACACCTTCCAAGAGGTGTCAACTCACGCTGCTGGCTAGCCTGGTACCAGCCTAAGAAAGGCAGAAAACTCTCAATGCACAGGAAACCTGTGTGTGACTCTCAGGGCAAAATCCTGTGTAGAGAGGGAGAATTGAGTCTAGGTAATGGTAAACAGAATTCCTAAATAATTTTTAAAAACACATAAACATCTCATAAATTAGCTATTTTGTTGGTTTATAAATTTATAAGCTATTTATTTCCATAAATGATTTGAAGCCCCTCACAAAAAAACTACACACAATACAAATACTTAAAATGATGGTAAAATAAAAATAAGGAGGAAAAGTCAGGAGCTGAGGAATATAAGTAAATGTAGAAAGTCAGCATTTGGAGAAAGAACATAAATACATAGGTTATAAGGGCCTAGGTATTTCTAGAATGAATTTAAATTTGACTCTGAGATTCCTGGTAGCCAAAGTAAAATGTTTATTCCGCAACAGAATTATCACCATTAGAGAAGTTACATACAAGGTTTTTTGGGGAAAGCAAAACCCTTTCTAGTAATTTTTTTCTTTCAATTACCACTTTACCACTTTTTATTTTGAAATAGTTTAAGACTGACAAGAAATGGCCAAAATAATACAGAGAGTCCCTGTGTTCCCTTTACCCAGCTCCCCATCGTGAAAATATCTTACATAACCGTCCACAGTGAGCAAAACCAGGAATCCGACATGAGTCAATACTGTTAACTCACATTAAATTTTGAAGAGAAGATTTAGCACCCATCTAACACTTATTTGAAAGAGAAATTCCTATGAACTTTAGAAAGAAGTCCCCAAATGCATGGCAGCGTTCTAAGAACCATCCTTAAAACAAATAAAATAATGAACTTTTATAGTTTGAATTCAGGGCTGTTCAAATAACATGTCCAAAATGGAACCAAAAAAACCCAAACTATTGCTTGGGTTTATTGCCGGGAGACTGGCTATTTGCCAACTGAGATAGGAAAGGAGTCTGGGGACAGAGAGGCCTGGGTCTGGAATTCCTGTGGGGGCAGTTTAATAGTTTACCAAAATCAGTCCTGTCTGCTCTAAGAACAGAGCACAGCTATGCCTGCCAGCCATGCCTGGCTCCTTTCTCTGTCTCAGTTCATAGACTATGAGAATTGGAAACAACACAAGTGTGTGGTATGCACACACATGTGCACATGCGTGTGTGTGTGTGTGCATCCTTGCAGTAAGATGGTCAAAAGAACTTAGACTTCGGAATCAGATATATTTAGATTTGAATGTTCACTCTGTTGCTTCCTAAGTTTCCTTGGGTAATTCACTCAATGTTTATAGGTATCAGTTTCCTCATTTGGAAGGTAAGGGTAACCATAATTACCCTTTAGGCCCACTGAGAGAATCAAAGAATAATAATAGGCACCCAATAGACAGTGACTGTTTTATAGTCATCTTCCAAAAAGACACAAATATAATTAGTATGAATGTTATATTTATGATCATCTTCGCAAATTATAGCTACCTTTAAACAACTATTCTACAGCATAGTATGAGACATCTACTGAACAAGTTTGGGTTTGGGTTTCCCAACAGTTTCCCAACAGTTTCCACTTCAGAGCTTTTGGGAGAAATAAGTTTGATAAAGGGCTTAGCACAGTGCCTGGCATGGAGCAGGGTCTCCTTCAATTAAAGAAATTTGTATTTAACCTCTAGCTCTTTAAGATCACACTCCTTGCATATTACTCAAAGTAAGGAGATGTGAGAACTTCCATCTCTGCTAGTTAAATGGTGACTAGGGCACTCAAGTTCCTCTCTTTGATCTCACAGAACATTCTCTGTGGGGTGGCAGTCTCTCCTGGTAACTCAGGCTGTGGACACTGAGGCTCCACCACTTCCTAGCTGTGTAGATGACCCTGGGAAAGTTGCTCAGCTTCTGGGTACCTTGGTTTCCTCAGAATGGTAGCAGTAGGGCCCACTTTTTGGGGTTTGCTGCTGTGGAGATGAAATGATCTTTATAAAACAGCAAGAACAGTGGGTGGCACAGAGTGAGCACCACGTGTTTGCTGCCATTATTAACAGATGTCCCATTACTACAAGAGCCTCTCAGGCTCTTCCAGCCTTGAAAGTGTGTGTTCTTGATTCTTTGGGGGTTCATTCCTGCAGGAGGAGGAAGAAGGAGTTAGAAAAATCAGGAGAGCAAGCATTTAAAAGAGAATTTCATAGACTCCCCTTGCTCCAGGAATTTCTGGGTTTTATGAACATATACAACTTCTGAGAGAGAGAGAAGATGGTGAACTGATGGATGCGCAAGGAGTATGAGTGGGATAAACTTAACAGGCTGCTAAGAGATGTTAAAGGCCAAATGGGTTCTTGCAAGCCATTACAAGGCTATGGGGGATGCCCCCTGCAAGCTGTGGAGGTTTGTCTTCTGGCATCAGCTCAGAAAGAATCCTTCCCCTCTCTCAGGGAAAGAAGCTCACACAGCCTTCAAGACATAAACCGACAGCTGTGGTTTGTTCTGCAACTGCAGAACTGCCTGGAGACCAAAGCTAAAAATCACCATGGAAATAATCTGGTGTTTCAGGAGAGGACAAGCACGGGCTCTGAGTGGACCCAGCCTGAGGTCTGTGAGAAGGCCCAGCACCCACAACATGGCTTGGAGTGTGGAACTAAATATTATAACCCCAAATTTGACAAAGTCTTGTGTCTCAGGGCCTGTTAGATGCTTTTAAGAAGAGCCAGGGATTATTTTGTTTCCAGTGGGCTGGAGGGGGAGCCTGAGGATTGTGCAGACTGTGTAGCTCCCAGACACCAGTGGAAGGGAGGGATAACAACTACATGTACAGGTTTATGGCTGTCCATGGTCCTCATCCCAGGATAAGCTTCATCAGCCTGTGGGCAGCACAGTCATGCAGGGATGGGGCAAATGTGATGAGTCCTCTCTGTGCCCGTAGTTCCAGGTGGCAGCACAGAACCAAGTAGGAGGGTATGACAAGCAAATAGAGTCCCTGAGAGCAGCCAGACTGCAACTCCATTTAGTTTGATAAACTTGCTCAAAAATGTGTTTGTTCAGCTGATGTTATATTAAGTAGATAAAAGGCCAAGTTTTGGCATTGGATTCAAATCCCAGTCTGTCCTTATGTGACCTGGGAAAGTACCGTAAGCTCTCTGAGAACTATCCTTGCTTTCAACAGTCTCCAGATCAACAGACTCAATTATACTTCAGTCATTAATTCTCATTTCTCACAATCCTTTTGACTCCATTAATCCATCTTGAACATACAATTTACTTAAACTCATGTTGCTCATCTATCTGTAAAATGGGGTTGTTGGAAGGATCAAATGAGCTAATACATTTGAAGTACTTATTCATAGTAAGAGCCCAAAAAATGCTAGCTATTATTGATTCTTGCAAACCTCTCGTGTGCCTGGATATCTCTCTAGCTTCAATTTCTTCATCTCAATAAAATGAGATAACAAGTAGGGTTACTTTAAAGGGCTATGTAAGATGTTGTGTGCTTTGTCCACAGCAGGCTTTCAATAACTTGAAGCTGTTACTATTTCTCAGGTAGGAATGTGCTGACTGGCTTCTGGTACTGTCTGGACATGTCTCTGAGGATGTCCTTCAACACAGCAGAGGAACTGGGCTGGTATTCTGGGAATAACAATCACTGATATTTGTAGGATATTCCCATCCATTATCTCATTTACTCCTCATCTCAATCACTGGGGCTGGTGCATTGCCCAACACCAGTGGGTGCCATGCCTAGAGATCACCATGCACTGGTGTCTCTTGAAGTTATGCAACATGGTGGTGCTGTTCACCTCAGGGATTACAGGCAAAGGAGGCCAGGTGGGTGATTGGAGTTCAGCTAGATCCCCTGCTGGACTTAATCTCCCTAGAATCCTGGCCTAACAGCAAAATGTTTCCTGTGATTCAGGCTGCCACCAGGAGCAAAGCTCTCCAATCTCCTTGCTCATCCAGTGGCTTTGGTGGCTCCCCCCCTTTTTTTTTTAAATGCAGGATGACTTCCCTTCAAGAGGATAAAGCTTGTAATAGAAAGCATCCAACTCCTTAGCTGATGTGAGTGTGTAAAGTTTTGGGAGATGCCGAGGAGACAATAAGAAATGGTCCAGATGGTATGGCCCTACTCAGCCCTGTTTGGGAACCCTGGGCTCCTCATGTCACCATGAGGACCTTGGAGAGAGAGGACACAAGGAGGGAGGTGGAAGTGAGGACAGAGAGGGAAATGGTGCTAAGGACTTGTCATCTGCTTTGCAATCTATCCACTCTTTCTCCCCGGCTCCCACCCAGCCTTACAGAGTGTCAGGCAGTAAGAAATGAGGGGTGGGTAGACCTGAACTAGGAAGAGGGTTTGAGCGGTGATTCAGAGAAGCCACTGGAAACCTAGGAAGCTGGCTAACAGAGATATTTGAAAGGTCCTAAACTGCATCTACACCATCCCCTCCTAGTGCTCCAATCCCTTTGTTCAGGTTTGAAGGGAGCATAAGCTCAAATGCCAGCCAGGGAGATGTGACTCTGGCCCTGTGGGTGCTGCAGTGGGCCAGAGACCACATGGCCCACCTAAAAGGAGCAGCTGATGTTACTGGGAGGAAATTTAGTACAGTTTTGCCACATCTTCCTGATTTTCAGAAAAAGCCAGAAACCTGAATTGTTTCTGGGAAATCTCTTAATTTTTTAATGTTGGCCACTAATCCAACATTTTTAAATAAAACTGTGTAGCCAAACATGTCTGTGATGGGACACGACCTATAGCTGCCATTTTGTGCCAAGTGAGTTCCTGTAACTTCTCCCTTCCACCACTGGGCAAGACTCCTCTTCCTTCACCCACAGGCAACACTTTGCCTTTTGTGATTCTTTTCCTCTGAGATGCCCCCTTGCAAGTGTGTACAGCCTGAGCCAGGATAATGGTCTGGGGGGAAGAGCGTGAGGCTAGATGTGCTAGATGTGCCATGTGCCCTGGATGAAGACCTTCGGTCATGCTCAGACTTCAGAATCCCCCTTAAGGGAAGGAAGATAAGGGGCCTGGGACAAGTCTATCACTTCTCTCCTCTGAAACCTAGTTCCCACGTCTGATACTGAGGGGTTCACTGTGTAATATCCAAAGATCCTTCCACCTTTGAGTCTATGATTTGTTTTCACTGAGGGACAATGGAGGAATAGGGTAGCACCTGTGATGTGGGCGTCTTACTAATATTTATCATAGCCACCATTTCGTGAGGATTCTTATGTACCAGGTGCTGTGCTTTAGCAGCATGAATTATTACATGAATTATTACATTTAATCCTCCCAAATGCCCTTTGAAATAGGAATTTTCATGTGTGCAAAGATGGTCACAACATATCTGTTCACCGTGTTTCTTTATAATGTGAGTCAGCCACTCTTTGCATCAAGAAATGGAATCTATTTCTTCAGCCCCTAAGTCTGACTGGCCTTGTGCCTTCCTTAGACCAATAGAATGTACTAGAAGTGACATTCGAGAACTCCCAAGATGAAGCCTCAAGGCCTTCCACTTGCTGTCATGAGATGTCACGTAATGAAACCAATGTAGCCTAATAGAGGATTAGAGGCTACTTGAAGAAAAACTAAAGTCCCCAGCTGAGGACCAGCATCAGCTGCCAGGTCTGAGAGCGAGGCCATCTTAGTATTCAGTGCAGTCAGTAGCCCTCTGACGGTAGCCACGCGGGTGAACCCAGGGGGGATCAGCAGAAGAACTGCCTGGCTGAGTCCGGTCCAAATTATGGAACCATAACATAGAAATGGCTATTGTTTGAAATCACTAATTTTTTTTTTTTTTTTTTTTGAGACGGAGTCTTGTTCTTCTGCCCAGGCTGGAGTGCAGTGGCGTTATCTCAGCTCACTGCAACCTCCACCTCCCAGGTTCAAGCGATTCTCCCACCTCAGCCTCCTGAGTAGCTGGGATTACAGACGTGCACCACCATGCCTGGATAATTTTTGTATTTTTTGTAGAGACGGGGTTTCACCATGTTGGTCAGGCTGGTCTTGAACTCCTGACCCTGTGATCCACCTGCCTTGGCCTCCCAAAGTGCTGGGATTACAGGAGTGAGCCACCACGCCCGGCCTGAAATCACTAATGTTTTAATAATATTTTTATTGAGATATAATTCACATACCATAATGTCCACCCTTATAAAGTGTACAATTCCATGGATTCAAGTATAAAGGTGGGCAGCCATCACCACTATCTAATTGGAGAACATTTGCAACACCCGACCCCCAAAAACCTACTACCCACTGGCAGTCAGTTTCCACTGCTACCGCAACTACCGCAGCATGTGGCAACCACTAACCTACTTTCTGTCTTTATAGACTTGCCTACTTTGAACACTTCATATGAATGCAATGACATAACATGTGGCATTTTGTGACTGATTTTTTTCACTTAGCATAATGTTTTCAAGCTTCATCATGTTGTAGTCTGTATCAGTACTTCATTTCTTTTTACTGCCCAGTATTTCCTTGTTTGAATATACCACATTTTGTTTGTCCATTCATCAGTTGATGGACATCTGGGTTGCTCCTATTTTGACTTATATTATGACTAATGCCACTATGAATATTCATGTGTAAGTTTTTGAGTGAATATGTTTTTAATTTTCTTGAGTATATACCTAGGACTGGTATAACTAGTCATATGATAGCTCCATGTTTAACATTTTGGGGGAACTGCCGAACTGTTTTCTAAAGTAGTTGCACCATTTTATAGTCCCACCAGCAATGTGTGAGTGTTCCAATTTCTCCACATCCTTGTCAGCACTTGCACTGTCTTTTACTTCAGCCATCCTAGTGGGAGTAAAATGGCATCTCACTGTGGTTTTGATTTGTATTTTCCTACTGACGAATGATTTGAGCATCTTTTCATGTGCTATTGACCATTTTTAAGTCTTCTTTGAAGAAATGTCTATTCAAATCCTTTGCCCGTTTTAAAACGGAGTGTTTTGTTGTTTAATTGTTGGGTTGTAAGGGTTCTTTTTGTATTTTGGATACAAATCTCTTATCTAATATAGGACTTACAAACATTTTCTTCTACTCTTGGATGGTCTTTTTCACTTTCTTGATGACATCCTTTGAAGCACCAAAGTTTTAAAAATATCTCTTTATAAAAATCTACTAAGTTTGATAAGGTGCATAATACAGCACTAGATCATGGACACACTTTCCCATTTTTAAGATGAGGAAACTAGAGCCCAGAGAGCTTAAATGACTTGTTTAAAGTTACACAGCAAAGAACTGATAATATACTGCCATCTATCTATCTATCTATCTATCTATCTATCTATCTACCTATCTATCTATCTATCATCTTTCTATCTATCTATCACCATCTTGGACTATAGCACTAGCAGAATGTTGTGGATTCAGAGTCATAAAGGGACAATGATGGAAGGTTATTTGAAAAACATGCGATCCATTAGTTCCTCCACACATTCTGCACTGTCTACGCTGATTCCTTCATGTCTTCGAAAGGCAACTTACCGGACCCCCCTGTCTTGACTGCCTTACAAATGTGCTTACAGGGAGTCATGCTTGTCATCACGCTCCCAGCTTTCATCAGGGGACAATGCCAGAATCACTTTTAGGAAACCAGCTCTCCATTACCGAGGGAACCTATTGAGGATGTTGTCCCCCTGTCACTTCTTATCCCCACTCTGATGCTTTGGAAGAAAAGTCCTTGCAGATATAAGTTCCACAAAATACTTTCCTTCATCTGAGCAACTGGTGTGCTTCCTCCTCATGAAGAATACAAATAGGAATATCGTCTTTTTTTTATTTTTCAGTGTGGCTGCCAGGAAGCTCAGAGTAAGGAAATAGGATGTTTATTCATTGAGGAGGCTCTAGACAGGCCCGCCTATTTTCATTGTGATTTTCTCTTTAATCTTCACCTTCCATCTCTCTATCAAGTCATTTAACAGATATTTATTGACAGCCTATTGTTTGTTAGGACGGAAAGATGACTGAAATAGACATGATGCCTGAAGCACAATCCGTGGTGCCCCTGCCCATATCCTCTTGGGCCATCTCATTATAATACAGGATGGCCCAACTTCTAATGGCCCTAGGGCTTTGTCTGACTGACCAATGTGATTTCCCCAGTCAGAGCATCCCTGAAGAGCTGGAAAATTAACCCCTACCCCACTCCAGTGAGCTGTGCTCAGCCAGTGATTGAAAAGAGTTGGTTTATTAAACACCCAGCACCCTCACCCTTAAGGGCAGAGGGTGCGAAGCACTGAGATGCGTGCATGTTCCGCACTGTCTCCAAGGGTTGAGCTCCAGCTGCCCACAGAGGTAGCTGCCTTGAACACATGCCTCTCTCAGGGGCTGCCTTCTAGTCTCTGCTCCACTTTCCTGGGCCCCTACCCGTGCTTCTTGGGATAACCTGCAAAATAAAGCCTTCTTTCAGGATCTTCTCTGGGGGAAATCTAAACTAAGATAGCCCCTAATAGCATGGAGTTTATATCCTATTAAACATAACCAAATCATTATTCAACAGCTGTAGTGAGACGTTCTGGAGGTAGGGACATGAAATCAAAGTTGAGACCTGAAGGGTGGGTAGGACCGAGCCCAGAGAGAGAGTACAGGTGAGAAATGGCATGCCTGGCAGGTGTCACAGCCTCTGATAAGGCCCAGAGGTGGGAAGGTCTGGTATGTACCAGAAACTGAAGGAAAGACATTCATAGCATTGCTGAGCTAACCAATGAGGCAGGGCAGGGCAAAGGCTCTTGAACATCGTAAAGCAAGGCCCCAAGTGACTAGGGACTTATGCAGAGGATCCAGGAAGAAATGTTTGTTTTTATTGTTAAATAATGAGGCTAATTTCTCTGTGCTTCAAGGAAATATCGGGTGAATATTTTACTATCTTGGTTTGTATGTGTGGCTCAAGTGTCCAAAACCCCACCCCTGACCTCCTTTGTTCATCCTCTGAGTGGGAGCAGTGGGACAGGAACGACCAAGGGCTTTGGAATCAAATCAACCCCGGTTTAATCCCTAATTAGCCAACACAGGGATGTTGATACCTTTCTCCAGCCCAGGGGTGTGTCCTGGATTAAAAGGGATAATCTTAGCCTAGCAGAGCTGTTCTGCAGGCTAGCTTTTTATTTTCACACTCCAAGATCAGAGGAGTCTGGTGTCTTGTGTTTACACACAGATGCACACCCTCTTTTCATGCAGCCCCAGGATCCCCTGTGAACTTGGAAAAATGCATTTGGATGATGGCTCTGAAGAGAATGAGTCACAGCATTGCACCAGATGGCCTGGCTGTAGTACTGACGCTCTTCCCTCCCTCCCCTTGCCTGGCCAGAGTAGAAAGATTTCTGCCAGGTTTCCTAAAGCTGTTTTGGGGATACTGACTCCCAGTTCCTATCAAATCAGTGGAGGCTCCCACTCGGGTAGGCTTCTCTATCTCAGTCCTGATCCCACTGATGTATCAGCCCGTTTGCTTGTCTGCATCCCCCATTGCACCCCAAGCTTCTTGGGGTTGGGGCTGGGTATTGCTTACCTTCTTACTTCTGATAGTTGTTAAATCAATATTTGTTCACTGAAGGAAGGAAGACGCTGATCTTGTTCTCAGGAAGTGTGCAAGCTGGTTGTCAAGATTAACAGGGGAGTAATCCCACAGAGCCAAGTTCCTACATTACAAGAAAACCCCAGCTTGCCTGTAATTGGTGGCACTTATCTTGGGAACACCACACCAACATCTAGGCCGGCCTGAGGCTGCTGGGCTGGGACGCAGTCTGGAGCTGAGCCGTTGGAGGAATGGATGAAAAAGCTTGCAGACAAGAGAGATGGGAGGAAAGGGCTGGAGTCTGCAGTGGAGGCTGATACTGCCAGCCTGTCATTCTCCATCAGTGGACAGAGGTCACAAGGTACATGCCATCCCCTTCTCTTTGTGCGGGTTCTCCAAAGTCCCACAGCTTACTTCCGGGGGATTCAGGGGATCCTTGGCTTGCTCTGATCCTGGCCCCTATCTCTGAACCAGAGACAGGCACAGACTGGGAGTCACTGGTCTGAACACTGACCAGAGGCCTATGAAGCATCCTGGAGCCATAGTTCCACCTATACAGGGACAGCCTCCCCGGGCTAGTGGCCAGAGAAACCTGCCAGATCCTCCATCTCGAGAAGTGTGAGCTTTAGACATGCAAAAAGTGAGCAATTGATAGCAGGTCATAGAGCAGACAGTCATCCAAAGACGGGGTGGTAGAAGCCAAGAGGTAGCTCAGTGCCTCTCCGGTGTCCATATGCCCTTGAACCACCCAGGACCTCATTAAATGCAGACTTAGGTCAAGTAGGTCTAGGGTGGGGCCTGAGATTCTGCATTTCTGGTGAGCTCCCAGGTAATGCTGATGCTGTTGGTTCCTGGACCACAGCTAGAGTAGAAGGCAGTGGTTGTTAGTGACAAGACAATAGGAGGTGAGCTGACAGATATACAGACTACTTGGCCAGGTGCTGGGTCCCCTGCTGCTGCAGGATGTCAGGAAGACCAAGTCCCCAAAGGAACTATGGACCGTGGGTCTCCCTCCTGTCCACCTCCTTCAGCCTTGTCTGGACAGTTCCCTGTGTCTTACTTACTTCCTGTGTACACTTGCAGTAACTCCATCACCTTAATTGACTAGAGCATCTCTGTTCTTAGTCACCTAAAGAGCCCTAAGCAGTGGTCCTTAGCCTGGCTACACATTAGAATCACTTAGAGAGTGAATTCCTGTAAATCACATTTACTTGGTCTGGGTTGGAGCCTTGGCCTGACGATTCATTGGTTCTAATGTGAGTGGGGCCGTGAACCTCTGGCCTCATAATGGCGCTCAAACTTTAACATGAATGGAAATCACCTAGGGATCCTGTTAGAATAGAGATTTCATCTAGTAGGTTTAAGTGGGGTCTGAGGGGTCTGCATTTCTGAGGCTGCAGGTCTGAGGACCGCACTATGAGTGGCACTGGAGTAAATATCCATTTCCTCCACCCCAGGACAAGGTACAGATTAGCCATGTCTAATCTAACCCCCAAGGCCAGCTGGGTTAGTGCTAAAGTGCAGAGCAAGACCCTACCACACTTGCTACGGTGAGTGCAATTGACCCAAAAAAGGGTGATATGTACTCAGCATTGTCTACACTGCAACTCCACTGAGGGGTAATGGATCCAGAATGGAGGTCTAGAGGAGGCACTGCCTCTGCTGCGGCCACCGTGGGCTGGAGGGCTGCAAGCTTGGTGTTTGTGGCATCCCTTCATGACTCACAGCCAGGCCCCATAGGCACCACTCACACTGCCCACACTGGGTTGTCTTCCCTCTCTTGTGGGAGGAATTGAGCTGAGCTCCAGCCCCAGGTCTCAAGCCCAGCCTGTTCCTGTTCTTGTCCCTCATCCCGAAGGGCATGTCTACCCTCTTGGATTTACTGATGCCCTGTCAGCTGCCTCCTTCCTCTTTTGCAGGCCAGGCTATCAGAGCCAACAAGGGGTGTGGGGAGTTATCTTGGGGTGAATCACGGCCTGGCAGGACAGAGGCTTTGCAGGGAACTGAGTGGACCCTGCGTGGATTGCAACACCATCTTCTACTTGACAACAAAGCTGCAGCCAAGGCGATTCTTCCGCCCCTGCCCTTCCCTCTGACCCCATGCCCATTATGGCCTCTGGGGCAGGAAGTGGGGAACAAAGGAGAAGATACCCCTCCCAGCTCTCCCCACTGGCTGTGAAGAGCCATTGACCACCTGGGGCCTTGCAGCCCTGGTTCTCAGTCCGGCTGCATGATAGAACCACCTGGGGAGTTTTAAGCTCTTGATGCCCAGGCCTCACCCCAGACCAACTAAATAGAAATCCTTGGAAGTGGAGCATGAGTATGAATAGTTTTTAAGACTTTCCGGGTAATTCCACTGTACCTGCACATTTATGATGATTTAGCAGCCTCCAGGGCCAGAAAATAACTTTTCAGTCAGAGAAAGGACAGCAATGTGATATCCACAGCTCCATTTTTCTCCATCTCTCCAACTTACTCCTACGCCATTTACTCAAGAATATGATAAAGGCAACTTCTGTTTGGACTTAATACACAAGGAAAATCATCACACGTTGTATCTCATTTTCTCTACAACCTTAGGCAAGGGTGTTATTAGTATCCCATTTTACAGTTGAGGAACTGAGGCTCAGAGAGGTTGAGTGACTTGTAGAAGGTCACACAGTAACAGGTGGTACCAGGATTCAACCCCAGGTCCACAACTGTTTAATCACAGCTATGGGTACACAAACCAGGGAAACACAGGCTGAACCATAAAGGCAAGTTAAAAGCAGGTAGCACACAACCAGCTACCACTGAGCTGACATTTATGTTTGAGACAAACCCCTGGGGCCATGAGGGAGCCTGTTCCTCTCTGCTCTCTTCTCTATTTTCTGACTCTAGCATTGCTTCCTACGTGGAAACTTCCCAAACTCTACCAGCTCTCCACTCGCTTTCTTTACCTCTAGTTCCCCAGACTGTCTAGCATCAGCTTAAAAAAATTCAGATTACTGGGCTCCAACTCAGAACTCTGGAGCATTGCCAGTGAGGGGGTCTGAACGTCTCTATGTCTTTAACAAGCAATTACGTCTTTAACAAGTGAGGTGGGTTGGGTGTGCACATACGTTTGGGAAGTCGCAGTGTTAACTCCTTGCTGTTGAAAAATGTGCTCTGTGGGCCAGCAGTGCTGGTGCCACCTTGGAGTGCCTTTGATAGAAATGGAGCATCTGAGGCTGCCCTCCTGACCTGCTGAATTTGACTGCATTTTAACAGGATGCCTAGATGATTCACACGCACCTTAAAGTCTGAGGAGCACTGCTGTGGCCAGTCTGTTTGGCATAAAGAGTGTGCCTTAGAGCAGAGGTTCTCAAAGTGTCTCTGGATCAGCAGCAGCAGCAGCAGTACCAGGAGTTTGCAGAAATGCAAATGTTGAATCTCACACCCACTGGATCAGAAACTACAGGATTGGAGGCCAGGAATCTGTATTTTAACAAGCCCTCTAGGTGTTCTGATGCACGCTCAAGTTTGTCCCTAGATGTAGAATATAAAGCACTGGCTCACTCAGCAGCCTCTTTGATCCTAGGAATCCATTGCCCCTGCACTGGGTGCCAGGATGATCAAAGGAGAGCTGGGGCCTGGAAGAACTTTGAAAGCCATCCATGCTACAGGAGGCTAAACGGGCAGGGCTTGTTCCTCCCGCCCCTTCTTTGACAGCAGCTTTCAAGGGCTGAGTTAATCCCCTTCCTGTTTGTGGTTCCATCATGGGCTCCTCTCTATTTTGCCTGAGTATTCATTCAGTTTTATCCCCAACTCTGCCCTGAGGACCCTCCCTTTCCCACAGCACAACCATTTCATTGAGTTTGATCTGTTCCTGTAAAGAATGGATTGGTTAGTGTGCATGGATTTACATTTCCCCTAATGATACAGCGCTGTAGGCCGCCTTCTGTGCCTTCCTTTTTCACTCAGCAGGGGATTTTTAAGGTCTCCCTTCATTGTTGAATGTACCCAGAGTCTGTTGCTTCTAACTCAGGCTGAGTATCTCATAGGGTGCACCCAGCTCCTCTTGCCCTGTGACATGACACCCAGGTGGCTTCCAGCTCCTCCGCACCACCAAGGATGCTGTGATAAGCATTTCCCCAAGTGTCTCCCCATGGACCCATGTGAGTTCTCCCCATTCTAAGAAGAACAAACTTGAAACACTTCCAGCCCGTGTAACTTGCCCAATCTCTGATCTGGAGAGTGGCAGACTTGCAAAGTGTAGTGTGGTGGTTAAGAGCGTGACTTTGGTGTCAGACTCACCCAGTCAGATAACCTGGCACCAGTCCCTCCATCTTTCTGTGCCTCAGTTTCCTCATCCATGAAATGAAACCTACCTTATAGGTTTTCTACGAAGAGTTGAAAACAAAAACCACTTAGCAGAGCCTCTAGCACATAGTAAGGGCTCAGTAAAGGCTCACTATAATTTTGCCTCTCTTTTCATAGACTGTTTTTTGACCTCTTTTCCACTGATATTTTTCTTTTTTGCTCTTGCGTCATTGGTAATCATCCTCAAATGCCACCTATTCAAACTGACCTCCAGAAATGACCCTAGAGGTACTCAGAAAAAGGCCTGTGGCCTGGGCAGGGGTGAAAGGACACCAGGCAGAGCTAGTTTGGGCCTTCGGGTGTAGGAACTGAGCCAGAGGGGCTTGTCTGGTCCTGGTGGGAAAGCAGCGTGCAGGGCCAGCGTGCAGGCGCTTAACATATGGCTGTTTCTCTTATGTGTTGTAGTGTGGCCCAGATTTAAACGGGTAGGAGAAGCGTCCTGTCACCCTGGGGGGAGGGTGGAGATCGTTTGCCTTGCTTTGCAGGAACTCTCTTGTGTACGCAGGCGAGGAATCCAGGGAAGGGAAGGCGCCAGAGCTTGAACCGCAGACTGGAGAGGGGAGTCTGCCGCCAAGGCCTGGGCTGCGCAGGCCGCACGCCCCAGTCGGGGCCAGCAGAGGGCGCTGAGCACCTCCGCACAGAGCTGGCGGCCGTTCCGTGAGAACCCTGGCAAGCTGGGGATCGGAGAATCCAATCATCTCCCTTCGCAGGGGTTGAGGAGTTTCCTCCCGACTGCCTGGGACTTTCAGTGCTAAAATCTGGGAAGTCTCAGGCGGCAAGTCAAGACGAGTTGGTTACTCTGGCTGGAAGAAGCAACCACTGAAGTGTTGCACACACACATAAACATACAAGTGCACATCAAACACACACAGCACAAAATGTACCCAGACTTGCACCACGCACCTCACAGTGCACATCACACACTCATGAACATCACACTACATGCATAACACACACAACATGCTTGCACACATACACACGTATCACTCACACCAGACACATTTATAACACACAAAGAATACATACACACACGTACCACAAAAACATGTGAAACAAACACTACACCACACACAGGCACAGTACATGCACATCACAGCACAGGCACAAGATACACAATACACACGAATTACACCCATGCACACTACACACACAGCACATAAAAATTACGTGCACAGCACACACACCACAAAATTTACCTGCACTTGTGCCACATGCAACATATCCATGCACTTTATACCACATGCATAATAAACACAACACACTTGTACATGTATGCATATACCATTCACACAATGCATTTATAACACAATGCACCACAGAAGCACATCATACACAAGAAACAGTCACGACACAATACCTGTGCACACATGTACCACATAAACATATGCAAAACAAATAGCAAACTGCAACACACACCCAGATGAACAATGCATGTGGCATCACCCCAATACAAAATACATATATGAACCATGCACATAATACATTCACATTAACACACATGCACACAGGACAATACAATGCACAATGCATACCTGTGCATATCATACCACATAAAGTAACATGCACCAAGTGTATAGGCACCACATAATGCAGTACATGCATGTACTACACATACATGCATGACATCCATTTAATACACATAATGCAGTGCACACACAACACAGAGAATATATACAACACACATGCACGAACACACATATACCATGACCTACAAATACGCATATTCACCACACATTTGCACTATGCAAACACACAAGTCACACACACGTATCACTTTGGTAGTCATGGATCCTCTTGTTTCAGGCAATATTTCTCATTGGCAAAAAGAGGATGATCATTCTTGCTCCAGGCCAATGAAAAACAGTGTCAACAAATTTGAAAACTATATATTTGTTCATTCAGCAATCACTTCTTTACTGCATGTTGGGCTTTGAGATGTACAATACAAACTCAGTCCTGACCTTCTAAGGGGCTCACAGCATGGCAGGGAAAGCAGGCATTTGACTGATAAATACATCAATGATCATTTGGATTTAGTTGTAGTAACTCCAGGGTGCAGGGAGGGCACAAAACTAGAATGGGGTGGGAATTTCCTGAAAAGAGCTTTTAAAGGTAAGGCTTGAAAACAGTGTAGCGGGGTTGAAATGGAAGTAGGGTGAGGTGAGTGAGGCACCTAGGGCACACAATTTAAGGAGATGTTCACTCCCGCTGCTGTCTCTGCAATTGCACACCCTTGAGTGTGAGTGGCTGAGCAGCCAGGCTGAGGGGAACTAGATCAGGGATCCGAGGAATGTGTGGCCCTACCTCCAACTGCTGCTCTGCACAAATGTTTGCTTTCCAGGAAACTCTCCAGGCTCTGGGAGGAGCAATGGCCCGTAGGAAAAGGGACCTAAATCACCAAACTAAAACTAAGCAGCTGCCTTGCTCCCTGGGTGCTGGTAACCAAGGCTCCCTCCTCAGTGGCCAGCCATGGTGACAGTAAGGGAGCAGGGGGTGTGGAGGATGGGCTAGCATTTCCCTGGGCACAGCTCTGCACATCACCTACACTTCTCAGCTCACCTCCTGGGGCCGGGGCCGCCCTAGCAGGGCAAATTGCAGTCAGCACAGTATTCTGGCTCTCAGGCACTGGACTTGTTTCCTTAGTCTAGTGACCCAAGGAGGGTGGCATGGAGCGGTGGGTCAGGCGGACTGGAGCTCACATGCCTGCATTCAAATCCCGCCTTTGTTACCTACTAGCAGCATGACTGCGAAAGCCACTTTGCCTTGTTTTCATACCTATAGAATAAGCATGATGATATTACTAGCACCCATCTTGCAGAGCTGCGAGGACTTTCCAGGACTTTATGAGTTAATACATTAAAAGCTTGTAAAGTAAATCCAGACACATGGGAAGAGCCCCCTAAATGTAAACTGCAATTGTTATTTTGATCCAAACTAAAAGCAAACACTAACAATAGCCCTAAAATCAAAATGTAGTGGAGTCAGAGGGTTAGAACTGGGGAATATCTGCTCTAGCCTCCCTTCTGTGTTGTAGAAACCAAGCCATTTGACCTAAAGACAGAAGAACTAGAACTCAGGACGGAGAAGAGAATGAACAAGCAAGAGTCCGCACTTTCTGCTCTCTAGGACCATGGTTCTCACCTGAAGGGCTTGTTCATAGAGATCACTGGACCCCACCCAGGGTTTCTTGTTTGGCAGGCCTGGGATGGGGTCTGAGAATCTGCATTTCTGAGAACCCACCAGTGCCCAGGGGATGCTGACGCTGCTGGCCCAGGTACTGCATCTTGAAAAGCACTTGCTTTTCAAGGAGAGGCAGGGTACGGAAAGTTTGCGTCCCCGAGTTTGCTACCACCTGATCATGCCCTGGGATCAGGGAAGGGAAAACAAGGGCCTTACTTACAGCGGGTGCCGCACCTCAGGCAGAGCCCTCTGGAGGGGGATGCGGGCACTGAGTGCCTCCTGGAGGCCATGTGAGTCCAGGCTGAACAGGGTCAGCTCCTCTTCTTCAGACACCTCCTCGTCCTCCTCCTCGGCCCCCCAGTCCCTCTTTGGGGCTTCATCACCCTGCCTCCTGCTCGGCTGCTTGATGAGGCGGTAGCTGCCACCTCTCCTGCCCTGGCTCTGGTTCCTTCTGGCCCGGGGTAAGGCCACGGCCACCAGCAGCTGATCCTCCCGCAGTGAGATAAAGGGTGGCAGGCCCTCCAGAGGGCTGTACTCTTCGCCCTCATCCTCAGCCTCCAGTACCCAATCCTGGGATTCCCCAAAGTCCAGGCGGTACCTGGCTTCAGGGCTGTGCTTGCTGGCTTGGGCTGTGACAGTCTGGTGCAGGGTGTGCGGGGGAGGGTGCAACATCGCCACCATCATCAGGACGCATCCCAGCATGAGGAGCAGCAGGAGGAATTGGAGTCTGCATGGTCTGTGCCTGTATCGCTTCCTTAGGAGCATGTTGCTGGAACTTGCCAAATGCAACAGGTCATGTTCAAGTTCGCTTTCTCCCACTCCAGGCTCCTTCAAACTTGCAGCAGAACCTGGGTTGCTCGTTCCACCTGGAAGTTTTTCTGCCAGTCACTTAACCTGCTCCTGACATTTGCCAACAGCATGTGTAAGACCTGCTTCTACTTACAATCAGAAAACCACAGGACCCAAGTTTCACCCCAAGTCCTCTCTGAGTGGATTTCCTTAATTGCCTTCTGAAAGCCCATTCACAGGGACTTCAAATTGAATTGCTTTCCTCCCTTTACCCCGGTTTTCTCCTTGGGAAAAAAATAATGATTCCATTCTGCTCAGGTGTTTCTTTCCCCCTTTGCATAAATAGGTTGCTATGAGGTGTCTGGGATGAGCTGGTGGGTTCTCAGTCAAGCAGGGCTGACAGCCGTCCCTCTTTGGACGCTTCCAGTCAGGTCAGATCAACAGATGTAAAGCCGGCAGGCAGTGCCTGGTTTCCTTTCACACATAGCTCCACTCAGCCGAGATCCCTCTGCCAGACACAACCCAGAGCCAAGCGTGCGCCTCACTCCTGGTCCTAATGCCCTCACTGTTCCCAGGCTTTGCACAACTCGGCGTCGTCACTGCTAGAGCCAAATCAAAACAGGAATATCCCAAGAGTTCAGAAGGAAAGAATAATACCCTCTGATTCAGAAAGGCTGTCTGTGTGGCATAGATGCAAGGAGTTGCAGCTGTCTGTCTGTACCTCAGCCTCCCACAGGGGATCAGCCAAACTAGGTTGGACTCTCCTTCCCTTCCTGGGGACCACTGTCCCTGTCCTCCTGAAAATGAGGGAGCTAAGGGAGATGATTTTGCAAGTCCCTCCTGCTCCCACAAGAGCAGCTGAAGGCCTGTTCTTCCCTGGGCACTGAGGGGGACACTGGAAGAGGAGTGAATTGCTCCTTCCATCATAAAGATTCCTTCATTTAACCAACACGTAATTAATGAACACACGCTATGTGCCAAAACTGTTCTGGGAACTGGAAGTAGAGCAATGAATAACACAGACAAAAATGTGTGTCTCATGGAGCTTGCATTCTAGTGAGAGATACAACTAAAACTATCCACTGGGTCAGATGGTGATGAGGATGAAGGCAAAAAAGCAGAGCAGGCATGGGGCTGGGGAGCATGGGCTGGGCTTGGAAATGGACATTGAGTGGTGGAGAAAGGTTTCATGGAAGAGTTACCATTTGTGTAAAGAAGAGGGCTGCACAGCTATCTGAGGTTGAGCGTTCGAGGCAGACAGAATGATAAATGTGAAAGTTCTAGGGCAAGAGTATGCCGGCATGTCTGAGGAACAGCAAAAGGTCAGCATGGCTGAAGCAAAGAGAGCAGGGTGGAGCCTGATGGGAAGTGGAATAAGAGAGGCAAGGGGGCGGGGGGCAGGAGGACCATACAGGACACCCCCTGCTTGCATTGAAGGAACTTTGGCTTTTCCTCTGAGTGAGAGGGGAGCCCTTAGAGGACAGACACAATCTGACTTGGGTTTTAACTGGATCATTCTGGCTGCTGGGTTGAGACTAATCAGTGGGGGGCAAAGAGCAGGAGCAGGGAGACCAACCAAGAGGTTCTTGGCTTGCACTAAGTGGCATCAGTGGTGACAGGGGTCAGCTTGTGGATATACTTTAAGGAAGAACATATAGGATTTCCTGATGAATTAATGACTAATGTGAGAGGAAGAGAAGAGTCAAGGATGAGTTCAAATTTTTGGTCTGAGAAGTTGGAAGAATAGAGATGCCATGAACCAAGATGGGGAAGGAGAGAAGGTGGAAGGAGATGAATGCCAGTGGCTTGGTTTGGAACATGTGACATTTGAGGTGTCCTTTAGACAGCTAAGAGGAGGTGAAGTGGAGGCAGCAGGATGTGGGATAGCTGAAGGTCAGGGGGAGGTCTGGCCTGCACATACAAAGCTGGACTCCAGCAGCACTCAGATAGTGTTTGAAGCCGTGATACCTGAGATCACTGAGGGAGTGAGGTAGGTAGAAGGGAGAAGAGAATCCAGCATGCTCAGTTTTCGGGCTTCTGTCTTGAACAGATTGAAGGATAGCTGGCCATCACCATGAGCTGTGTTTCTTTTGATGGCTGTAAAGCACCCATGCTGTGTGCAACCAAGAGTGGAGGGGGAAAAACTGCCATTGGGGAAGTCCTGCAATGAACTTGCTCATTGTGTTTGTCTTTGATCTTAGAATGTCAGCTTGAAAATCTCATGAAAAAAAAGTCTTACCTTTTGACTCAGTTGTTTCTTCCAGTGTGTGTGGTGTGTCTGTGCACACACACATGCACAAGCATGTGTACACATGTGTTCATGAAGTCAGAGGTGAAATAGTGGGTTACATGTGGTTGTTCTGGGATCCCACTGTAATGCCCCAGTGGACAGTACTTAGCAATTTCTGGATTGAATTGTGTCTTCCAAATCTCAAATCAGGGTGTATTGCCAGGTGGGGATACTGTGTCATTTCCAAATTCAAGAGGCAGACACCCTGGGAGAATTTCTGGGGACATTTTGAGGTTAATGAGGATGAAGGATTAGAAGGTTTCAAATCCAGGAGGCCTTCAGAAAACTGAGTGTGCACAGTCACCATCTTCCACTCATCTCCAGCAACATTGTGCTTGAACTTGCCAAGAACAGCCCACCCCAGAGCTGTCACCCTGGCCAGCCCGCCACTTGAGCACTCTTTCCCCCAGAAAGTCATCCATACGGCTCATTTCTTCATTTTTGTGTTCACTCCAATGTCACCTATTTAATGAAGCCTTCCTGGACCCACCTTTCTACATTGAAAGCCCCTCCTCCACATGGGGCTTTCTTTGAGAATCTCTGTGGCTCTTCTCAACACCTGGCAAATTAAAATACTAAGGTGTTTATTGTCCGTTTCTCCACCCACTCCCATAAAACGTAAGCTCCACAAGGGCAGGGCTTTTGTTTGATTGTTTACTGCTGTTTTTCCAGAGCACGCAAAGCACACTGTTCCACTCCCCAGGACTTTGCTGCTGTCCCTGCCAGCTTTGCTACCAGTTCCTCCCATCCCTCCCTGTCACCTGGCACATGAGGCCCAGACCTTGCTCCCTCCTCCTCTCGTCCTCACCCTTGCTCCCATCATGGGTTGAATCGTGTCCTTCAAAATTACAATTGAAGCCCTGCCTCTGCTGGGGAACCTGTGAAGGGGGCCTTGACAGGAAATAGGATCTTTGTAGATTATCAAGTTAAAAGGAGGTTGTTAGGGTGGACCCTAGTCTAATATGACTGGTGTTCTTACAAAAAGGGGACCATTGGGCAGAGACAGGCATACACAGAGAACATCATGTGAAGAAGAGGGCAGAGGCTGGGTGATGCATCTAAAAGCCAAGGAATATCAAAGATGGCCGGAAACCACTGGTAGCTAGGAGAGACATGGAACAGACTCTCCTTCACAGTCCTAAGAAAGAAATAGCCCTGCCGACACCTTGATCATGGACTTCCCGTCACTGGAACTGTGAGATCATACATTTCTGTTATTTAAATCACCCACTTGTGGGACTTTGTTATGGCAGCCGCAGGAAACAGATACTGTTCCTCTTGCCTTCCTCACCCTCCCACCCTCCTCCGCCTTCTCTCAACTCTTGCTCTCGCTCTGTCATTTCCATTCTCTCCTTCTACTATTCCATCTCTTTCCTAACCTCTAGTGAGGCTAGGCATCATACTAACCTCCTCAGCCCAGGGGCTTGAACTTGGCCTTCCCATGATGGAGACAGTCCATGAAAAAAGTTCCCAAAAGAACTGGGGCTGGGTGACTCTGGTCTGGGACTCTTGGCTCCAGTTCAAGATAAACTAGATCTGGTGAAGCCCCAGACGCAGGCCACGGGTCTCTCCTGGGACTCAGAGCATCGTTGATCTAACCTCCAGGCTGTCTCAGTGCTCAGAGAGGTGAGATGATCAACACCAAAATTAGACTGCCACTGGGGTGTCTGTATGTTTCTCTCTCTAGCTTTTCATCTGTCTGTTTTCTCATAAGCCATGTCAGCTTTGGTGTTAAAAAGTCTGCTATTTGCCTAGAAAAATAATGAAAATTTTCTGTTCAGGTGGATGGCAGGTTAAAGTGCCAGAACAAATCAGAGTCTGAGAGTATTCACTAAAGGAACAGTAGACTTCAGCTAGTGAAAAAAAAAAATCTGCAAAGAAGCAATAGCAGACCTGGCCCAAGCAATTCAAGAAGATGTCATCAACGGCCCAATTGCTGTTCTTCCCATCTCAAGCTGAGGTGAAAACAGCAAGAATAAGGGAAGCTGGAGAGGCGATTCCCCAAAGGTTGAATAACTTAACCCCAGGCATTTGTTTGACTTGGCGCTGTGGTTTGAATGTTTGTTCCTCCAGACTTCATGTTGAAATTTAATTCCCGGTGTTCGAGGTGGGGCCTAATGCAAGGTGTTTGGGTCATGAGGGTGGATCCCTCATGAATAGGTGAGTTCCCTGCTTGGGGCAGAGGGAGACGGGGTGAATGAGTTCTCACTCTGTTGGTTCCTGTGACATCTGGTTGTTAAAAAGAGCCTGACATAGCCCCCATTTCTTGCTTACTCCCTTTCTCGCCATGTAATCCCTGCAGGTGCAGTGTCCCCTTTGCCTTCCACCATGAATGGAAGCAGCTTGAGGTCCTCAACAGAAGCAGATGTTGGCACAAGTTTCTTGTACAGCCTGCAGAAGTGCAAGCCTAATAAACTTCTTTATAAATTACCCAGCCTCAGGTATTCCTTTACAGCAACACAAATGAACTGAGACAGCTATAACACACAGTGATGGCTGTTTGTTTTTTGGTCTCCCCCATTAGTGGTTGCTCCGTCTTTGTCTCTCTCACACTCAGCACAGTACCTGGCCCGGCAACACATGGTTGTCCAATAAATGACTCTCAGAGATGAGTGATATGATATACAGTATGCATTATGCAACAAATAAATTCTTAACAGCAAGGTAACACTCCGGGACTTCAGAGAGGGAAGAAGGGAAATGGATGGCATGCAACCACTTATCCAAATGACCAACCCCAACTCCTCCCTTTCCGCAGACTGTCCAAGGTAGCCTAGCCCACATCCTCACTCTCTGTTTCCTCTTTCATGATCTGGCTATGGATTTTATTGGGAAGGAACAGTGCTGCAGAGTAGGATCTTACTGTGTGTCTAAATGGCACAGGGGCAAGCATGGGCAGGGAATGGCTTTTACACAGGGCTAACATGGAGAGGCCTGGTGTCCGCAGTGCCTGAAGTGCCTTGTCTGTGCACAGCCATGACCAGCAGGGCCATCACTAAATGTAAGGGCATATTAATCCATTTTCATGCTGCTGATAAAGACATAATTGAGACTGGAAGAAAAAGAGGTTTAATGGACTTATAGTTCCACATGACTGGGGAGGCCTCACAATCATGGTGGAAGGCAAGGAGAAGCAAGTCATGTCTTACATGGATGGCAGCAGGCAGAGAGAGAGCTTGTGTGGGAAACTTCCATTTTTAAAACCATCAGATCTCATGAGACTCATTCACTGTCAGGAGAACAGCACAGGAAAGACCCACCCCCATAATTCAATCGCCTCCTACTGGGTCCTCCCAGGACACATGTGAATTATGGGAGTCACAATTCAAGATGAGATTTGGGTGGGGACACTGCCAAACCATATCAAAAAGTAACCAAGAACAAAGGTCCTTCTTAGGCCTTTCTTAGACTTACTGAGCCAGTGTTTATGGGGTTGGGCCTAGGCTTCTGAGTTTTAACAAGCCCTCTGAATGCCTCTAATGTATGATAAGGTCTTAGAGCACTAGTGTAAAGAACACATCTCCCTTACATGACAAGAAAGGGGCCCACACTTCAAGTTGTTTCTCTCTGGTCCCAGAATATGTTCTGCTTGGGCATGAGAGGGCAACAAAGGAGCTTTGTTCCATGTGTATGGAGGCCATAGACTCAGATGTGCAAGGCAGGATGAAAGTTTTTATTTTTACTGTAAGTGAATTCATGAACCCCTTCTCCTTGGTGGTAAAACCAACCTCAGGAGGTTGAAGGTTTCACCATTCACTTTCTCCCCAGGGCAAGGTCTGGTTTGTAGGGGTCCCACAGGGCCCAGGCACCTATCCTTGTCCTTGTCATGTACATCAGAGTCCTCTGAAAGGGTTCTGTCCCCATCTGGTCTACAGACACTTCTCTGGAGAGGTTTTGCTACATCCACCTGCTCTCCATAACCAAGGCCTTTGTGGGTCACAGAGTTTCTGTGACATGCCCACATCCGTCTTCCTGGGGGAATGAGGGACTCTGTGAGGCTGCCTTACACCCACCAGCCTAAACACCCAACAGGCTTCTTCTGCTCCCACACCATGCTGTTTGAAGGAGATTCTGGGATCTTGTCATTTCCCTGTGCTGTAAAAGATGGGGACACTATTGGGGGTTTCTGTTATTTACCTCCCTATATCATTTCTGTCCTGGGACTTGGCTTAGGGGAGGAGTTTAGGATACTTTTCAGGAACCCACCAGAATCCAAAGTCTCTTTGCTTTCCCTTCAACAATTCCTCTCCTGGCAGAGGGTACTTAAAAGATATATACACGAATTTAGAAATGTTCTAATTCCCAAAGAGATTGCAGCAGCCATGGCAGATGCAATGCTCTCTATTCCCTCTGCCCCAGCTGTGAGTTCATGTGCAGCTGCAGATGGACAGTAACTGTGTGCAGAAATAGCGTCCCACCTCCGGGGCCTGCGTCTCTCTGCCTGAGGGTTCCCCAGCATGAGGGAGCAGCTCACCCTTCCTGCAGAGCAGGCCAGAAGTGCTAGGGATTTAACTTCAGAAACAACTTCAAGTCCTTAAGAAAAGGAAACTGGTGGATAAATATTTCAGTAGGTAATAGTGGGTAATAGTGAATAGCCTTGGTGGGACTATTCTGAGATAGAGTTTACATAATTCTCCAGAATTCCTAGAGTTCTAGGATTTCTAGAGTTCCTGGCAGGACTGAGGACCCAGTTGTCCACAGTGGTAACCCGGTCATCTGTGCATCCTTTATTCACTGTCTTTTTCTTACTCTCCCCTCCATCCATACTTGCACTTCTTGGGTTCTCCTCTAAATAAGCCGTCTACATCAAGCTTTTATCTCAGAGTCTGCTTTCAGGGGAACCCAAACTAAGACACAGGTATCAACCAAAATAAATAATTTATCTCTTCTTTTTTTATTTATACTTGTGGAGTAAATTAATTGGTGAAATAAATAACTTCCTATGGTATTCAGCAAGGTTATTTCTGCTTTTTTAAATATAAATCGGACTATGACAAGTTTTCTGATCTATATTCTGTGCTATAAAGTGTGTAATTACGTAATTAGTACTCTCTTAGATTTAAAGTCCTAACAGAAGTCAAACATTCTTCAACATATTCTGTATTATGCCTAGAAAAATATGCTAAAGGGTAAATCAAAGTCATGCCTGACATGAAGTCAACCTGTTGTAAAAACCCAGTTAGTCCCAGTGACTCTAGCAAGATTCTAGAATTGATTCTAATCACTCAATTCTACTTTTTCTTCTAAGGACAATTTTTCAGGAAACTACCTCTTTTGCTCAGTAGACTGCTCACTAATGGCAGGTGAGTGTCACACTGGGAGGGAGGTAATGACACTACGCTCACCCCATGTGGATCCAGCCTACTAGGAGGTTGGGGATGCAAGAGTACACCTAACAGTGCCTTCTTGAATGACCTAGATGTGGACAATGGCCATGACCCAAATCAACATCTTCCTGAGCCTAGAAACGAAACTTCAGAAAGCTCCTACCAGCTCCTAGGGGCAAATGTACTGGAATAATGACTACCAAAAAATTTTGGTGGTGTGCCTTTCAGTTTCATGTTGAGGACACTCCCAGAGAAATTCCCTCCTTATTTCTTGCATCTTTCCAGCCACCAATGATTCTCTTGTTCTACTGAACTAGAGACAAAAATTCTTATTGTAACTGACCCTAAAGCTGGCCACATGAGCCCTCCCTGGGTGGCATGAGACACTGTTGATGCCATAGTCTCACTCTCAACAGACTCTGCTCAGGGAACTTCTGGCCCTTGCACAGAACCGGGAGGCTCTGTTGTTGCTCTTCAGGTATTCTTATCAACTTTTTATTTATGTCCTGATCTAGTGTTCTGAACCTCAAAAGCCAAGCATTCAATTCTGATAGAATGCTGTCAGCATTCTGCAATGCCGTTCTGTCCTGGAAGCAATGAAGACCAGTAATGCTAGTTATCAGAATAAGGAAAAGGCTAGGGTACAGAAGAAATTATGAGAACAAAATACATAAGTACGTCAAAAATCTTATCCCCTAATTTGAGGTCCAGGTGTCTTTGAAGGTCTGAGAGGTTTAGGAGACACGTGCATCTCTGTCCTCCATTATCCCTCTAATTCTGAGAATAAAGGTCCACTCCTGATGTAGGAGGCTGGGTGAGTGCACCATCCTCTATGCTCAGATTAGAAAATATGTGGCTTGTGTGTGTATGCGTGCGTGCGTGTGTGTGTGCATGTGTGTGTGTGTGAGAGCACACATGTGCATCTGTAGCACTCATTTGAAATAGGCTTTGCCAATAATTACACTGGCTGGAAGTAGGATTGAAGGGATTGAAAATGCCACTGAACTTTTGGGACTATACCTGAAAAAAGAATAATGCAGGGCTTGGGATAGATTTTGAGTTATGTTACCAATATATTGGGTTTTCAGTACCTAAAAATATTCTTTTGGAAAAGCACTGTGAAGCCCTACTGGATGTATTTATTATTGTGTTGTCTCCATTCATTCTGCAAATGTTTATTGAATATCTACTATGTGCCAGGCATAGTGCTTAGCAAAGAAATAAAAAGATGAATAAGATACAGCCAGTAAGGCCCACACATAATTATAGTTATATAATGTTCTGAGAGCAATCACAGAGATGTGTACAAGTATCTGGGTTAATATGAGAAAAATAAAATATAAATATCTGATATTTTTTCTAAGTCTTTGTTCAACAAAAGTGCAATTACCTTTCCACCTCTCCATAGGCTGTAAGAGCTTAGAGAGCTGTAAGGGATCTTATGTTTTTGGCATCTGCTGATGCTGTGACTTCAAAGGGGCTTTTTAGTAGAATATCAATAATGAATTAGGCTAAATTGATTCCAACTTTGAGGTTGCCACCATCAAAGCTTCACATTTGGTTCCATTAGGTACACAGAGGGCTGAGAAGGAATTTTCAGTGGGAGACTTTGAGGCAGGAGGATAATCCTGCTATGGTTGATTAAGACTTTGTTTACAAGGATCTCCCATGGGGTCTGTGATCCATGGAAGGTGGATGTAGAAGGAAAATGTGTCTTCACCAGCTCATTTTAACCCGAGTGTTCTGATCATATTGAGAGTTATCTCCTTGCCAGGCTGGTTCTTGTACTTTTTGCAATGCAGATTCAGGAAAATGGGTAAAGAGAGATTAAAGAGGCATGGGGAAAGGGGATGAATTCTTACGTTGGGGTCAGTTCTCAAGTTCCATTTTGTTCTAGGAGAATCTGGATAATGAAAACCTAGAGAACAAAGAGAAGGAGGAAAAGGAAGAAAAGGAGGAGAAGCCATCATAGGAGAGGCTAAGCTGATGACATAATAAAGAGGTAAGAGGGAGGATGAAGAAGGAGAAAAACAAAGAACACCTCATGGACTGAGCATGAGAGGAAGAGAGTTCAAGCTTAGAGTGTGAGATGTTTTGAAATAACTGTAGGGAAGAGGCAGTACGATACAAAAATGAGATTTAAGAGGTGTTCCTTTCTTCTACGCATTAATAGTAAAATACATTCTACTCAAGTGCACATGGAATGTTCTCCAGGAGAGATTATACGCTAAACCACTAAACAATTCTCAGTAACTCTAAAAGGATTTAAATTATACAAAGTGTATTCTCTAACCAAAATAGAATGAAATAGAAATCAACGCCGGAAAGAAATTTGAGAAATTCACAAATATTTGAGAACTAAACAACATACTCCAAATAACTAATGGGCCAAAGAAGAAATCACATGAGAACCTAGAGAATACTTTGAAATAAATGAAAACGAAGACACAACATGCTAAAACTTAAGGAATGTAGCTAAAGCAGTATTACAGGGAAATTTATAGCTGCAAATGCTTATATTAAAAAAGCAGAAAGATTTCTAATCAATAACCTAACCTACTTCCTTAAGACACTGGAAAAAGAAGAGCAAAGTAGATCTAAAGCAAACAGAAAAAAGAAAAAAATAAAATCTTGCATATTTTTTCATATAAGTATTTATAAAGCTGCCTCATTCTATTTAATGGCTGCATAATATCTTATTGAACAGATCAAATAATCAATGATTGATTTAGCCAAGCTTCTACTGATGCACATTTAGGTTGTGGCCAATTTTATACTTTTAGAATTATACTGCCTTAATATCATGCACAAAAAATTTTACATATTTGTGCATATATTTGTGAGTAATTTCTAGAAATGAAATGTCTCAAATAATGTATGCATTAAAAAGTTTAGAGCTATTAAAAATTATACTCCAAAGAGGTTGTATTAATTTACACTTACACTAATGAAGTATGAGATTGTCCATTTTCCTATAATCTTACCAGTGGAGAGTGTTATTAATCTTTTTGATCTTCACCTTTCTGGTAAGTGAAAAGTGGCATTTCAGCAACAAAAATTCTAACTGCCTGGTAATAAATCTCACACAATATATGGGAAAACTATAAAATTTACTGAAGGAATCAAAGTAAACCTGGAGAAACATAGCATGAGCCTGGATAGAAAGACTCGATGTGAAAGAGATGTCAATTCTTCCCAAGTTCATCTAGAAATTCACTGTCATTACATTCCAATACTAACTGAGCTTTCCACAGATTTTGACAATGATAGGCTCTGACTCTGTGTCCCCATCTGAATCTCATCTCGAATTGTAATCCTCACGTGTTGAGGGAGGGACCTGTAATCTCCACCTGTGGAAGAGGAGGGAGTTGATTGGATCATGGAGGTGGTTTCCCCCATGCTGTTTTCAAGATGGCGAGTGAGTTTTCATGAGATCTGATGGTTTCTAAGGGATTTGTACCCCTTTGCTTTCTCTTCTTTCTCCTGCCACCTTGTGAAGAGGGTGTCTCTTCCCCTTCTGCCATGATTGTAAGTTTCCTGAGGCCTCCCTAGTCATGTGGAACTGTAGGTCAATTAAACCTATTTCCTTTATAAATTATCCAGTCTCAGGGAGGTTCTTTATAGCAGTGAGAAAACGGACTAATACAACAAGCAATCTATCCTACAATTCTTACAAAAGAATAAAATAACAAGAATAAATAAGATAATTATGAAGAACAAAGAGGTAAATCCCTCTTAGCAGATATCTAGATTTATAAAGCTATAATCATTAAAATAGTGTGGTATTAGCATATAACTGAGAAGCAAATCAATGGAACAGAAACGGGAGTCTAGATATAGACAAATTTTTTAACCTGATAATACTGATTCAGCTAAAGATGTAGAGGAAAGGGACTGCTTCTATGTTGTTGCCAGGTGTATAGATTGGTGTCCTTTGATGAACATTTTGGGAATACCCAGTAATGCTGAGGACACACAGGCTCTATAGCACAGCATTTCTACTTCTGGGAGAAACTTTTGTACATGTTCATTAGGAGACATTTACAAGGATATTCATTGAACACTGTAATAGCAAAAACACATGAAATTACCAAATGTTCATGTAACATCATAAAATAAAGCAGTTAGAATGAATGAACTAAATCTACACAAATCAGCACAAATAAATTTCTAAAACATAATATTGAGTGAAAAAAGTAAGTTGCAAAAGGATAGTGTGATATTACTTATGTAAATGTTATAATAAAAATGATACTCCATATTAAGCATATATGATAATATATAAAATTATTAAAAAGAAAAACACCTTCAGGAGATGATTAATTCTGGGAATGGAGGGAAAGTAGAGACTAGAAGGGGAGAAAGGAGGCTTCAGCTCCTTTCTTTGTATCTGTATATATCCGTAACTTCAAAATATTAATTAAAAGTTCAGATGCAAATACAACAAATTATCAACCTTTTAAAAACTTGGAAGATAAATATATGGGTGTCTACTATATAGTTTTCAGTATGTTTGAAATAGTTTTTAATTAAAAGAAAGTTAGTGGTGTCTTATTGAGGTTTTAATATTCTTTTGTGCAGGACCCCAGCATTTATTCAGGGTGTATTTAGTAATATCTGAGAAGGGGCTCATGTGGTCTGAATGTTTGTCTCCTTCAAAATTCATGTTGAAATTTAATTGCCATTGTGACAGAATTGGAAGATAGAACCTTTAAGAGGTGTTGAGATCATGTGGTCTCTACCCTCATAAGTGAACCAAAGCTTTTATCATGGCAGAGGGTTCCCTATTGTGGGAGTAGGTTCACCCCTTCTTGCTCTCTCTGTCTCTTTGCCCTTTGCTGTGTGGTGCCTGATGCCATGTTTTGATGCAGAAAGAGCGCCCTTGCCATGCTGGCACCTTGATATTGGACTTTCTAACCTCCAGAACTGTAAGCCAATAAATTTCTGTTCTTTATAAATCACCCAGTTTGTGGCGATCAGTGATAGCACTAAAAATGGCCTAAGACAAAAACTCAGAGAAGTTGCTGAGAAAGGCAAACTCATCCTTGATTTTATATTTTATCATCCAATAGAAACAGAAGCTATAAGACAGGTCCAGTGGCTTGTGCCCATAACCCCAGCACTTTGGGAGGCTAAGGCAGGAGAATTGCTTGATGACAGAAGCTTGAGAGCAATTTGGGCAACATAACAAGACCCCATCTCTTTTTTTTTTTTTTTTTTTTTTTTTTTTTTTTTTTTTTTTTTAAGACCCCATCTCTTAAAAAAATTTTAAGAAAGAAACAAGAGCTATGAAAATTTAGTGTAATATTTAAGACATTTATTTCTTCTTTATTTTGTTATTCTGTTTTAAGAATAGCAAGTCTTAAAACAGAAACAAACTATGTTTATAGGAGGACAAAAATTGAGCAAAGAACTGAGGAGACAGGAAACTTCATAGCCATTCTTTTCTATTTCCTCAGAAGAACATCCTTCAAAAGTGTGTGGTCTCATCTTGAAAAGTTGAACTCATAGAAGCAGAGAGTAGAAAAATGGTTGCCAGGGGCAGTGGGTGGGGGCAATGGGAAGATGTTCATCAAGGGTATGAACTTTCACTTATGAGATGAAGATGTTCTGGGAATCGAACGTATGGCATGGTGGCTATAGTTAGTAATACTGTATTGTTTACTTGGATTGGATTAAAGAGCAGGTTTTAAGTGTTCTCAACATACACACACACACACACATGCACACAAATGATAACTATGGATGGTGATGGATATTTTAATTAATTTGATTGTGGTGATTGTTAGACAATGTATATGTACATCAAATTTCACATTGTATACATACAATTCTTATTTGTCAGTTAAATAAATATTCTTAAAATATAACAGGTAGAAGCAGCTACCCACCAAATCTCTAAGGCCTGAAAGAGGAAAGTCAGAGAGTGTTGGAGACATCTGGAGCCTGAGTCTGGGCAGGAGCCTTATTCTTCTGCTTCACACAGTATCTAGGAAACTTAGCGCCTTGTCCAGCTTTCCCTTCTGTGCCCTCCCAAGGTCCACAAGCACCATGTGTCAATAAGGTTCCAGGGACAGACTGGAATGATGTGCCATTAGAAGCCATACTCTAATAAAGCTCCTGACTTATCTTTTTCTTCTCTGAATTCATCTTGAATAGTTTTTATTGCTATGTCTTCAATTCAACTAATCTTTTCTTCTATAGTATCTAATTTGCTATTAATCCCATCCAGTGCATTTTTCATCTCAGACATTCTAACTTTAGATGCCCTATTTGAATCTTTTATATATATATATAAAAGATATATATATCTTCCATGTCTCTACTTAACATGCTCGATGTCTCCTCTACTTTCTCAAACATGCGGAAAATATAATAATAGTTTAAATGTCCTTGTCTACTAATTATATCATCTGCATCATTTCTTGGTCTGTTTCTATTAATTTTTCTCCTCACTATGGGTCATTTTTTTCCTGCTTCTTGCATGCCTGGTACTTTTTAATTTGATGTCAGACATCGTAAATTTTATCTTGATGAGTGTTGGACATTTTTGTTTTCCTATAAGTATTGTTGAGTTTTGTTCTAGAATATAGTTAACTTACTGGAAAATAGCTTGATTTTTTGAGCAGTCTTTAGTTGAGGGTCAATTTTTCCCCACCACTGAGGCAAGACCCTTCTGAGTACTCTATCTGATGCCCCATGAAGTACAGGGTCTTCCACTTTGACTGGTGGAAAGACTATCCCTAATTCTCTGTGAGCTCTTAAGATTATTCCCTCTGCTCCTTTCAGGTGGATCTTTTCCCAGAACACACATTGGGTTGTTACTTCACATGTTCACTCTGATAAGAATTCATATGAAGACTCTGCAAATCACTGGAGCTGTCTCTGCATGTACCTCTCTACTCTTCAGAACTGCAAACTGTAACCTCCTTGGCCTCCCCAGACTTCTAGCTCAGTCTCTTCAACTCAGGGGAACCACTAAGTTCCACCCGGTTTCCTTCTTCCTGCACTATAACTTTGTAACTGCCTCCAGGCAATACACTGGGTGAATCACAGGACTCACCTCATTTGGTTTCTCTCTCTCAGGGATCATTACCTCTGCTACCTACTGGCCAATGCCTGAAAACCACTGTGTTATATTTCTTACCAGTTGTGTATATTTCTGAATTTAAAATACTGAAGTATTTGAAGAGGAAATTACTTGAACAGAAAGCACTTCTAATAATGTCCTCACTTGAGGTCTCCTAGAGGCAGACTCTGGGGTACAGTTGATCCTCATTGTGAACAGATTTCATATTTACAAACTTGCCTACTCACTAAAATTAATTTGTAACTTCCAAAATCAATATACTTGGCACTTTCACAGTTGATTATGGATATGCACAGGGCAGCAAAAAATTTGAGTTACTCAATGCACATGTTCTCAGCTAAGGTCAAACAAAGTGATATTCTGCATTCATGTTTCAGGTTTCATATTGCAAACAAGTGTCCTTTTCATGTTCTGCACAGCACCATGTTTTCCCAATTTTTGTGCTTTTTATTGATTACTTTGATGTTTAAAATGGTCCCCATATGTAGTGCTGAAGGCTGTCTAGTGCTCCTGAGCAAAAGAAGGCTGCAATGTGCCTTATACGGAAAATTCATGTGTGAGATGAGCTTCTTTTAGGCATAAGCCATAGTGCTGTTGGCCATGAGTTCAATGCTAATGAATTAATTATATATATTAATTTAGATGTCTTTAAACACAGACATACCTAAAACAAGGTTATCTATTGATTAGCTGACAAAAATGTTGTGACCGGAAGCTCACAGGAACCTAACCCTCTATCCTAGGAACACTTGTTCAGTATTTGCTAATTCAGTGTTCATGCAACTTTACAGAAAATAACTGCTATGAATTCTTGTTACTATACAATAAAATGTACAAGTGGTTTATTCAGGTGGTAAAAAAAAAAAAAATACTGGTAAAGGAGAGGGGAGGAGAGATAGGGAGGATAAGGCAGCCTTTAAAGGTCATGTTATCAAGTCAGCTACCACTGTGGGTATCTAGAATGTAATGGCGTTGGGGAACTCTGAAAATCAGGGTACCACATGTGTGCCTCAGAGTTATTCCAACCAATGGGAAGGAAGCTACGGTATTTATACACCAACTCTCATCAGTTGAAGACTGCTGAGAAGGTGCACTTATGGCCTGTTGGGGAGCAACCAGAGAGGGAGTGGTGCCAAAGGAAGTCCTCAGGCAAAAAGGTGCAGATCCTGGCAGTTTGAAGTCCAGCCTGGGTTTCAACTGCAATGGGAAAGGATATGAGCAGGATGCCAGGCAGCATCTGCTACAGATGGGAATGCCAGTGCTTGTAAACTTAGATGCCTCCAGAAGCCAGGCAGGTGACATAAGCAAGAGAAGCAGGCTGGGTGGAACAGCATGAGCTAGAGAGTTCTATCCCTGTTTAACAAGAGCAGCTGTTATTCAGCTACAGTCGATTTTTGCCACGCCGGAAAAAAGGCCTACACTTGCCAAACCTTCTGATTTTTTCAAGAAAAGTGGGAAATTTTGTTTGTTTTTTTTTTTTAATGTGAAATCCCCAATTTGTGGAAGTTGGCAAAAAATTTAAAAACACTGTCGAGTTCAAAGAAAACATGTTGGCAGGCCAACTTCAGCCCATGAACTGCCAATTTGCAACCTCTCCGATAAGAGATGTGCAAAGCTCCACCTGTTGGGTTTGAGTCCAGAGAAAATATATCTTTATATTATGTGCACACTGGGGCATTCTATGAGTACCAAGGGAAGCCCTGGAAGTTGGCCCTGAAATCCATATGGCAAGGCACCCCTGTCTCTGTCTCGTTATCTTACCTTATCTCCTGTCTCAAGGTGTATTAGATATCCAAGAATCACTATTTTTCATGACTAGTGGACTTCTTCAGTTATTTCTTGTCACTGTTTTGGCATTTTTCCTCTTGTGAGAAATTAGCTGAGTTTATTGGGCTGTCTATCTGGCATCTGCTAGTCTGTGCAGCCCACTCCATATGAAGAACAGGGCTGCCTGCCCAGCCTTCCACCTGCACACAGAATAGAGACTGTCAGAAGGAGCCTACAATTCGAATGGCAGTGTTCATACAGGCAGAGCCTAGGGAATTGGCCACCATCTGGCATTTTCTGCAACACAGAAGGAGGAAGATGCCAATGAGTAAGCTCCCAGAAGGTGGCAGAGTACCTGTATCAGCCAGGGGTTGGGATTCAACCAGAGAAGCAGAGCCACTGGGAGATGATAGCTAGCTAGCTAGCTAGATAGATAGACACGTATTTTTAAAGATTTGTTACAGAGATATGCCCTTACATCACTATGGGAACAGGTTAAGTAGCTTCTGGAAGGTTATTGTCTTCACATGTGGTGTTGTAACTTTAAGTCCACAGTGCATGCAGTTGGGAAGGAAGGATGGACACAGAGTGGGGAGATCAAGAACAAGTTGGAATCCATAGGTACAAGGTGGAGTCCCAAAAAGATGAATTAAAACCCATGTCTTTTCTCGTTGCCTCTGATGTAGGTGGTTTGGGTGTCTTGGAGAAGCTGGGGCCTTCTGTCATAGAGCTAAACATAGATGGCTGGCCCAGAAAACGGAAACTGAAGGAGGATCCAGGGGAAGATAGAGCAGTTGCAGGTCCAGCAGTGGCTTCCTACCAATGAGGCGAGTCAGCAGATCAGCAACATGTGTGAGCTGCAAAACAACTCTTGCTTCTCTCTGCCGTTCTCATCTCCCAAGAATCTCTCTTGTGTTCCACCATAGAGATACTGGCTGTATTAGTCCATGCTCACACTGCTTTAAGGACATACCTGACACTGGTTAATTTATAAAAGAAAAGAGGTTTAATCAGCTCATGGTTGTGTGGGTTGCACAGGCTTCTGCTTCTGGGGAGACCTCAGGAAACTTACAGTCATGGCAGAAGGCAAAGCAGGAGAGAGAAAGAGAGAGAAAAGGGGGAGGTGCTATACACTTTCAAACAACCAGATCTCATGAGAACTCTATCACAAGACAGCACTGGGGTGGTGGTGCTAAACCATTAGAAACCACCCCATGATCCAATCACCTCCCACCAGGCCCTGCCTCCAACACTGGGAATTACCATTCAACATGAGATTTGGGTGAGGACACAAAGCCAAACCATATCACTGGTAAAGTTCTATTTTTATTTCCAGGGATACTTCAATGTTTTGTTTTTGGCTCCTGACCAAGATAAGGGCAGCGGGACATAGGATGTACTATTTACGGTCCAACACTCCCCTGGCAGTCCCCAGAGTTATCTTCCTTATTGGTGGTTTGCACCTAGCCTCACTGATTTGAGTAGCCGGACTTGCCTACTTACAGAGCCACATAGCTCTCTGCAGTGGGTTATCCTGAAGCTAAGATCCCTAGCACAGATCTTGGCAGTTCAATCCAGAGATTCAACGCGGTCTGTGTGCACAAAGATTGGGCCCTTGTGGACAAACCTGGTGCTGCAAAATGCCTTTCAGACCTACACTGCTTCCCTGCATTCTCTTTCATTCCCTGTTGCCTTTAAATAAAAGCCTTATGTGAGTATACTCTGTAGAGCCTAGGAGATCCTTTCAAATATCTAAACTGGGGAAAATATACCCACTCTAATTGAAAACATATATGAAAGAAGATTCTGGAAAATGTAGGTTGGCCTAGCTAATTGACACACTACAAAGTCACTGAAGTGTCCAGGGGGTTCCTGTGGCTGCCATGTTGATATAGAGATGCCTGCTGTTGGTACAGGGAGCGAGGATCCCTAAACCTAGGACTCTTCAGAGAAATCATTCCACCCATGCATGGGAAAACCAGAACAGGTGGAGTCTTAGAGGTAATAAAGACTTGTTGATTTCTTAAAGTGTACCCTTGTGATTCTACAGCTAAACAAATATGGCATTTCTTACTAGCTTCTAATGCTACTGAAGAGAATGAGAATGCAGAGAGGGTCTGCTTTGCCTTTGAAATTCTCTCTAGAAAGAGCAGAAAGATAGGAGAAAACTAGAACTGCCAAGGGCAAAGTACAGTATGGTAGAGTTTGGTTCAATCAATGGGAGAATTTTGTGCCAATAAGAGTAAGGGTTCAACCCATAAAGGAATTGCTTTGCAAGGAGCTGAGTCCAGTTTTTTGACTTGATAGTTTTAAGTAGAGGTTAAACAACATTCATCAAATCATCCATTTATCCTTCCATACATCTATCCATCCAGTTATTGATTTATGAATGCAATAATTCACCCAACATTTATTGACTACCAATTACGTTCCAGGTGTTGTGTTGGGTTCTGGAATTACAGCGCAGGGAGGAAGGCCCCTGGGGTTATTGACCACCTACTATGTGCTAGGTACTGCATTAGGTGCTAGAGTTTAGAGCCTAGGGTACTGATCTGGGGACTCATGTGAGAACTCTTCAGTTCCAAGCCACTGCCCTTAAGTGGATCTCCTAATTTGTGAGTCCCAGTCTGGTTGGTCCTACCAGCCATGACTCCTTGACTTAGAGGAAATCACAGGGCTCCTGTAACCATTAAGAATGTGTTTTCTTGGCTGGGGCCAGGAGGGCTGGGCTGTTCTGGACTGTGACCTCATTGTTTACCATCATTTAAGAAATCTTCTGCCTCCCTTCTGTAGGCTGGATCAGAGCCAGAGACAGCAGGGTGGATGTGTGAAATAAACTCCAGCCAGCGTTACTATAATCTTGAACACCCAAATAATGGGTCACATGCCTACAGCTCGTGACTTCTTGGCAGCTTGGTGGTGCCTGAGCGCTTCCACTTTTATCTACCATTTGAGATGGAGAGGCATTAGAAACAGCTAATCTGTGAACATTTACAGTGTAAAATCCAAGTAGTTATGGAGGAGATGAATTGATGAGCACTCAAATCTTAGCCCTCTGGAAAAGACTAGAAAATATCTTTAGCCTGACATTTAAATCTCTAATATGATCCAGATGCTGTCAATTTACCAAACATCTCTCCCTAAACTCGCAGAGCACCTGGAAGGGGAAGGGTGAGGTGTCGTAGGAAATTTCAGTCTCAGGAAGACAAGGAGGGCAACAGTCCCTGAGCTGCGTGGGCTGGGCTTTACTCGCTGAATGTTCTTTGTACTGTGTCCCAATTTGCAAGGGTGGCACTGTCTCTAAAGGAGGCTTTTGAAAATCATGTAATCTCCCTGGAAATGTGAGATGGTCCCTGAAAGAGATAATGTGCAAGGCTGGGGACAACTCCTGACAACAGTGGTTTGCTAATAAGCAAGGTGTCCATCTGTCCGGAATGTAGGCATTCCCTGACTTGAGAGAGGAGGCAAGGCTGGGTTCACCTACACAGAGTTCCTGTTGCCCACGGGAGCCTTCAGTTAGGCCTCATGTTCAATTATGGGTTCAGAAGGCTGTGTATTCAGATGGTTTGGGGCATAGACGGTATCGTGAGGGTATCTTGAATATAGAAAGTAGGTTGGAAGTAGAGTAGGACTGGAGGAAATCCCTGGTAAGCTTGTCTTAGGAGGCTAGAATTGAAGTTTATGCATATGATTCTGGGTTGGTCAGAGTTGTGAGGGGGATTGGATCCCAGTCCAAACTCTGCCACTCATTCCCTATGTGGATCCTGGACAAGTCCCTTAAGCTTATTTATTCATAAAATGAAAGGCCTGCATTAGACGTTCACCCAGATAATTTTCAGCACTAGGATTCTAGGATGGAAAGTGGGTATACAGTTCATGGACTGAGTTGTAAATGTTGCTTATAATATGGAGAGTTTGCCTTAGCCATTTGTGCAGAACCTCTGAATAGTCATGCAGCTGGAAGAAAGTGAAGAAATCGTGAACACCCTACACAGCCTCCTTGCTTTCTGAACAAGAGAGCTGTTGGAATAACCAAGTTCCTGGCATCTGCAAATAAAACCCCATAGAGAACCAAGTCATCAGTCACAAAGAGCCATAATTTCAGCCATTTAAGGCTATCCTGCATTCCAGTTAAAAATGCCCATGCTCTTGGTTCAGAATATTGATTTAAGTTTTAAATTACATTTGCATATTGATTTCAAAAGGCCTTCTCATAACCATGCAAATAAATCAAATAAATTAATTGGAACAACTGTGGCAGCACTCTACCCCAGCAGTGAAATCACTCTCCTAGAGTCCTGAGTTGAGCTTGTAACCCAGTAGAGAGAATCGTAGCCTTGATTGGGGAGGATAGTGTGCTGTTGAAGGCAAGTGTCTACCACAACTGTGTGAAGAGGCCAGAAGACAGTGTCAGAGAGAAGGAGGAAAGGCACTTCCTGGGTTGGGCATTACCATTTTTTCTACATGAGTCAGGGAGAAAAGCATTGCATCCTGAGGAGGTAGCTTTGCATCAAAAACCAGAAGCTCTGCCTCTCCCTAATAATATCATTACCATTTGCATTTTATTTGTTTATTTATTATTCCCTTCTTCACTTCTGAAAGGACTTGTGGCAGCTGGTATATACATCCAATTCAATCCGACAAAATAAATAGCTAAGTACATGGGGTTGAAGGGAAAGTAGGCTCAGGAAGTAAGATAAAAACAGAAGTAAAGTTAGCAAACTAAGTATAAATCTGTACAATTCCTAGAAGTGAGCTACAAATTGACTCTGAGCTTCCTAGCAGCCAGTGTAAAGAAAGGAACATGGTTAGTCATCAGACTCACAGTATCCACAGAGCAAGAACATTCCAGCTGGACAGTCAATAGAGCCCCCTGGCCATTGTCTGTGAAACCAGGAGCTTTCAGAGTTTTAGTCTTTAAATGGCAAGAACCTGGAGAGAAAATATTTAATTTGATCATCAAAAGCAGTGCCAAATGCTTTGACAATCAAGAAAACGGAACAGGGCTGATATTCTTTTGGGTTTTAAAAAACATGCTTGTGCCATGGCACATGTCTATAATTCCAATCACTTGAGAGGCCAAGATGGGAAACTCACTTGAGGCCAGGAATTCCAGACCAGCCTGGGCAACATAATGAGACCCTGTCCCTTTAAAAAAAATGCAAAGCAAACTTGCTTAACCTAGGATTTATGCCTGTGTATAAGCACCCCTCCACTTGCAGGGAGGTGGGCTGAAGGAGACCCTCGGCAGGGCCTGACTGACCTCAGAATGCTGTTTTGGACAAAGGGGCAGTAAAACGTCCACTGCTCTAGGCCCTAGAGCAGTGGGCATTTAATCCTGGGTGTGTGTCAGAATGATCTAGGCATTTTGAGCAACAATAAAGCCTGGCCTCCCAGGGTATTCTAATGTGCAGCCAGAGATGAGACGCACTGCCCGGGGCATGGATGGGGTTTCCAGGTGGAAAAAAATCCAGAGCAGCTGTTACCAATCACTAACTACAGTCACAGTTAGGAAGATGCCCTTGCTATACATGATGGTGACTTATGTAAGATCCCGGGGAATGCCCAGAAAAATGTACCTGGAGATGCTGAAGGAGTTGCACCTGTGCTGCATCCAATTGTTGGGTCTTAGCCAATTAACCTTGAGAGATGCCTGGCCACAGGAATGACTCCAGCCTTTTCAGGAGGCCTCCTATGGACATTTGCCATGACTGGTTTCTAGGATGACCAGTCATCCTTTTTGCCAGGCTTACCAGATCACAGGGCTTTCAGTGCTAAAACCGGGAAAGTCCCAGGCAAACTGAGATGAGTTGGTCATCCTATTAGTTTTTGTTTTTGTTTTCGTTTTTCTCAGGACAGGATCAGAGTGAAAAGGGGTGCCTTGACCAATGAGAAAGAGTCATGTCTGAGACACTTGGGGCTGCTTGGGAGGCAGGGCGGGATTGTAGTCCTCTGTGCCTAAGACACTTCTGTATCCGTTCCAGAGCCAAACAGGGACCAAGCCAAGGCTCTGGAGCCTCTGGACCCTGGGAGAAAGTGAAGTTTCTCCAACACCTGATGATCTGCTTTGTTGGGTACCCCAGGACTGCGGCTCTCCTTCCAAGTCAGGATGGGGCCAGCAAGACTCACTGCCTTTCTCTGCAGCCTTAGTCCTTGAAAATCAGGTGGGCATCCCTTGGGTTATAAATACTCAGATAATACAAGATCTCCACAGGCAGCTGGAGACCGGCTACCAGGACCAGCCTCAAGGGTGTGTGACCTTTGCTGTTACATACAGGCCCTGGGCTCAGAAGGGCCCATGTCTTAATGCTTTGCTGTCACTGCCTTGAAATCCTTAGTAATTTTTGAAAAAGGGGCCCACATTTTCATTTGACATGGAGCCCCGCAAATTGTGCAGCCTGTCCTGCCCACCACCACAGCCCCAAAGCTACCCTTCTACCTCCATTCCATTCCAATAAATTGGCTTCTGCTGCCTTTGGCAGTGGTGCCATTGCAGAAAAACCAGCAATAAAATAACGAGGTTGTATCTCAGGGGCTCCCAAACCTCTTGATCACATTTCCGAGAGGCGTAGCCCCTAAATCTGCGTTTTAGGAGAAGTTCCTAGAGGAACATAGTGAAGATAAGACTTGAATATTTTAGAGCAGAGGTGTATTTTACATTTAAAAGAGAGAGAAGAAACTGAGAGGGGAACAGCTTGGAGTTCCTGACCCTGGAGGAAGAGCTTCAGGCCATGAGGTTCTGCCTATGATTTCCCCATTTGGCCCAGATTGTGGGGACTTTCCCCTTCATGTGTTTCACTGAAATTGAGAGGAAAGGATCTCCATTACCATTTCTGGGAGCAGGGTCTTTGAGCCCTGGGCCTGCTCTCTGCCTTTTAGCCTCTGCCACCCCAAGTGGCCAGACCAGGTTACCTGAGAAGAACCTCCAGATCAGCTCTGGAGTCTCACCCCCTGCCTGCACCTCTCTCAGGTCTGGGGGTCTCTCTGCTACACCCCTCTGTCCAGCCCCTCCAGCTGTAATGCCCATGTTTGCTTCTGATTTTGACTGACCTTGGCTGGTTGCTCTGGGCTGACTCCTCCAGGCACCCTTCCAGAAGACTCCAGGGAAAACAATTAGCTGTCCCCTCCAGGGCCAAGCTGCTAGTCCATATGGTGTCTTTGTGAGAGTTAGAAAACAGTGCCCCTAGGTAAGTCTCATTGGTAAAATGTACAGCAGTTTTGGCTTCAGGCATGGCTGGATCTAGTGCTCAGCAGCACATTTTTCCATGCCAAGTCTTCTTTGGAAAGGCATGATGATCAGTACTCCCCCATCACAGGCAGCATGGTTTGGGTTGGCATGCTTTGCCTTCTGCAGGGTCTCTTGTCATCTGATGCAGTGGTGTGCTGGTAAATGTTTAACAACTAGTTCTCAGTGTGGATAGAAGGGATGCTTTGACTTGTAGTGTGGGGGTTCTATCAGGCTGGTGGGAAAAATTTTCATTATAATAGCCACAAACCCTCTTGGAAGGCCTGAGAGTTTGCCTAATTTCGGTAATAGTAACTGACTGGCTGAAGGCTGACTATTCCCTTTACCTTTAGTTAAATAGATTAGATACAAAGGAATGTGGGGCAGTTCATCTAACTAGCTTGTTTACTCATAACTAACCTTTGATCTACAGCAGGTGCTTAATTGCTTTCTACTCAGGAGGTCGGCAATGTCAATTACCCTCTAGTGGTGTTGACTCAAGTCTTTGTCAATTAATCTTTACTGAATAAATGAAAGTCTTACTGGCTGGTGGGGGCTGCAGTCACAACTGTTTACAGGACTCTCCTGGGAGTCTGTAAGCATTCCCCACACTCAGCTGGACTGGCAAAGCAAAATATCTCTGTTGGTGCACGTTATTCTTCTGTCGTTGGGTCAGGGTCTGCAGGACAGACTCCCGCATCATAACTTTTGACAATTTCTGTGATGTAAAACAATGTGTCATTGTGGCCTATTTTAAGCTACCAGGACTATATCACTAAACAGTTGGGAAGAGACGAGTAGGGCATCATTATATAGTATTTCCAGATTCTATAGATGTAAATAACCTCAGAACGATAGGTAATAGTAAAATGTGGTAAAATAATTAGGAAATGCATTTTGTGTATACATTACCTTTGCTTTCGATATAATTCATTTAAGTTCATATAATTTAATTTTTAATAATGGGCATGTTTAACAACTGGCTAGCAGGAAAATTTAACAACTGGCTCTGAAAAGTTAGTAACAGCCAGCTCAACACATCACTGATTCTGGAACTGGGCTCAGTGATTAACAATGCTGTGATCAATTAACAATGTCTGCTAAGGACACAAGAGAAAAGTTTATGGCACACGTACTACATATTTGCCTTTTCTAGAATGTAGTGATTTTGTAAAAGCAAAGTTCTAGGGTTTTTTTTTTGTTTTGTTTTGTTTTACTGCAAAGAGGCTGGCGTCACCAAAGGAAATGGCACCTTTCTCCCTGGGAAGAAAACATGTAGATCTTGCCCCAAATTTACAGTGCTTCTGAGGCGGTGTCTGACCACATCACATTGGCATTGCCAAAGTCCTGGAAAGAAAGGAGTGGGAACCACCTGGGGAAATTTTCTCATCTTTGTCCTAAGGTGCTAACAACTCCATTAACACCGCACAATACAGAAAAGTCAACTACTGAAACTTGGGAGTAAATTGTTTTTCAGTTTCTTTTGCTTAGATGTAGGGAGTCCTCAAGGTCAGAATTGCACAGTTTAAAATCTCATTAATACTTTCTGCACTGGCTTTCCATTTCCTCTCTGTTTTTCCTGGTGGTATTTGCCAGCAGCTGAACCAACCCAGGGTCTGGCTGGCTCTCAAAGGAACCAGCCAACAGCTGCCTCAGTGGAAGCACGAAGGGGTTAATGTGGTTTCTCACGTGTCAAGAAGTCTCTTAATGAGCTGTTAGCATTTGATACAATCTGGCTCAGTGGCTGTGACTTAAGAATGTCCAGATAGGCCGGGCGTGGTGGCTCAAGCCTGTAATCCCAGCACTTTGGGAGGCCGAGACGGGCGGATCACGAGGTCAGGAGATCGAGACCATCCTGGCTAACACGGTGAAACCCTGTCTCTACTAAAAAAATACAAAAATCTAGCCGGGCGAGTTGGCGGGCGCCTGTAGTCCCAGCTATGCGGGAGGCTGAGGCAGGAGAATGGCGCAAACCCGGGAGGCGGAGCTTGCAGTGAGCTGAGATCCGGCCACTGCACTCTGAGATCCGGCCACTGCACTCCAGCCTGGGCGACAGCACGAGACTCCGTCTCAAAAAAAAAAAAAAAAAAAAAAAAAAAAGAATGTCCACATATTATTATCTGCGGAGCTAGAAAAGGCTCCTTGAGAACTGGGGACCAAGGCTGCTGCTGCTTTTCCCCCTCTTACTATACCTGTGATTACTGCCAGAATCTGTACACAGTGGGTGCTTCATAAATCGTCATCCCAAATTGATCATTAGGGAGGTATGAGTCACAGTGCAGAAAAAATTCTTGCCAACAGTGGTTTTTCAGTTCTTTATTGAGGTGCAATTCATACATAGTAAAAGGCACACGTCTTAAGTGTACAGCTCAATGCCTTTTGCATATATGTGTAAATATCCATGTGACCATCACCCCATCAAGATGTAGAACATTTCCTTCCCCCTAGAAATTTCCCTTGCCAGTCACTAACACTTCCCTTGATGTAACCACTTGCCGTGGACTATTTGTATCCCTCCAAAATTTGCATGATGAAACCCTATCCCCGATGTGATGGTATTTGGAAACGGGACCTTTGTGAGGTGTTTAAGTTTAGATGAGGCGGTGAAGGTGGAGCTTCCCAGGATGGGATTAGTGCCCTTAGAGGAAGACAAAGGAAACCAGACCACACATGCTCAAGCTTGCGTTCTCTCTCTCTCAATCTCTGTCATGTGAGGATTAAACAGGAAAATTGACATCTGCAAGCCAGAAAGAGAGCCCTCCCCAGACCCTGGCTCTGCCAGTGCCTTGATCTTGCACTTCTCGACCTCCAGAACTGTGAGAAATAAATGCTCATTGTTTCAGCCACTCAGTCTGTGGTATTTTTGTTATAGGAGCCCGAACTAAGACATCACGATTCTGATCATAGTCTCCTCATGTTGCCATAATAAAATGCCATAGAATAGGTGGCTTTTATGAACACAAATTTAGTTTTCATAGTTCTGAACACTAGAAGTCCAAGATCAAGGTTCTGACCAGTCCAGTTTCTGGTGAGGGCTCTCTTCCTGGCCTTCAGATGGCTACCTTCTCCCTTTATCCTCTCATGGCTCTCCTTAGCACATGCTGGTGGAAAGAGAAAGAATGAGCTCTCAAGTGCCTTCTTTTTCTTGGAGACAGAGTCTTGCTCTGTCACCCAGGCTGGAGTGCAGTGGTGCAATCTCAGCTCACTGCAACCTCTGCCTCCTGTGTTCAAGTGATTCTCCTTCCTCAGCCTCCCAAGTAGCTGGGATGATAGGCGCATGCCACCATACCCAGCTAATTTTTGTATTTTTAGTAGAGACAGGGTTTCACCGTGTTGGCCAGGATGGTCTTGATCTCTTCACCTTGTAATCTGCCCGCCTTGGCCTCCCAAAGTGCTGGAATTACAGGTGTCAGCCACCGCGCCCAGCCAGGTGTCTCTTTTTATAAGCACCCTAATCATATCAGGGCCCCATTTAACCTTAATTACTTCCTTGGAGGCCCCATTTCCAAATAAGCTTCTACACAGGGGCTTAGGGCTTCAACATAGGAATTTGGGGAGGGATACACCAACATTCAGCCTATAATAGACCTCTGTCATCTAGATGAGTATTGCCGGTTCTAGAGCTTCATACACACAAAATCATGTAGTATGTACTGTTCTGTGTCTGGCTTCTTTTGTTCAGTGTAATCTTTTTGAGATTCATTCATGTTGTTGCGTGTCAGTGGTTCATTCCCTTTTATTACTGAGTAGTATTTCATTGTACAAACAAATCACAGTTTGTCTATCCATTCTTCTATTGATGAACATCTGGATTGTTTCCACTTTGCCAACAGGTATTTATTCCATACAGGGCACTATGTTAGCTGCTGGGCTATAAAGAAATGTCACCCATGTCCCTGGCCATCAGGAGCTTATGCTTGGGATCTGTGCTTAGAAAATAGCCAAGGATACACCAATGTATAAAACAACATATGACTCTGACTCACTGAACAGAGACTGAGTCGAGTACTCAGAAGGAAGCAGTTTTTTTTTTTAAGGAATACCAGTAAAGTCTGTTTGTAAATACACACACTTAGATGAGCCAGCTTAAGAACACCAGTTGCCAGAGAAACAAAAGCAACTCCAAGTGAGGTCGGAGCTGGTAGGTACTTGGTCCTGCTGCATGGATACCTCTGGGAAACCTCATAAATGCTTCATTTCCTGTGTTCTGGGCCAAAGAATTTCATGAAGTGGGAGCAGGGTGAAAACATTCCCCTTGGAACAAAGCTGGCTCCTGATTTGTTTTTGTGGTTTTCTCCAAGAGGGCAGGGAGGGAAAGGTCTGTCCTCAAAAGGTCAGCTAGGCCATGGTCAGGATGGGTTCACTGTGGTCAGGCGTGGATGCTCTGAGTAGAGGGAAGGCAAGGTGGACAAAGGGGTAAGGGCCCTGGGGTCCCAATTTGGGGTCTAGTGGCTAAATAATCAGTGTCTCTGGCCACAGGTAGATATGGGTAAGTCAGATAGAATGTTTGGCACCAGGGGCAGGGCCATGAGGGCAGGGATGGGCAGCTGGAATTTGACAGCCCAAAAGGGGACCTGAGAGCCCTCCCAGGGCTCTCTGGCAGAGCTGCTCATACCCCGTCCATGGGTCTGAGAGTTCGGGTTTTGTGTGTGCTCACAAACCTCTGGAAGCCCACCCCTCAAGTCCTATCCTATCAAGCTCCATCTATGGTCACAGCACTTGGTCTTTCCTTGCCATGATGATATAGGACGATGGAGTTGTAAGGGACCTCAGGGCTCCTAAGGTTTCAGAGGTGAGGGGTGACGGAATGGGGGAGTTCGGGGAGATTTCAGGACAGTTACTCAAGGAAAGTTTTCAACCAGAATTTCATGACTATGTCAGTTATAACTATTTATGGAATATCAATATCACATGAATTTTCTGTTTCTTCTGGTTTTAAACTTTCTCTTTTACTTTTTTTTCACTGAAAGGACAAAAAGCACGTTAAATATAACTTGGAAAAAACCAATGAAGTTTCCTGATAGATATTTTCATGTTTGTTTTCCTTCCAGTTCATATTTTACATGTTTCTTTTTTCACAACACATTTGCTTGAGCATTTGCCATGTTGCTGCAATAGTCTTTATCACAATTATGCTTACAGCTGTGTAATATTAACAGCTGATGTACCGTAATTTTCGATTTTCTAGTTCTGGCCAATTTTAGTGTTCAGATTTTGCTCTTATGTATAACTCTGCCAATGAGTAATTCCTCTTTTATGATTATTTTTATTTTTTTGAGAGGGAGTCTCACTGTTTCACCCAGGCTGGAGTGCAGTGGCGTGATCTCTGCTCGCTGCAACCTCCGCCTCCTGGGCTCTCGTGATTCTCCCTGCCTCAGTCTCCCAAGGAGCTGGGATTACAGGCACCCACCACCAAGCCCGGCTAATTTTTTGTGTTTTTAGTAGAGACAGGGTTTCACCATGTTGGCCAGGCTTGTTCTTGAACTCCTGGTCTCAAATGATCCACCCACCTCAGCCTCCCAAAGTGCTGAGATTACAGGCGTGAGCCACCAGGCTCGGCCTGTAATTCCTCTTTTAAAAGAACTTTTACCCAAAGGTGCCACTCAGCACAGCTCTGACGGAGGGTCAGGTTTTCTCTGTTTGTGGGGCAGAAGGATGAAGAGGACTTGTGACTTAGAATTGCATCATTGTGGGTTCAAAGGGAAAGAAAAATGGGTGTGCAGTGAGGCGAACTCCAAAAAGTCTAATTTCCAAAATGTTAAAAAAAAAAAAAAAAAAAAAGCACGATTCTCATACAAATTCATAATGAGTACATGTCAAGGTTTTATTTTAACTCATTTATGGGAGAACCAAGTATATAAGAAAAACAGATGTAAATGTGGTTAGTAAAAGAAAAAACTGTAGAATAAGATCTCAAATTTAGATACTAAACTGTTTTTCTTCAGAGCAATAAAACTGTAAACTTTAGGATTATCTTCTCTACTAAACAGAAGTCATTTTTATTTCTATAGGACAAAAAATTATTTGCACTGTTACTGGATAAAAACTCTTTGTATCTTAGTGGTTCTTGACAAAGTAACAGCTAACCCTAACAGCTAACCTTTGAGAGCTGTAAAATCATGAATCAAGAATAAATAATAATTCTACTAGAAAGTCAAATGGCCCATATGCAGGCTTGACAGTGAAGGTCATGCATCTTTTTGCCTTTTTCCCAACTTTTGCGTGTTTTTTTTCTTGAAGACAGACCTGGAGAGGAGACTCTGTGATGTTATTACCTGCCCATCCCCGATTCCCCACCCCTTCTACCCCCCAGGCGTTTCAGTGCAAGGTAGCACAGGGAGCATGTCCTCTTGGTCTGAAGCCATGTGGGGGTACAGAGTGGAGGTGAGGACAAAAAGGAAGCTTGAACAATTAACGTCCTGTCACTGCGATGAATGGAGAGAGAGATCCTGGAGCCTGTGAGAGGAACAGGAATGAAGCCCAGGATTTGACTGGAAGCCCAGACTACCTCTAACTCCCAAGGACTCTCACTGGGAAGAACCTGGTCTAACTCCCAAGGACTCTCACTGGGAAGAACCTGAAAGAGACTCCAGAAGTTCAGGTGGAATTTGTTAGTTTTTCAAAGTTAAATGATTACCTCATTGTAGATTGGGGTTTTGACTTAATATTTTTGCACTGTTAACAATATTGTTCACCTTAATCACCATGAGCCTTTTGTCCCACGCATTCCTTAGCACCTCTGAACCTAGAAGTCTAAATGCCTAACAGCCCCTCTGGCTTTGTGCTTTCACCTCTAGGCTGGCTGAGGCATCTTTGCCTCCTCTTCCTGTTCCAGGGCAGACCCTGGCTCTTTGAGACAGAGCAGCAGGGGTAGAGAACTACAGTCCAACTTGCCCTGGTGCTCCCAGGACTTTCTAGGTTAGAAAACTGAAAGTTTCACATCCCAGGATCCCCACTCAGTTCCAGGAAAACTGGGACCGTTGATCTCTCAGTCAGCTCAGGTTGCTGTAACAGAATACCATAAACTGGATGGCATAAACAACAGAAATTTATTTTCTCACTTTTCTGGAGGCTGATGGTCTAAGATCAAGGTGCCATCATGATTAGTTTCTTGTGAGGTCTCTCCTCCTGGTGTGTAAACAGATGCCTTCTTGTGTCCTCACATATTAGACAGTGGGGTACACAGGGAGAGAGAGAGAGAGATCTGGTATTTGGTGTCTCTTCTTATAAGGGCACTAATCCCATCATAAGGGCCTCACCCTTATGACCTCATCTAAACCTCATCATCTTCCAAAGGCTCTGTCTCATAATACCATTGCATCAGAGGTTAGGGCTGCAAGATACGTATTTTAGTTCAGTCCATAACAGTTGGTCACCTTGAGTCCAGTCCCACTCTTGATCTGAGCAGCTGCTGGATGCTGCTATTTTCAACCCAAGAAGTGTTTGAACTATTTTCCTAGTCTTAACTCTATTGTTGTATCTCTCTTAAATATCTTAATTCCTGAAGGCCAGACTATAGTCCAGGACCCATAAAAGTTTCCCATGTATTTCAGTCTGGAAGAGAAATGAGTACAAGTTTTGTATTTTTGTTTTCTAGCAAGGAGACATTTGTGGAAGCTTCCAAGAAGACAAATGGAATGGAATGGGATGTTTGCTTTCATGGATCAGAAATGAATTACATTGCTTTCTTTCAGAGTTGTAGAGTCTTAGGAAAGAAACAACGAAAGAAAATGTTTTGTGGAGGAGAGCTGTGAAAAGAACAGACTTCTGAGTGGAGTACCTGGGTCAGGAGATATGGATTGATTCTGTGACTGGGCTCCTGAAAAACAATAGACTTGCCATGCTTTTTATACCTGGATGCTGTCTCCTAATGCTCTCTCTAGGCATTTATTCTGCTCCAGGGTCTTCAGAAGAACAGGTTAGTAGCTGGTCAAAGGGAAGGGAGGAAGAGGGGGATTGTGTTGGTGTGAAACAGTCTGCTCGCTGAACTCCCCTTAGGGTTGTAGGCAAAAGCAGATCCTTGGATAATGGGGGTACCATGCACGGCTCTGAAAATAAAATGCTACTGACTTCAGTCTGAAACTGACAATTTCCACTGGCATGGAATAAATTATTCAGAAAAGAGAAGCAGCAAATATTATGCAGTCTGCCTTTGGGGAAAGAAAAAAACACCCACTTCTTATAAAAACACTTTTTTTGGGACGAAGGATTTGATTTCAACTGATGAGTCACCACTGTGTGTGTGTGTGTCTGTGTGTGTGTGTGTGTGTTTACCACTTAGCCAAAAAATGAGATTTTTTAAAAAGCATTTCTTGAAGCAAGAATTTGCTTGGGGTTCTCTCATCTGAGAGAAGGCATCCTAAGCACTTACATCCACAGTGCCAGCAGCTGTCCCAGCTTGCATGAAAGATATTGTTGGGCAAGATTTGTAGCTCTCAAGTTCCAGATTCATTATGAAAAGGCGACCTTAACATAACATTCATCATCTAAGAGCAAGAAATTATCAAGAAACAGAAAATAAAATTTAAAACCAATTTCAATGAGTAAACCATATGTTTAAAAATGACACGATGAATGTCAGAACGACAAAAGAATGTAAGAGAGCTTGTGCCCTCACTTGTGCAGGCACGGCAGTGGGGTGACCACATGTCTTGGTTTCCCAAGGACAGTCCTAGCTCATGCCTGAAAAGTGCCCACTTTGACTCTCAAACGTATCTTGCTTTGGACAGTGAGTTATATGGTTCCCCTAAATGTTGTAGTTTTAAAACATGTCTGCGAATTCTTTGACACGCCTATCATCCCGGCTGGGCACGGTGACTCACGCCTGTAATCCCAGCACTTTGAGAGGCCAAGGCGGGTGGAGCACCTGAGGCCAGGAGTTCGAGACCAGCCCGGCCAACATGGTAAAACCCCGTCTCTACTAAAATACAAAATTAGCTGGACATGGTGGCTGAGTGCCTGTAATCCCAGCTACTCGGGAAGCTGAGGCAGGAGAATCTCTTGAACACAGGAGGCAGAGGTTGCAGTGAGCCAAGATCGTGCAATTGTACTCCAGCATGGGCAAAAAGCAAAACTCCATCTCAAAAAAAAGTCTATGTCCCTTCCCCTTGATAGTGGCCAGGCTTTTGTGATCACCTGAGTGAATAGCACGTGACAGCAGTGACACTGCCTGATTTCCAAGTCTAGGTTAGAAAAGGCCATACAACTTCTCCTGGTTTTTTTTGGGATACTTGTACTGGGAGTCATCGGCCACCCTCTAAGAAGTTTGACTACTCAGGAGCTGCTGTGCTAGAGGGACCACATGGAAAGACCAGAGAGTGAGAGAGTTGAAATAAGAGATGCATGCGCAGCAACAGCTGGCCTAGCTCCAGCTATTTGAGTGTTCCCAGTCCAGGTAGCAAACATGTGAGTGAGGAAGGCTTAGAGGTCACTCCAGGCCCAGCCACCACCTGACTACAGCAACGCGAGAGGCCCCAAGTGAAAGGTGTCTGGCCGGACCCAGTCAACCTCCAGAACCATGAGAGAAAGTAATAATAATAAATGACGTTGTTACTGTATGCCAGTAAGTTTGAGATGGTTTGTTATGCAGGCAGAGGTAACCAAGAGACTAGGTATAGGCTGGTTAAGCACGACATTACCTGATGGTACCTGGAGGGTCCCTACTAAGCACTTTCAAGTTGCTGCAACTTTTTTATTATGAACCTTTGCTCATTCATTTTATTATGAATGTTGCAGCCGCACTGGCTTCCTTTCAGTTCTTCCTATAGCCAAGCTCATTCTGAGCCAGGATCCACTGTCTAGAACACTTCTCTCCTCTCCCCAACTCCTTCCCTTTTTATCTGTCTTACTCTTATTCACCCCCCAGGTCCCAGCTTAAAAACCCCTTCTTGATTCCTTCTGATGGTTCCTAACTTTCTCATAGACATTTGAGAGAAATTGTGTTTTCAAAAAATCACCACATCCATACTTCTGATCCTATATGCTATCCCAAAATTTTGCCATTTCCTTATCAAGAGGTGGTGTCTATTTCTCCTCCCTTTGAAATGGTGCAAGACTTTGTGTTTGCAATATTGACTAGAATGTGGCAGAAGCAACAATGTGTGACTTTGAGTCTAGGTCATAAAGGAATATGTTTCTACCACGATCCTTCTCAGGATACACACCCTGGGAACTCAGTCACCATATTGTGGGGAAGCCCAGGCCACATGGAGAGGCCATGTGTATATATTCCACCTGACAGCTCCAGCTGCTGGCTGCTGGCCATCCTTAACTGCCAGACAGGTGAGTGTGTTTTCCTTCAAATGATGGCAGTACCCTGCTTTTGAGCCATGCTAGCTAATGCCAAGTAGAGCAGGAATGAGCTATCTCTGTTGAACGCTCAATACTATGCAAACTATTGTCATTTTGTAAGACTAAGTTTTAGGATGGTTTATTATGCAGTAATAGATCATCAGAGCACTACTGTATTTTTATTTCTTAAAACTGCCCAACTGTGACTATGTAACTATTATTAAAATGGTACACTCAATATCTGTTTCTCCTGCTGAATTGTGAGATCCATGAGAGCTGGGACCCTGAATGCCTTATCCACTGTTGTATGTCCAGCACATGACTGTGTCTACCACAAAAGAGGAGCTTCGAAATAGAATTGTGGAACGAAAGAATGAGTGAATGAATGGATATAATGGCCTACAAAGTACATGGGGATACCAACAAAGTAAAAATGAAAGCCAAAAAGTTCCTGAGGATATGAAAAACTATTTTGGTTGAAGGATGCTCATCACAACATCTGTGGAGTTCAGAAGCTGATTTGTAATTTTGCATTTGTCAACCTATTTTATACCTTTCAACCATGTATCAATATTAGTTTGGTCACATCCAATCACATTTGAGTCTACACTAACACACTATTGCAACAAAAGCCTTTTATAATCTTTTGGCACCTTTAAGAGTTAGTTTCAGAGTAGCTTCTTAGTTCATGCAACTTTATATTTATAAAAGAATTAACCGGCCAGGCGTGGTGGCTCAAGCCTGTAATCCCAGCATTTTGGGAGGCCAAGACGGGCAGATCACGAGGTCAGGAGATCGAGACCATCCTGGCTAACACGGTGAAACCCCGTCTCTACTAAAAAATACAAAAAAAACTAGCTGGGTGAGGTGGCGGGCACCTGTAGTCCCAGCTGCTCAGGAGGCTGAGGCAGGAGAATGGCTTAAACCCAGGAGGCGGAGCTTACAGTGAGCTGAGATCCGGCCACTGCACTCCAACCTGGGCAACAGAGCGAGATTCTGTCTCAAAAAAAAAAAAAAAAAAAAAAAAAAAAGAATTAACCATAATCACAGACCAAGACAAGTATCACCTCCCATGGGTGGAAAAGTATGTGTCAAATTACACTCCACAGAGGAAAAATTGTTTGAAGATGTGTAGATTCAAACTAGCAATGTGGGAGACTTGAAGAGTTGATAAGTGTTATTGCAAGACACTTAGCTATTACTTTTGAGAACATGTGGAAGACCGAGGTCCCGGGGGGGTGGAGAGTGAGAGAGACTACAACAGCATCCATCTTGGCAAAAGAAAGCAACTTCTCAAGAAAAGAGAAAAACAGAACAAAATACCAATGTATCAATTTGTGAACACCAGGCAGAGCTCAAGATCCTGTGCAACCAGTCTGGCTAGAAGAAGATGGATTCGGGGCCAGAACTAGCTAGCTATTGACCTCTGGTGAGAGTCACAGGCTGTGGAAATAATCACAGAGTAGCAGATGACTGTATTTGGGCTTCTTGGGGCATTTGACTGCAGGTGAACAAATCAAGTTCCTCTTTAAAAAAAATTGGCCTGAGAAGATTTGATAAATATCTCCTACTACTGGAGGAGAAACTAATACAACCTTGTGAATTGGAGCCACTCAATGTCACTTAACCTCAACTGGTCATCCTCTTGTGCATCCTGGCTGGAGTTCTCATCCATCCTCAGTTCAGTTTCTCCAGTGACTATAACTATAGCTCCATCTCCTGCAAGGTGCGGAAAGGGTAGACATCAATTACTTACGATGGGGCATGGGGTCTTTGCCCACTGATATTCACTGCTGCCACACACACAGCCTTCCAAAAATCCAGTATTTAATCCACCCCATTCACCTCAAACCACTTGCTCTTTCCAAATGCATCACGTTCTCTCTTCCCTCTATAACTTTGCCCTAGAATGCCCTACCATGCCAGCTCCCAGACACCTCATATAATTAACTTTCACTGCCTCGCCCTTTCAAGAATGAGTTCAGGTTTGTATCAGAGGCTGGTGCCACGCTGCTCAGATCTCTGTTAGCTGGGCAGGCACACCTATCCTTGCAGTTGTCTGTGAGTGTTGGCTTCTAACATCTCCAAGGGACATCCTTCTTCAGAGACTCACCCTCTATCAACAGGAGACTTCTCTCCCAGAATTAGGTAGACAGCCTGCAGCCAATGACTGACTGATGAGGAATAGTCAGGTCTGGCCTTTTTGACCCAAAGTGGGACACTCTGTTGTGCAGCCCACACTCCATGTCTCCCCATGGGTGAGACTGCAGCTAGACTAACAGCAGCCACATCTTTGCCTAGCTTCGCCCTCTTCTCTTTCTTGCTTCCCTCATTTATGTACAGGTTTCTTCTGAGAGTTGTCCCTTGATAAATCACTTATATAGGATTTCCCTTCTCAGGCTGTGCTTCTAGGGAACCCAACTCAGGCCAATATTGTCTTTTCTGGGAGACTTTCTTTAACCATTTGCCACCCAAACTAAATCAGAGTCCCTCTTATGTGCACACACTTCTGTCACAGATCTTCTCACTAAGTACTGGGATCATTGATTTAATTGTCAGTCTCCCCAACTAGTCTATTTGAGAGCAGGAACCTTGACCTATTGATCTCTTTCTCCCCAGCACCTGGGACCTATAGCTGCTGTTCAGTAAAATTTTGATGAATTGAATTCTTGGGGATCTTTGTGAAGACAGTGTACTCATGAAATATACAGAGATGGGTGAGTGAGCCTTATTTTAGCCCTCATATTAAAGAGGGTTCAGGGCAAAACAGTCACAGAGATTGTTATAGAAATAGGCTACGGGCTTACCATAGAATGTTGGTTAGGACAATTGAAAACGGAATATAATCTGGGATTTGGGTCAATCAATGATTATCAAGTCAGTTACTTACTAGTACAATGGAAGATTTTCAAAAGATGTAACACATGGGTGGGCCCTGCCTTCAAATAACTTAAAATCCAGTTTGAGAAAGTTCGATTGTAAATAGACAAAGAGCGGGTAACAAATAGAATGTGAACCAACTTCCAGTCACAGTAAGGAATGGACAGAAATAGGCTTAAACTCTAGTGAGAAATTTGGAAAAATATTTTAACCAACTTCCTAACAGAGCAGTGGAAGTGTCATCAACACTGATAATGACTCTATCCAAACTTGAGTCTGGCTCCACTGGGCCCTCCTTTCAGCTAGGCCTCGACCTTGACCTATGAGAACTGCAGACTCTCAGCACAAACTAACACTGACATAGTTTCTCACAGCTCCAGGTCAAGTCCCTAGGATGAGAACCCCAGCTCTCTTAAGTTCCTGTCTGAGAAAACTCGATGCTGCCAAAAGAATTTAGTATTTGTTCCAGCGCCTGACTGTAGGCCCCTGATCTTTTTTTCTTAAAACACTTTGGGCCAGGCACGGTGGCTCATGCCTGTAATCCCAACACTTTGGGAAGCCAAGGCGAGCGGATCACCTGAGGTCAGGAGTTGGAGACCAGCCTGACCAACATGGAGAAACCCCGTCTCTACTAAAACTACAAAATTAGCCCGGCATGGTGGCACACCCTGTAATCCCAGCTACTCAGGAGGCTGAGGCAGGAGAATCACTTGAACCTGGGAGGTGGAGGTTGTGGTGAGCTGAGATCGCGGCATTGCACTCCAGCCTGGGCTACAAGAGTGAAGCTCCGTCCCCCAAAAAAAAATAAATAAATAAAACAAGAACAAAAAAACAAAACAACAACAACAAAAACTTACTTGGAAAAACTTGCCATTGTGAATCCTACTTCGGTCCTTTTGTGGTGTATCTCTTACAACTCATGTATTTTTCAAGGACCTGGGAGCCATCACTTTGCAATGTAAGAAAGATAGGGGGCCAGACGCAGTGGCTCACACCTGTAATCCCAGTGCTTTGGGAGGCCAAGAATGGAGGCTCCCTTGAAGCCAGGTGTTCACGATCAGGCTGGGCAACACAGTGAGACCTTGTCTCTACAAAAAGAATTTAAAAATTAGCCAGCCATGGTGGCCTATGCCTGTAGTCCTAGCCACTCAAGAGGCTGAGGCAGGATGATCACTCGAGCCCAGGAGTTCAAGGTTACAGTGAGCTCACTGCAGTCCAGCCCAGGCAACAGAGCAAGACGCTGTCTCTAATGAAATTACAAATGAAAATAAGAGAAAGATGAGTCTCTTGTCTTCTTGTTTCCCAGTCTCTGTGGGAGATTAGCAGCCTCCCTTCAATCAACATCAGTTAGCAAACACAGGTCCCCAATCCCATCAACATCCCCCTTAACATCCTTCAGCACTTTTCCTTTAGCACACCCCAGCACTTAAAAAGCCTCCTACTTTTGGTTTTGATAGAGTTGAGCTCAGGTTATACTGAGTTCCCTCCTCTACTGTAATTTTACTGAATAAAACCTGTCCCCCTGATCTTTAATTTAGTGTCCAGTTCTGTTTCTCTTTGACAGCACCCAAGAGAAACTGTGACTTCAACTGTAGTAGAAAGCTTTGAAGAAAAGAGTGATGAAGTTCCATTTCAGAGGGTCCTGGTTTTGTCCTGCAATAAAGCAGGAGGTGGACACATGGATAAATGACCCTTTCAAGGCCTTCTCCTGGCAAATTTGTCAGGTCATTGGTAAAATATCTCTTCAGGAGCCTCGTGATGATAAGGAAAGGGTCGGGCAAAGAACACAGTCCTCCAAGTGAATAGAGAAGTGCTTCTATGGTAAATAAGCACAAGCCTAATCCTGATTCTGCTTCTCCCTTGCTGGGCAACTTTAGATAAATTGCATAACCTTTTCCGAGGCTCAGTGTCCCCATTCTGTAAGAAGAAGGGGTTGTACTAGATGCTGTTCGAGTTCCCTTTCAGCCCTGATAGATTATGATTTTCAGGGCCCCCATATTTCTGAATTAACTGAAAATCCCCTCTTGCTCACCACCTTTGATGGTTCTGTTGAAATGTCTGTCATCTGTGTGTTAAGCTGGGAGAGGAGCTCTCTACTGTGTGCCAAGGAAGAGCTCTCGCGCCTCTTCCAGGGCCATATGTGGCCAGGATCCCCTGGGAAAGCAAAAGCACATATGGTTGCCAAAGAGTCTAACTTTGTAACTCAGAATCTGCCATCTGCTAAACAGCTTTTAATTGAAGCTCCAAGAGGCAGAAGCTGGCTGGAAAAATCTTGCAAGCAGATCCAATAGGATTATTTTCCCTAAAAGAGGTTTTTCTATGTTTAATTAGTTGGAAGCCATTTTGTCACAGACAGATTATTTAGATGTCAGTCCTTTTGGTGCCCTATTCTCACCCCTCACCCCCATGTTTGAGCCTCACAGATTTTTTTTTTTTTTTTTTTTTTTGGATAGAGTCTTGCTTTGTCACCCAGGCTAGACTGCAATGGTGCGATCTTGGCTCGCTGCAACCTCCGCCTCCTGGGTTCAAGCAGTTCTCCTGCCTTAGCCTCCCAGGTAGCTGGGATTACAGGCGTGAGCCACCGTGCCCGGCCTCACAGATTCTTTCGTTAGTACCAGCCTCTGATTCCTTTTTTTCTGGAGGCTATACTGCCCATCCTCAGGCATCCAGTGTTCCCAAAGCCCTTTCTTCACCACTCAGGATACAGGTGGGCTATTTCAACCTGGATGGAGAAGCCAAGTATAACCAGTTCTCAACTTTTGGTGTCTGAGCTCATTACCACGCATTCAGGAGCCACAAACTCATGGTCCTTGAACCTACACCAAGAATCATCAGGCAGGCCTGGGCCTGAAAGGCAGCACCAACTGAGGGAAAGCCCAGTCATTCCAGGGGCAGTGTGTTAACCCTTTGCGCTCAGGGCCTTTCCATAGCCCAGACCGCTCCATCTGCTGCTGGCAGGAGATGAGTGAAGGAGTAAGTCCCCAGAGTCGGGAGCTTCCTCCAGTTAGGGGCTCGGACTGCTGCATTTCCTTGTCTTTTTTCAGGGGGCACATGGTGAGATTCTGGTATAGCTACAAATGGTTACAATCAGGAAGTGGCAACTTGGTATTGGAACCAAGGTCAGATGTGGCTGCAGCAAATGAAGATGCTGTTCAAAGTGCTTCTCGGCTTGCAACTGAGTAAATTACTCAGTATCAACCTGCAAATCAGTAACATTATCTTCATTTTAATGTTTTTATTATAGAAATTACCTTCATGTTAACCTTTTCATTACAGAACATTTCATAACATGAAAATGGAAAGAAGAGTTAATGAATCCCTATGTGCCCATCACCCAGTTTCAACAATTATCTATGCAAGGACAACCTTGTTTCACCTGCATCCTCACCCAATCCCCTGCCCCAACTCTCCATACTATGTCCTCACATTTTATAGTTGAGGAAACCAAGGTGCAAGTATAAATGAGAAAGAATGAACGGAGTCAGTTATTCTCAATAGATGAGGGTGGGGTAGAGGTGGAAAGCAGGGAGTGAAGGAAGTGTATCACGTTCTTTGGGGTGGCATGTATATATTTTGGAAAATGCAAGGTCAATAATACACTCTTTTTGTTTTGTTTTGTTTTTGAGTCAGGCCGGAGTGCAATGGCGCAATCTTGGCTCACTGCAACCTCTGCCTCCCGGGTTCAAGCCATCCTCCTGACTCAGCCTCCCGAGTAACTGGGACTACAGGCATGCACCACCATGCCCAGCTATTTGTATTTTTGGTAGAGATGGGGTTTCACTATGTTGGCCAGGATGGTCTTGATCTCTTGACCTCATGATCCACCCACCTTGGCCTCCCAAAGTGCTGGGATTACAGGCCCTGAGCCACCACGCCCAGCCAATAATACACTCTTACACAATTTTTATTTGTAACAGAAAAAAAATACATATTGTTTTCATAATATAATTTATAGAAGGCAAAGCTGTACAAGAGCTTTCTCAAAGCATTGGTGGGGATTACATCAAAAGCTCTGAGCCTGTGAGATTTTTATATTTATCAGAAAGAGGCCATGGGTTAGAATAGGTTATAAATATAGGATTAGAGTATTTCTAAGGTTCCTTTCCTCTTTGACACCCCAGGTCAACTATAACACTAAATTGGAGGCCATGGAAATTGGAGGCCATGGCTATTTCCCTTTACAGCATCTAGTACTGTTCTGTGTAAGCAGGAGGCTTCAATAAATGCCTCAGAGAGGTGGACTTCTTTGCAGTTGCAGTTAATGTGTGAACTAATGGGAGACCTAGAGGAAACTGCTGGAAAACATCTTAGATATGGCATTTCCAGATTTTCAAAAAAGACCTTGAGCAAGCCCATAATTTTCAAACTCTGTTCCCTGGGACCTTATAGATGCGTGAGGGGTTTGGCAAACTTTGACATGTACCCATCAACCTCAGAAGAATTAAACTTCCTGAGGAAAGCCTTTATTGCATTCATTTTATTTTGGGGTTTTGCTGTGAAACTTCAGCAGAATTTTTTAAGAAGAGTTGTGCTGCTGAAAAATCACTGACAATAGCCTCCTTCCACTGGAGAGGAGCTGATAGTGCAGAGAGAGGGTGTGACTGGTTCAAGTTCATATAATAGATGAGTGGAGCTGATGGGACCAGAGACTGGATAACCTGGGATCTGTGGACAGTTGACATGGTTATTGGATTGGGAGCTGCAATAGGAAGAAAAACCGTTTGGAATGAAAGAGCTGTCCACACAAGTTCTCTTGCTCTCCCAATCTCAGGTTGAGCTCAGCAGACAACTTTCCAGCTGTTTATTCTATAAGGGTTTCAGTGAGCAAGGCGCACTGTGGTCTAGGAAAATGTCCTGGAGTACCAGGGGCTTCTGGGCCGCAGGCCAAGGAACACTCGGTATGCTGTGCCACCAAGCTTCAGCCACTAAACAGTCCTTTCTCCGCCAACTAACTGCCTAGAAGGGAAACCGTGGACAGATCACACCATTCATGAACAGTAGGGGAACTCTGGGAGGATTCCTGCAGAGGAAGTCATTGTTCAGAGACATGGCAACATGATCAGAGGACAAGCTGTGGAATTCTTCTCTGATGAGCTAGGGAACCCTTGAACCATGGCCCTCATAGTATTCTGGTTGCTTAGCTAAGTAAATGCCAGAGATTGCAAACAAGTGGTCAGTGGGCTGAATACTGTCTCCGGAGATGTTTTCTTTCACTTTAGTGGTGTTTCAATACTTTTTAAGAAAGTCACCAACATTTTAAAATTAGGGGTTTCCCATTAAAAACTCCAGATTTCTGATGTGTCTTGAGAAAAAAGTGAGAAAGAGCTAGCAACACTGAGCAGCACTGGCAAGACGTTCTATCCCAGTCAGCTGGAAGCTGGAGCTTTAAACTAGGCATACATTCTGTCATTTGCTGCAGTCCCCACCAGCTCCGACTGTCTTACACCAGCTGCTTCACTTGTTCGGTTTACCTCCTGGACCCTGTAGCAGTCTGGATTGGTGACCTAATACTCTCTGACAAAGAGTTTCAAACAATGACTCTCAAATATTAGCTCTGAACCCTCTATGGTGCCTACCTGAGGCCCTACACCAGAGATCCTGATTCCTATGTATAAATGAGGTTCAGGATTTACATTTTAAACCAGCAACCTAGAGGTTCTGATGCAGGTGGTTTTATGACCACTGTTTAAGAAAAGCTATCATAGAATCAAGGCCCTGAACACTGGGTACACATTTGAATCAACAGAGTGAAATTTTACTCCGTCCTTCTCATTACACACACAAATGCACGCACACACGTTTCCCTTTAACCAAACCATTCAAAAGTTGCTGCAGAAAACAGACATTTCATCCCTAAATGTTGCAGCACACCTCCTGTAAGAATATGGACATTCTCCTGCAGCACTACACAGGATTATTAAGCCTGAGAAAGTCATAATTTCCTCATGACGAGCTTCAGTCAAATATGTCCAGTAAGTACCTCACATAAACGATTTTGTGTGATGTTGCATACCTCCCATTGCATAAGATTAGGATGCGAAAACAATGCAGAGGTTCACAAACTACAGCGTGCACTTGGAGGGCTGGTTACAGCCCACGTTGCTGGGCCCTACTCCACAGGTTCTGATTTGGGAGGTGTGGGGTGAGGCCTGAGATTTGCATTTCTGAAAAGTTTGCAGGTGATGCTGATGCAGTGGGTCCAGGAACCACACTTGGAGAACCACCCACACGATGGCAGGCCATCCCACTACTGGCAACAGGTATTGGTAATTTTTAAAGCTCTACCAGGTGATGGTTTGCAGCCAGCATTAAGATCCGTTGCTAGTCTGGCCCCTCACGACTCAAATAAAGTCCTCAAGCCAGCAGCATTAGCAACGCCCAGGTACCTTGTGAGGAAGGTAGAATCTCAGGCCCTACTCCAGACCTACCAAACCAGAATCGGCATTTTAGCAAAATCCACAAGTGGCTCGTGCTCGCATTCAGGTTTGAGAAGCACTTCTCTAGAGCACCTGGGAGCTTCTCTCACCTTTAACTGGGGCTTCCACTGGACTGGTCTTCCCAAGACACCCCCGGCCGCTGGTGGCCCTGTAAACGTGGTGCCACCACGGATGAATTGATGCCTGAGTATCAATGCGGGCAAGACAGAGCTTCCTTCCTAAATGCTATCGAAGTCTTTGACACAGGTCCAGCCTGGTGGTGATGGTGGGTGAGCTGCTGCTTAAGGGCCACAGCCCCGACCCTGGAGGAAGCAGGAAAAAAAATGCAGCCTACCAGATTCACTCTGGGCCCAGTATCCCATCCCCAACTTCAGCCTTTCAAGATCTTTTTATTAATACTCACAATTACTCTGATGTGATTACATTACACGTCACATGTCTGTTTCAAAACATCACATGTACCCTATAAATATATACACTATTATGCACCCATAATGAAAAATTAAAAAAAAAAATAAAGAAACCACTTGCTTTGGTCCTACCTATAATTTTAGTGCCTGATTTTACCTGCTCCTCTGGCTTCCAACTTGCTGCCTGCTCCTCACTCAGGGCTTTGTTTAGTCTTGATATTTCTTGGTGGGTGGCATTTTACTAAGTCCTGAGATATAAAGGTGACTAAAACAAATCCCCACTGTCAGGAAGTCAAGTTCCCTATTTCCCGACTGGCCACTCACCTGGCACCACTGTGAGTCTCCTTCTCAGCCTCAGTACCCCCATCGAGTGGCCTCACCTCCTCCTCGGTTCTGGACCTGCAAGGATGGGTTGGACACAGAGATCATCTGACCTCTTCTTTCTCTTCCCAGTTTGACTTTTAGAGACTGAGCCTGTTTGAGGCTGTCTACCAGCTATCACTGAACAGTGCCCTAAGCCTTGGGTCTCATGGAGGGAACAGATGTGGTCCCTGGACTTCGATTACCTACAGCGTGGTGGGGGAGATGGGGCACTTATGGAAAAGGAATTAATAGTAGGAAGACTGTGTTGGGAGACATAATTTTTCAGACTGAAGAGAAATCCTTCCCACTAAGGTAGGTTTCATGGAGGAGGTGGCATTTGGGAAGAGGCAGTGGACATCTTCACGGTCAGATAAAATAATCAGGTGACTTGGTTTTGCTTTGAGACAGGCCCAGGAGTTGCTGTGATTCAGACCATATGAATTGTTCTCCCACCTCCACACCTTGGGCACCAAGGAGAAGCCAATATCTTTGCTCATAAAACATTTTGCAAACCTGAGAAATGGAGCTTGGATTGTAAGGGGTTCAAACGACTTCAGTGCTGCAGTGGAAACAGCCTCTGCATGGGGGAAGAGAAGAATCAAGTGGGGAATGCGCCAACTGAGGACTGGAAACCGCAGTCACAAGAACGGATCTGCACTTTCCACTCCTGGCAGAGAATAGGCCTCTGTCAGGAATGCAACCAGACGGCTGGGCCTGGGAGTCTCCGAAGCAAACCTGGAACTGAGTAAGTCATTATCCTGGGTGAAATTGAGTTTGAGAATGATCAGGAGAAGGGGACAGACAAAGAATCAGAAAGCGTGACAAAGGAGCTGTCTCCCATCTCAAAGCATTAGACAAGGTAAAACCATGATCATTGGTTTCATCATCATCTGTTCGCGAGGAGGCCCCTGTCTGCTGGGGTGGTCAGGGAGGGCTTCATGGAGGAGGAAAGTCTTGAAATTTGAGTTGGAACTTTCTGGATAGACGAGAGGTTGTGAGAAGGTGGAGAATAGCACAGCACAGAGATGTGAGTATGCATTATGTCCCAGCAACGATAAGACTAGGATGGGCCACCTGTGGCTGTCCATGTGCTAGGCCACGCCTCAGCCCAGGTGGGGCCTTCATGGTGAATTGCATTAATGGCCCCAGATCATCACCTCTCTCTGAATCCATGCCCTTTGCTATGTGACTGTAGTGCCCTCCCAATCTGCCTGGATTCAGCTGTGTCAGCTGTGCTTTAGCCAATAGAAGGAGGCAGAAGGATGCTGTGCAATGAAGGGTTAACTCAGCACGCCTGGTGGTCCAAACCTGCCCATTCCAAAGCAAGTTTTGGCCTGTGGCAGCCTAATAAGAATGTCATTGTTTACCTGGAGCCCGTGGGTCATGTCACATAGTCTACACTAAATGAGATATATGGTGGGGGCTGTGAGCCACATAGTATTCAGGTGACCTCTGGAGAAGTTGGAAACTAAGGCTCACCACATGGGCAGTCAGCCATGCCTGTGTGACCAGACCCCAATAAGAACCCTGGACACTAAGGTTGGAGTGAGCTTCCCTGAGTGGCCATGTTCCGTGTGCATTGCCATACATCCTGGCTGGGAGAATTAACCCCTGTCTGTGCAACTCCACTGGGAGAGGACAGCTGGAAGTTTGCACCTGCTGTCTCCTATGCACCTTTTCTCCATGGCTGATTTAATATGTATCCTTTTCCTATAGTAAACTGTAACCATGAGTGTAACAGCTTTGCTGTGTTCTGTGAGTCCTTCCAGTGAATCAGTGAACTTACAGGTGGTCTTGGAGACTTCTGAATGACAGATAGTATGCCAATTCTGAGTCTAGGCCTCAAAATGCCTTGAAAGCACCTCTGTGATTGCCTTAAGAAAGGCACACTTGGGCTAGCCCATCAGTCCAGGAAGGGAAAGAGAGATTTGTGGAGCAGAGTCACTTTCCAGGTCCATCCTAGATCTGTCTAGCCCCAGCTGGTTGTGCATGAGTGAGCCCAACAGAGACTAGCAGAGCCACACAGCTGAGCCCAACCTATAGTCCCTGAACCCAAGCTGACCCACATACCCATGAGAAATAATACACGGTTGTTTCAAGCCAGTGAACTTTAAAACAGTATGTCATCAGTAGCAGAAATGATAAACCCTCAAAGGACAGTTGTGGTCCCAGCCTTGCTCTAACTGATGTGAGGACCTCAGAGAGCCTCTGCAAGCTAGTTACTCTGAGGGTCTCTGCATCCTGAGCTTCCAAGTCAGGATAGAGTTACAAATCAGCCACCCAGGTAGTTTCATTCATGCAAATTGCAAGTTGATCAGTTTCTCCAAAGGATGCATGAGTGTCAGTATGGAAGGCCTTGTGGACATTTTTGTGGGACGAGGCATGGATGAGTGAAGAAGGGATATGGTCTGAAAGCAGGGTTGAACAAGAGGGAGAAAAAGGGGGCCCAGAGAGGAGGGTAAATGTGAAGAGGACTATATGGAGAGAGAAATAGGGAAGCACCTCAAGAGTATTTTTTATAAGCTCCTGATCTGGGATCTTCCAACAGGTATATACATACTCACATCAGCAGGTACCTTCCAAAATGCTGCAGGCTCCCCAGACCACACACAGTACTGAATCCATTCCTGTCTTCCTTCAGGCTCCTGCTCTTGGATACACCATTGGCCTTTTGGACTTCACCACAGTTCTAAATACGTGGGCTCTAACTCTGTACCCTCCCAAGGTGAAGGATTGCCTCATTCTTTAGATCTATCCACTCCCAACTTCCTTGGGGTCTCCCCACTACTTGATGGAAGCCTAGCTTCCAGGGCTTTTCCAGGCTGATGGCCTCTACCCCAGGACTCCCCTGATCACCTGCTGTAGACTAGATTACTGTTGAACAAATATTCACTCCTTTTATCCCCTCCCTGGAGGAGGGATACCGCCAGACACATTCATATTGGGCTTGTTTTTGTGACTGCTTAGCCAATGATATGTGAGTGGAAGTGAAAATATGCTTACTCCAAGCCTATATTTTCAGGGCCATCATATTTCTGCCTCCCCCTCCAGGAGACTCTAACCTCCATCATTAGAAGATTATGCTCCAGGTCACCACTGCCCCAAATCTTTGGTCAAGAATGAGAGATGCAGAGCAAATATGAACTTGAGCCTCAGCTTGAAGCAGAGCTGCCTTGGTCAACCCACAGGTATTAAAACAAGATTTAAGTAGTTTGTCATGCAGCATATTGTAGTGGTTGCTGACTAACATACCACTCATGAGCGGAGAGCCAATATCCTGCTGAAGTGAGATCACCATTACGACATTAGCTACCACAAATCACTAACAAAGGAAAATTTGTTGTATTCAGAGACACTTACATAAATCCATTCTAAGGATCAACATTTTCGGGCAAGAATGAATCACATTTGGCTATTATTTGCTTATAAGAATTGGAAAAAGGATGTTAACACACAAATGTTCTGGAAGAAAACCCAAGTGAGAACTGTTCTACTATCACCAATCCAAGGAAAGATCAAGAATGCAAAGTGTCACTATTGCCTCAGGGAAAGAAACTAGCACACAAGCAAATTAAATCCCCTGCCTATCTTCCATTTGGCTGTTTTGATAAACAAAAAGGACACAAGTTTTGGAGTTGGAGGGGAGCTGACTTGGTGCCCTGCTACAAAATGTACTTACAAAAACAGACTTTGAAGAACTGATATGATGGGTGACTTGAAGATTGTGATGGTCTGCAAGGGAGAGGGGCTGTACTTGTCTTCAAGGGCTGCCACAACCAAGTATTCCAGACTGGGTGACTTCAACAACAGACATTTATTTTCTCGCTAGACATCTTAGATGAAGGTCTCGGCACAGCTGGTTTCTTCTGAGGCTTCTCTCCCTGGTTTGCCATGGCTGTCTTCCACATGTGTCTTCATGTGGTCTTCCCTCTAGGCCTGTCTCTGTCTTCATCTCCTCTTTGACACCTGTCAAATGGAGTGGGGCCCACCCCAGTGACCTCATTTAACCTTGATTACCTCTTTAAAAACCCCCATCTCCAAATACAGTCATCTTCTGAAGCTAAAGTGCTGGGAGTTAGGACTTCAAAATATGAATTTTGTGGGGACACAATTCAGCCCCTGATAAAGGTGGAAATCACAGAGAGTCAGATCAATATTAGGAAGAATTCTCTAACCAGAAACGTCAAGTGCTGCCAAAGTAGAGAAGGAGGTCCCTGTCACAGGAGTTATTTCAGCTATTTCTGTGCATATTGGATGACATCTTTAGCAAGGATTTTTTTTTTTTTTAGACAGGTCTCACTCTGTTGCCAAAGTTGGAGCGCAGTGGTGTAATTACAGCTCACTGCAGCCTCAACTCCTGGGTTCAAGCCATCCTCCTGCCTCAGTCTCCTGAGTAGCTAGGACTACAGGTGCATACCAACATGCCCAGCCAGTTTTTGTATGTTTCGTAGAGGTGGGATCTCACTATGTTGCCCAAGTCGGTCTCTAACTCCTGGCCTCCCAAAGTGCTAGGATTACAGATGTGAGCCACCACACCTAGCCTGTTTCTTTTATTGCTTCAATAAAGATGTCTGTAGAGCTTACCATATGCTCAGCGCTATGCTAGGTGTTGAATAGGGAACAAAGCATTTATAGTATCTTCCCTCCTGCAGCTTTAAGTCTAGTGCCGCATCTAGGCGTTATACAGGTAAACACATAAATGAACATATAATGGCAAATTGCAGCAAGAGCATTGAGAACATAAGGGGCTCATTTCATTGAATAGCTAGGGAGAATGTAACAGACAACATTTGTTGCTAACACAGCTCTGATTATTTCAGGTACCTAGGGATCCTTTTGCCTTGGAGAGTAACAGACCTTTACCCAGCCCAAGGGATGACTTGAAGTCGTTCTAAGCAGTCTTTGAATTCTCATTTCCCTTGACCAGTGATTGGTTGTGGAGAGGCTATGTAATCTATTTCTGGCCAATAAAATGAAAGCCAAAGTCTGTTAATTAGGCCTTCCTAAAATAGTTTGCTTTTCTGATTAAAAAAAAAAAAAAAAAAAAGACCTAGCTATAAGGGCCTTTGTTCTTTATCCTTTCTTCTTTGTCCTTTCCTCTTCTTCCAGACTGAAGTGTAGAGGTGATGCCTGGAGGCATGGCAGCTATCTTGCAACCATGAGGCAGCATGCCAAGTACTGTAAGGATAGAGGGATTGAAAGACAGGAAAAGCCTGGTTCTTGACAACATCATCAAGCTGCGGCATCAGCCTGCACTCCGTACCTCTGCCTGCCTCTTAAGTTAGGAAAATAAACCCTACTTGTTTAAGCTTCAGAAGTTGAGTTTTCTCTCACTTGCAATCAAACACAGTCCCAATTGATCAGTCCAATAGGACTCACTGAGGCAGTAGCATTTGCCTGAGACCCGAAGGCTCAGTAGATGCTATGCAAGTGAAGAACAGGGGAAAAGCATTCCAAGTAGCAGGACAACACATAAAGACCCCAGGCAGGAAGAAGGAAACATGGCCAAACCAGCAAGACCTGTGGGATGTGATAAGGCTCATTCTTTTATAATTCACAAGATGTTTAACAACTGAAAGGGTGGGGTAATAGAGCAAACCTTAGAGTCACGCGTCCTCAGTAGCAAGGCCTGCAGCTCTCCCAGAGCACACAGCATGTACTGCCTATCGCCTGCTGAGCCTGGACAAACATTCATTCCCCTCTGCCTTTCCCTTAGCTTGGTTAGTTATTATGAATTTGCAGCCAGAGTTTGAATACTAAGTAGAGTATTTGGTGGGTTGGCTGGTTAGTTTGGCTGCTGGCCCTTGATCTTATGAAGAGAAAACTGAAGCCATCTTTGCCCTCAGAGCAGCGAGTCCAGACTGAGGATCAACATTCTTTCTTTGACTGCCACTGGAAGGCAGTTTTCTACTGCTCATCCTAAGCCTTTCAGAAACCTGGCTATTTTTCCCCTTACTATGAGGAGAATTAATACATGTACTATTGTTTTTAATGTGTAGGGAAAACACAGGCAGAATGCAGGACCCTGGGGCTGGTTAACCAAGGGCAGTGACTCCACCTCTAGGCCTGGAAGTGCCACTGGAAAATCAGGAACTGGTAAAGATGACACCGTTTCCTCATCCCTGGTCCTTGCTGTCCTCCCAAGACTCCACCTAGTGCTGTTTCCCTGTCCCATTTGCCACTCAACATGTCTGGAGTTTCTCCTGGTCACCTCACAGCCTCGTAACATCTGAAGAACATGTTCATTCCAGGGCAGGTTTCTGACTCATTCCTGGCCTGCACTAGGAGATCTACACAAGCAAACCTCACATCCTCAGCATCATGACTCAAAATGCCACAATTTCTGCAGAATAAAAATCAATATTTAGTTGCCACTGTGGAGATTTATTGTATTTGCCATTACAGTCTGAGGGTTTAAATAGGTGAGTAGCCAGAAAGCATAATTGTCATTGAACGATGTGCAGATGAGTTAATGGAAACACAGGGAATGGGGGCATGTGAGAGACACACAGCTGTTTTCACTCTGGGCTGGACCTGGTATTTGCACCCTCAAAGTAAAAGAAAGGCCTTGGCTGAACATGTCCCAGACACCAGCAGAGATTCTAGGGAAACTTTTATAACTTTATCCATGAGGTCCAGAATGCCTTTCCCTGGCTTCCTCTCCCTCGCATTAAACCCCACTTACCAAACCTAGCCCCTGAGATGCAGCTCCTGTGACCCTTCCCCCAAGGTCCCCTGAATCCGGCCCTCAGGGATGGCCCCTCTTGGGAACTCTGACATCTTTGTTGTCTGAGGCCTCCGCACCTCCTTCCCCATCCTTTCTCCTGACCCCACTTTGGCTCTCACTCAGCTAAAGCTGCTTTAAGAATTCCCCTACCAGATAAAAATCTCTTAGAGGCCAAGTACTCAAATGTTATCACAGCCTTGTCAAAGGCTATGAGAGTGATGATAAATTAAGATGCTGATTTTATCTTTAGTAATACAAAGAAATGCCACACCCCCTATTTTCCACCGTTGCTTACAGAGGTAAAGGTATAGTTAAGTTTTTCCTCCCCTTTTTACCCCTGCCCTTGAGAAAGAATTCCTTTTACCCTGCAAACATTTCTTCCTCCCAGTTGTCAGATGACCCCCCCATGATGCTCTCACCCTGGTTATCATGCTTGGTGTGGTCTCCTCCCACACTGAAGAGCCCCAATATGTATAACCAATAATAATGGAGAAATGATGGTCTGAGTCTAGGTCAAAAAAGACATGGCAAAGAGGGTGTTTCCAGGGGTCTGCACTGGGCTAGGATCTCCTTGCCGGTGCCTCTGATGCCCTGAGAATCTCTATCATTTTTTCTCTCTCTCTGTTTTCATCACACTTTGTCACATGAGGGCCAGCCTCATACCGCTTTTAGCTTGATGGCTCATAGCGTAAGTGGGAGAGCCGCTTTTGGAATGCTTCCTTGCTCCCAGCTTCTCATTCTCCTCCAGGACTCCAACATAAACCCATAAGGGACTTAGCTGAGGACAAATCTGAGTGACAGAAGCCTCCTTCCCCTGTCCCCTACAGTGGCTGTCTGGATTGTCCCTTTTCTTAGACCTCTGAAAATCATCACTGGAAGACCTCTGGGAGCCTGGCTTCCTATTTCATTAGATTATTATCTCTTGGAAGGCTTCCAGACATTCCTACTCCTGTCCAGAATGCTATCCAGAGAAAGATGATCTTGGCATGGTGAAATGAGTGGGAAGAATGCTTTAAGCTGGGGGCAGTGGCATAGTCATATGGGGAGGGACATATTGTGTGTGGGGATCAGCAGCCTGCAAACCTTATAAGACAGAGAAGTAGGACTTAGAGAAGTGGAGTTAATGAAAGAGGATCAGTTGAGTTCTGACTTTGTACCTTAGAGCCAGGCAATAAGGAACTAGTGACAGTTCTTGAGCAAGGCAGTAACTCAACATGGCAGTCAAGCCTCCAAGATGACCCCCCATGATGTTCTCACCCTGGTTTTCATGCTTGGTGTGGTCTCCTCCCACACTGAAGAGCCCCAATATGTATAACCAATAATAATGGAGAAATGATGGTCTGAGTCTAGGTCAAAAAAGACATGGCAAAAAGACATTTTAATCCTCATAAAACAGGAAAAATGCTATTCTATTGTGAAAAGAGATTGGGATTGAAGGAGCAGGATACGAGATAATGGTATAAGAATTACGATACGATTTTTCAAGATGTAGGTACTTGCACTTTTTTTATTTCCCCAAATTCCACAAAAATTATCCTGCCCTAACAGAATATCCTGTCCATTTTGAGCAGATCACCTTTATTCATCTTCCATACGGCCTAATTCCCTTGCCATAAATTGGTGCTCCCTTTCTCCTATTTATTCTGAAACCCTCTAAAATGTGGGGCCAGAGACATTCCCATGATCGATCGGCCTTGTCTTCGAGGTCCTCACAAAGCCATGAAGAATGGTGCTGGCGGGGCCCACGGAGATCAAACGTGGCTCCATATATCCACACACGCATGTCCATCTGGCTCTTTAGGGCTCTCATTAGCCTGCATAGATGTACAGTTTGATGACGTTTTTGGAGATGCTTTTTTTTTTTTTTTTTAAGATGGAGTCTGGCTCTGTCGCCCAGGCTGGAGTGCTGTGGTGCAATCTCGGCTCACTGCAAGCTCCGCCTCCCGGGTTCACACCCTTCTCCTGCCTCAGCCTCCGGAGTAGCTGGGACTACAGGTGCCCGCCACCACGCCCGGCTAATTTTTTTTGTATTTTTAGTAGAGACAGGGTTTCACTGTGTTAGCCAGGATGGTCTCCATCTCCTGACCTCAGGATCCACCTGTGGAGAGGCTTTTTACTTAGCGACTCTGGAAAAATTCAGAGCCCTGATAACATAAATTGTGGGAGAAAAGGGCAAGGATGGGAAGAAGGGAAGGCTACGTTCTCACAGAGAATACGAAAAATGTACAGCTGATCTTAATTACTCACAGTTTCTGTATTTGCAAATTCACCTAATCCCTAACATTTATTTGTAACTCCCAAATCAGTATTTGCAGCGCTTTTGTGGTCATTCGTGGACGTATGCAGGGAACCAAGACATTAGAGTCACTGAATGCCCACATTCCCAGCTGAGGTCAGGCAAGCCGTGCTCTGCCTTCTTGTGTCAGTGCTGATGGCAGGTGATCAGAGGATGGGGGTGGCAGGGGTGGGACAGTGCACGGCAAGAAGCTCAGCTCTGGGCCAGCTGGAGTCTGAATCCCAGCTCTGGCACCAGTTAGTGGGGTGGCCTCACTTCCAAAGTTCGTGTCTCTTTTGTAAAATAAAAAATATATAATCTGGCCAGGTGCAGTGGCTCACGCCTGTAATCCCAGCCCTTTGGGAGGCCAAGGTGGGAAGATCTCTTGAGCCCAGAAGTTTGAGATTAGCCTGGGCAACATAGTGAGACCTCATCTTTACTAAAAATTTTTGAAAATTATCCAGGTGTGGTGGTGCATACCTGTGGTCCCAGCAACTCGAGAGGCTGAGGCAGGAGGATACTTTGAGCCTGGGAGGTCAAAGCTGCAATGAGCCGTGATCACAGCTATAAACTTGTATAAAATGTGACTAACCTTGCAGACCTTTAAAGAGGTGATTAAAGTTAAATGAGGTCGTATGTGGGGGCCCTAATTCAATATGACTGGTGTCCTTACAAGCAGAGGCGATTAGGAGAGCTGTCACAAAAAGAGACACCAGGGTTATATATGCACAGTGGAAAGACCACATGAAGAGCACACAGACAGAAAGTGGCCATTTACAAGCCAAGGAGAGGGGCTTCAGGAGAAACTAACCCTTTCTACACCTTGATTTTGGATCTCTGGCCTCCAGAACTGTGAGAAAATTAATTTCTGTTGTTTAAGCCACTCAGCCTATGGTATTTTGTTATGGCAGTAAAGCAAACTAATATGCACCCCCACTGTGGTACTTATCAGGGCTACCTGTAATCATTTACCTAACTAACTGATCCCTGTCTCCAAGAAGGGTTCAGTTAACCTGAGACAATCTGGCTCTAGACAGTTCTCATGTCTGATGGGCAATAGAGACATGAATGCAGAGGGCAAAGGCAAGAAGGGCTGGGAAACTCCCCTTTAGTACCTTCTTCCAGGTTTCCTCCTTAAAGATCTGATGCAGTCCACACAAGCAGTGGGTTAAAGTTCAACAGAGGATGGTCCTGCAAAGACCCTGCACAGCTTCATGAGATTCTTCAGCTTTGAGCTGTCATTGTGTTTCAGCCATGTGGACCCAGAGCTTGGGTAAGATCCATCAGAGACTTTGACCCCTGACACAGGTTCCTATAAAACACATCTTTATCCGAGCCCAGCTGTCTGCAGCTTGAGAGGTTGTTCCTGGAAAGACTTAGGCTGGCGTTTCCCAAAGTTTTGTCTGCATCGAAATCACCTGGCAGGCTTATTAAAGCACAGATGGCAGGGCCACCCCCAGATTTTCTGTCAGTAGGTCTGGTGTGGGGTCTGAGACTTTATATTTCAAACAAGTTGCCAAGTGATACGAATGCTGCCAGTCCAGACACTTACCCGGAAGGGAGTAGGCATTCCAGGGAAGGCAACAGAAATGATTAAAAGAATATTCAAGGAGATCCAGGCAGAGAGAGATAAAAGGTGATAGAAATGTATGATTTGGCCAAATAGCACTGGGTATGACATCTCAGAAACATTTTGGCTTTCTCCCTGGCTGAAGGCAATATGACCTTTTAGGAGCCCCAGGGGTCATATAGCCTTCAGCATGTACCGGCCAAAGCCTGCCTTTGGTTACATAAGTCACAGGTAAGAGATGGAACTGGATGCAAATGAGCTTCTAGGACCATCTTAGAGAGCCCAGGTTCAGTGGGACAAGAAATGGACACCAAAGGACAGTGGAGAGGACCTCAGTTCATCTTCAGATCTGCAAACATTTCTGGGGGTGGATACTCAGTCAGGCAGCAAGCTATAATGAGAGGAGTAGGATGTAAGTCCTGGCACGGTTGTTACCAACTGTATGCCATGGCCATTTCACTTCTTCCAGCAGTCTTGGCTACTTTGTTTTCAGCAACCCTCAGGACTGCTGCAAGGATCAAGTGAGATCTGGACACAGAAGCACTTTGTAAATTGTGTGATTCTATAGAAGCACAAGTTATTTCAGTATTTCATGAGATGTAGAAATGAACAGGACCACGTCCTTGCCCACAAGGCAGGCACGCTCTGAAGCAGTGGGTTTTGCCCACTTATGCCTCTAAATCCGAATAGGACTTTGCTTTCTCCTCTCCTTTGCTACCACCCTAGCCTAAACCATATCATCTCCTTCCCAGACCACTCAATTACTTTCTTTGTCTGCCCTGCAAGCCAATTCTTTATACGGTAGCAAGAAGGACTGTTTTAAAATCTAATTAGGTTATGCCATCGCCAGACTTATAACTTTCTGATGGTTTATTCCTATTATTTTGAAATCAAATTTAAATTATCTCCATCAACTACCAGGCTGCATGATCAGGCCCAAGCCCACCCCTCCTGCCTCAGCTCACGCCACCCCTCCCGAGGACTCCAGCCTCCACCAGTTCCTGGAATGCAACAGTCTCCTCCCTAACTCAGGACCTTCGTTTGTTCTCTGCCCTCTGCCAGAAAGGCTCTTTCCCTCCACTCTTTGTCTGCTCATCCTTCAGATCTCAGTTGAGGTGTCCAGTGGCCCATAATCTCAATTAGATTACCCTATTATTCTCTTTCATAGTCCTCTGTTCATTTATTTTACAATCATTTGATATTACATATTTTTTCTTTGTTTAGTGTCATCTACCCAACCAAATTGACAGGCTCTGAAAGCTGGGATCATGTCTGTTTCATTCATCTCTTATATTATTTCGGGTGTTTCGGATGCCAGCAACAGCAATCTGTCCGGGTAATTGAATGAAAAAGGCCTTCATTGGAAGGACATCTGGAGTTTATAGTCAGGCCAGAGAAGAGTGCTTGGAAACAAACAGGAACAAGGAAACTCTAAAATTTAGGAAGCTAACGCAACAGAAAATGTTCCAGTGAAAAACCATCTCACTGGGCATAGGAATCCCCAAATAGCAACTTGTTTTCACAGTCTTTATCAATCTGTTTTGATTTAAAATCCACAGTGAGAACATTCAACTGGCCTGGCTTGGATCACAGTGAGCATTCTTGGTTTGAGGAGGTAGAGAAGCCTCATTAGAATGGATCCGAAAGGAAAGAAGTAATACTCACTCTCAAAAAAAAAGAGTTGCTTAGTTCACTCTTCAAAGGAGGGCAGCTGGTCGGGAGAGAGCGGGGGCATGGTTCATGGGAATGAATGCCAGATAGCCCCAAACAAGGTATCCACTAGGCCACTGTATAGACAACACCCTGCTGGATACTCAGTCAGGGTAGCCATTCAGTAAAATATTTGTTGAATGCATGAATGAAAACTTGCTTGGCAAAATTTAGAGTTTTCTCATTGACATATGCTGAAAGAGAAGAGACTAAATTCTGATCATCTTGGTGCTTTAAAATATAAATCTCTTGGTACATGTAGACAATTCTTGGAACAATACATTCCAAATTCGTGTTATGGAATTAGTAAGGAACTGAGACTCCTAAGGGGTCATATTGCTTTCAGCCAGGGACAAACCCAAAATAATTCTGAGATGTCATACCAGCTACTATTTTCATGACCTCAGAAGATGGTAATTTTTACTTCTCTGAGTAATCTCTGGCATTAATCAGAAACATTTTCCCTTCAGTCTTTAAGGACATACAACGCATCACACATTGGACCACCTCACAGGAGATTAGGCAATGGGACAGGAGGTACTTAAAGGGTGTTTTCTCTCTTGGTGTCTAAGGAGGACCAGAAGAATCTATGGCTTTCCCTTGATGTTGATGTATTTTATTGAGAAGGAGACAGTGTATGGAAGAGAAGAGTGCGGGGCACTGTGGGAGAGTCAGGCCTTATCTGGCTAGTTAATAGAACATTCTTATGCCTCATGGTTTAAGGATTCCCTTTTGTTTTCAGCATTTGTGAAAATAATTTTAATTTCCAGAAGAGGAGGGAAAGAAGACCTCTCCAGATTCCATTTCTGGGGTCCTTTGGATCTATTCTCAGTGCCAAAAAATTTTCCCCAAGGATTCTGGGCCAGACATCTGAATTTCCAGATGGGTTTTGGCACCATGGACATTTTAGACAGGGGAGGTATTTCGGTTATCTATTATGGCCTTTTAAACTACCCCAAAATATAGTGACTTAAAACAGCAGCAATTTATTATTTCTCATGAGTCTGTGAACTCACTTATATCAACTGACTCATTCTTCTGTTCCACATGGCATAGCTGAGGTCACTCATGAGCTACATTCAGCCTGGAGCTTGGCTGGGTCTAAGACATTGAGAGAGCCTGTCATCCTCCAGGACCTCTCACCATTCAGGAGTTTAGTCTAAGCTTTTTCAGAGCATAGCAGTTGGCTTCCAAGAAGAAGTATCTCGAGAGCAATCCCCAATGTACAATCCTATACCAAGCCTCCATTGGCATCATTGGCTAACGTCTCATTAAGCAAAGCAAGTTCCATGGTCAAGTACAGAGTCAGTGTGGGAGGTGAGTACACAGGGTGTAAATACCAAGAGATGTGGTTCACTGGAGACCACCAATGTTGCAATCTACCACAAGAGAGCATGGTAGCTTGCAGGCTGTCTTCCCAGTTGTCAGTGCTTAGGTAGGGATGTGTAACCCAATATCTGGTCCTTGATTTGCAGTTCCAGAAACTCAGCATGACTGGGATACATAGCTAGCCCCATCCTATTCTTTGAAATTGCCATTCATCCACAGACCTTGCTGAATAAATGCTGAATAAATGAATAAATTGTCATGTGATATGGTTTGGCTGTGTCCCCACACAAATCTTGAATTGTAGCTCCCACAATTTCCACGTGTCATGGGAGAGACCTGGTGGGAGGTAGTTAAATCATGAGGGCAGGCCTTTCCCACGCTGTTCTCATGATAGTGAATAAATTTCACAAGATCTGATGGTTTTATAAAGGGGAGTTCCCCTGCACGTGCTCTCTTTCTTGCCTGTTGCCATGTAAGATGTGACTTTGCCCCTTCTTGGCCTCCTCAGCCATGTGGAACTGTGAATCCATGAAACCTCTTTTTCTTTATAAATTACCCAGTCTCAGGTATGTCTTTATTAGCAGTGGGAGAACAGACTAATATATCATGTTTTTATTTCAGGACCCTATTTTCTTGGCCACAGATGATTGGACCAGAGTAAATACCTGGCCTAGGCAGAAATTAATCTATTCACTGGGCTGACCCAATAATATTCTTTCCTATGACTCTGGAATTGGGATGCTGACAGACTAAGATCTAAATTGGTGAAGAAATTACAAAAGATCTCATCGATCCTCTAAAATGAATAACGTCTTCTGAAGTATGTCCCAGACTCCTGAGAAGACTGAAAAACGAAACTGCTAAACCACATTTAATAATTTTTAAGGACCAGTGACAAGTAATAAGGTGCTAGAGGACTGCAGAAAATAAAATCTATAAGCTGTTCACTAGCAGATATCATACATTTGCTCATCCTCTTTGACTCCAATGATCTGCCAAAAGAAGACTCTGCCCTCTGCAGCTGTTGGCCGAGAGAGAAAAGACGTGTGGAGCAGAGCCTGGAGAGACATCAGCAGAACCCAGCCCGATTAGCCAAACTGCAGCTGACTGGCAGGCCTATCAGCATGAGGATAAATGGTGGGTTTTGTATGTCATTGATATTTGAAGTTGTTTGTTACACAACCTTATTATACCATTAGCTGATTAATACAAATCTCAGTGTGGAAGGTCCTGGTTGGCCAATGCTCCACTCCACTGACCAGTCAGGGCTTTAATCTCCTTCACCTTGTGGTTCTACCAACACCTAGAATAGTGTCTTCATCCGTGTGTTTGAAGCCTGGTTACAGGTCTGTTCAGGTTACAGCCTTTGAAAGAGGAAAAGCACATGAAGGAGTACACAGGCTATATTTAAAGGCCTAAACTTGAAATTTCACGTGTTATTTTCACTTACGTTCAACTGGCAAGAGTGTAGTCACATGACCACATGTGGCTGCAAGGAAGGCTGGGAAATGTAATTTCTAGCTGGCCAGCCATGTATCCAACTACTATGGAAGAAGGGAGAGCAGCTTTTGGTGAACAATATGCAATCTCCACTTACGGATGGCAAAAAAATAGTTTAAAAATCCGCAGAGATTTTCATAGATAGCAAAATAGTGCAAATTATCATAGTAACACTGTTTCTGAAAAACTAGACAAGGAAGTAAATTTGATACCAGCTTGCATGAATGACAATGAGAAAATGTGGTAGGCCTGTTTTGTCTATGCTGTTTAACTCTCCCTTTCCTCCAGGGTAGTGGCCAATTCATGGTCACCTTTCAGGAGAACAGTGACAAACACAACTGTATTCAGAAGGAGTGAATCAGCTGCTGAAGCCCTCAAAAGCAGGTCATAAACAGAATGGTTGAAGGCCTTGAGGAATTTTATCTTAAAGAGAACATTTGGGAAACAAAATGCCTTCAAATGTTTTAAAATATGTCATGGTGAAAGGAGATAAGGTTTATTCTGTCGAAGCTCCAGAAATAGATATAATAAGAGGAAGTTACAGGGAAATACATTTATGTTCATTATAACAAAAGAAGATCTTATCAGAGAGGCCCCAAATTATTTACACCTCAGATGCATTTTGGACTAGAATAAGAGATCCAAAAGTGCTAGCATTTATTGAGCACCTATGATGTGCCAGACACTACTCAGGCACTTTCACACACTTTATTCTTTCCAACTAAAAGTTGCTAGATTGGTGAGGCTACATCCTACATCCTTCTGAAGGCTTCTGAAGAAGCCACTGTCCTCCACTTATATTAATTTACACTAGTTCTTTTCTGAATGTCTTCTCTTTTCCTGAATCAGTCTCCAATTGTGGAGGCAATTTATTGTAGCTCCACAATGCATTTCTTCAAACCCTATTTTTCAGCACTCACTGGCAATCCTTCAGAGGAGATATATGTGTTAAATCTGTGGGGTAGAACATCCTAGGGGGAAATTCTGGGGATGTTGTGTATATCCCAGGTTGTGGGTTCTGTGGTAGCTGGGAAGCTGGCCAGGGCAGGGAAAGAAGGAAGCCTGTCACTTTCCAGCAGAAACCTGAGACCTTTGAGAAGGGGGGTGCAGTCCTGACTGGCACAGCTTTGTGGTGGCCTAAATGCTGGCTGCTTTACCACATAGGTAAGTCTGGAGAATGCTGTACAGAGGGTGAGTGGGCTGGTTTGGAGGCTCTGTCCAGTGCACAGACGTCCAGTGTCTTCCATATACCTTCTTCTTTGGCAACTGGTGGGGAAAGATGCCCTTCCTAATGGGTTCAGAGTTCCTCTTTCTTGAGTCAACAAGAGTTCTTTTCCATTCCTTGTGTCTCCTGAGCTAAGGTTTCTTGGTCTCCCAGATGTTTTTAGCTGTGTGTCTTTAATTCAACACTCACCCCAGTCAATGCCAATCTCTAATGTTGTATCATCCTACTGGTGGGAATCCCAGGCAGGAAATAGAAAGTGACATGGAAGGAGAGACTCAAAAGCTCCAAATCTCCTTGAAGCTTGTGATAAACTGCAGTGTTGTATATGCACCTAAAGTAAGTGGCAAGAACTTCCCACCCTTTTCCAGGAAGTTGAGAAAAAACGGAGAGGGTGAGGTAGGAACCTATCTGGCCATACAAATATTCCAGTTAAGATGTGAGGAAGCTGCACAGAAGACAATGAAAAGCCCTTGGAGCCATCAAGCAGCATGACTGGGGAGGTGGCTTGGAGAAGAAAGGCATCCTGTCTCTCACACCTACCAGTCTCTTCTTGTGTCTTCCAGACCCTGCTGCCTCAGATTTGTCAGATGTTAATAGAAGTTGCTATGGCCCATGAGTCAAAGATCCCAAAGTGAGGCTGGGAGGGTACTGGTCTTATAACCCTGCAGAAGAGAATGTTCACAGTCCAGTTCAGCCTTTCCAGTGATAAGAGTTCCAGCCAGCTTCCTCTGAGCTACCTAATGGAAAGCACACTTCACCATAGGAAACGATCATGTTTTCCCAAGAAAACAAAATGTGAATTTAAATAAGAAATGAATTTTCTTCCTATCAGCTTCCTAAGGCCCTCTTACTGTTCATCTTCAGCCTACTGTGGTAACATGTGCTGTCAAATTAGCCTAGAATGGCTCTAACTTAGCATCACAGAGAAGTGGAACCAAAGAGACTGGGGTAGGTTGATGTCACTCTTCCTCATTAGGATTATTTCCTTGTTCTAGATTCCAATAGAGTGGAATTACTGAGCTAAAAGATGTGATTATTGTTAATGACTTTAATACATGTTGCCAAACTGCCTTCCAGAAAAGTTGCAACAGTGTCCAGGCATTGCTGTCTTGAACTATTTTTCATATTATAGTCTCTCAGCAATGTCTATTCCAAAAGTTAGTGGCTATACCATTTTCCTGAATCATATCACTGCCCTCTAGCCTCAGAACTTAACCCCAACTTTGATACTTAGAACTCTTTGTGTACTCACTCACTCTACAGAGTGGGAGTATTTGAAAATTGAGTTTGGAATAAATATTTACTCACATATGAAATTCCCACTCCAGAATTACACCAGTCGCATTACACACACACTATGCTAGCCACACCCTTGACACGAACTCATCCCATTAAGTGGCAGCATTGTGTTAGTAAAGGAAATAAAGGAAAAGATATCTTTCCTCAAGAAAAAAAAAATCTTCCTAGGAAATCTCAGGATGCTCCCTACAGATAATTTTTTAAATGTCCCCACCATTGTTTTCATTATCTCTAGCCTCTTGATAGGGAAACGGATAATTTTTCCTACAGATAATTTTTTAAAATGTTCCTATTTTCATTGTCTCTAGTCTCTTGATGGGCAAGCAGACTAAAGAAGACAATCAGGGAAAAATACTGATTTCTCCATTAGATTGTCCTCCAGTTTGTGCTACATAATTAGGCTGACTGTAACTACAAGTAACAGAAAACCCAAATGAAAAATAATTTATGATCTCGAAAACCAAGAAGTCCAGAATTAGAACGGCCATTAGGTTGGTTATTAGAGTGGCTCAAATGTGTCTTCAAGAACACTGACTCTTTCGTCTTCTACTCTGCCATTCTAAACATGTTGGCATTGACTTCATGCCAGCCCTCCTCATAGTCACAAGATGTCTGTGACCATATATTACTTCCATGGCCTCAGAAATCAGTCTCATACGTGTTATGTCTAAGATGTCTATTAGTCGTCCAAGTGGAGAAGTTGATAGGACATGTGTATATATACCTCTAAAGTTTGGGAGAGAGATGGTTGGCGGTTTGGTTTGAATACATAAACTAGTGAGATGTTGATGAATAGGTGGTTTTCAGAGCCTATGAGATTGCATGAGATCACCAAGAGCATGAATGTAGAGAGAAGAAAGGACCAAAGATGGATCCCTAAGGCACTCCATGTTCAAAGGTGAGAGAGAAGAGGCAGAACCAGCAAGGGAGCATGAAAAAGAGCAAGCAGAGAGATGGGAAGAAACCAGAAAAGTGGGAGGGCCTGGAATCCACATATAGAAATGATATCGAGAGGGTGGGAAGGAATTATCAGCTGTGCCAATGCTGCCAATGGGTCAAGTTTCATAGAAGATGGAGAACCAAGGATTGTATTTAGCAACATGGAGGTTGTTGTTTTCCTCAACAAGCACACTTTTAGTTTAGCGGTAGAGGCAACATCCTGATTGGAGTGGTCGTACTGTGAGTTTAGAAAAATCTTTCAAATTCTGCTGTAAAGGGAAACAAAGAAAATATAGTTGAAGGATTTTTTTTTATGTGGAAGAACAACAGCATATGATATGATTTGGTTCTGTGTCCCCACCCAAATCTCACCTTGAATTGTAATAATCCCCAGGTGTCAACAGTGGCACCAGGTAGAGATAATGGAATCATGGGGGTAGATGGGGTTGGTATTCTTATAAGAAGAGGAGACATCTGAGAGCTCCTTCTCCACACACACACACAGAGAAAAGCAATGCAAGGACATGGCAAGAAGGTGGTAGTCAACAAGCCAGGAAAGGAGGGCTTACCAGAAACCAATTATGATGGCGTATATTATAATTATATATATTATATGATGGCATATATTATAATTGAATCCCCCATGCTATTCTTGTGATAGTGAGTTCTCATGAGATTTGATGGCTTTATAAGAGGCTTCCCCCTTTACTCAGCACTCATTCTCTCTCCTGCCGCACTGTGAAGAGGTGCCTTCCTCCATGATTGTAAGTTTCTTGAGGCCTCCCCAGCCATGCGGAACTGTGAGTCAATTAAACCTCTTTTCTTTATAAATTACCCAATCTCAGGTATTTCTTCATAGCAGCATGAAAACAGATTAATATGCATATTTTTATAAATGGGAATAATCCATAAGCTAGTGAAAAGTTAATGATATAGAGGAGAAAGTGACAAATCGTTGGGATAAGGTTCTTGAGTAGAAGAAAATGATTGGGAATTCCTATATGAATGGAGAGACTTCTTTCTACAGGAGCAGAGATAATCCATCTCATTGTTAGGCAGGAAGGCAGATGCTGGCAGGTGGGTAGACAGATGTAGTGGTGGGAGTTCATGGAAGCTCTTCTTGGACTATGAAGTTGGAAACAAGGTCATCACCTAAGGGTTAGGACATGGGGGGGTGGAATTGGAGGTCTGAGGGGACAGGAAAGGATGTGAAGTCATTGTGTAGGAAAAGATGTGATGTCATTGTGTAGGAAAGTAAATGGATTAGAAAATATAGTGATTGGCAGTAACAATAAGGGCACATTTGAAGTTCATAGCTATAAAATAGGGATAATAATAAAAGTACTTACTATATTAAGCTTTTATGAAAATTAAATGAGTCAGTGTATATAAAGCAATCAGAACAATGCTTGCCATGTAGTAACACCTTACAGAAGTCTTAACCGTTATTATTGGTAGTAGAAAGGAAGAGATTTGTTAATTCAGCAGAAATTAAGCAATGGTTAAGATTTCAGTTGAGGTACATTATTTATCATCATATGGAAGCCTAATAATAAATACAATTAATAGTAGTGTAACCAGAAGGCAGAACACATTTATCTTGACATGAATGACTTTGAAACATCAGACATCTGCTCACCAGCCACGCTTTGTTCCTTGAGTGTAAAGGCTTTTCAGATTCAATCATTGCGGTATCTTGAGCACTGAGTACAATGCCTAACACACAGTGAAGTCTAATAAATACTGGTTAAATGACTGAGTAAAATGTCCCTTTGATTACTGAGGTCCCTGAGTTAGCTAATGGGCCATTTAGTTAGCTAATGGGTAGTCTCTTTTAAAGGTTTGTATAAAAGATGACTATTGGGATATTTTCCTGGCCCCTGCTTAAGGAACCAGCCATCTATCTGGTCCCAGGTATACTCTCCCAGGAGTCATATTTGTAGACCTTGACCCACCCCCACTGCAACTGACTGGCTCATGTGCAACCACCTGACCTGTATTAATCTACTCTGGTTGTCACAACAAAATACCACAGGCTGGGCAGCTTAAACAACAGACATTTATTTTCTCACTGTGCTGGATATTAGAAGTCCCAGATCAAGATGCCATCATAATTGGTTTCTGATAAGACCTCCTTTCCTAGCTTGTTGACTGTCACCTTCTCGCCATATCCTCACATTGCTTTACTCTATAGTGTGTGTGTGGAGAAAGAGCTCTCAGGTGTTTCCTCCTTTTCTTATAAGGATACCAACCCCATCTACCCAAAAGGACCCATCTTTAAAAATGTCACATTGGAGGTTAAGCCTTCAATATGTGGTTGTGGGGACTTGGGGGGTGCACAATTCAATCTGTAACATAACCCAAGTGGATCAGATTCCCTTTCACTCATTTTGGAATTGACACTAAGAAATGTCTATTTCTGGCTGAGCTGATCTAATGGACTAATGATGTAAAGTATTAGGAAGTGGGGGTGAAACCATGGTTTCCTCCAGGTGGAGTGGAAAGCAGAGAAGGACGGTTTACAGAAAAATAGAGACACATAAAGTAAGAGTAAAGGACAGGTAGAGTAAAAAAGTGAGTTTAGTTTCTACTACGTATCTACAGTATTGCTAAAATGAAAACATAGACAATACCAAGTGTTAGTGGTGATATGGAGCAAGTGGAACTCACGTCCACTGCTGGTGGGAATATAAAATGGTACAACTGCTTTGGAAAACAGTTTTGGCAGTTTCCTGTAAAATTAAACACGCATTTATCATATGACCAAACAATACTACTCCTTATATATTCCATATATGTGTGTGCAGCAAGAAACGGGTACTTGGATATTTACAGAACTATGATTGTAATAGTCTCAGACTGGAAACAATCCAACTGTCCATCAATAGTAGCACGGATAAATAAATTGTGGTATATTCATACAATGGAATACTCTATAGCAATGAGAATGAGTAAATTACTGCTATATACAGCAACATGGATGAATCTCATGACTAAAATATTGAACGAAAGAAGCCAAGGTAAAAATAGGTGAAATTAATTCATGTTGTTAGATGTCAGGACAATAGTTAGTACTGGGGACAGTAAGTGGAAGCATGGGTAAGCAAGACTTCTGAGATGTGACAATATTGTGTTTCTTGGTCTGATGCCAGTTATGTGTGTTTAGTTTGTGAAAACCTGTCAACCTGTACACTTGTGATATGTGCACTTTTCTGTATGTGTAGTTCAATAAAAATTGTAAGCACATGAAATTTCATTAAAGATTTAAAAATGAGTGTAGGTACAGAGAGATGGTTGGCTGCTAATGTCAGTAACATTCCTTACAGAATGATAAATTTCACCCTGATCCAAAATTTCCTTTTTTGGACTTAAGAAATCTTGAGTGAGTTTCTCTAGGCTGGGGGAACAATCCATGATTCCTAAGCCCCTTCTACCAGAAGGGAGCCTTCCACACTGACAAAGACTGGGGTCCAAAAGTCTCACCTTCCCTTCCCCATGCCTGATCCTGGCCATCTTAAAAAGTAACACAATTCGGGAAAAATAGCTAATGTATGCTGGGGTTAATACCTAGGTGATGGGTTGGTAAGTGCAGCAAACCACCATGGTGCACGTTTGTCTATGTAACAAACATGCATATCCTGCACACATATCCCAGAACTTAATAAACTAAAATAAAGAGAAAAAGTGGATGCATTTGTTCTCTGCATAAAGTCAAGTAGATCATCTTCCAATTTTCAATCTCCAGTCTTCCATCAAGATCAAACCTCAACATTTATCAAATTCTGCCACGAATCTTGAGTTCTTTGAGGAAAGATACCCTGAATGTATAAATCACTGGTGACTTTCCTAACAAGTCATTCCAAAACAGAGGCAGGATCTAGGGTTGCAGACATTTTAGTTTCAATTAATCCACCAAATCCTCTACCTCCCCATATGAGAAGCAACGTTGCTTGGATGCCTGGGATGTGAGATGGAATGCTTGTGGCCAGGTCATCAGCCAGCACCGTCTCAGGACACAAAATCTGAGATGTTTCCGAGTCAGCCCAGACACTGGACTGTAGTCAAAGCTGCACTTCAGAAATTCTGTTATTTATCCCCCAGCTCATTCCCCTGGATGGTTTCATAAGAAAATAGAAACCGACTCAGAGTCCAGTTCTTCCCACATGATTGCAAGAGGACAGACCTCTCCCAGCCCATGAAGCAAAGGTGGCAGGGCAACAAGGCGCTTGCAGCCAAGTAAAGATCAGAGCCTTGACACTGAGCCCTAAACCTCTCCAGATGGTTTGGCTGCTCAAAACTAATCCAAACACAGGTAATTCAAGTAGCATCTTCTCTAGACAAGCTCAGATTTGTCCAACCTCATCCAATACAGTAAATAATCACTATGAAGCCAAAGTTATGGAAGCTCTACTCTATTTGTTCTCCACGCATCTTGTATGACTATTTCCATCTGATCTTTCTTCTTTAATAGAATGATGACCTCACTTGCCTTCAACCACAGTGACTAAGACTCAAAGACTATGTCTTGTTGGAAATACATTTGGCTTCAGTAGCATCTTCCTGTCTCTATGTGGATTATATATCTCCAGATTTCCTTGTACTGTCTGGAAGACAGAGGGAGGCTTGGAGACTGGGTACTTCTGGAAAGTTCACTTAATGTCATGAAAGAGTGAGAACTTGCTTCATTTACTCAACAAATATTTATTATCTGACATCAACCACTCTATGTACTGAGACTAATCATGAACAAGATAGATAAAGTTCTTCTTTCACGGGGTTTACATTCCAGATGGAGGGAGATAGAAAATGAATAAGTAAACAGTAAATTTTAAAAGATAATTCCAGATATTAATAACAGCCATGGAAAAAAGGAAACAATGAGATAATATAAAGAGTAGCTAGGGTGGGAATTAGCTGCTTGGATAGGTGGTTGGAAAAGACCTCTCTAGGATATATCCCACTTAAGCCGAGACTTGAATAACAAAAAGATGCATCCAGCAAAGATCTGGGGGAAGGGTATTCCAGGAAGAAGGAACAGCAAATGCAAAGGCTTTAAGAAAAAGCAGGGACAAGCTTGGCGTGTTCAAGAAAAGTCATTGTGCCGGAGTGAAGTACAGAGTGATTTGAGATGAGGCCAAGGAGGTCCGCAGGGGCCAGATCACATAAGATTGCAGACTATAAGAAATAAAGCTTGTCTGCCTGATGTGGACAATCATTCAAATGTATTGGAGAAAAACAGTATTGAGTATGAGAGATGGTGTACAGCATAATGATTAGGGGCTCAGGCTCTGCAAATAGAACTCTTTTGGGAATATCCCTGCTCTGCCACTGTGCTGTGTGAGCTTTGACAAATGGCTTAGCCTCTCTGGGCATTTACTGGTGAAAGAGATCTGAGTTACCCCAAATTACTGGCAGTGAATCCATATGCATCCATAGCAACTTCAGACCTTGCCTCCTCCGAAGAAAGAATTCGACTGAGGGGCATAAAGCAGAAAAAGAGACCAAGCCAAGTTTCAGAGCAGGAGAGAAAGTTTATTAAAAAGGCTCTAGAACAGGAAAGAAAGGAAAATTTGCTTGAAAGAGACCGAAGCAGGCACCTGAAGGTCAAAGAGAGCAAAAGAAGATAGCAAAAAAGGGGCCTTTAACCTTGATCCTAGTCTCGCCTCTTTCCGATGATCCCTCCCTTAGAGTAAATTTTCCACATGCCCAGTGCTTTCTTACCCTTGGGAGTTGAGCACCGGCAGTGTTTAGGGAGTTACCCACGTGTCCATCTGAAGCTTTCTTTCCTTTTCTGCTGCCACGTGCCCCCAGAAGATCATACTTCACCGTTTTTGTGTCTTAACATGCCTGCTATTAGATATGAGTTCTAAATTTCTCTTCCAAGAATCAATATGTCAGTATGTTCAATTCTTTGTCTTCTACTTTCAAACTTAACTTCCTCATAAAGCAACCTTCTTCAATCACCTGCTCCACCCTGACTCACTCCGATTACCTGCTCCGCCCTGACTCATTCTGATCACCTGCCCCACCCTGACTCATTCCAATTACCTGCTTTGCCCTGACTCATTCTCCACCCTGATTCATTCTGATTTCCTGCTCTGCCATAACCATTTTTCCTGCCAAACCACTCACCCCATCACTCTCTTTAAATTAGCCAGTCGGAATTAGTTTGACCTGTGCAGTCTAACCCTAGCCAATAGGGGAACGACACGGCAGCAGGGGCCACATGCGTCAGGAATAAGAACCCTTCACCTCCTTTGTCCAGGTGTGCGTTCACCATTGCGCCATCTGTGAGGGTGCTCCCTTCTATAGAAGTACATTGGCTTGTTGAGAAGAAAAAAAGAAAATTTTATCTTCGAGTGCTATTTCTCCCTGGGCCTGCATTCAATTAACATTTTGATGTTAACAGGTGTGGAGCATCAGGAAATGGCCTCTCAATGGTGCTGCCTAACTGCCATTTTTAGAGAGGCGATGAAATAATTGCCGAACCATCACCTGACATTTCTAGTGGGTGGTGGGCGGAGACCCCTGTCCTGCCCACTCATGCCAAACTACCAGTAACAGGGTCTCAACTTCTTCAGCTCTTAAGTTGGACATAACAATAGGTCTACCTCATAGACACTATTTTAAGTGTTAAATAAATTTTTATATATAAAGAGCTTAGAACACTGGAATATAGTGTTTGAGTTTTATTTGATTAATTGTTGCTGTTGTGATTGTTACAGACTTATTAATGAGAAAAGAACTTTCAATGGCTTCTTCACTATGTTAAATTTATTTTTTTTTTAAATTGAGACAGAGTTTCAGCTTCCCGAGTAGCTGGGATTATAGGCATGTGCCACCACGCTTGGCTAATTTTGTATTTTTAGTAGAGACGGGGTTTCTCCATGTTGGTCAAGCTGGTCTCAAACTGCTGACCTCGGATGATCTGCCCGCGTCAGCCTCCCAAACTTCTGGGATTACAGGCGTGAGCCACCACGCCCAGCCCACTATGTTAAATTTAATTTTAAAAATGATTAGCAGAATAACATCATCATAGACATTATCTGTTCTTAATTCTTCGTTCCCTTCCTTCTCTTGCCAACCTTGTGTATTAGTTTGCTATATTGACTTAAAGAAAATAAATTTTTTTTCTCACAGCTTTAGAGGCTGGAAGTCTGAGATCAAGGTGTTGGTGGGGTTGGTTCCTCCTGAGGGCTGTGAAAAGAGAATCCAGGCCTCTGTCTTTGACTTGTAAATGGCCACCTCCTTAAGTCTTCACATTGTCTTGCTTTTGTGTCTCTATGTCCAAATTTCTTCATTTTGCAAGGACACCAGTCATGTTGGATTAGGGCCTACTTTGATAACCTCTTTTTAAGTTGACTATCTCTGTAAAGATTCTATCTCCAAACAAGGTCATATCATGAGGTACTAGGGGTAAGAACTTCAACATGTGAAGTTTAGGGACACAATTGAACAATTTCCCTGGGTAGAGTACTCTTCCTTATCCCACTGACTATGGGCTTGGTCATATCTGGCTTTGGCCTTTGGAATATGAGCAGAAGTGACACACTCCAGTTCCAGGATGACACCTGAAGAGATATCACATATCTTCATTTGCCCCTCTTAATCTTGGGATCTCTGCTAATACAAAGTTATGCCCCAAGTCATTTTGGTCTCTGTAGTCAGTCTCAGAAGGAAGATACATGGAGCAGACCTGAATCTAACTTAAAGTCTTGAGTACAGCCTAGTCACGCTGACCCACATCTGGCCTACGATCAACCTGCGAACCAGTTGGCAAGAAATAAACATTGGTTGTTATAAGCTATTAAGAGACTGGGGGTTATTTGTCATGCAGCATTATAATGGTGAAAACTGGCTAATACAAAATTTGAAGTTTTAAAAACGTTTTCACTCAGAATGTAATAATCAACTGTGTTTTCGCATCTCCATTCTTCCAATCTTGATCCTGATGCCTACATACAATTTAGTGATATTTAATTATGTGTCATTATCATTTTGTCTGTTAACACCATGTCAGACACATTCATGCTGCTATGCAGTTGTCATGACAGTCAAATTTCTTGTTCATAAAACACTTCTCCATCTGCTCTTCTTTGGGGACCACCTGTGAACTCAGGCCATCCCTAGCACAGTTTGCTTAATCCTGAGTGTTTTTACCACTTCCAGATTGTTGCAAATATACACATCCTCATTGGGGTGCTGAACACAAAAGGGAAGGGGCCACACTGCCTGCAGTCCTGCCTGCTGACTACTATGAGGCCTCCAGGATGACCTAGTCTTGGTGAACTTGTCACTGATCAGTGAGTGGTCTTTGATCTTGCTGAATTTCAAGAACCCAAATAGGTCGGTACTCCAAAATGAACAGATGCAGGGAGACAATGATGTAAACTAAGCCTGGCCATTTTCAGCAGAGAGAATCTCCCCATGCCAAGGACTGGATGATTACTATCCCAGGACCAGGGCTTCTACTTTCCCAATACTGATGTCCTTCAGCAATTACATTTGTTGTAAGATTGGCACATTTGGGATCAGAAGAAGGAAATGAAAACTGTTGAGGGCTATTTCATCCAGCCTAGGAGGCAGATCTAATGAGTGACAACGCAGTGTGGTGCTTGAGACCCAGGTCTCTCCTCAGGCCTGTGCTGGACGCTTGTTGAGTTTCTTACTCTCTGATGCCATGGCGTTTCTACGTTGTCTCCAGAGGAATCAGAAGGCCTCAGCTGGTGGAGTTGCGGTGAATTCCCCTTACCAAATTGCTTCTGTGTAGCTTAAATATGATTGCCACCACTTGAGATATTACATTTGAGCTCATCTAAAGTAATAAAACACTTGAAGAAGTAATCACAGCACTGTGGGAGGCTGAGGTGAGTGGATCACTTCAGCTCAGGAGTTCGAGACCAGCCTGAGCAACATGGTAAAACCTCATCTCTACAAAACATACAAAAATTAGCTGAGGTTGGGAGATCACTTGAGCCCTGGAGTCAAAGGTATGGTGAGACAAGATCATGCCACTGCGCTCCAGCCTGGGTGACAGAATGAGACCCTGCCTCAGAAAATAAAAAAAGAAAGAAAAAAAAAAAGAAGAAGAAGAAAAAAGAGAGTGAATAGAAGGATAAGGCAGAGGAAGAGAAGATATTAATAAAGGCTCACAATGATAAATAAAACAGAGCAAAAGGGGGAAAACGAGGAGCAATAAAGAGGATTGTCTTAGTCAGTTTGAGCTGCTCTAACAAAGTACCATAGATTGAGTGACATATAAACAACAGAAATTTATTTCTCACAGTCCTAGAGGTGAGAAATCCAGTATCAGGGTGCCAGCATGGTGAGGTTCTGGTGAGAGCCCTCCTCCAGGTTGCAGGCTGCTGACTTCTTATTGTATCCTCATGTATTAGTCCGTTTTCACACTGCTGATAAAGACATACCCAAGACTGGGCAATTTAAAAAAGAAAGAGGCTTATTGGACTTATAGTTCCACATGGCTGGGGAGGCCTCAAAATCATGGTGGAAGGCAAGGAGGGGCAAGTCACATCTTACGTGGATGGCAGCAGGCAAAGAGAGAGCTTGTGCACAGAAACTCCTGTTTTCAAAATCATCAGATCTCATGAGACCTATTCCCTGTCACGAGAACAGCACAGGAAAGAGCTGCCCCCATGATTCAATCATCTCCCATTGGGCCCCTCCCACAATATGTGGGAATTATGGGAGCTACAAGATGAGATTTGGGTGGGGACACAGAGCCAGACCATATCACCTCATAAGGCACACAGAGGACAAGAGAACTCTCTGGGGTCTCTTTTATAAGATCCTATTCATGAGAGCTCTACTCTCATGACCTAAGTACCTCCCAAAGGCCCCCCCTCCAAATATCATCACACTGAGGGTTAGGATTTCAACATACGAATTTGAAGGGGATACAAACAGTCCACTGTGAAAATGAAGAAGAGGCCGGGCGCGGTGGCTCAAGCCTGTAATCCCAGCACTTTGGGAGGCCGAGATGGGCGGATCACGAGGTCAGGAGATCGAGACCATCCTGGCTAACATGGTGAAACCCCGTCTCTACTAAAAAATACAAAAAACTAACCGGGCGAGGTGGCGGGCGCCTGTAGTCCCAGCTACTCCGGAGGCTGAGGCAGGAGAATGGCGTAAACCCGGGAGGTGGAGCTTGCAGTGAGCTGAGATCCGGCCACTGTACTCCAGCCTGGGTGACAGAGCAAGACTCCGTCTCCAAAAAAAAAAAAAAAAAAAAAAAAAAAGAAAATGAAGAAGAAATAAGAAAAAGCACAAATGGAATGAGAGAGGAGGAAGAAGGAAGAGAAGGTATTAGGGAGGTAGAGGCATACCTTCCAATATGAGCTGGTGCCTTAAGTTGGTTTCAGAAAATAGTCCACACTTTCACAAAGTTACCCTGTGGTTTGGTTCCAAACTTTGCAGGTTCAGAAATGTAATTTTGTTGAAATACCTGGAGATAATCATGGGCTAGGAAATTAGTTCTTACTGCTTAGTGTGTTTTATGCTGTTACAATAGACTACCACATACTGGGTAATTTATAATGAGCAGAAATTTATTGGCTCATGATTCGGGAGGCTGGGAAGTCCCAGTCAAAGGGCTGGCTCCTGGTGAAGGCTTTCTTGCTGTATCATCCCATGGTGGAAAAGCACAAAGAGTAGGGGAGAGAGAGAGAGAACAAGAGGTGCCAAACGTATCCCTTTATAGGGAACCTACTCCTGAGATGATAGCATTAATCCATTTATGAGGGTGGTGTCCCCATATCCCAAACACCTTCCATTAGGCCCCACCTCCCAACAGTACCACACTGGGGATCAAGTCTTCAACACATGAACTTTGGGAGACACATTCAAACCATATCACTAATCAAACTCAAAGGATATTGATAAACTCCAGAATGCTACTTCATTATCTTAAAGATAACACCCCTTTCCAGTATTTGCAGATTGATGTCTCCTCTCCTGAACTCCCTGTTCCTGGACTTAGATTACATAACTAGTGTATTAGCTTGTTTTCACACTGCTGATAAAGACATACTCAAGACTGGGAAGAAAAAGAGGTTTAATTGGACTTAGAGTTCCACATGGTTGGGGAGGCCTCAGAATCATGTCAGGAAGCCAAAGGCACATTTTTTTTTTTTTTTTTTTTTTTTTTTTGAGATGGAGTCTCACTGTTGTTGCCCAGGCTGGTGTGCAATGGTGAGATCTCGGCTCACTGCAATCTCCGCCTCCTGGGTTCAAGAAGTTCTCCTGCCTCAGCCTCCTGAGTAGCTGGGATTACAGGCTTGCACCACCACACCTGGCTAATTTTTATATTTTTAGTAGAGATAGGGTTTCACCATGTTGGCCAGGCTGGTCTCGAACTCCTGACTTCAGATGATCCACCTGCCTCAGCCTCCCAAAGTTCTGGGATTACAGGTGTGAGCCACTGCACCCAGCCCCAAAGGCACTTCTTACATAGCAGCAGCAAGAGAAAATGAGGAAGACACAAAAGCAGAAACCCTGATAAACTCATCAGATCTCGTGGGACTTATTCACTATCACAAGAATAGCAGGGGAAAGACTAGCCCCCATAATTCAATTACCTCCTCCTCGGTCCCTCCCCAACATGTAGGAATTCTGGGAGATACAATTCAATTTGAGATTTGGGTGGGGACACAGCCAAACGAGATCAACTACAATCAAATCAGAGCCCTGATAAGTCCTGTGGGACTACCCAGTGGAAGGACCCAGATTCAGCTTTCCTTTTGGCTAAAATTTTCATTTCTACTTGTGACTTTCCATGCAGTAAGTACTATTATTATGTTAATTTTTCAGAGGTTTATAGACACTGAGGAACTTACAAGGATTCAGGCTTCAGTTTCACTAACTGTAGGTCCTGAAGACATAACAGATGTGAGAATGGTTAGAACCACATCTGTCACACGGTAGACACTCAACACAGCTGCCCCTCTACTATTAGGTGCCACCACTGTGCTCAGGGAAATGGGCATTTCTTGCCACTGCTGTCCAGATTAATTTTCCACCATCTTTGTGTTTTGCACTTCTTGGTTTGGCTTTGGGTGCATCTTAGTAAATGAGCCTAAGTGATTTGTTGGAGCTTCCAGGATGTCTGGGGATTACCACATGGTGAGCAGGAAAATTCATAACCACTGACCCTGGCCTGATATACAAGGCATGTCCAAGCAAAACTATTATTCAGGTGAAACACAATAATACAGCCGAACTAGCTGTTAACATATTGAAATGCTTCTATGGTGGTTGGTAAGTCATCACTAACCCCAGTTGCTAAGATCCCCACCACCATCCAGGAAACCTCAGTTCTCCCCTAAGACACCCTGGACCACTCCTCTCTTAACTTGGTAATAAAAGAGTTGATGGCACAGTATGGAGCCTTTGGGGCCTTCCTCTAGCCACTAGGGCAGAATGTCATTGTGACCAGCCCTCCTGCTGTGTGTGGGCTTCCCGCTGCACCAGGTAACAGTATCCTTCGAGGGCACAGAATGGAGTGGAAGAGGAACTATGGTTCTCACCTTCTTCCACATCATGCCGGATCCCAGCCATTGTGCCCCCAGACAACGGTGCTTTTCCTTCCAGTCTAACATCAGTGCCTGCTTCTCAGGCTAAGTCAAATGCTTCAACAAGTCATTGCCATCTGTAAGTGAAATCTAACAGGGGGAAATAGGCCACAGACAGGATCTGTCTGGTTTGCAATTGATTTGTGTTCTAGATCAAAACTCCAGGAACTATTAAAAAAAAAAAAAAAAAAAAAAAAAAACCGTACCAAGAGTCCACAGGAAGGAACTGTGTGATATTTTCCATTCTGCATATAATTTTCCATCATAATCAGATGGAGAAAAATGTGTTTAATTCAATAAGGAAATCAGTTTGTCACAGAAAACTTCTGCGGGAGGGGAAAAGACAAATCGCAGGAAAGAAGATAAACTCCCAAGTTTGCAGGGGAGTTGTAGCTCCAACATTCCTTCTCCTGTGGCCCATCTCAAACACACAGTGGTCAGAGGGTTTTCTGGGACCTCTGCCCACACAGCATCACTGAAGTACGATCCAGTGGCCAGGAGGGCTCAGGGGAGTCAGGACTTATCCTGGCATGAGACCTCCAACCTGTTTATTCATAAGACACTATTTGTGGTCTGTGTTGAGCAATGAAACAATCTCAACCTCAGGACTTCAAAAAAAAAAAAAAAAAACAAAATCAGTTCCTGCCTGTTCATGTGGGTTTAACTATAGTCATAAGCCCTCTGGCTCTATTCATTCTGTGTAAGAGATGCGTTAAAAAAGAAAGTGTGTGTCTGTGTGTGTGTGAGTGTGTGCATGTGCGTGCACACACACTGGGATAAAAGAGAGAAAGGGTGGGAGAATAAGAATATGGAAAACAGAATGAAGCAGCATTTTAAACAGATGGAGGGAACTGAGGCGACGGTCAGAGCTGAGCATTCAGCACTGGCAAACCACTGTGTTAGGGAGATCTACACACTCAATGGTAATCAGGGAGCTATAGCAATCCAGCCAGGAACTTAGCAGAGGATCCTGGAGGCTCCTGCATTGGTCACTCTCTTGCCACTTTCCTAAGTTAGACAAGATGACCTGCAACTAACACCTTACATTCCCTGACAACCTGGTGACAGCCAGCATTGCTTTTTAGCCTTTAAATATTTAACTTTTATGGCTGGGCACGGTGGCTCATGCCTGTAATCCCAGCACTTTGGGAGGCCAAGGCGGGCAGATCACTTGAGGTCAGAAGCTCAAGACCAGCCTCGCCAACATGGAGAAAACCCATCTCTATTAAAAATATAAAAATTAGCCAGGCATGGTGGCATGTGTCTGTAATCCTAGCAACTGGAGAGGCTGAGACAGGAGAATCACTTGAGCTTGGGAGGCGGAGGTTGCTGTAAGCCAAGATCACACCACTGCATTCCAGCCTGGGAAACAAGAGTGAGACTCCGGAAGAAGAAAGAAGAAGAAGAAAGGAGAAGAAAGAAGAAAGAAAGAATAACAATAAGAATAAGAAGAAGAAGAAGAGGAGGAAGAAGAAATATATATATGTGTGTGTATGTATATATTTTTAACTTTTACCTTTCTGCAGTTTTGGTATTTGTCTGATTCTATACTCACGGGAGGACCTAAGCAATCCTGCTGGTGCCAAGATGTTGAGCAAATTCCAGAACTAGGGTTCTTGGCTGGCAGATGAAGGTCATAGGATGCTAGGAGCCCCAGAGAGAAAGAACAGACTCCTGGGGTGCCTAAAGACAAAGGTTGCCACAATGGGAGTAAAGCTGGCATAGGCTCCTTCATTCTCACCTGATAATGTTCTAAGATAATATGGTGATGGGAAGGGAGTGGGAAATGGAATGGGAGAAGAGTTTCATTGGCTTAAAAAGCTTTCAGCTGGACTTGTGATGGCTCCTTAACATGGTAAAATGGTGGGAAGTCATTTAAGCATCCCAAGGTTCTGTAAGGCAGCTGCATCTCTGACTTAGAGGAATTTTTTTAATACCTGTGACATTCATATGTTATAAAAGAATCATCTCTCTCTGAGCAGAGGGTAGATTGTATTTTTTAAAATACAACATCTTTCATTGTACATATTCTTCTATAACAGAGGCTGGCAAACTATGGTCTGGGAACCAGCTGCCTGTTTTTAGAATTAAAGTTTTATTGGAACATGGCCATGCCTATTTTGTCTATGGCTTCTTTCATGCTATAACAGTAGAGCTGAATAGTTTACAAGAGACTGTATGGCATGCAAGTCTAAAATATTTACTGACCTTCTCTTTAAGAAACAGTTTGCCAAACTCTTTTCTAGAGCCTTGCCACTTCCCACCTTCAACAAGAAATGTGGGTAGGGAGGGAGATCTGTGTTCCCTTATATTGGACCAGGATGGAACTTTGTGACTGCCTCAACCAATAGACTATGGAGAGTGATGCTATGTGACTTCTGAGGTTGGATCATAAAAGATCATAATGTTCCACCTTGCTCTTTTGAGCGACTGGCTTCTGGAACCAAGCCTCCAGGCTGGATTCCAGGCTGGGATTTCTTGTGTAGGGCAATCAGAGGGTAATCACATTACCAGTAGGTACATTGTTAGGAGAACAAACAAGCCTCCTGAATAACATTGTTAGGAATCTCGGGGCTCCTGTTCTCTCTCTTATCTGAAAAGTGGGCTATTCTGATCAAGCAGAAATAAGTCAATCAACCAATCTGGCATTTACCTTTACTCAGCAATGTGTTGGTAGAAGCAACAATGTTTGCTGACACAAGACAGAATCCCTTCCCTCAAGGAGTTCACCAGCTGACTGAGAAGATAAGACTAATGCAAGTGAAACATTGTTACAAAATAATATACAATGTAGATTATTCATATTATTACATAAAATAGAATATATTCTTGTTGCGATAATAACTATTAATAAAATGTAACTTTCTCATATTTTACAGCCCTTTGGTGTTTAATGGGCATTTTCCTACACTTTGCCTCATTTTTCCTCTCCCAATAAAGTACGTAAGAATTTTTACCCGCTTAATGATGGGTAAAAATGTGAAACTGAAGCAGATAGTTTGTTAAAGGAGATAGGGGCTGGAGCTGAGCCTTGTAGATGGGCCACCCTGGAGATGGAGATGGAATGAGAAAAAGGCAGGCAGTGGCTGGTGGAGCTGGAGGCAGGTCTGAAGGCAGACGAGTTGTGATGTCATGTGGTCACCAGCCTGAGTGGAGTGGAGCTTGATAGCAGAGAGCCGGGACTGCTGAGTTCCCAGCTATTTTAACAGAAGGAGCATCTAGCTGACCTGAATTGCTTAAAAATCTGGATGTTGGTCTTCTGAACCCCCTCCCATATGGAACCAGTTACCATGGAAATTCGGCTACCATGTTCCTCCCTATACCCCAGAAGATTTCACTGCTGTCTGCCTGCTCTATGAGCTCTGTGTTTCGGCAGCTCCATATTACATTTTTCCTGCCCCAGAGTTGATCATAGCCAACGAGCATAACAATCGCTGGAGAGGAAAAGCTACTGTCTGTCCCTGTCTAACCTAGATTCCCCGCCCTATCTGTACCACCCAGCTACCTCCTTCCCTACTCCTGCAGTCATTCTTCCAGGCAGCTGTGTCAGCCCCATCCCTGGAAGACAACTTTACCCTGCACTCTTTGAGAAAGCAGGGCCATGCAGGGCCTGCTGCTATAACACCACCACGTACTTCTAGAGGAGTGAGATGGTTAATTCGTCTTCTATACTTCTCAGCCTCTTCCTCTACCCAGCCCCATTCAGCCACTAGAATTCCAGACCAACAATCAGCAGGCCAACTGCCACCCAGCCATGGGAACCAGGGTGTCAGCAGCTTCCCAACGACCACCAGGTGAGTCCCAGCAGTCTTGCTGCTCACTCCCTGGCCTGGTGTTGGTATGCGCCCTGGGCATCTGAGTGCCACTCTTGCCTCTGTGGGGCTTCCTCCAGCAATGAGGCTCCATCATGGGCCTCAGCCTCAGGTCCTGATCTTCACTTCAGCTCCCCCAAAACCCACCCATTTGTCTGGAGCCATCCGCCTAGTCCTTCCCAGTCTCCTCTTTACCCCTTCCACACTTCCTATCATTAGAATGCAGATATGATAATGTGCTACTCCCTAGATCTCAGATCAAACAAAGAGAATCAAGAAGAGTATAAAGCCGGTCACTGAGAATGAAGTCACAGATTGAAAAGATGCTTTTCTGTCTGGGAGGAATCATAGGGTTTTCCCCCACAGGGCAGCTTTTAATTTAAATTACTTCCAATCCATAGCAAGACTTGTCTTTATCCATGATCGGTCAGTTCCCAGGATGGCCCGTGACAAGGTCTGTGCAGCCAAAGGGTTGAGTTCTTGGGAAGTCAAATGGACAGCTGAGAGCGCTCAGATGTGCCCTTAGCCACCGACATGCTGTGACAAGGTGCTGGCATGCTACCTCCTCGCTCTGAGAATTGGGGACAATTTCAAAGGATGGGCTCTGTGAAGAGGCACATGGGTTCATCTGAAGGGTGGTGGTCTGGGCATAATTGGCAAAAACAGCCACTTGATTGGAAGACAAGATTTAGAGGCTGTTTCCGCTGACTTCAGTTGGTTTCTTCATGCATTTAGCAATTGACCCCTTCTTAAAATGCTCTGGAAAATGAAGTCTCTTATAAGATCTGCTGAGCATCTGGCTCAGATCCACAGCCTGTTGTTTATATGCTTTCTAGAATCAAATGAGAATCTCCAGCAATGGGCAATGGCATTTGTGTAAAATGGCTTAGGTAAAATTCATTGACTCAGGCACACCCTTCTGTGGCTTTTCTCCAGGCACAAGTTTTAGTTACTGTCTTTAAAGAATACATTGTACCTGACTTTTCATTACTAAGGGTAAAGAAGGAGAAAGTCAACGAGCCTAAAGACCTCAGCCTTGCCCTGGATCTGCAGGGATTTACACTCTTGGCATCTCAGTTTCTTTGTCCAAAAAGATGATGTAAAATTACCTACCCAATAGGGATGTTCAGAGGGTCAAATGACAAACTTGGGGGAAAGACCTTTGTAAGCTGCAAGTTGCTAAAGATAAGTAAGATTATTAAAACCAGTTTCCCTCCTCTCAGATTCTCCCTCCTGCTTCCACACACACTAAACTCAGAATTTGCTATTAAAGTTACAGAATATCGAACCTAGAAGTGTTTGATCTTATTCCAGCAAGTAAGTTTACATTTCATCCAAAAACCAAGCTATGATTAGACCAAGAGCTCAGGCTAAATGAGTCACAGATTTGGCAGGCTTTTCCTCTAGTGCTTTGACAAGAAAGTGTGTATGGAGGCAGGGGTGTATGTGCACGAACACACAAGTGTACTCTTACATGCCAGGGGTAACCACTCACTAGGGTCACTCTAGTTGACGGCATTTAAAAAATTGAAGGACTCTGCAAATGTGTCCCTTCAAGACATTCATTCAAAGAACATGCATACTACACTCATCTTTGTACTCTCTTTCTTATGGACACTCAACAAATAGCTGCTGGTGGAAGGCTCTGAGGGTGCTAAGATGGCCTTGGGTGCTACTTCTGGATCCAGCTTGCTGGATCCTTGGGTTTTTATTGCACTTAGGGTTTCCATGACTTTACCTATTTTCCTTCATATGCATTATTTTTGTTGCTAAGTTGGCAGTAGTGCAGAGTCCCTCACAAAGCTGTCTGCCATAGTATACCTGCTGCTGCCCCGGAAAACTTCACTGTGGTTTGTGTCAGCTTTCTTCCCCTCACACTTCCAACATGAATCTTTTCACTGCAGGACAGAGCTACCTGCCCCCAAGACAAATGGGCTGATTTGAGACAAGGAGGAAGAATTATAAAATCATAAAAATGTGCTTGGGATCTTGAATTAAAATTCCTCCACTGCTTCCTCTCTTTCTTGTTAGGGAAAGATCTTTTAGAAGAATGAACTTGCATGGGAGGAGGGGAATGGCTGAGTAAGGGGAAGTGGGGCATGGCCTTGACTGCTCTGATCAGATGAATTTCCACCAGCTCTTCCTCCAGAACTCCAACTCTACTTCTGATTAGCAACATGACCCAAAGATCCAGGCTGATGTGTCAGTGGTTGTTGAGAGAGAATCACGATCTGGATGAAGTAACTTCAACACAGAGCCACAAATCCAATGCTCTCTGCTCATTTCTGATTCTTATCTTGATGATGTCAGACTGGGAGGGGCAGAGGTCAAGGAACCAAATGACAATTTGGTGAAGTCTGCAAAAAGGGGACAGCTGAACAATTTAAGAGAGTTATAACCCAAGGTGAGTTCAAGACATGATGTTCTCTAACAGCATTTGTGATCAAATGATTATTTTTTAATATATAAGTTATTACATATTTTAATATATAAGTTATTACATATTTTAATATATAAGTTATTATATATTTTAATATATAAGTTATTAGCAATCTTCCCCATCCACCCCCAAAAAAGTTTGCCTCCATTTTTCAGACTATCAGATGTTTCAGTCTCTCAGATCAACTCTTACCCCTTCCAAGACCACTTTCCCTTTTCTGTTCTGTGTGTGCACCAACTCAATCTTCTATACCTGTCTGCCCTCAAGTCCTTCCGCTGGGCCGCTTGGAGCCCATTTTCAGCCATCACCAAAAGTTTCTGGAGCCCTGCCATCTTCTCTGAGCCTTCATGAAGCCTCTTGCCCTAACTCTGGAGCTTGAGTCTGCCTGGAAGGCACCACCTCCCTTCAGCCCACCAAGTGGCACCCCTTTTGTTCTCTTACAGATGGCCACCTTGCTTCCCATTGCTACTTCAAAGACGTTTTCCAACCTTCTTTCTTCAAAATCCCCAGCTACTCTGAAGTTCATGCTTCTGAACTAGACCACTCCAACTTATTTGTGGTCCTGTCCTCTAACAACCCTTAAGTGATCCCCTGAATCATGGAAGTGTCTGGCACCCGACTCCCTATTTTTCTCTTCACCCTGGCTCTGAAACCCTTCTTGGCAATGACCCATGCAACACTTGGCTCCTCTGTTCTTTTACTTCTTCACCTCCATTTCACTTTCCTTCCAATGCCCGCCAGCTATCCCTACCATTGTCATTCTCCTGACCTTGTCACCACTAATAAAACACTAATTCAGAAAACTTTCTGCTAACCCTACTCAAACAGCCCATTCCAACCCAATAAGCCTGCATCTTCACAGAGACCTTCAATCCAGAAGCCACTGTTCCCTTACCCACTAGCCCCCTTCAGTCTTAACCCTCCGTTTCCCCCCATCGTTCCACTGGCTGCCCAGCAATCTCCCCACCCCCTTACCCCTCTCTTTTTCTCTCACATGCTCACCTGATTCAATCTCAATTCAGATTAAGCCCAACCATCCACCCACTCCATCCCTCCACCTGAGTAGCAGATTCCTGTTGGAGAAAAATGCATAATTGGTCTCACAAAAAATGCCAGCTGGTCTCACACTTAATTCATGATAACCACAAGTCTCAAGGGGCCTTGCTTGGAGAGCCTGCTACACTGCCAAGGCATGCCCCGCCACTCCTCAATGCAACCATTGCGAGCTTTCTTTTCTGTCCTCAAACTGCCCACATCCCTTCCTCTTGCTTCACTCCCAGATGAGTATCTTGCCTGATACTCATCCAGAGTATCAGGAACACTCGAGTGTTCCCAGGAAAACTTCTTTATTTCATCATCTTTGGGCAAGATCGGGACTAGGCTGGAGCAAAAGAGGCACCTCGGGCACCTGTGAGTGGTCCTGGAACTTCAAGCCCTCACCGCCTCTCATGCTTTCCTTCATTCAAGGCTTTGTCTCTGGATTCTTCAGAACAAAACTCCAAAGACTGATCTTCACTTCTTCTTGCTATTTCCCAGTCCCTTTTCACGTCTTTTCCCAAGACCATGGCTAACGCCCATCTCCTTTATAACATTCATCACAATGATAATTAAATAATTGTGTAATCATTTGTTTGATGGCCATCTTTGCTACCAAAATATAAGCTCCCAAGAACAGGGGATAGCTCTGCAAGGTCCCTGCCATAGCACCTCTCTGTTCTTCAGTTTTCCTATCTGCAGCATAAGGATAATAATGCAGCCAATAAATACCAGTTTGTATGATACAGTATCCCTAGCACCTAGCAAGTTCCCAGGCAATCCATCAATAATTGTTCAATGAATCAATAAGTGAAAGAATAATTCCAGGGCTGACATATGGAGGAAGATCAACAGGGTTGAATACTTTTCTGCCATTAAGTATAGTAGAGTGTGAAAAAGTGGCAGTCAAATGGCCTAAGGATGCAAGGCTCCCTGCCATGTTTTTTTGGTGGCAGTGAAATGTACTCCATGTCTTCCTCTCCCATGTTTTTGGTACCTTCATTCTGGCGCCTAAGGTGCTTATCATCAAGTCAGGTCCAACCTGCCCTTTGCTTTCCAGCCCAAGAGAGATTCACGGTGAAATCTTTAGGAAAACGAAATCATTAGTGCAGTTTCCACTGGCACACTGGGAAGAGCTTGCCACAGGTCTACAAGGAAACGTAAAGGCAGGGGGACTGTCCTGCTGTTGCCACAACAGAGGGGTTACTAAGGATACAGCCTCTGCCCCCTCTCTGGCTCCTGGCTCCTCAGGACCTTCTCAATTCTCCCAGGACCAACAAGACTTGAGCAGGTCCCTAGAACTCTGTCCCCACTGTCTCCTTCCTCTCCTTGGAGAGGGAGAAGGAGGCACCAAGTGCTCACAGGCAGAAGAGACCCATGGAGGCCTGGCAGAAAGCCTCCAAGACTCCAGGTCCCTCCTGGCCATCTGCTTTCAGAGGCCTTGGGGTTCAGAGCTAATTCCTTCCTGCACCTCCCCCTCTCCATGTTCCTTCTCATAAAACCATTGGCAGGCACGACCACCAAATGCTGAGGTGCAGGCGTTTGCATAGCCCTGCAGGGACTATTACAGCTTCCCCTGGCGTTTGCCCGGAGGATAATAATAGCTACAACTTGCTTGTAGTACCAGAAAGCAAGTGGCATTTAGAGGCAGCTCCTTGGTCTCTGGCTGTGATTTTCCTCAGCTTGGCGGCCTGGATTTTAGGGCTTGCAGGAGTCGGTTCAGCGTCACCCTCAGGTCCTGTGGCTGTATCTGCAAGAGCTCTTTCCTTTTATTGCTCCCCATCACCCACTATTTCCCCATATAGTTTGCAGCTTGCTTCAGGTTTCCTTTGGGGTCAGGACGTCTAATATTGGTTTCACCCCAAAGGTGCTATGGCCACCCCGTTCCCGTCTTGAAGCGTGAACCAAACCCACACGGCTGCTAACTTGAGAGTGGGTGAAACAGCCCCATGTTTCCCAGCTTTCTAAAACTGGCCCATTGTGTGTCTCGCTCTACCCATCAGCCCTTGCTTCGAGATGAGCTGGCTCCAAGCCACCAGACTTGGCAGACATCTCCTTTTCTCAGCTCCCAGAGGAAGACCTGTGGCTTTGTTATGAGAGAGAAGCTCTTTTAACAAAATATGTTGCAAAAAGAAAGCTCTTTAAATATTTGTTTTAAAATAAAATTCATAGAAAAACATAGACTTTTTCCAAACCAGCATTTCCTCTGTATTATTCTGGAGGGACAATCCCAGATCAAAAGGAATAGGAGCTTTTTTATCGAGAACAGTTCCTGAACGACTTGATTTCAGTCACAGAAATATCCCCTTTATTTTTTTGGTCAGAAATTCAGTGTTGGCTTTAACAGGACATTGAAAACTCACATTAATAATGGCAGCTCCGGGGCGGAGCAAGATGGCCGAATAGGAACAACTCCAGTCTCCAACTCCCAGCGCGAGCGACACAGAAGACCGGTGATTTCTGCATTTTCAACTGAGGTACTGGGGTCATCTCACTAGGGAGTGCCGGACAATCGGTGCTGGTCAGCTGCTGCAGCCTGACCAGCGAGAGCTGAAGCAGGGCGAGGCATCGCCTCACCTGGAAGCGCAAGGGGGAAGGGGATCCGTTTTCCTAGCCAGGGGAACTGAGACACACAACACCTGGAAAATCGGGTAACTCCCACCCCAATACTGCGCTGTAAGCATACAGGCATTCCAGGAGAATATATCCCACACCTGGCCGGGAGGGTCCCACGCCCACGAAGCCTCCCTCACTGCTAACACAGCAGTCTGCCGCGATCTATCCGCAAGGCAGCAGCGAGGCTGGGGGAGGGGCGCCCGCCATTGCTGAGGCTTAAGTAGGTAAACAAAGCCGCTGGGAAGCTCGAACTGGGTGGAGCTCACAGCAGCTCAAGGAAGCCTGCCTGTCTCTGTAGTCTCCACCTCTGGGGACAGCGCACAGCTGAAGACCAACAGGGGAAGTAGCGGGAGCCGGTGCAGACGCGAACGACTCTGTCTGACAGCTTTGGGGAGAGCCGCGGATCTCCCAACGCGGAGGTTGAGATCTGAGAACGGACAGACTGCCTGCTCAGGTGTGTCCCTGACCCCTGAGTAGCCTAGCTGGGAGAAATCCCCCACTAGGGGCAGTCTGACACCCCACACCTCACAGGGTGGAGTACACCCCTGAGAGGACACTTCCAAAGGAAGAATCAGACAGGTACACTCGCTGTTCAGCAATATTCTATCTTCGGCAACCTCTGCTGCTGATACCCAGGCAAACAGGGTCTGGAGTGGACCTCAAGCAATCTCCAACAGACCAACAGAGAGTCCTTCTGACTGTCAGAAGGAAAACTATCAAACAGGAAGGACACCTATACCAAAACCCCATCAGTTCGTCACCACCATCAAAGACCAGAGACAGATAAAACCACAAAGATGGGGAAGAAGCAGGGCAGAAAAGCTGGAAATTCAAAAAATAAGAGCGCATCTCCCCCTGCAAAGGAGCGCAGCCCATCACCAGCAACGGATCAAAGCTGGTCAGAGAATGACTTGGACGAGAGGAGAGAAGAAGGCTTCAGTCCATCAAACTTATCAGAGCTAAAGGAGGAATTACGTACCCAGCGCAAAGAAACTAAAAATCTTGAAAAAAGAGTGGAAGAATTGACAGCTAGACTCATTAATGCAGAGAAGATCATAAACGAAATGACAGAGATGAAAACCATGACACGAGAAATACGTGACAAATGCACAAGCTTCAGTAACCGACTCGATCAACTGGAAGAAAGAGTATCAGCGATTGAAGATCAAATGAATGAAATGAAGCGAGAAGAGAAACCAAAAGAAAAAAGAAGAAAAAGAAATGAGCAAAGCCTGCAAGAAGTATGGGATTACGTAAAAAGACCAAATCTACGTCTGATTGGGGTGCCTGAAAGTGAGGGGGAAAATGGAACCAAGTTGGAAAACACTCTTCAGGATATCATCCAGGAGAACTTCCCCAACCTAGTAGGGCAGGCCAACATTCAAATTCAGGAAATACAGAGAACGCCACAAAGATACTCCTCCAGAAGAGCAACTCCAAGACACATAATTGCCAGATTCACCAAAGTTGAAATGAAGGAAAAAATCTTAAGGGCAGCCAGAGAGAAAGGTCGGGTCACCCACAAAGGGAAGCCCATCAGACTAACAGCAGATCTCTCGGCAGAAACTCTACAAGCCAGAAGAGAGTGGGGGCCAATATTCAACGTTCTTAAAGAAAAGAATTTTAAACCCAGAATTTCATATCCAGCCAAACTAAGTTTCATAAGTGAAGGAGAAATAAAATCCTTTACAGATAAGCAAATGCTTAGAGATTTTGTCACCACTAGGCCTGCCTTACAAGAGACCCTGAAGGAAGCCCTAAACATGGAAAGGAACAACCGGTACCAGCCATCACAAAAACTTGGCAAAATGTAAAGACCATCGAGGCTAGGAAGAAACTGCATCAACTAACGAGCAAAATAACCAGTTAATATCATAATGGCAGGATCAAGTTCACACATAACAATATTAACCTTAAATGTTAATGGACTAAATGCTCCAATTAAAAGACACAGACTGGCAAACTGGATAAAGAGTCAAGACCCATCAGTCTGCTGTATTCAGGAGACCCATCTCACATGCAGAGACATACATAGGCTCAAAATAAAGGGATGGAGGAAGATCTACCAAGCAAATGGAGAACAAAAAAAAGCAGGGGTTGCAATCCTAGTCTCTGATAAAACAGACTTTAAACCATCAAAGATCAAAAGAGACAAAGAAGGCCATTACATAATGGTAAAGGGATCAATTCAACAGGAAGAGCTAACTCTCCTAAATATATATGCACCCAATACAGGAGCACCCAGATTCATAAAGCAAGTCCTTAGAGACTTACAAAGAGACTTAGACTCCCATACAATAATAATGGGAGACTTCAACACTCCGCTGTCAACATTAGACAGATCAACGAGACAGAAAGTTAACAAGGATATCCAGGAATTGAACTCATCTCTGCACCAAGCGGACCTAATAGACATCTATAGAACTCTCCACCCCAAATCAACAGAATATACATTCTTCTCAGCACCACATCGCACTTATTCCAAAATTGACCACATAATTGGAAGTAAAGTACTCCTCAGCAAATGTAAAAGAACAGAAATTATAACAAACTGTCTCTCAGACCACAGTGCAATCAAACTAGAACTCAGGACTAAGAAACTCAATCAAAACCGCTCAACTACATGGAAACTGAACAACCTGCTCCTGAATGACTACTGGGTACATAACGAAATGAAAGCGGAAATAAAGATGTTCTTTGAAACCAATGAGAACAAAGATACAACATACCAGAATCTCTGGGACACATTTAAAGCAGTGTGTAGAGGGAAATTTATAGCACTAAATGCCCACAAGAGAAAACAGGAAAGATCTAAAATTGACACTCTAACATCACAATTAAAAGAACTAGAGAGGCAAGAGCAATCACATTCAAAAGCTAGCAGAAGGCAAGAAATAACTAAGATCAGAGCAGAACTGAAGGAGATAGAGACACAAAAAACCCTCCAAAAAATCAATGAATCCAGGAGTTGGTTTTTTGAAAAGATCAACAAAATTGACAGACCGCTAGCAAGGCTAATAAAGAAAAAAAGAGAGAGGAATCAAATAGATGCAATAAAAAATGATAAAGGGGATATCACCACTGACCCCACAGAAATACAAACTACCATCAGAGAATACTATAAACGCCTCTACGCAAATCAACTAGAAAATCTAGAAGAAATGGATAATTTCCTGGACACTTACACTCTCCCAAGGCTAAACCAGGAAGAAGTTGAATTCCTGAATAGACCAATAGCAGGCTCTGAAATTGAGGCAACAATTAATAGCCTACCCACCAAAAAAAGTCCAGGACCAGATGGATTCACAGCTGAATTCTACCAGAGGTACAAGGAGGAGCTGGTACCATTCCTTCTGAAACTATTCCAATCAATAGAAAAAGAGGGAATCCTCCCTAACTCATTTTATGAGGCCAACATCATCCTGATACCAAAGCCTGGCAGAGACACAACAAAAAAAGAGAATTTTAGACCAATATCCCTGATGAACATTGATGCAAAAATCCTCAATAAAATACTGGCAAACCGGATTCAGCAGCACATCAAAAAGCTTATCCACCATGATCAAGTGGGCTTCATCCCTGGGATGCAAGGCTGGTTCAACATTCGCAAATCAATAAACGTAATCCAGCATATAAACAGAACCAAAGACAAGAACCACATGATTGTCTCAATAGATGCAGAAAAGGCTTTTGACAAAATTCAACAGCCCTTCATGCTAAAAACGCTCAATAAATTCGGTATTGATGGAACGTACCTCAAAATAATAAGAGCTATTTATGACAGACCCACAGCTAATATCATACTGAATGGGCAAAAACTGGAAAAATTCCCTTTGAAAACTGGCACAAGACAGGGATGCCCTCTCTCACCACTCCTATTCAACATAGTGTTGGAAGTTCTGGCTAGGGCAATCAGGCAAGAGAAAGAAATCAAGGGTATCCAGTTAGGAAAAGAAGAATTCAAATTGTCCCTGTTTGCAGATGACATGATTGTATATTTAGAAAACCCCATCGTCTCAGCCCAAAATCTCCTTAAGCTGATAAGCAACTTCAGCAAAGTCTCAGGATACAAAATTAATGTGCAAAAATCACAAGCATTCTTATACACCAGCAACAGACAAGCAGAGAGCCAAATCAGGAATGAACTTCCATTCACAATTGCTTCAAAGAGAATAAAATACCTAGGAATCCAGCTTACAAGGGATGTAAAGGACCTCTTCAAGGAGAACTACAAACCACTGCTCAGTGAAATCAAAGAGGACACAAACAAATGGAAGAACATACCATGCTCATGGATAGGAAGAATCAATATCGTGAAAATGGCCATACTCCCCAAGGTTATTTATAGATTCAATGCCATCCCCATCAAGCTACCAATGACTTTCTTCACAGAATTGGAAAAAACTGCTTTAAAGTTCATATGGAACCAAAAAAGAGCCCGCATTGCCAAGACAATCCTAAGTCAAAAGGACAAAGCTGGAGGCGTCACGCTACCTGACTTCAAACTATACTACAAGGCTACAGTAACCAAAACAGCATGGTACTGGTACCAAAACAGAGATATAGACCAATGGAACAGAACAGAGTCCTCAGAAATAATACCGCACATCTACAGCCATCTGATCTTTGACAAACCTGAGAGAAACAAGAAATGGGGAAAGGATTCCCTATTTAATAAATGGTGCTGGGAAAATTGGCTAGCCATAAGTAGAAAGCTGAAACTGGATCCTTTCCTTACCCCTTATACGAAGATTAATTCAAGATGGATTAGAGACTTAAATGTTAGACCTAATACCATAAAAACCCTAGAAGAAAATCTAGGTAGTACCATTCAGGACATAGGCATGGGCAAGGACTTCATGTCTAAAACACCAAAAGCAACGGCAGCAAAAGCAAAAATTGACAAATGGGATCTAATTAAACTAAAGAGCTTTTGCACAGCAAAAGAAACTACCATCAGAGTGAACAGGCAACCTACAGAATGGGAGAAAATTTTTGCAACCTACTCATCTGACAAAGGGCTAATATCCAGAATCTACAAAGAACTCAAACAAATATACGAGAAAAAAACAAACAACCCCATCAAAAAGTGGGGAAAGGATATGAACAGACATTTCTCAAAAGAAGATATTCATACAGCCAACAGACACATGAAAAAATGCTCATCGTCACTCGCCATCAGAGAAATGCAAATCAAAACCACAATGAGATACCATCTCACACCAGTTAGAATGGCAATCATTAAGAAGTCAGGAAACAACAGGTGTTGGAGAGGATGTGGAGAAATAGGAACACTTTTACACTGTTGGTGGGATTGTAAACTAGTTCAACCATTATGGAAAACAGTATGGCAATTCCTCAAGGATCTAGAACTAGATGTACCATATGACCCAGCCATCCCACTACTGGGTATATACCCAAAGGATTATAAATTAGTCTACTACAAAGACACATGTACACGTATGTTTATTGCGGCACTATTCACAATAGCAAAGACTTGGAATCAACCCAAATGTCCATCTGTGACAGACTGGATTAAGAAAATGTGGCACATATACACCATGGAATACTATGCAGCCATAAAAAAGGATGAGTTTGCGTCCTTTGTAGGGACATGGATGCAGCTGGAAACCATCATTCTTAGCAAACTATCACAAGAAGAGAAAACCAAACACCGCATGTTCTCACTCATAGGTGGGAACTGAACAATGAGATCACTTGGACTCGGGAAGGGGAACATCACACACTGGGGTCTATCATGGGGAGGGGGGAGGGGGGAGGAGGGAGGGATTGCATTGGGGAGTTATACATGATATAAATGATGAATTGATGGGTGCTGACGAGTTGATGGGTGCAGCACACCAACATGGCATAAGTTTACATATGTAACAAACCTGCACGTTATGCACATGTACCCTAGAACTTAAAGTATAATAAAAAAAAAAAAAAAAAAAAAATAATGGCAGCTCCTTGTCTTTCTGTGTTTTTCCTTTCTAAGGGGCCTCTGCAAGTACACCGGGCCTTTGGACAAATGAAATCAACTATTGCTCCAGCACCATGGCTAGGTTAAAAATGGCCTTGTTGCAATACAATTCTGGACATGGGAACAGGCAAAGATTACATGACGGAGACACCAAAAGCAATTGCAACAAAACCAAAATTGACAAATTAGATCTAATTAAGCCAAAGAGCTTCTGCACAGCAAAAGAAACTATCAAGAGTGAAAGACAACCTACAGAATGGGAGAACATTTTTGCAAACTAGGCATCTGACAAAGGTCTAATATCCAGCATCTATAAGGAACTTAAGTTTACAAGAAAAGAAAAAAACCATTAAAAAGTGGGCAAAGGACATGAACAGACATATTTCAAAAGAAGATATGCATGTGGCCAAGAATCGTATGAAAAAATGCTCAACAAGACTGATCACTGGAGAAATGTAAATCAAAACAACAGTGAGATACCATCTCACACCAGTCAAAATGGCTATTACTAAAATGTTCAAAAATAACAGGTGCGGGCAAGGTTGTGGAGAAAAAGAAACGCTTATACACTGTTGGTGGGAGTGTAAATAGTTCAGCCATGTGGAAGACAGTGTGGCAATTCCTCAAAGACCTAAAAACAGAAATACCATTTGACTCAGCAATTCCATTACTGGGTATATACTCAAAGGGATATAAATCATTCTATCATAAAGAAACATGCATGCTTACATTCATTGTAGCACACTATTCACAATAGCAAAGACATGAAATCAACCTAAATGCCCATCAATGGTAGACAGACAAAAAGTGTGGTACATATATACCATGGAATACTATGCAGCCATAAAAAAAAACACAAGATCATGTCCTTTGCAGGAACATGGATGGAGCTGGAGGTCATTATCCTTAGCAAACTAACGCAGGAAAAGAAAACCAAATACCACATGTTCTCACTTATAACTGGGAGCTAAATGAGGAGAACACATGGACACATACAGCAGAAAAACACACACTGGGGCCTATCAAAGGGTGAAGGGTGGGAGGAGGGAGAGGATCAGGAAAAATAACTAATGGCTAAATACCTGGGTGACAAAATAATCTGTACAACAAACCCCCACGACACAAGTTTACCTGTATAACTACCTATATAACTAACCTGCATATGTACCCCTGAACTTAAAAGTTACTTTTTTTTTTTTTAAAAGAGTCCAGGTGTGGTGGCTCATGCATATAATCTCAACACTTTGGGAGGTCAAGGTGGCTGGATCACTTGAGCCCAGGAGTTTGAGACCAGCCTGGGCAACATGATGAAATCCCATCTCTACTAAAAAATTACAAAAAAGTATCCAGGTGTGGTGGTGTGTGCCTGTGGATTCTGAGCTACTCAGGATTCTGAGATGGGAGACCTGATTACAGGAAGTTGAGGCAGCAGTGAGCTGAGTTGGAGCACTGCACTCCAGCCCGGGTGTCTAGAGTGAGACCATGTCTCAAAAAAAAAAAAAAGAAGAAGAAGAAAAAGAAAAAGAAGACGTCCTTGTTAGGTATTTCAATCTGTGATCAACTGAATTGTAACAATGAGGTGAGCCACAATAAGTATGGGTATGGCCATTCCTTACACACACTCATTACTTACACACTATCAGCTGTGTGATCTTCGCCTCTCTGAGTTTTGGCCTCTTCAAATTTATAGTAGGAATAATATTGCTTCCCTCACACTATTTTTGCTAAGAATTACATTGAGATCACTTATGTGAAGCACTTAGCATGGTGCCTGGCACATATTGAATGGGAGTTACAGTCAGAGATACAGAAGAGAGTCTGTTATGCAGGTTCAATCTGGAGGCGCTGAGGGAGGTTGATAAGGCACCAGACTCCTTACAACATAGTTGTCCATTAGTTTCATCCTGCCCGGGCCCCCTATCTTTAATACCTGAAGAGGTTCACTCACTAGGGACTTTATTAGGACAAGTATGGGTTTGACAAGGGATGTCTGAGTCCATAAAGTAGAATGAAAACTGTATATAGCTGATTTTAGTGAACCAAAAATTGGGTAGTGAAGTAGCAACCAGGGATTTTTTCCCCTTCTTCTTTAGTGAAAGAAGCTGTCAAGTCACAGTTGAGCACATCTTCAGGGCAACTCCTTGCTAGGAAGATGTAAGCTTGGGAAGCCCCTGCCATGGGGAAAAATACCTTTTATTTGATTAGGGAAGTTGTTTCTGCTGCGGCATGCAAAGGTCTGAGGAAGATCTGCATAATTTAAAAAAGAATCCCAGGGATCTCCTAGAAGAGAAAGGATTGATTGCATTTCACCACTACCAACTACAGCAAACATCAGCACCAACCATCACCACCACCAAAACTACCACCTCCACCACCACCATCTAACCACCAGCCATGATCAGCACCACCACCACCAGTGTTCCTACTATCACCACTGCAACACCACTAATCACCACCACCATCTTCACTCCCCTCCACCACAATCATACCATCTACCATCACTTCCACCACCATTACCACCTCCATCACACAGCTCATCATTGCCAGAACCACCATCACATCACTCTTACCATCAGTACTATCACCATTAGCCAAGTTAAGTGGCTCATGCCTGTAATCCCAGAATTTGGGAGGCTGAGGCAGGGGGATCATTTAAGTCCAGGAGTTGGAGGCTACAGCAAACTATGATCATGACACTGCACTTCAACCTGGGCAACACAGCAAGACCCTGTCTCTAAAAAAAATATACATATATTACCACCATCATTAACAACACCACCCACCACTGCTGCCATTACCACCATCACTCTCAACAGCAACATCACCACTGATATGATTTGGCTGTGTCCCCACCCAAATCTCACCTTGAATTGTAATAATCCCCATGTGTCAAGGGCAGGGTCAGGTGGAGATAATTGAATAATGGAGACAGTTTCTCCTATACTGTTCTCACCATATAAGACATGCCTTTGTATCTCCTTTGCCTTCTACGATTGTGAGGGCTCCCCAGCCATACAGAACTGTGAATCCATTAAACCTCTTTACTTTATAAATTACCCAGTCTCAGATATGTCTTTATTAGAAGCATGAGAACAGACTAATACAGTAAATTGGTACTGGTAGAGTGGGGTACCCAAAAATGTGGAAGCAACTTTGGAACTGGATAACTGGCAGAGGCTGGAACAATTTGGAAGGCTCAGAAGAGGACAGGAAGATGGGGGAAAGTCCTAGAGACTTGTTGAATGGCTTTAACCAAAATGCTGACAATGAAGTCCAGGTTGAGGTGGTCTCAGATGAAGATGAGGAACTTGTTGGGAAATGGAGCAAAGGTGACTCTTGCTATGTTTTAGCAAAGAGACTGACAGCATATTGCTCCTGCCCTAGAGATTTGTGGAACTTTGAACTTGAGACAGATGATTTAGGGCATCTGGTGGGAGAAATTTCTAAGCAGTAAAATGTTCAAGAGTTAACTTGGGTGCTGTTAAAGCATTCCATTTTATGCATTCACAAAGATAGTTTGGAATTGGAACTTATTTTTAAAAGGGAAGCAGATATTAAAGTTCAAAAAATTGCAGCCTGACAACATGATAGAAAGAGAAAAACCCTTTTTCTGATGAGAAATTGAAGCCAGTTGCAGAAATTTGCATAATTACAGGGACTCAAATGTTAATTACCAAGACAATGGGGGAAATGTCTCCAGGACATGTCAGAGACCTTCACAGCAGCCCCTCCCATCACAGGCCTGGAGGCCTAGGAGGAAAAAATGGTTTCATGGGCCAGGTCCAGGGCCACCCTGCTCAGTGCAACTTAGAGACTTGGTGCCTTGCCTCCCAGCCATTTCAGCCATGGCTAAAAGGGGCCAAGTACAGCTTGGGCTGTGGCTTCAGAAGGTGCAAGCCCCAAGCCTTGGCAGCTTCCACATGGTGTTGAGCCTGCAGGTGCAGAGAAGTCAAGAATTAAGGTTTGGGAACCTCTGCCTAAATTTCAGAGGATGTATGCAAAGCCACGGGCACAGAGCTGCCCAAGGTTGTGGGAACACACTTTCTGCATCAGTGTGTCCTGGATGTTAGACATGAAGTCAAAGGAGATCATTTTGGAACTTTAAGGTTTAATGACTGCCCTATTGGATTTTGGACTTGCATGGGGCCTGTAGCCCCTTGCTTTTGACCATTTTCTCCCATTTGGAACATGTGTATTTACCCAATGCCTGTTCCCCCATTGTATATAGAAAGTAACTAACTTGCTTTTGATTTTACAGGCTCATAGGTGGAAGGGACTTGCCTTGACTCAGATAAGACTTTGGACTGTGGACTTTCCAGTTAATGCTGAAATGAGTTAGGACTTTGAGAGACTGTTGGGAAGGCATGAGTGGTCTTGAAATGTGAGGACATGAGATTTGGGAAAGACGAGGGGTGGAATGATATGGTTTGGCTGTGTTCCCACTCAAATCTCACTTTGAATTGTAATAATCCCCAAGTGTCAAGGGTGGGGCCAGGTGGAGGTAATTGAATCATGAAAGATTCAATTTCACAATTGAATGAAATCATTCATTCCCTCACACTGTTCTCATGGTAGCAAATAAGTCTCACAAGATCTGATGGTTTTATAAATGTGAGTTCTCTTGCATAAGCTCTCTTGCCAGACACCATGTAAGACATGCTTTGCTTCTCCTTTGCCTTCTGAGATGATTGTGAGGCCTCTCCAGCCATATGGAACTGTGAGTCCATTAAACCTCTTTCTTTTATAAATTGCCCAGTCTCAGGTAGGTCTTTATTAGCAGCATGAGAACAAACTAATACAACCACTAACAACAGCATCACCCTCCCCACCTCTATTCACAACATGTCACCACCACCATTTCCTCCCCACCTTCACCATCACTCCATCCCACAAATTTAGACTGTAAGTCTGGAAAAGGGGATGTTGACTTGGGCCAAGATAAAACTTTATTGGATATTGATTTTGAAATTCAATCATTTATGACCATAAACACCTTCTTGTCCAGCCCCAGTGAGGCCAGCTTGGGAACTGGTTATGACTAGGATGACTATATGTCCCTATTTGCCCAAGACAGAACTTGTTTACACTCATTGTCCTGGCATAACTATCATTATTTTATAACTATATTGATATTGTGGTTGAGGTATAACTTACATCAGGGAAGTATATACCTTTTAAGAGTACAGCACAATGTTTTTTTAAATATGTACACACTCATGTAACTATTCTCCAGATCAAGATATAGAACACTTCAGCACACCCTTCTTCAGCATAATTATTAACAGCATCACTTTTCACTCTCAAAAGTATCTTGATTTAGGATGGGCACAGTGGCTCATGCTTGTAATCGCAGCATTTTGGAAGGTTGAGGTGGGTGGATCACAAGGTCAGAAGTTCAAGACCAGCCTGGCCAACATGGTGAAACCCCATCTCTACTAAAAATACAAAAATTAGCCAGGCGTGGTGGTGCATGTCTGTAATCCCAGCTACTCGGGAGGCTAAGGCAGGAAAATCACTTGAACCCAGGAGGCGGAGGTTGCAATGAGCTGAGATTGCTCCACTGCGCTCCAGTCTGGGCAACAGAGCAAGACTCTGTCTCGAGTAAGAAAAAAAAAAAAAAAAAAACAGTAAAAGAAAAAAAAAGTATCCTGATTTGAATGATCAAGATGATAAAGAGTTACTTTAGTCATCCTAATAAAATCTTTCCATGGTTTCTCCTTGACCCACCTGAAGAAGGGTGGATTTCATTGCCCATTAACATTATATAGTCCTGTGGTCTTTGAGCAATATTTTATACTTGCCAGAGAATCAAATAAATATATTACAGCTGTTTGGAAACCAGGGAGGGTTTTAAATTACATCAGCTTGACTCGATGGGCTCTAAGGATATGTGGACTTGGGAAGGTGGAAATTATTAGAACAAGCACCTTCATGGAAATTACCATTAATTCAAAGTGTCTGAACTTCCCTTTACCCCATCTCCACCACTCCAATCTTCCTCTGCCAAACTTTCCTTTCATTAAGGGAATGAGTCATCCCCATTGGGAATCATATAGGAACTGTGGGGGAAAGTATGAGATTTGGAGTGGGTCAGGCTTAGTCTTGCAACCTAACTTTATCGTTTGCTAGCTCCGTGTCTTTGGGTAAGTTAGTTAACTTCTCTGGGTCTCAGTTTCCTAATTTATAAAAGGGATAGCATGACCTACTTTGCAGAGTTGAGATCAGGATTAGATTTAATGAGTATAAGGTACCTGGCACATAGGCACCAAATATATGATAACTAATATTTAAGCCAGATCTAAGGATCAAAATGAAAGCAAGGTATGGCAGATTAGATTTTCCAAATATGGCCACAGCAATGTTTCAAGTCCCACCCATTCTTCCAGAAGGTTGCTACTCCCCATCAAGAGGCAGAGTCTATCTTCACTCCCCTTAAACCTGGGGAGAATTTTGTGACTGCCTCAATAAATAAAATGTGGCAGAATCAATGCTCCATGAATTCTGAGGACAGCTGCACAAAGACATCCTACTTCTGCTTGGCTCTCTCTTTTTGCTTTCGAGATGTCCATAGTGGGAATCCAGCCACCATGCTTGTAAGAAAGTCCAACTAGCTCACATAGAAAGATACATGCAGAGACCCATGTGAAGGGGAAGTGAGACCTTCAACCAATGCCATTATTAATCGTCAGACTTGTGAGTGAATAAGCTTTCAGATGATTTCAACCCTCAGCTGCTGAGTCTTTCAATGAGATCCCAGAAATTAGAAAAAATAATACAAACCATCCCTACGAGTTTGAATTATTGGTCCACACATCTATGAGCATAATACATGGTTATTAACTAAGTTTACAGTTAAATTGTTTTGCGGCCATAGGGACTGGAATTCAATGTAATCAGGGTTTCGTGGATGGGGCTGATGTTTCATACATTTGAAACAGGCAGGATAAGTGTGAGCACAGCCCTTTGCTGTGGTCCATCCAAAACTTAAAACAGTGTATGAGTCAGGATGGGCTAGCTGGAGAGTTCATTATACAAATCTGTCCTGTTGTTTCTGATTGGTGCCCCATGTACACATTTATGCTCACAAAATGAATTGGCTCCATTTTTCAAACCCAGAATTATCTCTTACATCTAAATTCCTAGAGCCCTGTCTATTCTTTGAAACTGACCGTTTACTAGCCTGGAAGAAATGGAACCATAAAATGATACAACTAGTTTTTATTGCTAAAAGTGCCTCAAGTTATACAGGCAAATTGCTACTATCTTCTTCAAATAGCAGTTGTAAAAGCTGTAATCCTATTTCTTGATTTTCTGTGTCACAATGATGGAAACTTTGTCCAGTGCTAAGAGTGCATCTGGAGGAGAGAGTTGAGGAAAACTAGCAAGACTCCAAGTCACAGCCAAAAGCTGTGAAGAAAATCAGGCCAGAAAGTTAAGGCAGCAGCAGGACCAGCTTTCCAGACTGGCTCAAACGAGGAAAAATGGGTTCAATGGGCAGATCATGCAGATAGAGCTCAGCCATAGCCTGGATCCTTTCACACTGCCATGGTAAGGAAGTTAGTGTGATGGAGTGAGAAGAACATGAGCTTTGGGGCAAACAAACTGGGTTCAAATCTGGTTTCTCAACATACCAGCTGTATGACCTTGGGTAAGTTACTTAACCCCTCAATTTTGTCACTTGTAAAAACAGTACTGTGTCTGGAATTTATTCCTTCCAGTGGGTTCTTGGTCTCGCTGACTTCAAGAATGAAGCTGCAGGCCTTCGCAGTGAGTGTTACAGCTTTTTTTTTTTTTTTTTTTTTTAATTTTTTTTTTTAGATGGAGTCTCGCTATGTCACCCAGACTGGAGTGCAGTGGCGCCATCTCGGCTCACTACAAGCTCCGCCTCCCGGGTTCACGCCATTCTCCTGCCTCAGCCTCCCCAGTAGCTGGGACTACAGGCGCCCGCCACCACGCCTGGCTAATTTTTTGTGTTTTTTTTTCAGTAGAGACGGGGTTTCACTGTGTTTGCCAGGATGGTCTCGATCTCCTGACCTCCTGATCCGCCCACCTCGGCCTCCCAAAGTGCTGGGATTACAGGCGTGAGCCACCGCGCCCGGCCGAGTGTTACAGCTCTTAAAGATGGTGTGTGTGGAGTTTGTTCCTTCAGATGTTCAGATGTTCCGGAGTTTCTTCCTTCCGATGGGTTCATGGTCTTGCTGACTCCAGGAGTGAAGCTGCAGACCTTTGCACTGAGTGTTACAGCTCTTAAAGGTGGCACGTCCAGAGTTGCTTGTTCCTCCCAGTGGGCTCATGGTCTCGCTAACTTCAGGAATGAAGCCACAGACTCTCACGGTGAGTGTTACAGCTCATAAAGGTAGTGCAGACCCAAAGAATGAGCAGCAGCAAGATTTATCGTGAAGAGTGAAAGAACAAAGCTTCCACAACATGGAAGGAGACCCAAGTCGGTTGTGCTGCTGGCCGGGGTGCCAGCTTTTATTCCCTTATTTGGTCCTGCCCATATCCTGCTGATTGGTCCATTTTACAGATCGCTGATTGGTCCATTCTACAGAATGTTGATTGGTGCATTTATAATTCTTTAGCTAGACAGAGTACTGATTGGTGCATTTACAATCCTCTAGCTAGACGGAAAAGTTATCCAAGTCCCCACTCAACCAGGAAGTCCAGCTGGCTTCACCTCTCAGTACTACTTGTGGCAGAGGCAGGTAGTCATCCACCTAAGAGATGTGTCCCTTTTGAATAGTACTATTGTGGCTGAGAAGCAGCTGCCCAGCATCTTAGTTGCTCCATGCGACTAGATGGACCTATGTGGCCATGGAATATGAGCAGAGGTCATGTGTGTCACTATCAGATTAAGATGACTAAGTACCCTGTGTGCTCTGTCCAGGCTATTATTCCCTTTCATGGTGACCTTACAGGCCATAAGTTGAAGACAGTGACATGACAGGACAGAAAACGCCTGGACCCTTGTGTCCCCACTTGGAAGAGAGCCATCCAACCAGGAACAAGTATATTAGACTTTGTATGAGTAAGAAATAACCTTTTACTATGTTAAGACACTAAAAATTGGGGCTGTTTGTTACATCAGCTAACCCACCCTGACTCATATACTGCTTTAGAGAATTATTATGTGCATAATTGTAGATATAATTAGAATGGGTTGTTTATCATTTGTCTTCCCTATTTAACTGGATGCTCCTTAAGATCCTTTTGACCCAGCTGACCCCTATTGACACTATAAACCCTATTGACAAGTCCCTTACATGCATCTGGTACACACAAAGTAGTGAGTAAATCTGAATTGGTTTTCTGCAGCTTGACTAAAAGAAGAGAATTAGAATCTGGACTGTTTAGCAGTAGGAGAAAGAAAAGGTTGATGTTTAAAAAGAACATTACATCAACACTTCATTACTGAAATTAAACAACCAACCAAAAAAAAGCCATCTAACAGTAAAGTCATAATTTGCCAATCTGGCACTTCGATGCCACGTGGGACCAAATAAATGAGTTTTCCTATTAGAAAGTTTTGGAAACCAATTTACTATTATATTTTCTTTAAAGTTCCACAAAGCTTTTATAAGTTAATTAAATGGTTGGCTTAACCACTGGTTCATGTTTCCAGCAGATTAGGTGGTTTTATCTAGGGAGGGAAACAATTGTGTAATTGCAAACTTGGTAGCAAGAACTGTACTTGAAAATGATACCTTATCAGGAACATCTGAGTTTTCTCTTTCAATTATCAATATGAATAAACATACCTTGCATGTATACAGCACTTTTCTTTTTATTGCTCCCAGTGTGTTCTGACAAGAATCCTAAGACTTAGGGCACATTTTTTTGTCATCATTTCACAAATGGAAAAATCTATAAAACAGAGAGAGTTGTGATTTGGCCTACGTCTCATGGCTCATGTGAGAATCAGAAACCAGGTCTCCTGACTCTCAGCACAGGACTTTTTCTCTACCAGACCTCCCAGGTTGATAAGTGTTCAACATGGATGACAGCCCAGTAGGAACCAAATCAAACAGACAAACTGTTTTCAAGCCCAGACTGGGAAAAGTCTCATGCTTGGGTCACTTATGGGATAAAAAGTAAACTAAGACACAATCCTACAGCCTGACAATAGCCAAGCTAAGGAGAAAATAATCTAAATAGATGAATCATTAAAGGCAAATAAATAAATCATAAAGTAGCAATGCCTTTTAATAACAGAAGAGATGGGGTAAGACAGGATAAAATTAAATGACAAATAAGCATCACAGCCACGAAATGCGATGGCATTCGGACAAGGGAAAGAATATATGGGGCTAGGATACCAGAAAAGGCTTCACGGAGGAACTGGGATTTCAGAAAAAGGTAAAATTACGTAACACAAATTGCCATATCAGCTCAGCACTTCTCCCTTACCCTTTTGGAAATGTATCCCCCTTTCTTTTGGAAATTGCCCCTTCCCATTCCAACCATTGGGGATTATTCCAAGCGAGGCTGCCAATGTTGGCATTCTGCACTTTAGCTACTCGAGTGGACATAGAATCTAATTCTAGACAATTAGAATTCTTCAAAACAAGACACACACCCAACTTGGAACTAACAGAGAGGAACAAGTCCTGCTTGCGTGAGATGTGAGGAAAAGCTACTGGGCAGCCATGAATCCTGCTTTAAGAGGAGATTGGGCTGAGAGAAGGCAGCTGAGATTAGAAATAGAGCAAGACAGGGCTGATGACATTGGAGAACTTGGTTCCAGTTGTCTCAGAAGCTCAGTGAACCTCTGCTTTCCCTACAGGTTACCACACTGAGCCAATTATTTTCTTCTTTTCCCTGATGGTGGTCAAGTAGGACTCCTGCCACTTGCAAACATAGTCTTGACTATGGGAATAGGTGAAGAGGAGAGGGGAAGCTGCTAAAGCAGAAGCTACTAAATGAATCAAAACAGAAAAGCAGGAGGCAAAAGACTTCTTTAGGGGATCATTTTTTAAAATTATGTTTTAATTTTTTTAAATTTTAAATTCAAGGGTACATGTGCAGGTTTGTTATATAGGTAAACTTGCATCATGGGGGTTTGTTGTAAGATTATTTTATCACCCAGATATTAATCCTAGTCCCCATTAGTTATTTTTCATGATCTCCATCCTCTCACCCTCCACCCTCTGATAGACCCCAGTGTGTGTTGTTCCCCTCTATGTGTCCATGTGTTCTTATCATTTAGCTCCCACGTATAAGTGAGAACATGTGGTATTTGGTTGTCTATTCCTGTGTTAATTTGCTTTTGCTTCTGCAAAGGACATGATCTTATTCTTTTTATGGTTGCACAGTATTGCATTGTGTATATGCACCACACTTTCTTTATCCAGTCTATCACTAATGGACATTTGGGTTGATTCCATGTCTTTGCTATTGTAAGTAGTGCTGCAGTGAACATAGATGAGCATGTGCCTTTATAACTGAACAATTTATATTCTTTGGGTATATACCCAGTAATGGGATTGCTAGATCAAATGGTATTTCTGATTTTAGGTCTTTAAGGAGTCACCACACTCTCTTTCACAATAGTTGAACTAACTTACACTCCCACCAACAGTGTATAAGCATTCCTTTTTCTCTTCAAGCTCTTCATGCATATTTTAATAACATCATTCTGACTGGTGTGAGATTATGCCTCTTTTTGGTTTTGATTTGCATTTCTCTAGTGATCAGTGTTGTTGATCTTTTTTCATAAGATTTTTGGCCACATGTGTGTCTTCTTGAAGCGTCTGTTCATGTCCTTTGCCCACTTTTTAATGGGCACTTTTTTGTCTTGTAAATTTGAAATTAGATCTGAGGACTGGCATACCTAAATCCTCAAACTGAAACAGCAAGTTTTGAGCACACTGAATTTAACACCACAGCAGAACAAACCGATAGAGACACTGAGCAGGCAACCAAGATGTGGACGATAGGTCTCCAGAGAGAAATCACAGCTGATGAAACTGTAGTGAAAAGAGCACTAGACTCAGAGTTAAAAAAAAGACTTCAGGGTGAAAGAGCTTTTATACAGATTAAATAAGTTCATGAATTTGAGAAATATTAACTTGGGAGCCATCTACATGGAGGTTACTGTTGATGTCATGGATATAGAAAATTACCAAGGGAAAAAGAGAAAAAGCCTTTGATAAATGCTCACAATTAGTCAAAGACAACAGGAGCACCAAGGAATTAGGGAAACAACAGGATCACAAAAGTCAGGTATGTAAAGTTTGAAGAGGGAAAGCTTGAGTAGTGGTGAAAAGAACCAGGGCAGCCATTGAGAAAGTTGAAGAGAAAGTTTATTGCACTTGCAGAGCAAGACTTTATTGGTGAACTTAGAGATGGCAGAATGCCAGCCAAGTGATAGAGAGAAGGATAATTAAAGACAGGCCAATGTGGCAGGTGCTGTCAGTGCCCATCCATATTCCCCGGACTTTCCAATGGGCTCCTGCTGATTTTCCAGTGTGGAACCTGCCTCTCTGTGTTTGAGAGAGTTTTTTTCTCAGAACCACAAAAGACCATTCTGCTCATGAGGCAGGTCAGAAGTGGTAGGGAACTAACAGCTCTCAGGAGCAGCTCTTTGACTCACGAGTTGGTGGAGAAATACCAACTCCTTTGCCCTGTCCCTGGAGTAGGACAATTCTAGGCATGCATTTTACATCATTTCCCAGAATTTTCCCCCTAGATTAAGCTTCAGTTGTGCACTGGGGTAGCTGGTTTAATAGCACACTCTTTATTAGCTGTGTTTCTTTCCTTGTCTTATTTCTCTAGTCTCCAAGTAGTATATTCACTGCACTTCCCAAACAAACTACAGCCATGAATCCATTAATCATGGGGAAATGGTCTGAGAAATGTGTCATCAGGCAATTTTGTCATTGTGCAAACATCAAGAAGTATATTTACACAAATGTAGGTGGTGCAGCCTGCTACATACCTAGGTTATACGGTATGGCCTATTGCTCCTAGGCTACAACCCTGTACGGCATGTTACTCTACTAATACTGTAGATAATTGTAACACAGTGGTAAGTATTTGTGTATCTAAACATATCTAAGCATAGAAAAGGTACAGGCAAAATATAGTATAAAAGATTGAAAATTCTACACCTGTATAGTGTACTCATGATGAATGGAGCTTCCAAGACTGGAAGTGATTCTGGGTGAGTCAGCAAGTGAGTGAATGTAAAGGCCTAGGCCATTACTGTACACCACTGCAAGCTTTATAAACACTGTACTCTCAGGCTACACTAAATTTATTTTAAAATATTTTTTGTTCTCTAATAATAAATTAACCTTAGCTTACATTTTATAAACTTTTTACTTTAATAACTCTCTGATTCTTATAATAACTAGCTTAAAACAAACGTCTTGTTTGTTGCACAAAAATGTTTTATTTCTTTATATCTGATATGGTTTGGCTCTTTGTCCCACCCAAATCTCATCTCAAATTGTAATCCCCATGTGTGCAGGGACGGACCTGTAATCCCCATGTGTTGAGGGAGGGAGGTGATTGGATCATGGGGGCGGGTTCCCCCATGCTGTTCTTGTGATAGTGAGTTCTCATGAGATCTGATGGCTTTATAAGGGGCTTTTTCCCCTTTGCTTCATTCTTCTCTCTCCTGCTGTCTTGTGAAGAAGATGCCTACTTCCCCTTCTGCCATGACTGTAAGTTTCCTGAGGCCTCCCCAGCCATGCAGAACTGTGAGTCAATTAAACCTCTTCCCTTTATAAATTACCCAGTCTCAGGGAAGTTCTTTATAGGAGTGTGAAAACTGGCTAATCTTAATTTACAAGATTTTTCTATTTTTGTTTTATTTTCCATTTTTTAAGCTTTTTTTGTTAAAAACTCAGACACACAGACACATTAGCCTAGGCCTACAACCGGGACAGAATTATCAATGTCACTGTCTTCCACCTCCACATGTTGTCCCATTGGAAGATCTTCAGGGGCAATAACATGCAAGGAGCTGTCATCTCTGGTGATAACAATGCCTTTTCCTAGAACAGCTCCTGAAGGACCTGCCTGAGAATATTTTACAGTTAGATTTTTTTTTCAGTAAGTAGAAAGCATACACTCTAAAATAACAATAAAAAGTATAGCATAGTAAATACATAAGCCAGTAACATAGTCACTTATTATCATTATCCAGTATTATGTTTTGTATATAATTATATGTGCTAAGCTTTTGTATGACTGGCAGCTCAGTAGGTTTGTTTACATATGCATGACCACAAACACATGTGTAATGCATTGTGCTACAACCTTACGGCAGCTACTACAATACATGCTCCATTGCTGACCTAAGGTAGTTATGCAGCTCATGACCGTACTTGTGGTTGAATCTTTGTCTCACTGTCGGTTGCTGAGGGAACCCAAACTAAGACAGGTGATCATGTAATTTATGGACCGAACTAGGACACCCGTGAGAGAGAAAAGGGAGGGGACACTGTTAATAATTATGCTAGGACAACTGGCACAAAGACAGGCTTTCCACACCTGAAGGTATGGCCTCCCTCGTTATATGCCTCTCCTTTGAGAAGATGGAGTGGGCCAGAAGAGATGTAAAATTTAAATACCAATTCCTTATAATAACAGAGAGCAAAGATGTCTTTTATTTAGTGAGCATTTTTGCCTTATGCACTATTACCTAGAGGGCTCTGGAAAGGAATATGTCAGCTCAAGAGCAGACAAATATCTCAGGAGGAGAATGGACCATAAGAAGTAGGTCAGTGTCCAGCCCAGTTCGTGCATTTCTGAAATCCTGGGATTCGAGGCTCGGGGCTGCAAACAATCCTGTCAACCATAGTCAATAAGATAGTCATCTGAAAGCATCGCTGGGCCCCCCTTCTTGCTTCCTCTCACTTCCCATTAGTGATGCCAGGGCCTTCCTCTTTGTAGTTGCTCAAACAGACAAACCTGCTTTGACAGCACATTCATATCCTCTCTGTTGGTCCCAGCAGCCCCAAGGATACCGTCTAGAAACCTGAATCCTTTACTACCCAAAGCCTTTCCACTTCAGATGCTTCCCCATCTATTGTTTTATCATCTCTTTTCTAAAGAGATTTTCTTCTTCAAGAAAATCTTTCAAGAAAACCATTCCATTTCCTCGCACGGTTGAAAAGGAGCTGGTGCTGCAGGGAAGAGCCCTCTGGATGTGATGGTACTGAAAAGATAGGCAAGAGACTCACATTTCTTTCCTTCCCTGTGCACATATTAATTGCATCCCTGGATTCAAGATGGGAGTTTCCACGTGATGATGGTGGCGTGGCCTGAGGTCTCTGCTGAGGGGGGCCCTCTGCTCTCCAGCATGAGGTGACAGGCTGGCCTGTGGTACTGGGTGTCTCCAATGGCACCAGGATGCTCCGTTCCTGGGGGATGTGTCCCATCGCTCTGACTCCCTGCTCTTGACAATCTGACTTCAGCTGCCCCACTGGAATCTGGAGTTGATATCCGAATAGAAGGATTGACACACACTGTGCCAAGTGGTGTCTATGTATTAATTCGCCTGACCCACACAATTCTATGAAGTAGACCTTGTTATTCATCCTGTGTTACAGGTGAGAAACTGAGATATAGAGAGGCTGTATAGCCTGCTCAGATAGTAAAGTTTGCCATTTAAGCAACTGACAGCAGAAAAGCCCCTGGGGTACGTTCCATCAATACCGAATTTATTGAGCGTTTTTAGCATGAAGGGCTGTTGAATTTTGTCAAAAGCCTCTTCTGCATCTATTGAGATAATCATGTGGTTCTTGTCTTTGGTTCTGTTTATATGCTGGATTACGTTTATTGATTTGCGAATGTTGAACCAGCCTTGCATCCCAGGGATGAAGCCCACTTGATCATGGTGGATAAGCTTTATGATGTGCTGCTGAATCCGATTTGCCAGTATTTTATTGAGGATTTTTGCATCGATGTTCATCAGGAATATTGGTCTAAAATTCTCTTTTTTTGTTGTGTCTCTGCCAGGCTTTGGTATCAGGATGATGTTGGCCTCATAAAATGAGTTAGGGAGGATTCCCTCTTTTTCTATTGATTGGAATAGTTTCAGAAGGAATGGTACCAGCTCCTCCTTGTACCTGTGGTAGAATTCAGCTGTGAATCCATCTGGTCCTGGACTTTTTTTGGTTGGCAGGCTATTAATTATTGCCTCAATTTCAGAGCCTGCTATTGGTCTATTCAGGGATTCAACTTCTTCCTGGTTTAGTCTTGGAAGAGTGTAAGTGTCCAGGAAATTATCCATTTCTTCTAGATTTTCTAGTTGATTTGCGTAGAGGTGTTTATAGTATTCTCTGATGGTAGTTTGTATTTCTGTGGGGTCGGTGGTGATATCCCCTTTGTCATTTTTTATTGCATCTATTTGATTCCTCTCTCTTTTCTTCTTTATTAGTCTTGCTAGCGGTCTGTCAATTTTGTTGATCTTTTCAAAAAACCAACTCCTGGATTCATTGATTTTTTGGAGGGTTTTTTGTGTCTCTATCTCCTTCAGTTCTGCTCTGATCTTAGTTATTTCTTGCCTTCTGCTAGCTTTTGAATGTGTTTGCTCTTGCCTCTCTAGTTCTTTTCATTGTGATGTTAGAGTGTCAATTTTAGATCTTTCCTGCTTTCTCTTGTGGGCATTTAGTGCTATAAATTTCCCTCTACACACTGCTTTAAATGTGTCCCAGAGATTCTGGTATGTTGTATCTTTGTTCTCATTGGTTTCAAAGAACATGTTTATTTCTGCCTTCATTTCGTTATGTACCCAGTAGTCATTCAGGAGCAGGTTGTTCAGTTTCCATGTAGTTGAGTGGTTTTGATTGAGTTTCTTAGTCCTGAGTTCTAGTTTGATTGCACTGTGCTATTTATGACAAACCCACAGCTAATATCATACTGAATGGGCAAAAACTGGAAAAATTCCCTTTGAAAACTGGCACAAGACAGGGATGCCCTCTCTCACCATTCCTATTCAACATAGTGTTGGAAGTTCTGGCTAGGGCAATCAGGCAAGAGAAAGAAATAAAGGGTATTCAGTTAGGAAAAGAAGAAGTCAAATTGTTTGCAGATGACATGATTTTATATTTAGAAAACCCCATTGTCTCAGCCCAAAATCTCCTTAAGCTGATAAGCAACTTCAGCAAAGTCTCAGGATACAAAATTAATGTGCAAAAATCACAAGCATTCTTATACACCAGTAACAGACAAACAGAGAGCCAAATCATGAATGAACTTCCATTCACAATTGCTTCAAAGAGAATAAAATACCTAGGAATCCAACTTACAAGGGATGTAAAGGACCTCTTCAAAGAGAACTACAAACCACTGCTCAGTGAAATCAAAGAGGACACAAACAAATGGAAGAACATACCATGCTCATGGATAGGAAGAATCAATATCGTGAAAATGGCCATACTGCCCAAGGTTATTTATAGATTCAATGCCATCCCCATCAAGCTACCAATGAGTTTCTTCACAGAATTGGAAAAAACTGCTTTAAAGTTCATATGGAACCAAAAAAGAGCCCGCATTGCCAAGACAATCCTAAGTCAAAAGGACAAAGCTGGAGGCGTCACGCTACCTGACTTCAAACTATACTACAAGGCTCCAGTAACCAAAACAGCATGGTACTGGTACCAAAACAGAGATATAGACCAATGGAACAGAACAGAGTCCTCAGAAATAATACCACACATCTACAACCATCTGATCTTTGACAAACCTGAGAGAAACAAGAAATGGGGAAAGGATTCCCTATTTAATAAATGGTGCTGGGAAAATTGGCTAGCCATAAGTAGAAAGCTGAAACTGGATCCTTTCCTTACTCCTTATACGAAGATTAATTCAAGATGGATTAGAGACTTAAATGTTAGACCTAATACCATAAAAACCCTAGAAGAAAACCTAGGTAGTACCATTCAGGACATAGGCATGGGCAAGGACTTCATGTCTAAAACACCAAAAGCAATGGCAGCAAAAGCCAAAATTGACAAATGGGATCTAATTAAACTAAAGAGCTTCTGCACAGCAAAAGAAACTACCATCAGAGTGAACAGGCAACCTACAGAATGGGAGAACGTTTTTGCAATCTACTCATCTGACAAAGGGCTAATATCCAGAATCTACAAAGAACTCAAACAAATATACAAGAAAAAAACAAACAACCCCATCAAAAAGTGAGCAAAGGATATGAACAGACATTTCTCAAAAGAAGACATTCATACAGCCAACAGACACATGAAAAAATGCTCATCATCACTTGCCATCAGAGAAATGCAAATCAAAACCACAATGAGATACCATCTCACACCAGTTAGAATGGCAATCATTAAAAAGTCAGGAAACAACAGGTGTTGGAGAGGATGTGGAGAAATAGGAACACTTTTACACTGTTGGTGGGATTGTAAACTAGTTCAACCATTATGGAAAACACTATGGCAATTCTTCAAGGATCTAGAACTAGATGTACCATATGACCCAGCCATCCCACTACTGGGTATATACCCAAAGGATTATAAATCTTTATGCTGCTATAAGGACACATGCACACGTATGTTTATTGCGGCACTATTCACAATAGCAAAGACTTGAAATCAACCCAAATGTCCATCTGTGACAGACTGGATTAAGAAAATGTGGCACATATACACCATGGAATACTATGCAGCCATAAAAAAGGATGAGTTTGCATCCTTTGTAGGGACATGGATGCAGCTGGAAACCATCATTCTTAGCAAACTATCACAAGAACAGAAAACCAAACACTGCATGTTCTCACTCAGGTGGGAACTGAACAATGAGATCACTTGGACTCGGGAAGGGGAACATCACACACCGGGCCTATCATGGAGAGGGGGGAGGGGGGAGGGATTGCATTGGGAGTTATACCTGATATAAATGATGAATTGATGGGTGCTGACGAGTTGATGGGTGCAGCACACCAACATGGCACAAGTATACGTATGTAACAAACCTGCACGTTATGCACATGTACCCAAGAACTTAAAGTATAATTAAAAAATAAAATAAAATAAAATAAAATAAAATAAAATAAAATAAAAAAGAAAAGAAAAGAAAAGCCCCTGGGATACTCCATAGACCTCCAGGTAAGGCTGGGCTGGTCAGCTGGGTTGGTTGAGGAGGAGCTGCCTTGATGGGTCTCAGTACCACAGAGCTCTCTTAGCTTTAATGGATCAAAATCTGTTCTGTAGCTACATGCCTATCCTAGACCTTGACACCTGGGGGTTTGATCTCCCACAAAGGGCCCCGGGAGAGTTTATCAGGATGCAGGATCATGCTCACTAGTTTCCAATACCCAGCATCTTGCTGTCCGCTTTGCGTGGGTCTTAACATCTCCTGTTAAAAGCACCCCTGACTTTGTTCCTGCATCGTAGGCCAAATTCATGACCTCCTCAGAAAAAACCCTGAAGACTCTTCCACCCTCCCACTGCCCCTAGAGCCTACACTCCTGTGTCCTTCCCTGCGTGATGTTTGCTTGTCCTCCGTCATGACAGACAGCAGGCAGTGGACACGGGTGTCTCTCAGCTGAACATGCAACTGATGAGCAAGTCATTCTCACAGGTGTCTCAGGGTGTCATGTTTATATTCAGAGGGGTACTTGCTGAGCCAAGCCACTTGATTCTTCCCAAACACATTCACAATTTCCTGCCTTGATGTCTTCGTTGATGCTGTTCTCGCCCCTGTGAATGGCCCATCTCTGAAGGCCTAAGCTCCAGCCATTTGTCCATGCACAGTACCACGCAGATACCACTTGATGTCTTTGTAAGAACCTCACGGGAAATCTTCCAAACCTCCTCTGAACCTGTGTAGGTTTTCTGCCTGTATCCCTCTTCAGTAGTAGATGTAATGCATTCTTCTGTGAGATATGTATTTATGTTCATACTTCCTTTTCTAGTCTGTAAGCTCATGAAAGGCTGAATCACAGTGATTCAACTATGCACCTTCAAATTTGCTTAGCAGAGAAACTGGCATGTAGGGTGTTTTTGAATGAAATGTACTTACACAGATGGAGGGAAAAAGCAATATCTGGTAAGGGAAACTTTGGAAATTTCAAATAACATATTTGCAGAGTAGATTATGTACCTCAGGCATCAAATAAAAGAAAATTTATATTTCAACTTCTGTCTTCCTTGGGCATGAGGTCCAAGGTACCGCTGTTTGATCAGAATTCAAACAGATACTAACTCTCCACTTAAAAGAATAAATTCTATCATTTAATTAAATTATGTATGAGAGGGTGCTTGAGGGGGGTTGTTTCAGAGTCAAAGCTTACTCAATCTCCTTTCACAGTTCTATTTTTCTTTCTAATTAAAAATCAGTGGAATTGTGAGAAACCAACTCCAAACGCTTCATACTTCCTTTGTAATTTTTCCCTTAAAAAGAGTTGTCTTATGCTGAACTAATTATATATTTTACACAAGATTTATAGCCGGCTCTTCATCCCTCATTCTTTAGAAGCTACATACTTTGTCAGCAGATTTGGGGAGTAGTGGCTAATAATACTAATGCAATTGTATCTATAATAATAATAACTACCAGCACTTTACAGAATGCATTAGTCAGGGCACTTTGATCACAAGCCACAGAAACTGATTCTGGCTAATTTAAGCAGGAAAGGAGACACTGGGAATTTTAATAGTTGCTATTGGTGCTCCACCAAGATCCTTCTTACCTTTGGTGCACTCAACCACCAGCTGCTGTGAGTATTGGTTACAAACAGTGTATAACTGCCCCCTTCTCCAGAAAATTGCCCTCTGCCAACAAGAGTCCACTCATCTGGGGGATTACCCTCCCATTGGGTCGACATGGGAGATTTAAGAAGCCAACCACTTTGCCTGAAGGCAGAACTTACTCCGGTGTGCAATTCATAACTCACAGCCTCTTAGGCTAAGGCCAGACTCCAGCTGAGATAACATCTTTACTTAGCTCTTTCCCCCATCCTATTCTGTTTCTCTCACTTTTTTATGATTTCTTTCGAGGGCATCAACAAATCATATGACAAGAATTTCCCTCAGGCTCTGTTTCTAGGGAACCCAAGCTAAGGCCAAAAAAATTGTGAAGCCCACAGAATGGAGAGAGGACAGGACTCATAGCAGTACTGGGACTCTCAGGAGAAGAAACCGAGCGCTGGCCTCTGGCCTGTTCAGTCTGCCCCCCACAGGATGAATCAACTCCAACCATTTTCAAGGTTTTTTCCTCTCTACTGAACATTTAAATTTCCATAAAAAGAGTCTAACTGACTTATCCTGAGTCACATGCACACCTTAGTATGGAGAGAGAACAGGGCACCTCTTTCAACCATCCTATCAAACTATCCAGTTTCCTTGTGGTAGCATTTGGGTACCTTACCAAAAGAAAAACAAGTATCATCTGGACAAATATCATCTCATTCAATCCTTAGGACGGCTCATGAGGTAGATGCTATTATAGTTGTTATACAAATGAAGAAACTGAGGCACAATTCAGGAAAGGCCAAGGAATTAGACCAGCACCCCCCAAATTTCTTGTTTTGAAGATCTCCTACTTTGTATGGTTGACTCTCCAACATTCATTCAACCCCCACCCGGTTAATAAACCTGTCATGGCAATCCCAAGCCTGTTTAGTCTGTTTTGTGCTGCTCTAAGAGACTACTATAGACTGGTATAGCTATAATGAACAGAAATGTATTTCTCACTGTTCTGGAGACTTGAAAGTCCAAGATCAAGGGGAGGGCATCTCACAAGGGCCTTCTTGCTGTGTCATAACATGGCAGAAAGCATCATATGGTAGAAAAGCAAAGAAAGAGAGAGAGAGAGTAAAAGGGGGCTGAACTTCCCTTTCTACAACAAAGCCACTCCTGTAATGATTACATTAATCCATTCACTCCACCCTCATGGCCTAATCATCTCTTACTAGGCCCCACCTCCCAACACTGTTACACTGGGAATTACGTTTCCAACATATGCATTTTGAGGAACATATTCAAACCACAGCACATGCCTCTCAGCTGTTATTGGTTCAGGAATGGGTATGTGTCCATGTCCTGGCAACAGGACATGAGGAAAATTTTCCTGAGCCATCTGGAAACTATCTTCTTCTTCCTACGGAGACACAAGATGAGACCATCCCCAACTCTTCCTCTAGACATTGCTAAGTGTGCCTCAGACACCTTGCTCACCCCTGTGGTCAATACTAGCATGAAGAGGTGGACAGAATTGAGAAAGAAATGGAGCAGAGCTTACGTATGTCCTACCTGAAGTCCGCTGAACCTCTGATCTCTGTTATACGGCAAAATGAAATTCCCTGTTTTTAAGATATGGCTCGAGCTGAGGATTTCTGTTACTTTTAGCCAAAAGCATCTTAACTGATGCACTCACTACTCTGGGTTGAGAAAGATGTCAAAGGAATAAGGACAGTTTCAAAGATAAGTCCCGGGACAACTCATGATCTTGAGAATTGCCATTGACTAGCTGTGTAACTCTGGGCAAATCATCTAACCTCTCTCAATCACAGCTTCCTCAGAAATAAAATAGAGATAATATAGTTGGCCATCTGTATCCATGGGTTTTACATCCATGGATTCAATCAACCACAGATGGGAAATATTAGGGAAAAAAAATTCTGCTAAGTTCTAAGAGCAAAACTTGAGTTTGCTGCATGTTGAATGCTATGTTAAATGAAGTGACGTGTAAGCATTGTTTTAGGTATTATAAGTAATCTAGAGATGACTTAAAGTATACAGGAGGATGTGTGTATGTTGTGTGCAAATACTATGTTATTTTATAAAACGGACTTGGGTGTTCATAAATTTTGGTATCCGTGGGGAGTTCTGGAACAAATTCCCCATGGATATGGAGGGATGACTGTGCTTGTATCTACTTCATAGTGTGGTCTTAAGAATTAAACAGGATCAAACATTTAGAACAAACAAGCCACTACCTGATGCTAGTAAGTGTGCAATAATAGCTGGCTCTTACATATACTCTTGGAAGAAAAGTTAAAATAGAAAAACTAATATCTATTGCTTTAACAGTATTGGTGAATATTTAACTATTTTTTCTGCATTCTCCCCTCACACATCATTTCAGATATTTATCTATATATGTACCTAACTCAGCCAATGCATCATCTCCTTTCAAACAGCATAACTCTGTCAGTGCATCCACTTACAAGTTTGACCATATTTAAATTGTGAAAAGGCAAAGATTCTTCATGTTCTCTTTGTTTTGCTTTGAATAGCCCCCAGCATAATTCCAAGAACATGCAGACACAATATATTCTCAGTTCAGTGACTTTTAACCATGGGTCAAAAATCAAATTCAACTGCAGTGGTTCTTAAACATTTTGGGGTCATGAACTCTTTATTGAGAATCAAATAAATGCTGTGGACCAATTCCCAGACAAATGCACCGCCAAGCAAAATGTCCATACACGAGATGCCTCCCCTCCCCCAGGGACAAGGCTCCCTGAATTAAAGTTTTTAAAATAAACCGAAACAAAATGATGAGTAAGCACCACCATGTACCAGAGGCTTTACTAAATACCTCTGGTATCTAATCTTTGCATTTAATTATTTACTATATGCATCCGTTCATACATTCATTTAATCTTTACAAAAATACCAAGGTGAAGGGACTACTCTTGCCTTTTGTGTTGGTTCAGAGATGTTAGTTATCCTTCATGAAGTCACACTATCAGCTAAGTGGTTTCACTGTCCTAACTTATAAGTCCTCCTTGTTCCCTCACAACCTTCCCTAGATCACCAACCGAGGTCACAGGCAGGAGCAAGCATTTTCCCATCAGTTCTGCAGACTGGGAAACGCAGGCATTGTGAGGAGAAGGCCTCACGAGAAGTAAAAATGTTAAAATGAAGTCAACTCAGCTCATGGGAGCCTGAAAAGGCCTCCATTCACTGGCTCCTTTCTTCTTTCATTCTCTCAACACGCGTGAGCTTTGCAGTGTGCCAGGCGCTATGCCAGGAACTGACATCATGCAGCATTACAGGAAGAACCCACAGAGAATAGACCTGAATTCAGCTTCATCATTTAGCTGCTGTGTGGCCTCCAGGAAGATAATTAATTCCCTGAGCCTCAATTTCCTTATCTGTAAAGTAGAGTTACTTTAATCTTCCTTGAAGACTTGTCCCACAGATCAGATGTCAAGACAGCAGCCTGCCTAGGACCTGCACAGGATGGGTGCTGAACAGAAGTCAGTTGCTGACAGATTTCATACCTCTGAGGTCCAATAGAGATCCTTAGAGAAAAAAAAAGTAAAGTCCTACTCATGACAGGGACCCAGTAAAAAGGGTAGAGCAGAGGCCTGAGCTAACACAGGGAACATTAACTTCTTCTTCTCTTCAGACCATTGAGCTGACACTTCTCTTAGTTTTCATGCTGAAAAGGGGAAAATATTTTCCAGGCAGTTGGGAGGAGTTTTTCCATTAATCTTCCCTTTACACATTGCTTCACCAAGATCCAAAGTGACACAAAACTAACTCCAGGAGTTCACACCAAAGAGGATGGAAAAACATACGCCTGCCAGAGTTCAGCAAAGGAGCTCTCTCCAGGCAAGGAGCCTTTCATCAGAGGAAGTGTCAGCACCACCCCCCAACCCATCACTGCACCCCAAGAGCACACATGAAAGCAGCATCCCACAGGCCTCCCCAACAACGTGTCTGAACACAGTCCTGAAAGAGTGCTTTACAAATTTCTGGACACCCAAGCAGAAGCGATGTGCCTAGGAAGTATGGGGGCTGAGAAGGAGGGTAAGCCAACCATACGAACCCTGTCTTGTGCCCCAAAGCCTCTATCAGAGGCTAGACCTCAATTTTTTTTTTTTTTCTTTTGACATGGAGTCTCTCTCTGTGACCCAGGCTGGAGGACAGTGACCGATCTCGGCTCACTGCAACCTCCACCTCCCAGGTTCAAGTGATTCTCCTGCCTCAGTCTCCCAAGAAGCTGGGATTACAGGCATGCGCCACCATGCCCAGCTAATTTTTGTATTTTTAGTAGAGATGAGGTTTCACCATGTTGGCCAGGCTTGTCTTGAACTCCTGACCTCAGGTGATCCCCCTGCCTTGGCCACCCAGAGTGCTGGGATTACAGGCGTGAGCCACCACACCCAGCCAGACCTCAACTTTTTTACTCAGTTTCCTTCCAGCCATGAAGGATGATCTTTGAAGTGGACTCCTTCAGTCCAGTCCAGGGCTGGATGACAGCCCATCCAGACCTGGGTACCCAGATTTCAAATGGGTGCCCTCCACGTTTATAGAACCAAATAAACAGGGAGGGAAGAACCTAGCAAGAACTGCTAGCCCAGATTCCAGTTGGGATTGACCAGAATGTGCACTGAAGCCTTCCCAGTGTTTGGCAGAAAATCAGCCTCCTTGGTCAAAGGGATGGTTGTTTTGCTGCTGATAAGCTAGCTATTGATGGTGCCAGCTGGCCTTTCCTTTCACACCAAGGCAGAGCTGGGGGCTGAAGGGTAAGGCAGGCATCTGGAAGTGTACATCCTGGCTCTAGATACTCTTCCTGCTGCTTCAAGGGTGCTGGCCCAGAAAAGAAAGAGAGAAAGGAATAAGATGCTCTTAACCTGTGCATCTCTCCCTCCAAGGGCAAGTGGTTAAGGGAGCATGGGGCTGGTTCTAGTCCAGGCTCTACAACTCACGTCCCCCCAGCCTCTCTAGTACATCTCCAAGCTCCTCTCTCAACCCTTCCAAAGAAACTCATCTCTCTTCCTTCTTCAGTCAAAGAACAAAAGCTCTCATGCCTACTGACCCAAGAATAGACACCCCCAAAATCACAAACTACCAGTTCCACAAATAACCAGACTCCAAATCCCAGTTTGAGCTAATCTGGGACACCCTATTGTCTTTTTGGAGGGGCAAGAAGAGACATCTTGCTGCTGATTTTTTTTTTTTTTTTTTTTTTTTTAAGACATTAGAGTCTAGCTCTCTCACCTACGCTAGAGTGCAATGGCATGATCGCAACCTCCACCTCCTGGATTCAAGCAATTCTCCTGCCTTCAGTCTCCCTGATAGCTGGGATTACAGCTGCGCACCACCACACTCAGCTAATTTTTGTATTTTTAGTACAGACACAGTTTTACCATGTTGGCCAGGCTGGTCTCAAACTCCTGACCTCAGGTGCTCCACCCACCTTGGCCTCCCAAAGTGCTGGGATTATAGGCAGGAGCCACCGTGCCAGCCTGTTGCTGATGTCTTTGTACCCCCAGAGCCTACCCTCTGCCTAGCATGGTTAAGAGCACAACTAAATTGATCTCTTCGTATGCACCTTCCCGTTTAATCTTCCCCCAATGCTAACAGGATGAGGAGGAAACAGCTGCAGGAGGAGGTTAAGTAACTCTCCGAAGGTCACTCAGCTGGTAAGCAGGGATTTGAACCCACCACAACTGATGCTTCATCACTGTGCTCTGCTGCCCCCTACTCATTGGATGAGCAAGTGGTCCCTTCTGAGATGCACTTTTCTCATTGTGAAATAGGTCGTTCTGATGTTTGTATGAATTAATGTTTGTAAATAGCCTCCTGATGTTTGCACATAGCAGGCCTTTCCCTCCAGTCTAGTGAATACATCAGATCTTGAAACAGTATCATTTTGTTCAATGTCATTTCATTATAATGGTGATGAGGGAAAAAATAATGGATTCCCTGCCAGGGCCCCTGTCTGCATGGGGTCTGCATGTTCTTTCCATGTCTTTGTGAGTTTTCTCTGGGTACTCTGGCTCCCTCCCACATTCCAAAGGTATGAACATTAGGTGAACTGGCATGTCTACATGGCCCCAGCATGAGTGAGACCATGTGTGTGTGCACATGTGTGTGTGTGTGCACGTGTGTGTGTGTGCATCCTGCCATGTGATGGTGCTCTGTCCAGGACTGGTTACTGCCATGTGCCCTGAACTGCCAGGAGAGGCTCTGGCCACCCACAATGCTGAGCTGGAATATGTGGGTTGAAAGAAGAATGAATGAATACAAATGATTGTAAAATAAAGAATTATAATGTCTACAATAATTATACAAATGTACAACTATAAATGATGGGGGACAAAAGCACTCAGCAAGCCTGCCATATTTGTGATTGCTTGTTTTGGAACTGTGTGGTGGGAGGAGGTGCTCCTGACAATTTTATTTGTTTTGCAAACATTTATTCCTTGATTTAACCTGCCACCATCACTCACTGCCCTCATTCACTGATTCACAAAAAATTGGATAATGACCTTACTTGTTTTTATTAATCTTTCTTAAATGTATGTATAGCTCACATTTATTTCAATGTTTAATATTAAAACTATTTTGGTATTTATTTAGAAGTTTGGTGATGTTTTTGTGACCAGAAATATGCCATAGGAACTTAATTAACTCTTGTTTTTATCAATTCGCCTATTGATTGGTTTCACTTAAAACTGAAGTTTCCAAGAACCTATCAGAAATGTTAAATGAGGACTTACTGTATGTGAGAAATGGTAGGAGTTGCACGTTGAGTCAGAAAATTTTCAGGATATTAACATATATGAAACATGTCCTCTAGTCCCCAGCCTGCCTTTTGAACACCGTTTACTGGTCCCTTTCACTGCCCACCGCCCCTACTGCTCAGATGCCAGTGTTCTCTATCCCACCCTCCTGTCACATGTAAGATGTTCATCTACTAAAGTGTTGAAAAACTATGCTGTTTATCCTCTCGGGGGCATGTGCATTTATTTTTGAAAAGGCCATGGGGAAAGGAATGCGGGATCTAAAGGATGTAATTCCTTGAGGTGGCATTCCAAGCACTGAGGCATTTGAGGTTTACCATTTAGATGACCTACATATAAAGTTAGTTCCAGACCAGTCGTACATCTGGTACATCCCTGACCAAGAACTAGCAACAGCACATTGGTAAGAAGTGCAAGTCCAGCCGGGCGCAGTGGCTCACGCCTGTAATCCCAGCACTTTGGGAGGCCGAGGCGGGCAGATCAAGAGGTCAGGAGATTGAGACTATCCTGGCTAACACAGTGAAAACCCGTGTCTACTAAAAAATACAAAAAATTAGCCAGGTGTGGTGGCGGGCGCCTGTAGTCCCAGCTACTCGGGAGGCTGAGGCAGGAGAATGGCGTGAACCTGGGAGGCAGAGTTTACAGTGAGCCAAGAGGGTGCCACTGCACTCCAGCCTGGGCAACAGAGTGAGACTCCGTCTCAAAAAAAAAAAAAAAAGAAGAAGAAGAAGTGCAAGTCCAGATAGAAATCAGGATAGAAGAAGGGTTGACTCTGTATTCCAAAGTCACTCCACTACCAATAACAATTCCAGTAACGAGAGAGTAAAGTGACCATGAAGCAGAGGACTTGATTTCAAGTTATCCATGCTTAGTCCAGACCTGGCCTGAGCCCAGCACTTGCTCCAGCCTGCCAGACTCTCCATGCAGCAACACACCAACATCTCACTTCCAACAATGTGTCCACAAAGGAGCGTGTCTACCCAACCTCACCTCGCCCCAAACCTGCCTCTTTTTTTTGAGATGGAGGTTCGCTCTTGTTGCCCAGGCTGGAGTGCAACGGCGCGATCTTGGCTCACCACAACTTCCATCTCCTGGGTTCAAGTGATTCTCCTGCCTCAGCCTCTGGAGTAGCTGGGATTACGCCTGGCTAATTTTTTGTATTTTTTAGTAGAGATGGGGTTTCTCCATGTTGGTCAGGCTGGTCTTGAACTCCCAACCTCAGGTGATCCGCCCACCCCGGCCTCCCAAAGTGCTGAAGTTACAGGCATGAGCCACATGCCCCACCTCTTCTCTTGAATGGTTCCCTGTGACAGACTGATCTGGAAACCCCTTTGTCATCAGTGGGTCCTCTCTGCACTTCACCTCTCTTTCATCTATACGTCTCTGTCAGAGACACCATTCAGTCATCCATTCACTCAGCAAACATTTAAGAAGACTTGGCCACAGTAGTGAGTGAGACTGATGTGACACTGCCTCATGCCACCTGCAGCCTGGTTTCTGCCCTTGGTCAAGCCCTCCCCACAACTTGCCTCAACTGTTGCCATTGACAGGCCTCGTCACCATCACTCTGTCTTCCCTCTACTCGTCCCCACAACTGCCAAAGAAATCTTTCTAAAGAGCTGCTTTGATCATATTATTTCCTCCCTCTTTCTTAGTCCAAATATGTTATCTATAAAAACTCAGAAGGATAAGCAACATCACAGCATTGAGGTGAAGACAAAAGGAGATCACATGCTGTGAACACTCTTGGCTCCACAATAGGTATTCAAGAACAGTTAGTGAAATTCATCTGATTTGTTTGGCTTTTGTCGGTTAGTAAGATGCCAGTAACCAGTGGCTTACTAGATCCCAGGTGCTGAGCCAGGCATTTTGTGTACATCATTCCTTTTAATCTCCTCATCAATCCTGCAAGGAAGGTTCTTTCATTACACCCATTTTGTGCCTAAGAAAACTGCAGCCCAGAATGATAAAGGAATCTGTCCACCGCCCCTTGAAGAAAGAGGGCAGGGGTAAGACTCAACGCCAAGTCCTGCTTTCAAAGTCTAACTGTTATGCTATGGAGCCTCTCTCAAGAGTTTCCTTTTTTGTAAACATAATGTTGAGGGAGGGTCCTCCTCCCCTCAAGAAATGCCTGGAGAATTTAATGAGTTCTATTTTAATGAGCTTGGAGAGCATCATCTCCAACCACCTCATTTTGTAGATGAGGAAACTGAGATCCAGGAAGGAAACTTACCCAAGGCCCAGCAGCTGGTGCCAGAACCTCGAACTGCAGGCTCCAGTTCTGACAGCCCCATGCCCTACTGTGGAAAACAGCAGGCATACAGAGAATAAAATTGCTTCACAGAATATCAAAAAATGAGCACTCTTGTAACCACCAGCCACGTCAAAAAAAGAGAACATTTCAGCATCCCAGGAACCCCCCTCCTACTCCTTTCCCTCCTAAAGGTAACCAATATCCTGACTTTTTTTTTTTTTTTTTTTGAGACGGAGTCTCACTCTGTCGCCCAGGCTGGAGTGCAGTGGCGCGATCTCGGTTCACTGCAAGCTCTGCCGCCTCCTGGGTTCACGCCATTCTCCTGCCTCAGCCTCCCGAGAAGCTGGGACTACAGCTGCCCGCCACCACACCCCGCTAATTTTTTTTTTGTATTTTTAGTAGAGACAGGGTTTCACCGTGTTTGCCAGGATGGTCTGGATCTCCTGACCTCATGATCCGCCCGCCTTGGCCTCCCAAAGTGCTGGGATTACAGGCGTGAGCCACCGTGCCCCGCCAATATCCTGACTTTTATGGGAATGATTTACTTGCTTTTCATTATAATATGATACAAATATCCTATATATCACCAAAGTATGCATTCCTAAGCACTATAGTTTAACTTTTCCTGACTTTGAGTTTTACAGTGTAACACCACAGTACATACTGTTTTGTGGGTAACTTTTTTTTCCTGGATATTGTCTGTGTTTCAGTCACGTTGTTGCATGCAGCTGTAGTTCATTCATTTTCATAGCTGTATAGTATTTGCACTGGTTGAATGGTGTCCCCCCAAAAATTCATATCCACATAGAACCTAAGAATGTGATCTCATTTGGAAACAGGACCTTTGCAGATATAATCAGTTAAAATGATTCACACCGGATTAGGGTGGGCCCTAAATCTAATGACTGTTGTCTTTATAAGATGTTCATGTGAAGACACTGAGAGAAACGGGGTGAATACCATGTGAAGATGGGGACAGAGATGGGAGTGGTGACAGCTACAAGCCAGGGAATGCCAAGGATTGCTGGCAAAGACCAGAAGCTGGGAGACAGGCATGGAGCAGATTCTCCCTGAGAGCCTCCAGAAGGAACCAACCCTTCTGACACCTTGATTTTAGACTTCTAGCCTCCTCAATTGTGAAATGATAAATTTCTGTTATTTTAAGCCACCCGCTTTATACTAATGTGTTATGGCAGCCCTAGGAAATGAATATAGTATTCCACTGTATAAACAGCCACAGTATACTTATAAATATACCACCATTTCTTGATCCATTCTGAAGTTCATGTCGTTTGGTTCGTTTCTCATTTGGAGCTATTATGAGCAATGCCACTGTGAACACTGTTGTTCACGTGTCCTGGTGCAAGGATGTGCGCTTCTCTGGATGACATACCTCTCCTGCCACCCTGCTTCCTGAGCACTCAGTCCTCTATGGCTATCGCACTAGAAACTCTGGGTCCTGGTAATGAAACAAGTCAGCTAAAGCAGAAAAGGACAATAGTGCAACTGGCCAGAGCCCTGCTGGTGATGCACCCTCTGATTCGCTGCAGCTCCAGCCAAGCTTCTCCTGCATGAGTTCTCCTCCATTCCTCCATCTCTGGCCTTGCTGTGGCCCTGACTCCAGCCATCACTACCTCCCACTGACAGGGGAGGATCCTCTTCCTGACTTTGGCTCTGCCCTGCCTTCACCAGAGTGTACTCTATACTCCCTGCAGTCCTGTTTTTTTTTTTTTTTTTGTTTGTTTGTTTTTTTTGTTGTTGTTGTTTTTGGTTTTTTTGGTGGTTTTGTTGTTTTATTTTGTTTTTGCTAGCTGATTGAGTTTGGAACTGGTCTGTTCTTTGTTGCCTCCTAGACTCAGCCATAGCATCTCAGACCAAAAGTTCCTAACAATGGCCCCTCCTTGCAAGGAGAGGCTTCCTGAAGTATTTTCTCCCCCATTTACCAGGAAATCCAATGATTTTAGAGAATTTCCACCCCTGAGGACAGTGAGAGGCTGAGGGCAGAGAAGGTATGGTATCACGGGGCAGGAGAGGTGAGCATCTATGTGTTGGAAGCTGGGGTGCCGATACACGTGGCTGCAACAGCATCTCCCGGTGGCCAAGTCACAGGGGAAGAAAAGAATGTTTGTGTCAACCACCAAAGGGCTGAGGTAAACAGTTGTCTTCACTCAGTGCCCATTCCTGAAGATGAGTCACTTCCTAAACTTCCAGAGCTGTGACGACGATTGTTTATCTGACATGAACATTGAGCTTGTTTTCATTGCTGCAATACCATCTTGAACACTGGGTTGCCCTTCCTCTAAGTAACAACATCCTCTTATTATGAATTCTGTATTTCATTTGGACCCACCTTCTTAGCGCTTGTATTACTCTGTACAACTTGTTCTGGGAAATTGTAAAAATAGCAATATTGAGGTAAATAGAATTTTTTTTCTTTTATTTTAAGGAAAATCTTACTGCTTTGATTTTAAAATCTGATGACAAATCTGTGGTTAACCCCACCCATCACTGTGCTGAAGAAGGAAACTGGATATTTTTTCCGTGGAGATTTCAGCAGTCAATACTCTTTCCTTACTGTTCAAAGTCCTCCCACAGAGAAGTTCTGGGGAAATAGTGAGAAGGCAAAGGGTGGTAGCTGGGAGCCAAAATGCTTAGAGTTATGGTAAATGCAAAATGTGTTAAAAAGAACCCTGAGCTTTCAATGGTACCACTGTCTTATATCCAACTCACAAAGTAATGCGGTGGGGAATGTATCAGGCAAGGTCCAATCAGGGAAGCATGACCATGATGAGTGATGTAGAAAAACACAGATTTGCAATAGAGATTGACCTTGAGTCATGATGGGAGCTGGTGGAGATGTCTGTGCAAGGCGTTCCCTCTGCATTTGGTGGGCCAATCCTGAAGTTGCTATGGGTCAGCAGGCCAGGCAGTTTGGATGGAAGGCTGAATATGAAGTGCAGAAAAGCAAGAATAACGAAAATCTGTGAAGACAAAGAGGAATCCATGAGGACCAACTGCAAGTCTTATCTGTCTTCTACCATCTCAATCTCAACCACATGGGCGACTCGCCAGCTGGGATCCTCCATCATGGAGTGACACACACACCTGGCCAGAACAGCTACAGGAGGAGGTCCAGAAGGAGGAGAGGAGGTGCAGGTCCAGCTGCTGCCCTGTGTAGGTCCGTGATGAGTGAAGACTGCAGCAGCGCCTGGTGCCCGACACTGACCTCCAGACAGTGATGAATGATGCTCCATATTCACCTTCCAAATCTCAAGCAGATTCCTCATATGGCAAACCTAATCTAGACCATAGAGGGGAAGGAATTCTGGGAAATGTAGTTCTAGTAGCTAAGTTGACACAATATAAAACCATCACAGTGGTGGAGTCAGAAATACCAGGCAGATGGTAAGTATGGTGCTCCCTTCTAGAGGCACCACTAAGCTAACATGCATATACTGCTTACAGTGTGCCAGACACTCTTCCCAGCACTTGACACACAGCAACTCATTCAATCCTCTGAACAGTCTGATGAAGTAATTACTTTCATTATTCCTATTTTATAGAAGAAAAGCTAAGGCACAGAGAAGACCACGAAGATAGTAAGAGGCAGACAAAGTCTGGCATGATAGTGGTCATACTGGGCAGCCCTTCATCTTCTGTATTTTTTATGGCCCGCTATTTTTAAATCCTGAATCCTGCTTTCTTCTAGTTTTCTATTTTAATACACTGTTCCCTCTCTATCAGATCTAGGGACCCTGACAGAATTTTCTTATGAGTGAATTATTCTGGTATGACTATAGCTCTCCTCTTCCCTGTAATCCATGTGAAAAAAAAAATGTATGTCTTTTCTCATATTCTCTTCATTCCAGGATAAAAATCTCTGCCTGAAAATAACTCACCTAAGTATTAACTAGGTTCATTTCTCAAGGTCATATAAGGAAGTGATTAAGACATGGAATTTAGAGCCACATTTGAATTCCATCTGCACTGGTCACTAGCTGAATGATCTTGGTCAAGTTATAGGCAAGTTGGCTATTACTATTGTTTGTAGCAAACATTTATTGCTGGGTAATAAATCAACCCAAAACTCAGTGACTTAAACAACAACCATTAATTCTTGCTTGTGTGTTCAAAGGTTGGATGTGGTTCTGTTAATCTAGTCTAGCATCAGCTAGGTATCTCTGAATCAGGTTGAAGGTACAGATGGGCTTGGCTCGTCACTGATTTGGGGCTCATGTCTACTCCATGTGTGTTCATCATTGCTACAAGGCAGCAGCTTCCCAGGACAAGCTCTTCTCATGGTAATGGCAGACATACAAGAGAGGCAAACAGAATCAAATACTGTCACGTAAGACATAGACCCGAAACTCTGCCATATTATCACTTTCACTCACATTCCATTGGCCAAAGCACAAGTCTAGGTCAGGGAAGTACAAATATAGATAGTAAATATAGACAGCAAAGGGTATGGACAGAGGGAGGAAATAATTAGAGTCAATAATTTACAATATTATTAAAAAGCAAATAGCTCTCCTGAGGTTCCCCTTTTAAGTAGGTTCCCCTTTTAAGTACATTTCTAGATATCAGAAGTTTAACTTTGAGAAGAAATGCAAAAGTGAGTGGATATTTCGGATTGGATATTGACTAGGTGGATGGCACTCAGAGGAGAATTTGGAGCATATTTTCCTGCTCTCCTTGCAATGACTTTAGGTCAAATTCTGCCCTGTGCTATCCATCCTACATTCCTGTGATCCACCGTCATAGGTCCAGTTATTGACGCTGTTTACATATTGAAATCCTTCCCAGCATCAGTTCTGGGCTTGGCCTAGAGAACCGAAGACCCATTTTAGGCTCTCACCATCTCCCATTCTGTTACTAAACATCTCACTCAACGACATTTTATCCCACCAACAGAATTTGGATCACAATTCTCAAGGATTTTAGGGACAGACTGGGCCTCTAGGGAGAAACGTCTGTTCCATCCTTGTGACTGAGTTACATCAGAAGCACACAGCTTGAATTTCCTGATTCCTAAGTGTCTGCATCCAGTGTCTTACTTATTTGTAAATGTATCATTTAAAAAAAAAAAAAAGGTTTTGTTTCCATGATGAGATAAGTCATCTACATTTATTCTCTTGGGTTAGCTTTATTCATTATTTTCTCCTAGAAAAAAAAATTTAAACATTTTTAGAGCAGAATTAACGTTGGTCTGCTGAGTTCCCAGTAAATGAGGCAGCCCTCCCCCAGAGTAGCATCAAATCAAAACCAAACTGTGTTACCCATTATCCACCACACTATAAGCTCCTTGAGGAAAACAAGTCATGTTGTCTTCTTGTTTCTATATGCACAGGGCCTGGCACAGTTGGAGCTCAAAACATCTTTGTTAATTAAATGAGTAAATTCCAATCCTCTGTGACAGAGTCCATTGTAACAAGACTTCAAAAAACAACAACACTGTCATGTTGCATGGCTGTGGATGTAGGTTCTCATAGGAGACATATTTTAGGAAGAATTAATTCTTGGCAAAATTATGACATGGACATAAAATTGTCAGCATCTCAACTCTGTGGTCACCTCAAAGCCCTGCTACCCCTACATCCCTCTGGTTTCTTCCCATGATGCAAAAATGTAGGTGGGGTTTAGGGGCATTCATTTGTTTTTTCACTCACAATGGTTTATTGAGCATCTATTATATGCCAAGCACTATGTGTTAGGTTTTCAGAATTAAAAAATTAAATATAGGTAACTGCCCTTAGGGAGTTAATAGTTTAGTGACAGAGATATACATGTAAGCTGATTATTATTACACAACATGACAAATTTCCAGATACTGTGGGAATTCAGATGGGATATTCCTAGTCCTTCCTGGAAGAGGTGACACCTGAAATGATTCTTGCTGGAAAAATAAGAGTTGGGAATGAGGTGCAGTTCCAGGAGAAAGAACAGCTTGTACAAAAACTTAAGCTGGAGAGCAATGAACGTTCTTGGAACACCATAGAGCTCAGCGTGACTGGGGAAAGGGGTGTGAGTTTGGGTGTGACCAGAGATGTGGCCAGAGAGGGAATCACAGCTGGATCATGCCTGTCAACTCTTAAGGCCTGCTAAGAAGTGTTGATTCATCCTGAGGACAAGGGGCAGTCACTGAAAGTTTGTAAACAGGAAAATGACCTGATCAGATTTGTGATTTTAAAAAGATATAGACTTACATCAGGGAAACCAATTAACTGAGATTGCCACAGTTATCTAAACAAGAGGCCCTTGTCTAGAGTTGGCTGCACAGTGACAGGTCAGTTGCAGTGCAGGGTTTCACCTGCCAGTACCCTGCATGAGCTCTGGTCTACGTGCCTTGAACACATTACAAGCTTTGGCCACTCTGCTCACACTTGACTTGAATTTCCTCCTTTGGTGATTATTGTTTCCTGCCAAGTTTGAAGTTGACAGCTTCCAATGTTTGATAGATTTTTGGTACATAGTTTTCAAGCTTTTTATTTCCTTTAAAGTAGAAAACTGGGGATTTTTCATACTTGAAACCCAAGATTGCATGAATGACTTCGTTCAAATTTCTCCCAAAATATTGACTTTGGGTAAAGACCAAATCTGAATTTCAGGCTGGAGCACAAAAACAGGTTTGGACATTGTTGTTGTTTCTTCTCATTGAAAAGAAGGAAAAAAGGAATCATATGAGCAAAGGAAAGAGAAGTAGAAAGTGAAAGGAAAGGGAAGAGAGAAAGCAGGAGGTTTTCCATTTCCCCATTCAAAGAATTAGCATCCAAATAATAAATTGTATCCATGTGAACTTCCCTCATTCTATAGGAAACAGCAATGCCAAATTCTAAACCTTCTGAGCAAAATGTCACAGACTCAATATTCCCTATCGACACATGAATTGACTCTGGCTCCCTCCCTTCCCTGCTTTGCTATGCCTGCCGTCTCTCCCTAAATCACCACCACCACAATAGGGTCAAGTGTGGTCTCGGCTGCCTGTCACTAGGATAGAAAGGAGTTCTCTTCTATTGATTCTCCAAAGAAGCAATTATCAAGTAAAATAAAAATTTCATTTTCAATTTTCATAGGCCTACAGCCCTGGCTATCTGTATCTGATTCTGAAGTTCTATAAAGCCAAATATGATACGTTCAGTGTAATCTATTTACTGTCCCTTACAAGGTTAACTATTACTGCATAAAACCACCCTAAATCTTACAGACTTTGAACAAAACAGTTTGCTATTTCTCACAATTCTGTGGGTTGATCTAGTTGTGTATACATCACTGGGTTTGGCTGGGGTAAGGTGAGTGTATACTAAACTAAGGTTGGCTGGGGGCATTGGGATTGTTAGAAGGCCCTAAATGGCTTCACTCACATAAATGGCAATTAGTGCTGGCTGTCAGCTGGGAGCTCAGCTGGAGCTGCTGGTTGGAGGCCTCGGTTATCCAGTTTGGTTTTTCACATGGCTAATTGGGCTTCCTTGCAGCATGGTAGCTGGGTTCCATGAAGGGGTGTTCCAACAGGTGGATGCTGCAGTTCTCTTATATAAAGTACTTCTGCTCTGTTCTGTATGTTAAAGCCATCCACATAGTCAGTCCAGATAAAGGAGAAAGAAAATGGCAAGGACATACCATAAATGCATGTGGGGATGAAAGATACAATTGGTAGAAAGAAAAAGCCAATAGGAAGAGTTACATTGAACAGCTAACTTTTAAGTGTTTAGATATGGATGGTACAGGATCAGACTCAGTGGTCCCTGGGGAAGGTTCAGTGAGTAGCTAAGAACTAAGCCCTTTGTAAAAAGCCCCATTAGGTTCATAGCCTGCGAGGTGATCATATACATCCTTCCTCTAAGAATTCTGTCAGTCTCTTTAATTTTGGCCCAGTACACAATACACAACTTGATCCTGACGAAAGTAGTCATTACAGTTTCCTTCAAAATAAGTTGCCAAGCTCTAGGTCATGAGATCCTGGCCACAACTGATTGAACCAGGAGTCCAGGCCAGGGAAGCTGGACCTAAGGGAGACCAGCTGCCAATGAGAACGCCTAGTGTGAGACTCTGACCAATAGGATCACCTCTTATTGGATAGTATGAATCAACATACCCAGATCCTCACCCTTGGGAATTTGTAATGCAAAGTGAATTGAGAGAGGGATTGAGAAGCAGAAAGATGTTCATGGTGAGGCACTGAGAGAGAGAAGCCCATTCGAAAAGTGACTGAGTCATGAGGGTGACCGAGTCAATGGAGTAGAAAAAAAATGATTTCAATTCTGTGGGGACAAGATGTTTGGGACACCAGAGCAACCGTTGGGCCCAGTGGTGAACACATTGTGGTTTTCTCTGGGTCTGACCTCATCTTCCAGCACTCACCCTTACTCCCTATGCTTCTGCCCCACTAGCCTTCTTTGTGTTCCTAAAACTTGCCAAAGTTTTAGGGGCATTGCACCAGTACTTTCCTATGCCTGGAAAATTCTGCCCCCAGACCTACTCCCAGCTGGCTCCTTCAAAACTCTCAAGGCTTGGTTACAATGCTGCTTCCTAAGAAATCTTTCTGGACCATGCAATCTAAAGTAGCCTCACACTCTTCTCCCTATCCCTCTTTACCATGTCACCAGATTCTTTTCTTCATAGCACTTACCACCATCTGAAACGACCTCATTCATTTATGCCCTTTGTTTCTTATCTATCAAACACGCAAGCTCCAGGCAAGCAGGAACCTTATCTGTCTTGTTCACCGCTAGAGTCCTTACAGCCTAGAACACAGTCATCACACAGCTGGTGCTCAACAAATGTTTGTCCTGTGGATAACAGTGCACTTGCTGAGACAAAACAGTGCTCCTCACTTTTCTTGTGTATCCTTACAATGAATGTGAATGCACATCGTCAAAGTTCAACTGAGTATTCCCTTCCGTTCCTTACAAATGGAAAGAGTCTCACACCTACATTGGGGGTCCTAGAAACCTTCATGGTGGAAGACTTTGTGATGAGGGAACCATAGTGCCAAAGTCATAGACCCCATCAATGGGAAGCAGCCCTAAAAGGACATTTTAGGAAGGTTCCCTAAAAATAAAACAAAAACTATTCCCCCAAATAAAGGCAAACCTAAGGACATTTGCTCCCCTTTAATTAACATGATTACTTTCCATTCATTTCCAGCGAAGACAGTCAGAATGAGAAGACAGTCCGGATGAGAAGACAGTCTGGATGAGTCAAGTAATTTCAGCTTACTGGAAATTTTGAGACTCTTCCTTCTCTTAACAGCACTACTGCCCTCTCCTCACCACGAACACACATTTTAAGGTCATGCTTACATTTGGGTTTGCAGAGCATATGCTAACGGGGTGTGCATACTTTATTTTTCATGTCTAGTCCTGTAAACCAGTGTTCCACGCCTAGGACATTTTATCCACTGTCTCTACAGGCACAGTAATTTGGAATGCCATAAGAAATATTTGAGACCTAAAAAAAATGATATTGTCTCTCAAATGGAATAAATATAATTCAATGTTTAAGTGCACGTTGAACATTATATGATGTCAACTGCCACATCCATGTGCTTCCCGAGGAGGTGGAAGGGCCTTTTACTGCATTTGGGATGGTGGAGACGCTGCCAAAGATAGCAGGCCCAGGGCTGCCCAGCATCCCAAAATGGCTCTCACACTATTTGATGTCCCTAAGTCATGACTGACATGGCCTCATCTATGCATGAATTTGTTTGTATGTGACATCCTTGCCACACAGACAAGGTCTAAAGAAGTGAACTGGCATGTACCTGATTTTTAGTTAGGGGATTCGTGTGTGAGCCATCACTAGGATTCCCAATTCTCTGGGACAGAACCAGTCTCGAATACACTGCATCCTGCTTTGCCCATAAGTGCACTTGTCCTTGTCGGATCCCATGTCATTGCTTGGGTTTGGAAAACATAGCCAAGTATAGAGAACAAAGGTCTAAGGGTATGGCTGGGGAAGGCAGGGGGAGTAAAGGGGAGTCTCGGGTCAGTGTTCCCTTAACTGCCTCTCAGCTGCCTCCCTCGTCCTGTTCTCCTGCCTCCACGTGTCTCTGTTAAAGCAGCAATAAGGGAATAAAGACCCAGCAAGAGAGTCTTTTGGAAGTCTTGGGACCTAGGTTACAAAAGAGGTGAGGAAATGAGGACAGAGCCTGGCGAGAGGATGCAGAGGTTACAAACTTCCTTACACAATTAAACGGAGGTAGGAGGTTACTTAATGGGGAAAAAATCCTATCAGCCCCTCAGAGGTGAATTGTAACCTCCATTTGTGTGATAGACATAATTTTCCAAACAAAGTTGTGTCCCTGGGATTTCCTGCCAAATATTAATTTCCTTCCTCTGCATTGGAGCTCTAGTATCTGGGCGTGTTGCAAAGCGTCTTCAATATGTGTTTAATATTGTAGAGGCAATCAAAGGATGTGAGGACTTGTAGCAAATCTAAAACAGCTTAAAATCAAGAGTTGTTGAAATTAAGAGCTTTGTGGTTGTCATGTTTTCTTTTTTTTTTTTTTTTTTTACAGACTGTCATTCCAGGCCATTACAGAGTGAAGAGAAGTTATTCTATTTTTAAAGACCAGCCAAAGTTGATTCTGCTGTCTTCACAACCTATTCTGGTGTCTACAAGCTCTCAGGGTTGGCAAGTTTTCCTTGGGATCTAACAAAATTCTGTCCATAGAAGCTCAGGCCAGCCAGCCAGCCATGGGAGCCAGGAAACTTCCACCACCCTAGATAAAAGCTACCTCAGATTTTCAAGACGGCCCATAAACCTTTGGAGCCATGATGATCCTAATTTCCACAGCCTCCTTTGGCATTTGGAGAGTTTGTTGCGGAAGCTCAGTGCTGCACTTCCCCTCATAGGGAGACCTCTTTACCCACCAGAGACGAGGGAAGCCAACTCCAAACATCGCCTCAACCTTGCTGAGCTTAAGAGGGTGAGGGCTGAGCGAGCCATTGTCCCGGCGCCCACGGAGGCCTGCCTGCTCACACCCTGGGCCTGCCAGCTGCTGTTGCCACCGCGACCCACTCAGCGCCCTCCCCTCCATGTGGAGGGACTGGCCCTCCCCTGCCCCAAGAATGCCTTCTGGCCTTCAAGGAATAGAGGCCAGAAGTGTCAAGGAAGCATGGCCTCACCCAAAAGGAAAAGGAAGCTCAAAAACCAGGCCAGAGGGTGAGGTGGTGCTGGGGCATAGGATGCATCTGGTCTTCACATTACTGAGGGAGGAAGGGAGAAAGGAAACCAAGTGCTGGTGGCCTGAAGGCTGCCCAGCCTCGGAGACTGATTCACACGTGCCTCTGATCGCCCTGACCGAGGTTCAAAACTGGCTTGAAAATCGCTTCCAGCTCACTTTCTGATTCCAATATAAAGGTAACACATGAAAGACAATGGAGATGATGACCAGGGAGGCCCCTGAAAAACAAACATTTGTGCGTAAAAACTGTCTGTGTGGGGATAGACTGCCTGTACTGAAAGAGTAGCCTCGGCTGTATGCACAGTTTAGGCGTTCACGGATTCGCCCAGGCCTGGGGGGAGGAAGCGTTCCAGAATGAAAGTCATGCTAACTTGCACAGTTGTGGATAGAGAGAGCATTGATCCTAACGCGAGAGCTCTGGGTTCCACCCCAATCTCTGGGAAGGCGCCAGGAGCCTGTTTTCTAGGCTAGATCAGTGTTTCCACGGATGGATTCCTATTTTGTGCGCCACAATGTCATGTTCCCTCCGCATGTGGAGTAGCACCTTCTATGGTGAGCTGGCTTCAAAAGACAACTATAAGACAAAATGATTGCTCATGTAAACGTTTCCCTTTAACACTTCTTAAATTACTGACATATACAGAAATACGCTCTATTATGAGAGGTGTTGGCAAGAGCTGAAACCCACTGAGGGGAAGCAGTCACATCCACCAATCCCTGCTCAGCCTGGGCATCCATCCCTTCATGGAGCCAAATCACCAACTCTATTAAAAGATTGTGGGATCCCAGCACTTTGGGAGGCCAAGGTGGGCAGATCATCTGAGATCAGGAGTTCAAGACCAGCCTGACCAACATGGTGAAACCCCGTCTCTACTACAAACACAAAATTAGCCAGGCGTGGTGGCACAAGCCTATAGTCCCAGCTACTCGGGAGGCTGAGGCAGGAGAATCACTTGAACCCGGGAGGCGGAGGTTATGGTGAGTGGAGATTGCACCATTGCACTCTAGCCTGGGTGACAGAGTGAGACTCTGTCTCTAAAAAAAAAAAAAAAAAAAAAAAAAAAAAAAATTGTGGGTTTAATTTTTGTTTTGCTGTTTGTGAGAATTTCTTTTTTCTCTTTTTCTTTTCTTTTTCTTTGTTTTGCTAAACCCATAGAGTCATGTCTGCGATAGGTTCAATATGCATATAATGCAACTCAATCCTAAATATATTTTTTAAATATACGTTGATTTTTAAAATATATTATGGGTTCAGCTGCAGTGGCTCATGCTTGCAATCCCAGCACTTTGGGAGGCCAAGGTGGGAAGACTGCTTGAGACCAGGAGTAGGAGACTGGTCTGGGCCACACAGTGAGACCCCCATCTCTACAAAAACAATTAGCTGGGCATACTGGTGCACACCGGTAGTCCCAGTTACTCAGGATCCTGAGGAGGCAGGAGGATTGCTTGAGCCCAGGAGTTCAAGGCTTCAGTGAACTTTGGTTGTAACATTGCACTCCAGCCTGGGTTACACAGCCAGACCCCATCTCTTAAGAAAAAACAGATGATAGCAAATGTGACTGGAAACTCAGGAAAGTCTTTCTATGAATTTGTGTTTTATTTATTGTAACAACATTCATGCACATTTACAAAAGAAAGAAAAGATATACATGTGTGGTGAGATATGTGAATTATTCAGGCATAGATGATGCTAGATGCAGAGGGATTAGCTGGCCTCTGGCAGTGCAGCTGAGGTGGTCAAGTGGGAGCCAAATGAATAAAATGGTCTAAATAATGCACAGCTTGAAATCTTGATGCATCTGTGCTCTCAACACAAGTCCATGCTCATTGCAACTCCATGTTTATACTTCAGCTTTCAACTCACATTTCAGAAAACTAATTTTGAACAAGGGAGATTGAGATTATTTTTATTTAGCCTCTGATTTTTATCATACTTTATTTGTTAGTTGTCATTTTTAGGGTGCTTGTGTGCATTATTACCTGTGGGTCTCAAAACACCCCTAGGAGGTAGAAAAAGTGAGTATGTCACCCATTTGTCAGATTCAGAAACTAAGTCTCCAAAATCCAAGGGTCTCATCTGAGATCACATAAGCTAAATAATGTTAGAGTTGGAACCAGAATCCAACTCTTCAGATTTAATGTCTGCCTAGATTCAAACAATTCTTTTTGACTTAAAAACTTTAAATATCACTATGCTTACCTGGAAAGGTTTGTTTAATTTTTGTCTAAAACAGAGGAACGCTTTACATGACTATTGAACTTCCCTTCTACCCCTAGAATAAGTATTTAAATTCTCTACCCGGAGTTCTAGATGGGTGCTGTGTACTGGACCCTGTTCATCTGCCCCCCTCTGGTGGTCATTAAACAAATAACAGATCCTAGAACAACTCCTAGGGCAATGGTTGCTTTCTCTTTCGTCAATCATTCATTCATGCAAACAGCACCTGGTATGTTCCAGGCTCTGCACGAGGACATACACAAATAAACAAGATAGAGTGCTGCCCTCAAGGCTGGCAGAGAAACAAGTGAATAGAAGATTATAAAATACTAGGATAAATGTCAATGCAGAGTATGCAGACAATGCTGAGAGTATACAAAGGATGTCTGGAATGGCCCTGTGGGGGAAGGGCAGATATTAAATAGTTAGGAAGGGCAGGCAGTACCCAGGCTGAGTTCTGAAGGAGAGATAGGAGTCAGGGATGGAAGGAAGCATTAGGAATTCAGGGAGCTGCCAGGATGCTAGTTCAAGATGGTGGAATTCAGATCACAGGTTTTAAGGGGGCAGAGCAAGAAGTGGGGTCAGGGACATTGGTTGGGCCAGATTAGGAAAGGCTTTTTATGTCATGGTAGCATTTGAGCTGGTATCCACTAGTCTAGTGTCTCCAAACGTTTTTTATCTTGCTCCCCATCAATAAAAATATCTGCAGATGCATCCCTAATTTGTGGGTATTTATTCCTTTATACGTGTTATACCCAAGCTGTATAGCATAATGGTTAATTCATGGGCTCTGGAGCTAGACTGACTAGGCCCAAATTCTTCTCTAAAAAGAACTTAGGACAATGCCTGGTACATAGTAAGTGCTATATGTTAGCTAGTATTATTGCAGAATTATCCTATTTGGTGTATTATAAAAGTAGGGTTGGGAATTACACCTTGCAGTGACTTCACCTACTCCCAGAAAGTCTATTTTAATATAAATATACTTCAAAATATCAAGAACTACTCTAGTCTTCAAAATCTCAACCAGAGGAACAGACCACTCTCAACCCTCTCACCTACCCACCCACCAAAGAGCAAAGTAGCTCTCTCATCTCCTGATTGTACTTATGGCAAAACTCATCCACGCAGAGGATTCCTCCATTTACCTCAAAGCAATAAGGTGAGGCCTGGGGTGGGGCTTGAGAATCTGCACTCCTAGTAAGCTCCCAGGTGATGCCGATGCTGCCAGCCCAAATTCCACACTTTGGAATTTTAAAAGGAAAATATAAATATCTAATAAACTGTTTTTTAGAATATGTTATTTTACAATAGACATTGAGAAACACAAGAGGGGGTCAGGGAGGGGTAAGGGTGGAAAACTATCCTCCTGGGTACTATGCACACTACCTGGGTGACAGGTTTAATTGTACTCCAAACCTCAGCATCATGCAATATACCTTTGTAACAAACCTGCGAACGTACCCCGTGAACCTATCATAAAAATGTTTTCGTGTTCATGTTAATTATTAGGGCATAGCATATTTGTGTTCTCACTTTTTTAAAAATGTGTTTTAGCAAAGGTAAATATGCTTTATTTTAAAATAATCTTTAACACTGTGATGTTGCTGTGTGCAGTTCTAGGTCTAAATTCAGATTATTCCAGTACTTGGCTTTGAAATAACTGAAAAGGGGCTTCGCCAATATGCATAGATAGCAAATGAAAGAAGTGCTTCATGGGCTATGCCTAAAAATAGTGACAATCATTTTCAGCCTCATTCACCAATTTTGCAGAGGTCTTTGTTAAAATTCAGCTAATAATTTCCATTTTTCCTGATGTCAATCAGTTGTACTTACAAAATAATTAGAAGCTTTTATCTTTTCACGTTACTAAAAACTAGTTATTTCAGAAGATTTTTTGTAAGGCTAGAATATCCTGTTTCCAAGTTTTTAAAGTAAACAGATATGATAGTTTTTATAGGTGGCCTGCTTACGTCATTTTCAGTCTCAAAATCACATAACTCTGGAGACAGTTTCACTCTTCATTCTCATCATACTCTCCTCAAAGTGTGAGTTTATTTAAAAGGCCGTTGTTTTTGCACACTTGTTACAATATACCCTTTGCCTTGAAAAGACAAGTGTATTTCTTTTTTCCAAATTATCTTTTAGGTACAGTTTTATCGACACCACTTTCATCACAAAAAAAGGTCAGCAAACCTGGAACATTTTCTATTTATAAAAGAAAAATTCATGACATGTTTAAGTTTGATAACTCTTTTAAGTACTTTGTCACAGGAAACCCTTTTTGCCTCATCTAGTATTGACTGTAAGACAAGGTGTATTTCTCATCCTCATTTATTTTACTTCTAACTAGGGAGCTATAATTTGCTCTTCTCCCCATTTTGCTGAAAAAATACCTACACATACACCACACACACATGCACATACATACACCACCACCGCCACACCACATATTTACATACACACATACAGTTTAAATACATATCACTCCTGCTAGCATAATTTTAATCCGGCAGTGTGCTGTTATGTCAAAAACCAACTCTCTGAAAAGGAGACAAGGTCTTGATTTGTAGCATTTGCCAACTTGCATGGTCCAAATATTCCCACCATGGTGAATTTTAAGCTACTAACATGATGTCACTGATCACAGAGTTGGGAAGATAAACACAGCAGCACACTATTACATAACATGCCCATGATGCAGATACAATAGATGCAAATGACCTCAAAAGCATACACAATAGCAAAATATAACAAAATAATTAGGAAGTGATTAGATGTTTTAAGAAAGTGTTACTTGTGTTTTTAAAATACTTTAATTGTGAGTTTATGTAATCTGATTTTTAATAATGGCTATGTTTATCAATCAGCTCACAAAGTTCCTAAAAATGTAGTAATATATTCTCATGACCCAGTTGAGCCAGCTGCACATGCCACTTTGACATTATTTTGCTAAAATAGCAGAGCCATGTGTGTCTGAGTATATGTCAGAGAGCATTACAAACAATGCTTACTTCTGAAGAAAATGTTTTTTAGACACACTTTTTAATGGCTTTTTTTCATATAATGAGTTTTTGAAATAAAATATTTTTCTTAAAAGAATAAGTCAAGCTCTGACAAAAATGTTGACAATTTGTTTGGAATTTGCCAGATATTTGTAAATTTTCAGAATAATCAATATCTTTTTAAAACTGACTTCCAAGCTACAAATGAGTATGTCTTTCCATGTATTCAAGTTTTCTCTTTACCTCTCAATAAAGTTTTATGCTGGTCCTTTTTAAGTATGCTGCTGGATAATACATAATTCTGGTTCCCATGGCAAATACAATGTAATTAATTTCCAGATTGGCCGTTGATCTTTTTTTTTTGAGACAGAGTCTCCTCTGTCGCCCAGGCTGGAGTGCAGTGGCGCGATCTCGGCTCACAGCAAGCTCCGCCTCCCAGGTTCAGGCCATTCTCCTGCCTCAGCCTCCTGAGTAGCTGGGACTACAGGCACCCGCTGCCATGCATGGCTAATTTTTTGTATTTTTTAATAGAAACGAGGTTTCACCGTGTGTTAGCCAGGATGGTCTCGATCTCCTGACCTCGTGATCTGCCTGCCTCAGGCCTCCCAAAGTGCAGGGATTACAGGCGTGAGCCACTGTGCCTGGCCGGTTGTTGATCTTACATATAAATGTTATTGGGTTGTTTTGTTTTTTGGGGGGAGGAGCGGGGGGGACTGAGTCTCACTCTGTCACGCAGGCTGGAGTGCAGTGGCATGATCTCCACTCACTGCAACCTCTGCCTCCCGGGTTCAAGCGATTCTCCTGCCTCAGCCTCCCAAGTAGCTGGGATTACAGGCACAGGCCACCACGCCCATCTAATTTTTGTATTTTTAGTAGAGATGGGGTTTCACCATGTTGGTCAGCCTGATCTCAAACTCCTGACATTGTGATCCGCCCACCTTGGCCTCCTAAAGTTCTGGGATTACAGGCATGAGCCACTGTGCCTGGCCTATTACTTTTAAATATATATATATTATATGTTGACAGCTTACTGGAAGATATTCTTTGACTTTTAAAGTGTGTAGCAGGGCTGGAGAAACTTAAGCAGCTCCAGAGTCAGATGGCTCAGGTTGGATCCTGGCTCCACACCTCACCAGTCACTGCCTTCTTCACCTTTCTGGAACTTAATTTCCTTTTCTATAAAATAGAAACAATAATAAATGGACATCACAGGATTCTTGTGAGGATGAAATGAGATCATGCCTATGAAGCACTTAGCAGAGGGCCTGGCAGGCAGGAAGCACTGGCATATGCAAGTAATTTTTTATTGTTGAGCCTCTTGGGTTTGTCATGTAGATTATCACATCTGTAAATGTTATAATCCTTCTTAACAACATTGACATCTCCTCTCTCTCTCTCTCTCTCTCTCTCTCTCTCTCTCTCTCTCAACTAAGATTAGTGGATTCTTTTTCTTTTCCTGTTGAACTGAAGTGGCCAAAATTTTGAAAACAGTGTTAAATAATAATCATGTTATTGACTCCCAAGCCTGTTGCCTGTGACTTTATTAGATAATGCTTCACCCTTTCTCTGTGAAATATGATGACCATCATCATTTTAAGAAAGGTATTCCTGATACTATTGGCTTTAAAAGGTTTTTATCGGCCGGGCGCGGTGGCTCAAGCCTGTAATCCCAGCACTTTGGGAGGCCGAGACGGGCGGATCACGAGGTCAGGAGATCGAGACCATCCTGGCTAATACGGTGAAACCCCATCTCTACTAAAAAAATAAAAAAATAATAAAAAAAAAAAATTAGCCGGGCGAGATGGCGGGCGCCTGTAGTCCCAGCTACTCGGGAGGCTGAGGCGAGAGAATGGCGTAAACCCGGTAGGCAGAGCTTGCAGTGAGCTGAGATCCGGCCACTGCACTCCAGCCTGGGCGACAGAGCGAGACTCCGTCTCAAAAAAAAGAAAAAGTTATTTATCTTCCTTATTTACTAAGATGTTTTTCAAGGAATAAGTAGAAGGTAGAAAATTTTCTGGAATCCATCAAGTGTAAGTTTTTTTCTCTTTTGACTATCGATGGGATGAATTATAATATGTTTTACATGGTTCTTTATCATTTAGTTACACAAATATTATTTGAGGTTATCCTACTTGTAAAAATGTTAAACAATACAGAGCTAGATACAAAAGATAAAAGTTCTAGATCTAAGATGCTCGACTAGATGCAGACAAGAAGAGCATCTCCCATTGAGAGTGCAGACCGTCAAGAAGACGGGCCCACTCTGAGTTAAACAGGTGAGGCATGGCCCACTCTTGCCACAGACCTCTGGGATCCCAGCGGCAGGAGACTCCACCGTGCCCACAGACATTTGAGCTGGCAGGGAGAGGTGCTTGGAGAGGGGGCAGGGATGGAACTCCTGCCTAGGTGGAGCCCAGAGAATTTGGCGTGGGAACAGCTGCAGTGGAGCATGGCCAGGGACGCCCCAATGCTCGCCACACTCCTCTAAGCGGGCTTTGCCCTTTATTGGCTGTTGGACCTGGACAGAGCAGGGCTATCTTGCCCGTGGGACTGGGCCAGTCTGGTCTTAGCACCCCACCAACCCCCATCTACTGGCCTCTCTTGGGATCCCTACGTGGCCATGCCTGCTTGCAGCACAGCCTTGGTGCCCAACCTGGGTACTACCTGGCAGCCACTGCCAGAGCTCCTTCATCAGCAGACTCTGCCTAACCATTGGAGAACATCTCCTCAGACAGGCCCCCACCAGCACGCACTTGCCTACAGCCTCCCCTCACCACTTTGTTGGTATGCACTTGTCCACAGCCTCCTGCCACTGCTTTTCCAGTGTGCACACATACATGGACCTTGCCACTGCTGCCCCCCCACCACTGACATACGTGTGTGAACCCCACCACACTGCCACCACCAGTGCATGTGCACACACACGGACCCCACCACACTGTCAACCCGCCACCACCGGTACACACACACGCACAGACCCCACCACACTGTCATCCCCACACCACCAGTACGTACGCACACATGCACGGACCCCACCACACTGCCACCCCACCACCGCCAGTACTTACGCACACATGCACAGACCCCACCACACTGTCAACCCGCCACCACCAGTACACACACATGCACAGACCCCACCACAGTCACCCCACCACTGCCAGTACACACACATGCACAGACTCCAGTGCACTGCTGCCACTGCTGTGCACGTGCAAGCACAGACCCCACTGTTACTGCCCCCAACAAAGTGCTTTTTCTGGCATCCCCGATCAGTGTTGTTGCGAGCAGACCAGGAATATCTCAGTCCCTCCAGTGGAGTATATTTATAACCTCAAGGTGCCAGAGAATAAAGCTATGGGCCTGGACCCAGTCCCCAAGGGTTACAGCATGCAGCTCAGGAGTGCTGAGCTGAGTCTTAGCCCCCTAAAATCATCCAGATATGAAGCCAGTTGACTAAACCCAACTTATATCACAGTCAAACCTTCAAGGGCATCAAATAATATAAAAGCAAAAAGCCCCATCCAAAGGATAGCAATTTCAAAGATTAAAAGAACATCAGCCCACACCGATGAGAAAGACCCAGTCCAAGAACTCTGGCAACTCAAAAAGCCAGAATGTCTTCTTACCTCCAAACAATCACCCTTGCTTCCTAGCAATGGTTTCTAAGGCTGAAATGGCTGAAACGACAGACACAGAATTCAGAATCTGGATGACAATGAAGATCATTGAGATTCAGGAGAAAGTTGAAACCCAATCCAAGGAATCTAAGGAATCCAGTAAAATGATGCAAGAGCTGAAAGATAAAATAGCCATTTTAAGAAAGAACCAAACTGATTTGAGCTGAAAAAATCACTATAAGAATTTCATAATACAATGAGAAGTACTAACAGCAGAATAGGCCAAGCTGAGGAAAGAATTGCAGAGCTCAAAATCCTGTTCTTCAAATCAACTCAGTCAGATAAAAATGAAGAATAAACAATTTTTAAAAATGACCAGGCTGGGTGCAGTGACTCACGTCTGTAATCCCAACACTTTGGAAGGTCAAAGTGGGTGGATCACCTGAGGTCAGGAGTTCGAGACCAGCCTAGCCAACATGGTGAAAGCCTGTTTCTACTAAAAATACAAAAACTAGCTGGGCATGTTGGCACACACCTGTAATCCCAACTACTTGGGAGGCTGAGGCAGGAGAATCACTTGAATCCGAGAGGCAGACGCTGCAGTGAGCAGAGATCATGCCATTGCACTCCAGCCTGGGCAACAAGAGCGAAATTCCATCTCAAAATAAATAAATAAATAAATAAATAGAATGACCAAAAACCTCCGAGAAATATGGCATTATGTAAAGAGAGCAAATCTACAACTCATGATGTCCCCGAAAGAGAAGAGGGAGCAAGTAAATTGGAAAACATATTTGAGGATATTGTCCACAAAAATTTCCCCAACCTTGCTACAGATGTCAAAGTTTAAATTTAGGAAATTCAGAGAACTTCTGTGAGATACTATACAAGATAACCATCCCCAAGACACAGTCATCAGATTCTCCAAGGTCAATGCCAAAGAAAAACTATTAAAGGTAGTTAAAGAGAAGGGGCAGTTTATGCACAAAGAGAACCCCATCAGACTAACAGTAAACCTTTCAGCAGAAACTTTAAAAGCCAGAAGAGACTAAAGGTCTATATTCAGCACTCTAAAGAAAAGAAATTCCAACCAAGAATTTCATATCCACCCAAACTAAGCTTCATAAGCAAAGGAAAAATAAAATCTTTTTCAGACAAGCAAATGTTAAGGGAATTTGTCGCCACCAGGCCTGTCATATAAGAGGTCCTTAAATGAGTGGTAAATATGGAAACAAAAGATCGTTACTGGCCACCACAAAAACATATTAAGTACATGAACCATTGACACTATAAAGCAATTACACAATCAAGTCTGCATAACAAACAGCCAACAACACAATGACAGGATCAAATCCATACATATCAGTATTAACCTTGAATGTAAATGTGCTAAACACTCCCACTGAAAAGGCACACAGTGGCAAGTTGGAGAAAGAAGCAAGACCCAACTTGATGCTATCTACAAGAGATCCATCTCACATACAATGACACTCATAGGCTCAAAGTAAAGGGATGCAGAAAAATCTATTAAGCCAATGGAAAACAGAAAAAAACAAGGGTTGCTATTCTAATTTCAGACAAAGCAGACTTTAAACTAACAATTATCAAAAAAGACAAAGAAGGGCACTGCCTGATGGTAAAGAGTTCAATTCATTAAGAAGACCTAACTATCCTAAATATATATGCACCTATGCACCCAACACAGGAGCACCTAGATTTAAAAAGGAAATTCTTAGGGACATATGAAGAGACTTAGATAACCACACAGTAATAGTGGAAGACTTCAATACCTTACTGACAGTATTAGACAAATCACTGAGGCAAGAAACTAGCAGATATATTTAGGGCCTGAACTTAACATTTGACCAAATAGGTCTAACAGACATCTACAGAACTCTCCACCCCAAAACAACAGAATATACATTCTTTTCAACCATACACAGCACATAATCTAAAACTGACCACACAATCAGACATAAAACAATCCTCATACCAAACACACTCTTGAATCACAATGCAATAAAAACAGAAACCAATCCTAAGAACATCTCTCAAAACCACACAATTACGTGGAAATTAAACAACCTGTTCCTCAATGAGTTTTGGGTAAACAATAAAATTAAGAAAGAAATAAATTCTTTGAAACTAATGAAAACAAAGTTACAACACACCAGAATCGCTTGGCAGTAGGTAAAACAGTGTTAACAAGAAAGTTTATAGCACTGAACACCCACACAGAAAAGTTAGAAAGATCTTGAATTAACAACCTAACACCACAGTCAGAGAACTAAGAAAACATGAACAAATAAACAGCAGAGCTAACAGAAGAAAGAAAATAACCAAAATCAGAGCTGAACAAATAAAATTGACATGTGAAAAATCATACAAATGAGTAATCAAACCAAAAGTTAGTTTTTTGAAAGAATAAATAAGATAGACCACTAGCTAGACTAATAAAGAAAAAAAGAAAAGATCCAAATAAACATAATTAGAAATGACAAAGAAAACATTACCATCAATCCCACAGAAATACAAGAAAATCCTCAGACTATCATGAATATCTCTATGCACACAAACTGGAAAATCTAGAATAAATAGATAAACATACAGTCTTCCCAAATTGAACCAGGAAGAACTGAAACCATGAATAGATAAATAATGAGTTCTAATATTGAATCAGTAATAAAAAGTCTACCAACCAGAAAAACCCCTGGGCCAGATGGATTCACAGCCAAATTCTACCAGATATATAAAGAAGAGCTGGTGCCAATCCTACTGAAACTATTCCCCAAAAAATCGAGGAGGATGGACTCCTCCCTAACTCACACTATGAGGCCAGCATCATTCTGATATTAAAACCTGGCAGAGACACAATGAAAAAAGAAAATATAGGCCAATATTTCTGATGAATATAGATGCGGAAATCCTTAACAAAATATTAGCAAACCAAATCCAGCAGCACATCAAAAAGCTAATCCACTACAATCAAATATGCTTTATTCCTGGGATATAAGGTTGGTTTAACATATGCACATCAATAAATGTGACTCATCACATAAACTGAACTAAAAACAAAAATCACATGATATCTCAATAGATGCAGAAAAGGCTTTCAATAAAATTCAACAGCCCTTCAGGTTAAAAACCTTTAACAAAGTAGGCATCAAGGAACATACTGCAATATAATAAGAACCATCCATGACAAATTTACCATCAACATCACACCAAATAGACAAAAGCTGGAGGCATTCCCCTTGAGAACCAGAACAAGACAAAAATGCCCTCTTTCACCACTCCTATTTAACATAGTATTGGAAGTCCTAGTCAGAGCAATGAGGCAAGAGAAAGAAATAAAACACATCCAAATAGAACATGAGAAAGTTAAACTATCTTTCTTCAAAGACGATACAATTTTATACCTAGAAAATCCCATAGTCTCTGCCCAAAGGCTCCTAGATCTGATAAACAACTTCAGCAAAGTTTCAGCATATAAAATCTATGTATGAAAATCAGTAGTATTTCTAAACACCAATAACATCCAGGCTGAGACCCAAATCAAGAATGCAATATCATTCACAGTAGCCTCAAAAAAAAAAAAAAAAAAAAAAAAACTTAGGAATATAGCTAACCAGGGAAGCAAAAGATCTCTACAGTGAGAATTACAAAACACAGCTGAAAGAAATCACAGATGACACAAACGGAAAGACATTCCATGCCCATGGATAGGAAGAATCAACATTGTTAAAATGGCCATACTGCCCAAAGCAGTTAACAGACTTAATGCTATTCCTATCAAACTACCAACATTTTACACAGAATTAGAAAAAAAAAAACTATTCTAAAATTCATATGGAACAAAAAATAGCCTGAATAACCAAAGCAATTCTAACCAAAAAGATCAAAGCTGGAGGTATCACACTACCCAACTTCAGACTATACTACAAGGCTACAGTAAGCAAAACAGCATGGTACTGGTACAAAACCAGACACAGACCAAGGGAACAGGAATAGAGAACCCAGAAATAAAGTTGCACACCTACAATTATCTGATCTTTGACAAAGTCAACAAAAGCAATGAGGAAAAGACTCCCTTTTCAATAAATAGTGCCAGAATAGCTGGCTATCCACAAGCAGAAGATAAAAACTGGACCCCTACCATTCACCATATACAAAAATTAACTGAAGGTGGATTAAAGACTTAAATGTAAAACCTAAAACTGTAAAACTCCTAGAAGAAAACTTAGGAAATACTCTTCTACACATTGGCTTAAGAAAAAAAAAATTACGATGAAGACCCCAAAAGCAAATGTAATGAAATAAAAAGTATACAAATGGAATCTAATTAAACTAAAGAGTTTCTTCACAGCAAAAGAAACTCTCAACAGAGCAAACGGACAACCTACAGAATGCGAGAAAATATTTGGAAACTATGGATCTTACAAAGGTCTAATATCAAGAATCTAGAAGAAACTTAAACAAATTGACATGTAAAAAACAACCCCATTTAAACATGGGCAAAGGACATGAGCAGATACCTCTCAAAAGAAGATATACATACAGCCAATGAGCATATGAAAAAATGCTCAACATCACTAATCATTAGAGAAGTGCAAATCAAAACCACAATGAGATACCATCTCACATCAATCAGATTGGTTATTATTAAAGAGTCCAAAAATAACAGACACTGGTGAGGCCGCAGAGAAAAGGGAATGCTTATACACTACTGGTGGAAATTTAAATTAGTTTAGCCCCTGTTGAAAGCAGTTTGAAGCTTCTCAAAGAACTTAAAACAGATCTACCATTCTACCCAGTAATCTCATTACTGAGTATATAACCAAAGACATATACCCAAAGGCATATAAATCATTCTAACACAAAGACACATGCACATGTATGTTCATTGCCAACACTGTTACAATAGCAGAGACATGGAATTAACCTAGGTGTCCATCAACAGTGGACTGGATAAAGAAAATGTGGTACATACATACCTTGAAATATTACACAGCCATTTAAAAAAAAAAGAACGAAATCACGTCCTTTGCAGCAACATGGATGGAGCTGGAGGCCATTATCCTAAGCAAATTAATGCAGGAACAGAAAAGCAAATACTACCTGTTCTCACCTGTAAATGGGAGCTAAACATTGAGTACACATGGACACAAAGAAGGGAACATCAGACACTGGAGCCTACTTGAGGGTGAAAAGTGGGAGGAGGGTGAGGATCAAAAAACTGCCTATCAGGTGCTATACTCATTACCTGGGTGGTGAAATCATCTGTACAACACACCCTCACAACATGCAATTTATCCATGTAACAAACCTGCACATGTACCCCTTAAACCTAAAATAAAAGTTGGAAAGAAAAAAAAAGTAGCATTGTTTTTTTTTTAAAAAAAGTCCCATCTCTTTGGCCCCCACTACTATCTCCATTGATCCCATTCTCATCTCTCAAGTTGTCTTTTATAAACAGATCTTCTTTATATTCAGTTACCTTTACATATGTAGATATATAAATATATAGCTCTATTTTTAACTTTAATAGGATCATTCTATAATATGATTTAGCTCACAAATTTAGTTTTTTGTTTTTTTTTTTTTTAAAAAAAACTTAATATATCAGAGCTTTTCCTGTTTCAGTACATAGAGAGTAACAGTCTTTTTAAACTGCTACCATGTATTCTTAAATTTGGTGGTAACACTGTGATTTGATCATTCTTTTACTGATGAATATTTAGACTGTTTCTCTTTTTTTGTATTACCAAGAAAAAATGTTGCAGTAAAAACATTCTTGTACTAACATCTTGTGCCCATAATTTTTTAGAATACAGATAACTGTAAGAGGAATTGCTAAGTCACACATTAGATGCATTTCTAAATTTGATAGATTGTGCCAAATTATCCTTCCCAAAAGCTGTATCAATTTATTTCCCCACCTACAATGTTTGAGATTTTTCTATTATTGAACTATGCCTGCATTCTTAGAAAAACCCTGATATCACATTGTTCTTTTGTTGTTCTATTGATTTTGATTTGTTAGTATTTTACTTGGGATTCTTGGAACCATATTCACATCTGCGATTTTAGTAGATTTCTGCCACAAGTTTTGATACCAATTTATGCTACTTTGGCAAAATTAAGTGAATCATGCTCCATTTTTTCCTATGCTCTGGAACAGTCTAAACCACATAGCAATTATGTGCTCCATGAAGTTCTCATGAAATTAGCTTGTAAAATCTAGACACATTTTGGGAGAGCTTTGACAACTTTTAAATTTTCTTCTAAGATCATGAGTATGTTTATATTCTCTTCTTCTCTAATAAATTTTGTTTGTTTATGTTTTATTAGGAAATCATTCATTTTACCCAGATTTCACAACTTTTAGCACAGAGTTCAACATAATCTACAAAATAAAACCTGTAAATCTCCCCTTTACTTGTCATTATATTCTGTCCTCATTTCAATTGTTTGTTTTTTCCTCTTATCTTGACTAGCTTTGCAGATGTTTCTCTTTTTTTTTTTTTTTCTGGTATTTTAAAGAACTATCTCTTTGGTTTATTTTTCAAATTCATTTATCTTCTCTCCTCTAACCACTCATTTCCGCTTTAGTTTTAATCAATTTCTTCTATTTTCCCAGTCATATTCTCTTGGCTCTCTTTTTAACTTCTAGTTGAAAATTTCTATTCTTTTTTCTTGTCTAATTATAAAAGCCCTTAAAACCTCTAGTTGTTCTGTGTGTACAACCTTGGCCTTCTCATTTATATAACGTTCTTGTTGTCACTGTTTCTGTATAATCTGTAATTATAGTTTTGATTTCTCTTTAAAAGTTATGTAGGAGTGTGTTGGGCTTTTATTATTTTTAAAGTTTTGGCATTAATGCTCAGTTTCTCTGCACTGTGTTCCAAGATTATGGCCTGCATGATTTCTTGTCCTTGGAACATATTAAAATTTTTCTTGTGGCTTAATAACTGATCACTATTATTAAACATTTCATGGACCTGAGAGAGAAGATAAATTCATTGCAGAGAACAAAGTGTGAAATGTATCTGGAGTTGGGAAAAATATTTTGATATAAACTGATTCAAGTAAGTCAATTGCTGAATGGAATTTTTAACTCAAAGCACACATAAAGCATTTTTTATTGAAAAGGACAGACTTTGTTGAGATTTTAGCAGAAGGCAAAGGAGAAAGACAAGGGGGAGGAAGAGGAGGCAGAGAGAAAGAAGAGAGGAAGGAAGTCAGTTTGCTTAGAATTCCAGAAACTAGGATTTAAATATCATCAGCCAATCTTAAAGGACTACCCACAGAGATTTGTACTATGAACTACAGACTTCAGAGGACCCAAAAAATGATGTAAAGGCCATTTTTCATACTCAAAGAAATAAGTGCATAAGGCAGGAAGAAGACTTGGAGAAAGGTAAGAAGTTTAGATGCAGGTGAGTGTTTCTGAATGGGGGCTCTGGTCCTGCTCCCTCCTAATGTTGAAACTTGGAAAGGGGAAGGAAGGACTTAGGTTTAAGGATCTGAAGAAAGCCCTGCCTCTCCCCTGGAGCCCTAGGAGGAAGAAAACCCTCCAAGTGTCCTATGCCAACATGAAGTAACAAGCATGGAGTAGAAACAGTGGCAGGGCTGACCTAGACAAAGAGAGGACCCACTGTTTCTCAGATGACAGCTGAGAGGGAGTGGAAGAGTTCACCAGGGCAAGGGGCACAGCGACCTGAATTGGAGGGCCCAAGTCACAGACAGACCTCAAGGGATCCGCCAGAACTGAGGAGAAGCCCAAAACTCCCAGAGACCCTTAGGCACAAGTCAAGCCAAGAAAATGGACCAGCTGTGACCTCTGGCCACCAAGGAAAGAGCCCACTACCAGAGGCCAAGCAGGACAAGGCTGTTCAGCAGAGGCCAGCCTTGTTTCATGCAGCCCACAGACAAAATACCCATCCCTAAGGCCATGAGGTCATCTGAACCTCTTAAACCCAAAGAAACCCAGAGGAATAGGAGAACAACCCTGAAAGATGCAAATTTTCTTCACATTTTTCATACCTCTGAAATGGGGCTAAGAATTACAATCAGTGGCCTCTTACAGTAGCATTTAGTTGGCCAGTTTGTACTGGTGATATCGTAGCCATTGTCTATTTAATGTGGAAGGTCAAACGTATCAGCTTCAAAACTTGCCAGATGAGCAGGTGTCAGCAACTTTGGATAAAATTCCAAAGCAATAAAGAAGCAGTCATTAACTTTAGGAATAAAATGGTTGTAGGGAGGGGTGAGAGAAACAGTCAATCAAACATTCCCCAAACAGGAGTCAAAAGTAGGTGTTACAGATTGGGCTTCCCAGGAAGCAGACTCTGAAATGGATATAACTATGCCAGAGGTTTATTAGGGGATGCTCTTAGGTTCACCACTGGTGGAAGGAAGCAGGATTGGACAGAAGAAAAAATTGAGTTGTGACACAGTCACAATAAAGGCCTCAGCCCAACTCATGAGGCACTCTGAAGCTGGGATGATCCTTTCCACTAGTTCCTATTTGGGATAAGGGACCAGGCCTTTATACCCATGTGTTGGCCAGTTTTGGGAAGGAAGCACAACCTTGGATGAGGTGGCCCTCTTCAAAGGGCCCTCTTCAAAGGTCCAGTCTCCAAAGGGGTCTGACAGGTAAAGGCTCTCTGCCAGCAGCACTCCCAGCATCAGAGAGAATGCATGCTTCATTGCTGAAGGAGAATCTGGGTGGCACATGATAGCTCCCACCACAGAAGGCTGGCAGCACCTCACTGAAAATCCAGCTTAATAAGAACACAGAACCAATGGCTTTTAGGTTTTTTAATGGATTGTTTTAAGAAATGCTGAGTCACCAAACCTTCTGATGGCAAGGAGGATAACATTATGTAGAAAAGACAACATGAATGACGCAGTAAAAAGGTGTTACAGAACAACGGGACTCTGAATGTGGAGGAGTCTTAGAAATCCTTAACCAATTTATTTTGCTTATATTTCTCTTTGTCCATATGCATGAGAGCTGTATATGAAAAACATTCTGTGACTAATCATGTCTAAAAGAGTTTTTTAATAAATATAAAAATTATAAGTGATTTTAAAAAGCACAAGAAATCTGAGATTTTCTTCCAAGCTTCTGATACCTACCCCTTTTGCAAGTTCTGAGGCTTGATGTCCACATGTGTACAGGCAACAACAACTACATCATGATGGCAACCACTTTATGACCACCACCCATCGCAATTCACATCACCGTATTTAGAATATTAAAATGTGAAAAAATGTGTGTCTTATACATTAACGAAACACAGTACCTATACAGCAACCTATATAAAGTTCCACCTTAAAATTAATGACAACCTTAGATTTCTGTAAAGTTTTTCATGAAGTATAAACTTTGTGCATACAGAAAAGTGTACATATCATTAGCATGTGGATCAATAAACTTTCAAAATTCAACCCACATGTAATCAACCACTCAGACCCAGAAACAGAACATGAGCAGCACCCAGAATCCCCATCATGGCCACTTTTAATCACAACGTCCCATAACCATTCTCCTGGCTCCTCACAGCACGGATTCATTTTTCCTGGATTATAACTTTATAGTAATGGAGTTGTACAATGTGTACTCTTTTGAGTCTGGTTTAATTTGGGGGTCAACATTACATGTGAGATTCAGCCACATTTTTGCATATGTTTGTAGTTTGTTTGTTCTGGTTGTTTTAATGTATTCCGTTCTGTGAATATACCACAATTTATCCATTCTACTATTGGTAGACATTTGGATACTTTGCAGTTTTTTTACTACAGTTGATCCTTAAAGAATACACGTTTAAACTGCAGAGATTCACTTTTTTTTTCCAATAAATGTTATACTGAGTGCGTCCGCCTCCCATTCCACCTCCTCTACCTCTTCCACCTTTGCCTCCCCTGAGACAGCAAGACCAATCCCTTTTCTTTCTCCTCTTCCTCAGAGAATAAAGATGAAGGCCTTTCTGATGGTGGCCTTCCATTTCATGAATAGGAACCATTTTCTCCTCCTCATGATTTTCTTAATGACATTATCTTTCCTCTAGCTTATGTTATTGTAAGAACACAGTATATGATACATATAACATAAAAAATATGGGCGAATCAACCATTTATGTTGTTGATAAGGCTTCTGGTCAACAGTAGGCTATTAGTAGCTATGTACTAGAGAATCAAAGGTTATACATGGATTCTGAACTGCATGGGGGGTTGGCACTCCTAACCCCCATGTTGTTCAGGGGTCCACTGTATCACGAATAGAGCTGTGTCTTAGTCTGCTTTGGCTACTATAACAAAATACCATAGATAGGGTGGCTTGAACAACAGGAATTTATTTTTCATTGTTCTGGATGCTAGAAATTCAAGAGGAGGGTGCCAGCACGATTGGGTTCTAGTGAAGGCTCTCTTCCTTGCTTGCAAGTGGCCACCTTCTCACTGTGTCCTCACAGGGTAGAAAGAGTGAGAGCAAGCTCTCTATGTCTCTTCATAAGGGCACTAGTCCCATTATGAAGGCCCTACCCCCACAACTTCACCTAAACCCGATTACCTCTCAAGGGCCCCATCTCCAAATACCATCACGTTGAGCATACAAATTTCAGGACACAAAACAGTCCATAGCATGAGCTGCTATGAGCAACTTTCTGATGGATACATACCTAGAAGTAAATGGCTGGGTCATAGGGAATTCAAATGTTCACCTTTAGTAAATATTCTTGAATACTTTTCTGAACTAGTTGTACCAATTTGCATACCTATGAGGTATAGTGCACTTGAATTCCATTTGCTCCACATCCTTGAACTACAACTTAGATTTGAAAAAACATAGTACTTACTTCAAAGAAATTGAGTTATCAACATTCCAAAAGTAGCTAGGTTATTGTGTAAGTTGAGTCTTTGGGAAGAAGATGCTGAGACAATGTTTAAAAGTGTAAGGGGGCCAGGCGCGGTGGCTCACGCCTGTAATCCCAGCACTTTGGGAGGTCCAGGTGGGCAGATCACAAGGTCAGGAGATCGAGACCATCCTGGCTAACACGGTGAAACCCCATATCTACTAAGAGTACAAAAAATTAGCCAGGTGTGGTGGTGGACGCCTGTAGTTCCAGCTAATTGGGAGGCTGAGGCAGGAGAATGGCATGAACCCAGGAGGAGGAGCTTGCAGTGAGCCAATATCGCACCACTGTACTCCAGCCTGGATGATAGAGCCAGACTCCGCCTCAAAAAAAAAAAAAAAAAAGTGTAAGGGATTTATTGGAGGGCAATGCCTGTAAAAGATTTTTAAAAGGAAAGAAAGATTGCCAATGAAAGTTTTTAGACTGTGATAAAGACCTTAAAAGAAAGAAGAGAGGAAGCAAAATTGGGCAGAAGGAGTCTCAGATCATAGCGCACATCTGCCAACATCTTAGCCAACCCAGTGGAAACTAAGATTGCCTATCGGAGGAATCCTATGTTGGGCAGAAATGGCAAGACCCTAAAACCTCCTGCCCTATTTAGTCATTGGCTAGGACCTTCCAAGAATGTTGTCTAGACTTAACAGAGGCAAATCCGAAGGTACTGACAGCTGGAGGCTGTCAGCTAACTGACCTCCTGACAGCTGGATGGCAAATTCTCTCATGAAGGAAGATCTGGGCATCACGCCTCCATGACTGCCACAGTGCTCCCCTTGTGCCATGTGATTCCACTTTCATAGATGCTTACAGAGCAGCTCTTCCTAGGTTTCAAAGGGCCTCACTTCTTACTGGAAAACTTAGAAGACAGAGGTTCATGGGATGACCTACAGCCCACTCCCTGTTGGTCCTGGAGTCACAACTAGTATTCATCAACTCCTTTGTCCCCTGTCCATTCTCAATTTCTCTCATTCTCAGCTACTACTCCAGCTGGTCTGGGTGACTCACCTGGTAGCATGAACCAAATCCTCACTCTTGAGGAGTCTGAGTCCCTGGTAATCACACCCTTATGAGGCTGGACTAGCTGCACTTGTCCTTCTGTAGTCATAATTGACCAGGTGATGCTACCTCACTTCCACATGTATTTCCCCATCCCCACCGTATAACATAGCCCTACCTCCTCCTTTTTATTAAGTCAATTAGCCCTGTCAACACAATGACTCCTTTTCTTGCCTGTTGGTCCCTGATCACAAGGAATTCAAAAATGCCTATATTTTAGTATGTAGTTCAATTCTTCTTTGACATGTCCTCTGGAGAGAGTGTTCTACCTTTGGGACCAGTACCACTTACACTGCAGACCCCAATGTTGTGGGCCAGGGAAGCATAAAGCCACACAATAGGTCACTGGGATTGATGCTTAGGACCACTCCTGCTTCTACCCCTTGATTATCCATGTATTTTTCCTGCAGGGGACACAGAGTCAAGTAGGGGTGTCTGATTCAGTGCTTAAATCATGTCTTAGAGGAAGGCACCCACACCCCATTCTCAGACTATTGCCTCAAGCTCCACCAGAACATTTCAATGCTCTATCAAGTGCCAGCTTCTGGATCGTATGGTAAGTGATACAATCAATGGATACCATGATCATGGGCCCGCTGCTGTAGCTCCTTCACTGTGAAATGGTTATCCTGATCAGATACTATGTGTTGTGGGATCCCAGTTTCTCCATAAGCCACTGGATAATATGCTGGATGAGGCTCTGCAGACACGAAAAGCAGACCCACACCCAAAACAGGTGTCTACTGCTATGACAACAAATTGCCACCAAGTGATCAATTGGTCTCCCCAAAAAGTAGTGCCATATTTGGGGCTCAGCATTGGTCTCTGGTACTGGCAGGTTAGACATTCAGAAGGGGCAATAGCTATGTCAGTCTTTTTAAGTGGTAGCCCATGCAGTTGCGTTCATGTGGCACCTCTATCTCTGCTACCATGACCACTCTATTCATGGGTCCATTTGATAATCTATGATGCCAGTTCTGGAGGAACCAACGATGAATGCTGACTAATGTAAACTGGCTGAGCATTCTGTCTATTTGGATATCCAATGTCATTTCTGTGATACATGCTTTATAATGGACATCAACATGTCACACAAAAATCTTTACACTTTATGCCCATTTCCACAGATCTGTCCACATGCCTCTACTCCAGATCTCCTCATCTCCAAGTACCCAGTCATTTTCTTTCTAGATCTCTAACCAGTCCATTAAATCATTGGCCATTTCCCATGAGTATATATATGTTCTTATCTTGGCCACTTGTCTTTCCATGCAAAGTAGACGACCAGATGCATTACTTGCAGCTCCACCCATCAACAGTATTTTTCTTCTCTACTTTATTTAGAGCCCATCCTGAGTGTGGTGGTTAATATAGTGGCTGTTCATTTTCAGCCTGTATTTGTATACTGAGCCAACCCAAATATAAACCAAGCTAAGGCTTTTTTCTTTTCCTTAGCTGGTCCTATGGGATCCTACATATGGTCACAGATGTAAGCGGAGGGAGGGGTGCTGATGCAGTTGTGATGGGTGACATGAGGACTGTTGCTCCCTGCCCATGCAGCTTCTCATGCCCTCTAGTCTTGCTTAGGCTCAGTTCCAGTTGTACCTTTTCCATCTCACAATGGATTGCTACTTGGCTTACCCAGATCTATGACTTGGCAAATCTAACAGTTTTCTATGGGAAACTTAATTCCATGTCACAATCAGAGCCCACAGGAGTTACTCAGTGGGAACCAGATTTTCTCCTTCTTTGCATTTATAATTATAGCATTTTAAAAGATGTACCAGGGCTCCAGGCTCCCAGAAGAAGCAGAAACAATGGGGATGGCGGAAGTTTGGCTATAAGGGATTTATGATGATGAGAACCTAGAATTTGGGGAGCAACTTCTATGGCAAGACAGACTGGTTCCAAGCAGAAATAATACCTCTTCAGGGACAGAGGTGGAGGCAGAGAAATTCCTAAAGTTAACGCTTGACTCAAGTGGGAGTGTTTATAAACAGTGAGGTGCATATTTTGGGCACTTATATGCTTAAGGTTCCTTGAATACAACTTTTTTTACACCTTTTATTTGCATCTTTTATTAAGCCGAGAAGTGAGATAAAGCACAACTGAAAGTGGAGACTGACTGCCTGTATTTGATTATGTAATGGATTAAATACAGTCATCAATTCTTTGCCCCTCCTTTCACTGAGAGGTAGAATCCCCTCCCCTTGAATATAGGCTGGCTCTGGTCCGGTTTTGACCAATCGAATATGGTGAAAATGTTACTCTGTGCAAGTTCCATAGCTGCACCTTAAGACCATCATGCTGTGAGGGAGCTCAAGTCCCTGGAGAAAGCGAGGCCATACGGAGGAACGCAAGAACACAGAAGCACCAGAGATGCGCATGAGGCCAAACTTAGAACTCAGCCCGGCCACCAGCTGAATGCAGCCAAATGAATGATCCCAGCTGATGTCACCTGGAGCAGAAAGACCACCCAGCCAAGCCCTGAATTTGTGACCTACAGAATTGTAAGCCGATTAAATGGATTCTAAAGTCCCAAACCATGGAATCGCAGGCAAATTAAATGGTTGTTATCTTAACCAAGTTAAGTTTTGGGGTAATTTATTATGCAACAGATAACTACTGAAGGTTATTATAGTGTTAGTGATAGAAGACCTTATGGAAACTAATCTCGATAATGACTTATAACCCCCTTAGATAAATTAAAAATAAAATCAGCAGTCTGAGTGAGAAGTAGTAGCAGAGAGGGAATTCAGAGACAACGACTCAGTTAGTCTGTCTCTTTTAAAAACAGGAGTTTTCTATTTGGTTTCCCAGGGCTCCCTGTTATAAAGGGGGCACTGGCTTTATTAATAGAGCAGCTCACATGAATAAGCCAATGTTTCTATATTCCTTCTCTTCAACTGCACCTCCCTCTCCCTGTCTCCACCAACACCACCACCAATTCCTTGCTTGAGAGTTATTCTGTAAGTTTTGACACATGAATATAATATCATGCAAACAACAGGGCATTTTCAAGACAATGCATTCAACTGAAAAACCACATTTTAGAGTTTTCACGTGGCTTTCTTGACCTTGATGAAAAGGTAAATGCAGAAAATTCCAATGCTATCTATCTATTTGGCTCTGCAGTGAACTCCCTGGAACTTTCTCCCCTGAGTCCCATTGTCAATGAAAGGGAAGCAAGGATTAGGTGATGAATGTGGCTTCTAGCATAGAGGAAACTGATGTCTACTCCCAAATGCCTCAATAATGTTTGTGACTTAGAGTCAGCCTCAGATTACTTGTCTTAAATGGAATACACTTCATTAAACAAATATTTATTGAGTTCCTATTATATGCCATGCACTATTCTAGACAAAACAGGCACAAAAGAAAAAAAATTATGTCCTCTTCCTGCTTGTATTTCTACTTGGGAGGGACAAAGTATAAATATGATAAATATATAAATTATATGTTATGCTAGAAGATGATGCATTCTATGGAAATAATAGAACAGGGTGAGAAGGAACAGCAATAGAGAGGAAGAAGGCAGTTTGCAGCACTGCATAGTACCATATGTGCCAGGGTGGACCTCGCTGAGAAGGTGATGTTTGCACAGACATGAAGGAGGTGAGCAAGTGAGCCACTTGGATATCTGGGGGAAAGTGTCTTTGGCAGATAGAACAATGAGGGGAAAGGCCCTGAGGTGAGAGGTGCCTGATAAGTTCACAGAACAACAAGATTATTGTGTCTGCTGAGGAGTGAGGGAGGGAGTGAATAGTAGCAAATCAGATATATAAAGGGCTGGGGGGATAGGAGCTGATTATGTAGAGCCTTTAGCCATTGGAAGGCTTTGCCTTTACCTCTGGTGGAAGGGAGAGCCACTGGAGAGTTCTGAGCAAAAGAATGGCATATTCTGATTTACCTTTTAACAGAACCCCTCTAGCCTCTGAATTAAGAACAGATTTGAGGCTGGCTGCAGTGGCTTACACCTGTAATCCCAGCACTTTGGGAGGCCACAGTGGGCAGATCACAAGGTCAGGAGTTCAAGACCAGCCTGACCAACATGGTGAAACCCCGTCTCTACTAAAACTATAAAAATTAGCCAGGCATGGTGGTGTGCACCTATAATCCCAGCTACTCAGGAGGCTGAGGCAGGAGAATCACTTGAACCCGGGAGGCAGAAGGTTGCAGTGAGCCGAGATCGTGCCACTGCACTCCAGCCTAGGTGACAGAGTGAGGCTCAAATAAATAAATAAATAAATAGATTTGCAGGGGGCAAGGACAAAAGCAGAGTCTAGTTCAACAGTCCAGGGAAGAGATAATGATCTAGGCTTGATTTCTTTTTCTTATTTTGGGCTCTCTCAAGTCAATGGCAAATAAAAATAAAACTTGAGGGAAAGGACAAGGGAAAGGTAAATTATTTTTCCCATTTTGTTTGACATGTCTACCCTGTGCTGGGCTGTGGCTGGAGGCTGGACAGGTCCCAGCTGACCTTTCTTGGGGGTTATGACTGATGGGACAGAGGTAGTGAGGGAGAAAAGACAACTGTTTGCTTGCTTCCAAGCTTATTTGTTGGCAACTGCTCATCTTAGAGAAGTGGCTGGCTGGCTGAGGGAAATCTGATCCTTGGCTGGATGTGTATTTTGGGGAGATGGGTGATTGTGCACTTTTTGAACAGGAGACTAAGCCAGTCAATAATGACTGGGTTTTAAAGACTGAAAATACTTCCCGACTTAGAGGACTGGTATCCAGATCCCTCCAAAAAGATGTGGGGAGGAGCCTGCAGCCAGGGCACACAGGAGGATGCATGGGCTGGAAGGAGAGTAAGTTCTCCTGGGCTTTTGATGTTCCATTGTCACTTCCCTCACATATGATGCACGGAAAATCCATTGCCTGCCACATTCAAGGAAGTATTCAATGAATGTTATAAAGGAAACAGGAAGGATTGTCCGCTGTGCATCACCCAAGACACACATCAAATACCACGAATGATATGATTGCCAGGCGACTTATCTTATTCCTCTAAACACACGGAATCCCCAGACAAATCTACTCCATCAAGGGCTTTTATGGGTTGTGGTTTTGGAAATCAAAGCTTGCTGTATTTTATACAGACCTTTAGGAACCCTAAGAAGATTTAAATTTTAAAAGATGATGTATAGTACTGACCATTGTGCCTTTTCTAAGTATGCGACTTCCTCCTTTTCTTTTTCTCTTCCCCACCCACTGCCTTCAAGACTCTCACTGTTTCTTTTAACCAACACCTTTTGGGTACCTCCTATGTACCAAGCATGGAACTCAGCTCCAGATGTTCACAATTGAGTAATTCAAAGCCCCTGCCCTTCAGCTGTATTTGTTCTAGGAGGTAGAGTGAATTTCTCAGAACCCTAATACATTGTGAACAAGGGCTAAGACAAAGAACCCCAGAGAAGGGATAGATTCGTCCCTGAATTGGGTCTTGGAGGGTGAGATAAAGAGGAAAGTATATTTGTGGCAGAGTAAATAACAGCTCATAGTTACAACTGGCTCTCCCTCCCAAAATGTGTGCATATGCATATATATTTTTGTAAATTATGCTGATGGAATGTGTATACAATTTACGAAAATAATGAAATATATAATACTCATTATTGCAAATTCCATTTCACCAATTAATTCTCACAAAATGCTTTCAATGATTTTGCTGAACTCTTGTATCCATAGCCAATCTATGGTTGCAACTGACAAATGAGCGTAGCTGTGACAGATATGTTGGTTGATGTTTTTGTTCACATAAATAAGATAAAAATGAGACAAAAATGTATGTCAGAACTTCACTCATTGGTCAATGACGTGAGTAACTACAACTAGTTTGCTGAATCAGGTAATAGTCATAAATACTGGAAGAATATTTTCTCAAATTTTTGTGTTGTTCTCAAATTTTGTTTAATTTCTCAAATTAGGTTGGTGCAAGTGATTGCGGTTTTTGCCATTACTTTTAATTACTGATATTTTCCCCGTCATTTTTTAAGTCTAAACAATCAACAAAACAATAAACCAGGTTTGAATTTGTAGCATTTGCTGATTTCTGTGGTGTAAATACTCCCAACATGAACAATTTCAAGCCACCAATGTGACAGGAGATACACAGTAGCAAGTTATCATTCAGTAGCTCCAACATACAGGCACAACAGACGCGAATAACTTCAAGAGCATAAATAAGAGTAAAATACTTAGAATATGATAAGTTGAATTTATTGCCTTTGTTTTTAAGCATAAGGTAATATAAATGATTTTTAATAATGGCTGTGTTTAATAGCTGTCTTGCAAAATCCCTGCAAATTGAACAATTAAGCTCTCATGAGCCTGTCCAAGCCATCGTCAGCACACTACTGGTCCTAGTGCACAGTGAGAATTCAATAAATAACACATACCTATTGGGTATTATGCTTATCACTTGGGTGATGAAATAATCTGTACACCAAACCCCCATCACATGCAGTTTACCTGTATAACAAACCTGCACGTGTAACCCTCAACCTAAAATAAAAGTCTTTTAAAAAAGAATTCAGTAAATGACAGTTGACTTTTTTTCTTTTATTAAGGAACAAAAAATTAGAAATGGATTAGCCAAGGTGGATAAAACAATGATTGGCATGAGTGCATGAAGAAAGGGTTTTCCAGAAAGCACGGTCATGTTTGCCCCTCCTCTGCCTGAGTGCTTTCAGTGTCATTTTCCTCTGGAAGTGTCAGGCCTTCTTTTCACTGTGAAGGAGAAAAGGCACCGTGGAATGACCCACATGTGTCAGTCTCCCTCCTGAGCAGGCTGAGCATGATGGGCCTCCCCACAGAGCAGATAATGTTCCCACTTTGTGCGGAGACAATGCTGTTCACCCCTGCCTGACCTCTCACACTGTGTCAAGTGACACCAATAGATTGTCTCCAGTGGTGCAGCCATCTCCATGCCCAGCAAGATCTGGAAATGTTTGTGACTTTGCCACAAAGGTGCTTCTAAGGTGTCAGTCAGGAAAACACTCCCTCCTGAAATTTATGTGACAAAACCCATGGAGAGTAAGCTGCTAATATTGAAATACAAAATCTATATGCTCCCTGGCAGAAGCTTGGGTTCTGAAATACACCTCACCATCTCTGTGAGCTGGTGCTTAACTCCCCAAGACACTTCCCCCAAGCACCAATGTGCTTGCTCTCAGGACAGCAAAGGAGCAAAGTATTTCAAGTGATGGTCCAATGGTCTTGGTAAAATGTGCCAGTATCTTTCACTTGGAAGCCTCAGCAAGCCTTTCTTTGCCTACAAGCTGGATGATGGGAACAGGTAAAGAGAAACAGAGAGCGTTCAGGAGAAGGCATGCCCCCAAGCTAGGTTGTTAAATATGAATTCTAAATTTCTCTTCAAAGAATTAATATATCAGTATGTTCAATTCTTTGCCTTCTACTTTTAAACTTAACTTCCTCATAAAGCAACCTTTTCAATTACCTACTCCACCCTGACTCATTCCAATCACCTGCTCCACTCTGACTCATTCTCCACCCTGCACCACCATTTTTTCCTGCCAAAGCACTCACCCCTTCATTCTCTTTAAATCAGCCAATCGGAATTAGTTTAGCCTGTGGGGTCTAACCCTAGCCAATAGGGGAACAACACAGCAGCAAGGGCCACGTGCATCAGGGCTAAGAACCCCTTTCCCTCCCTTGTCCAGATGCATGCTCACCATTGCTCCATCTGTAAGGGCACACCCTTCTATAGAAGTACCTTGCCTTGCTGAGAATTAAGAGAAAAATTTATATTCGAATGCTATTTCTTTTGCGGCACTGAAATCTGGGGGCTCATTCAGGATTATGTTCTCCTCGGGGGCAGTCTCTGGTTCTCTCTGGTGTGCACCCAGCCCCCTGTGGCGTTCTCAGCGGGGAGAAATCAGAATCCACCCAGTGCCAGGAATAACCCGCACTCTCAGCAATGCAAAAAAACAAAAAACAAAAAACAAACCAAAAAAAAACAAAAACAAAAAAAAAACAAAACAAAAACTGGCCAGCAACCTAGCTTAAAGGATCCTTACATACTGCGGCAATGACTCTGTGCACAGACCAAGGAAGGAGAAACCGTGAGAGCCAGTAAAGTATTTCCTTGGTGGTCAGAACCAAGGTAAGAAAGTCACAACAGGGGCAGTGAAGTACTCCTTGGTTGGGGTGGCTTAGAGGTTAAAAAGCAGCAAGACATCCCCGTTGTGGGGGACTGAACCTCACACAAACGTCCAGTAGTAGAAAAGCCAAGAAATTTCCAGTGGGGAAATTGAGCCTCACCCCAAAAGGCAAGAAATTTCCAGTGGGGAAACTTAGTGTCACCCCAAAAGGTGAGAAATTTCCAGTAAGGGAAATTGAACCTTGAACCTTACCCCAAAACTATCAAGATGGGAAATACCCCAAGCACAATAGAGGGCAAGGGGATAAAGACGGTAACAAAGATATCGCCCCAGATAGCCCCCTAGGTCTCATGCTAAAACACTGGAAGGATAATGAAAGGACTAAACATAGGAAAAAGCAACAAATGATAAAATATTGTTGTTTTATTTGGACTCAGGGACCCATTCTCAGACCCTCAATCTTCTGGCCAAAGTTTGGGTCGAACGAGGATGTAATGTGTTAGCTTCTAATCTGATATGTTAATGATAGAAGTTCACTGTCTCAAGAAGAACTAGGTTATGCCCTTTGTTGGAGGCAAGGACCTGCCCTCCTTCCTCCCTTAAAAACAAATAGTGAAGAACCTAATCTGGCACCTCAAAATGAAAAGTCAGAGGAGCCAGCTCTCATGCCTAAAGATTCCAGTGCATGGAATCCCCTAGACTATCTTCTGTTCAGTGTCCCCAATCTCTCCCCTCAGACAGCCACTGCCGCCTCAGATTCCATTCCAAATTCCCCCTCTACTCACGTTATCCCTCTCCTTATAACCCTGACTCTTGGGAATTACCATCTCACCAGCCTGTTCTCTCCCAACTTAAATACCCCTCTCTAAAAGGACTCCAGTGTGAGGTAGAACAATGTAAAAAAGATATTCAGAATTTCGCCTTTCCCTCTGTACCTAAGAGGTCAGCCCTGACCCTCTTCCGTTTGAAAGAGGCACCACAAGGGGGTGGGCGGAGCGGGGGGCGGGTATTGGCTTTGTAAATGCTCCCCTAACCAGTTCAGAAGTCCAGAATTTTAAAAAGGAGTTTAAACCACAACTAGATGACCCTAACAGAGTGGCAGATCAACTTGACCAATTCTTAGGACCTCAGTTATACACTTAGGTCGAGTTAATGTCCATCTTGGACATCCTCTTTTCAGGGGAAGAAAGGAATATGATTCATAGGTCTGCTATGTTAGTTTGGGAATGTGAGCACCCTCCTGGTGAAAACTTGCCTACTGCGGACCAGAAATTCCCCACCCGAGACCCCCAGTGGGACAATAACAATGCAGATCACCAGGAAAATATGCAGGACCTAAGGGAGATGATAATAAAAGGAATTCGGAAATCAGTACCCCAAACCCGAAATCTTTCTAAAGCTCTTGATATACAACAGGAAAAGGATGAAGAGCCTATGAGATTCCTAGACAGACTGAGGAAGCAAATGAGGCAATATGCGAGCCTCAATTTGGATGATGCCCTTGGGTGAGGAATGTTGAAACTCCAATTTGTCACTAAAAGTTGGCCAGACATTTCAAAAAAGTTACAAAAGATAGACAATTGGGAAGACCATCCTCTAAGTGAGCTTCTCGGGGAAGCTCAGAAAGTATATGTGGAAAGGGACAAAGAAAAACAGAAACAAAAGACAAAACTTATGTTTTCCACCTTCCAACAGACGGCTCCAAACCCAGGTACTTCTAGACAGAGCTTCCAGGGAGCCAGAAACTATAAAAGGTCTGAACCCTCTTTTAAAGGACCCCAGCCTCCATCTGGAGGACCAAGGTCCTTGTCTACCAGGCCCCCTAAAGAGTATAGGGGAGCAGGGTTAAAGAGTCCCAGAACTAAGAGGAAGGAAGTACAAGATAGGTGCTATAGATGTGGAAGAACAGGCCACTTCAAGAGAGGAGGTCCTGAACTAAGAAAGGAGAAAGAAGCCCTTCCACTCATGACTTTCCAGGAAGAATAGGGGGCTCAGGGGCTCTGTCTCTTTTATCTTGAGTCCCACCAGGAGCCCTTGATAAATCTGGAGGTGGGACCTAAACATGAGCTTATCACCTTTTTCGTCAATTCAGGGGCTGCTTGCTCCTCTGTTTGTTTCCCCCCATCTAATGTTGTCTCCTCCTCAGAGGAACTTTTCGTCTCCAGGATAAAATTTAGAGCTAAAATTTTAGAAAGCACAGAAGTTAGATACCAGGATCGCTCAGCTCATATTCAGTTCTTGTTAATCCCTGAAGCAGGAACTAATTTACTGGGGAAGGATTTAATGTTAAAGTTTGGTATAGGTCTACAAATCAGTCCAAGAGGATTCCTCACCTCATTAAACCTACTCACCACTGCAGATGAAAAATATATTAATCCTAATGTCTGGTTCAAAGAAGGAAACTGAGGGAAACTCCAAGTTCCTCCTATCCACATCAAGCTAAAAACCTCGGGAGAAGTAGTAAGAAGGAAGCAATACCCTACTCCTCTAAAAGGTAGGATAGGGTTGAAACCTATAATCAAAGGCCTTATTAAGGACGGGGTTCTCAAGTCCTGTATATCCCCTTATAACACCCCAATACTGACAGTCAAGAAATCAGATGGGTCATACTAGCTAGTACAGGACCTTAGAGCTATCAAGCAAATAGTCCAGACTACCCACCCCATTGTCCCCAATCCTTACACCATTCTTAGCAAGATTCCATATAATTATCAATGGTGTACTGTAATAGAGTTGAAGGATGATTTTCGGTTATGTCCCCTGGCTGAAGATAGCCGAGATATATTTGCTTTTGAGTTGGAGGATCCCTACTCAGGGCGGAAACAACAATATCGATGGACGGTCTTGCCCCAAGGTTTCACAGACTCCCCTAATCTTTTTGGCCAAATTTTAGAACAAGTACTAGAAAAAGTTGTCATCCCAGAACAAATATGCCTTCTTCAGTATGTGGACAATATTCTTATATCTGGTGAAGATATAGGGAAGGTAACTGACTTCTCTACATATATTCTTAACCATCTGCAGTTTGAGGGGCTACAAGTCTCAAAAAGAAAACTTCAGTATGAAGAGCCCGAAGTTAAATATTTAGGCCAGTTAATAAGTGCAGGCAAGTGACGGCCTGAATGAATTGAGGGAATCGTGTCCCTACCCTTGCCTCAAACTAAACAAGAACTCAGAAAATTTTTAAGGTTAGTTGGATACCGCCACTTATGGATTCACTCATATGCACTGCACAGTAAACTGTTGTATCAAAAGCTTGCCCAGAAGAAGCCTAACCATCTCCTGTGGACCTCTGAGGAAGCTGACCGAGTCAAGAGGCTGAAGGAAAGGCTCATAACTGCCCCTGTTTTAGCCTTACCCTCCCTAGAAAAGCCATTCCACCTTCTTGTTAATGTGGACAGTGAGTTAGATTTAGGAGTACTAACTCAAGAACACAGAGGCCGCCAGCAGCCTGTAGCCTTCCTGTCAAAGGTCTTAGACCCAGTTACTTGTGGATGGCCTCAACGCATCCAGTCCATCACAGCTATGGTAATACTAGTCGAGGAAAGCAGAAAGTTAATCTTTAGAGGAAAATTGACAGTAAGCACACCTCACCAAGTTAGAACTATCTTAATCCAAAGAGCAAGAGATGGCTTACAGACTCAAGAATCTTAAAGAATGAGGCCATCCTGTTAGAAAAAGGTGATTTAACATTAACCACTGATAATTCACTCAACCCAGCAGGTTTCCTAACATGGAATCCAAATATAAGGAGAGAACCTCATGTTTAGATTTAATTGATTACCATATAAAGGTTCAACCAGACCGAGGAGAAACCCCCTTCTGGAATGGACAGCACTTATCCATAGATGGTTCCTCCCAGGTGATTGAGGGAAAAAGACACAATGGGTATTCAGTGATTGATGGAGAAACTCTCGTAGAAATTGGGTCAGGAAAATTGCCCAACACTTGGTCTGCTCAAACATGTGAGCTGTTCGCACTCAGCCAAGCCTTAAAGTACTTACAGAACCAGGAAGGAACTATCTATACAGATTCCAGGTGTGCCTTTGGAGTGGCCCATATGTTTGGGAAAATTTGGACTGAACGAGGCCTCATTAATAGTAAAGGTCAAGACTTTGTTCACAAGGAGCTGATCACCCAAGTATTGAATATTCTTCAGTTGCCAGAAGAATAGCTATTGTCCATGTTCCCAGACACCAGAAAAGCCTTTCTTTTGAAAGTCGAGGAAATAACCTAGCAGATCAGGTAGCCAAGCAGACTGCTGTGTTTTCTGAAATGCATATTTTTCACTTAACTCCCTACCTCCCTCGGCCTACCATAATCCCCATTTTCTCTTCCACCAAAAAAGAGAAACTAATAAAAATAGGCACTAAAGAGAATTCAGAAGGAAAGTGGATACTGCCAGAACCAGAGAGAAATGTCTAAACCCCTTATTTGGGAACTCTTGTCCCAACTACATCAGGGGACCCATTGGGGGCCCCAGACCATGTATGACACAGTTCTCAGAGTTTATGATTGTATAGAAATTTATACCCTGGCCAAACAGGTTACAGATAGTTGCTTAGTATGTAAGAAAACTTTAACAGACATACTATAAAAAGATTACCTTTCAGGGGAAGGAATCCAGGCTTAAGGCCATTCCAAGGTATCCAAGTTGATTACACAGAATGCCTCCAATAGGTCATCTAAAATATTTACTAGTGATAGTAGACCACCTCACTCACTGGGTCGAAGCTATCCCCTTTTCAAATGCAACAGCCAATAATGTAGTTAAGGCCCTAATTGAAAATATAGTACCCAGGTTTGGACTAACAAAAAATATTGACTCAGACAATGGAACTCATTTCACCGCACACATTATTAAAAAGCTATCCCAAACATTAGATATTAGATGGGAACACCATACTCCCTGGTGCCCACTCTCATCAGGGAGAGTAGAAAGAAAGAATCAGACTCTAAAGAACTTCTTAACCAAATTAGTCTTGGAGACTCAATTGCCATGGACCAAGTGTCTTCCTATCGCCCTGCTGAGAATTCAAACTGCACTATGGAAAGACATTGGTCTTCCTCCTTATGAGATGCACTATGGATTACCTTATTTGCACTCCCCTGCTGATATTCCTACCTTTGAAACAAAAGATCTATTCCTTACAAATTATATGCTTGGTCTATCTTCTACTTTCTCTTCTGTTAAAACTAAAAGTCTATTAGCACAAGCACAGGCCTTGCAGTTCCCGGTGCATCAACATCAGCCTGGGGATCACGTCCTCATCAAGAGCTGGAAAGAGGAGAAGCTTGAGCCAGCCTGAGAAGGTCCTTACTTAGTGCTTGTAACTTCTGAAACTGCAGCCCACACAGCAGAGAGAGGATGGACTCACCACATCCGAGTCAAGAAAGCGCCACCCCCTCCAGTGTCATGGGCCATAGTCCCAGGGGAAAACCCTACCAAACTAAATCTAAGAAGAATTTACTCTCTTTCATCTATTCTATTACTCTTTCTTCTGTCCTCACTCTATCACTGACCATCTAGTTATTAACATAATCAAGTTAATTTTGCCTTAAACTATTGCATTTGATGCTTGCCTTGTTATACCCTGTGGGGATTTGTCAAGTCAAAGACAGCTCTCTACCTCAGAAAAGTATCTCTGTCCCTCCTGGCTCTCCTCAGATTGGGCATTAGTGAATTGGGACCTCTTAATCTGGGGAGATTTCGATAAAGACCAGGGTTAACCAGGAGTCTTGCCCCCCGATGTAGTTTTTATGCCATACTTGGTCCAATGTTCTGTGGACCACTAAAGAGTGAGGGTGGACTGCCCCAACTAGTGTTTGTAATTTCCTAAAACCATTTATTCATTTTACTAAAAGGATAGCACCCCCTCCAACTGTCAGCTAAACCAGTGCAATCCTATACAGGTTATTATTTTGAGCACCCAAAGTTCTTCCCCTTTTCTAAGCCAGTTACCTTCTTTAAGCTGGTTTTATGGTATGGGGGCTGAGGTTTCAGGGACAGACCCTATTGGATTATTTGAAATGTGTTCCTTTGATCCCCCACCACCTACACCTGCCTCTAAGCCTTTTTCCAAAACCTCTCACAACGGAACCATTGTTCCTCCTCCATCTAATGACAAGGCCAATATAGTGATGGTAGAAGTTAAAGACTTAAACTTTGGCAATTGAGACAGGATACCAACATGTAAATGCCTGGTTGGAATGGATCAAATATTCTGTCCACACGTTAAACAAAAGCAATTGTTTTGCTTGTGCACACGGCAGGCCCGAGGCCCAGATTGTCCCTTTTCCACTAGGGTGGTCCTCTGGTCGACCGAGCATGGGCAGCATGGTAGCTCTTTTCCAGGATTCTACAGCCTGGGGTAACAAGTCGTGCCAAGCTCTCTCTCTGCTGTATCTTGAAGTCCGGCACCCTGCAGGTCAGCCCCTGAGGGCCATCCAGCTTCCGTTTCCCAACACTAAGTTCCCTTCGTGTCTTTCACAACAGGGAGGAAACTTAGCATGTAGTGTCTCTCATGACAGGGAGGAAACTTGGCATTACTTGGAGACCTGAGGGATGCAGTGAGCTTAAGAACTTTCAAGAGCTTACCAATCAGTCAGCCCTTGTTCATCCCCAAGTGGATGTGTGGTGGTATTGTGGTGGACATTTAATGGACACCCTGCTGAATAACTGGAGTGGTACTTGTGCTTTAGTCCATTTGGCTATCCCTTTCACCCTGAGATTTCATCAACCAGAAGAAGGAAAAACAAGACACCATAAAGCGACAGAAGCCCCTTATGGATCTTTCGACTCTCACATCTATTTAGACACAATTGGAGTTCCACGGGGAATACCAGATCAATTTAAAGCCCGAAATCAAATAGCTGCAGGATTTGAGTCAATATTTTTGTGGGTGACAATTAATAAAAATGTAGATTGGGTAAACTATATCTATTACAACAGTGATTTATTAACTACACTAGAGATGCTGTTAAAACAATAGCTGAGCAATTATGGGCTACTGCTAGCCAGATGGCTTGGGAAAACAGGATAGCCTTAGACACGATATTAGCAGAAAGAGGAGGAGTTTGCATCATGATTAAAACTCAATGTTGCACCTTCATCCCAAACACCACCACCCCTAATGGAAGTATAACAAAGGCATTGCAAGGTCTGACTGTTGTATCCAATGAGTTAGCCAGCAACTCAAGGGTACATGACCCCTTTACAGGATGACTAGAGAAGTGGTTCGGTAAATGGAAAGGAATAATAGCCTCAATTCTTACCTCCCTCGTAGCCATAATAGGTGTACTTATTCTTATCAGGTGCTGTGTGATACCATGCATCCGTAAGTAGATGCAGAGGCTCATAAAAATGGCACTTATAAAACCTCCCTTAACTATCCACCTTATCCAGAGAAGCTTCTTTTAGAAAATCAAGCAGAACAACTAACTCAAGACATGTTAAATAAGTTTGAAGAGAAAGCTGTAAGAAAAATGCAAGATGAGAAAATTGTTAAATATGAATTCTAAATTTCTCTTCAAAGAATTAATATGTCAGTATGTTCAATTCTTTGCCTTCTACTTTTAAACTTAACTTCCTCATAAAGCAACCTTTTTCAATTACCTACTCCACCCTGACTCATTCCGATCACCTGCTCCACCCTAACTCATTCCAATCACCTGCTACATGCTCTGCCCTGACTCATTCTCCACCCTGCATAAAAAGCACTCACCCAGCCATTCTCTTTAAATTAGCCAATCGGAATTAGTTTAACCTGTGCGGTCTAACCCTAGCCAATAGGGGAACAACACAGTAGGAAGGGCCACGTGAATCAGGGTTAAGAACCCCTTTCCCTCCCTTGTCCAGGTGCATGCTCACCATTGCTCCATCTGTAAGCGCGCACCCTTCTATAGAAGTACCTGGCCTTGCTGATAATTGAAAGAAAATTTTATATTCGAGTGCTATTTCTTTTGAGGTGCGGAAACTTTATATATAACATAGGCGAAGTACTGGCCAAGCTAGTAATCAATTCCCACTTCCCTGAATGAGTTTTCAGAGAAGGCTGCTCCATCTCCTTTCTCGAGGGCCACAAGAAGATGGCAGGGAGGCTGGATGTGGTGGCTCACACCTGTAAATCACAGCACTTTGAGAGGCTGAGGCAGGTGGATCACTTGAGCTCAGGAGTTTGAGACCAACCTGGGCAACATGGCAAAACTCCGTCTCTACTAAAATACAAAAATTAGCCAGGCATGGTGGTGTGTGCCTGTAGTTCCAACTATTCAAGAGGCTGAGGTGGGAGAATCGCTTGACCCAGGAGGCGGAGGTTGCAGTGAGCTGAGATTGCGCCACTGCACTCCAGCCTGGGCGATAGAGCAAGACCCTGTCTCAAAAAACAAAAAGAAGAAGATGACGACAGCAGGGAGAACCAGCCACAGTGGACATCTATACACTGTCTGTCCTACAACTGTCCCTGCTTCTCTGGATCTTGCCTTCCCATTTCCTCAAGCCACATGGTTTCCATGAGAGCGGTTTGTGTTACATTATCCTGTTCCCCTAGCTCCAGGTTACCAATTCAGAGGTAGGCACCATCACAATTTAGCCTAATTAATCTTATCCCCTGGGAAAATGTGACTTTGGGCTTTGGAAAAGGGATGGGTCTCTCTCCAGGCTACTGAACCTGCTACACATAAAACTTTGGTCCAGTCGGCGGCCATACTGCTTGTGTAGATTAAGTAGAAGGCAAAACCAGTCATTATAAGAGAGCAAGAGAGCAAGGCCACAGACAGAAGCAGAGGCAAGCAATGGTAAGAAGTCCCAACCATTTTCAAGTCTGTGGTTCCACTGGGATCCTAAGCCCCAGTGCATTGCTGCAAGGTCCATATCTTTTTTAAGAGGCTTTTAAAGCTCTGAAGAAAGGAGGAAATAAAGAGCTGGCTTCTCCAGAAAATTCTGTGGTCGCCAGCAGCTTTCTCTTGTCAGTTAACTAGTCCACTATATTGCTTGTTGTGTGCCACTATGAAAAATGGTTATTTCTGAACTGCCACAAATGATGATAATATAATAATAATAATATTTATGGAGCATTTAAAAGAAGCCAGATACTGCCCCAAGCACTACACATGAATTAGTTTCTTTAATCCTCCCAACAATCTTATAAAGAACGTATTGTTATTATCCAGTTTTACAGATGAGTAGCATTAAGTGTTGGGATTTACCTGGTTAAGTTTCTGTATCTCATGTGTCCATAGAGTATCTAGGCAGTTTCATCACTTGTGAACTCACATTTGTTATACTTAACATTCTGACTTTTGTTTCACAAATATGGTTGTTTTACTTATTTATGTTTTATCTTATTCCAGAAAAAATTGAGGAGCCCCTCATTAAAAACATATATGATACTTACATAAATATAGTCAACTGATCTTTGTCAAAGGAGCAAAGGCAATACAAATGGTGAAAAGAGTCAAAGAGTCTGCTCAACAAATGGTACTGGAACAACTGGACACCCATATGCACACACACAAAAAAATGAATCTATACACAGACCTTATACCCTTTCACAGAAATTAACTCAAAATGAATCACAGACCTAAGATGTAAAACACAAAACTGTGAAACTCCTAGAAGATAACAGGAAAAACCTAGATGACCTGGGACCTTGGGTTTGGCAATGACTTTTTAGATATAACATAAAGGCATGACTCATGAAAAAAAGAACTGAACTATTGTATATGATACTGCAATTATGAATACGTCATTATACATTTGTTAAAACCCATAGAACTTGCAACAGCAAAAGTGAACTCTAATGTAAATGATGGACTCTAGGTGATAACGATGTGTCAATTATAGGTTCAGGAACTGTAATAATTGTACCACTCTGGTGTGGGATGTTGATGATGGGAGAGGCTATGCATGTGTGGGAGCAAGAAGTAAACAGGAAATCTCTGAACCTTCTGCTCAGTATTGGTGTGAACCTAAACCTGCTCTTACAAATAAAATCTTTTAAAATATATATATAATACAGTTCAAACAACGAATGTAACTGAATTCTCCACTGGGGCAAAGATAAAATGAGAATAAGATATGATGAGTGCAGGAGTGATGATGATACAGCAAAAGCATGACAGGGAGTTTAATGTGAAGGACATGTATCACAGCAGCACGGTTTATAATAAAAATTAGAAGCCTAATCTATATCCCACATGAATAGCCAAAATAAATTATGACACATGCATTTGATGAAATATACCACAAAATCAGATTAAAGACCTTGGAAAATACCCACAAAGTATTTTTATGAATAAAATGGAATCGTTGTAATACTAATTTTATACAAATTTAAGGAATGTAGGAACAAATTTCAGGCTACAAATTCAAGTCTGTGAAAAAGTACTTCTTTATTTTTTTTTTATTTTTTATTTTTTTTGAGAAGGAGTCTCGCTCTGTCACCCAGGCTGGAGTGCAGTGGCCAGATCTCAGCTCACTGCAAACTCCGCCTCCCAGGTTTACGCCATTCTCCTGCCTCAGCCTCCCGAGTAGCTGGGACTACAGGCGCCCGCCACCTCGCCCGGCTAGTTTTTTTTTTGTATTTTTTTAGTAGAGACGGGGTTTCACCGTGTTAGCCAGGATGGTCTCGATCTCCTGACCTCGTGATCCGCCCGCCTCGGCCTCCCAAAGTGCTGGGATTACAGGCTTGAGCCACCGCACCCGGCCTATTTTTTAAAATAACTTTCAAGTGGTAGAAACTGAATTACCCAGAGTTCCAGAATCATCATCTGCTGCCAAAGAGGCCAAGGCATAGGGGTTGAGAGAGGCGCAGGGAAGGATCCCTCTCTAGATCTCATCTTCTCTCCACACTGGCATTGATTCAGACAGCCTCAGTTCCATGCAACCTTTAATTATTGATCCAAGCAGGACACTGCTGGGCCATCCTTGTCCAGGCAACAAGAACGCTCCAAGACTACCAACTTTCTGAACCATATCCACACCACTCCTACCTGTGCCAGAATATTCTGCTCCTCCTCCCCAACTCTGAAGCACAGAAGCCTTACTGGCAACATATAACATTCATCTACTCAGATATTTCCTCTGATCTGTGAAAGAAAATCCCCAAGCCCTTGCTGAATGTCCAGACTCTCCCAAGGACATGGCACACAGACTCCCCTGTGTTTCGGTGGCTCCATCATTGTCTTCCCTAGGGCCTCAATATAATGAAGGAGAACCCAGGAGGCAAGACTACATCTCAGGCATCCTGCCAAGGCCTAAGCTCTCTTTGTTTCCTCATATGACTGCTGATTTTTAACTTTATTGATTAGTTTTCCATGGTTTTGAACTTACTATAAACGAAATATACAATAAATACTCTCCTGAATCTTGTTTCTTTCATTCAACATTGTGTTTGTAACGTCCATCTATGTTGTTCCACATACAGTAATTTATCCTTTGTCATTACTAATAGCATTCCTTTGTACCTCCATGACATTTTATTTCTATAATAACATACCAGACTGATGAGGAAGGCTAGAGTCACAGGCATGCATCTCCATCTACCAATTCAACTGCATTAAAAAAAAAAAAAAAAAAAAAACATGACTTAATTTTTCAAAAACTGTACCTAATTTCTACTTCAAGCATCTATTCTATGAGACGATAAAACAATTTTTGCCTATTCAGGTTCTTTCCCCTGCCTCTTTCTTTGCCTTCCTTCCTTCCCTCCTTCCTTCCTTCCTTCCTTTCCTTCTTTTTTCCTTCCTTCCTTCCTTCTTTCATCTTTCTTTCTTTCTTCTTTTTTTTCTTTCAGAGATGGGATCTCGTTATGTTGCCCAGGCTGGTCTGAAACTCCTGGCCTCAAGCAATCCTCCTATCTCAACCTCCAGTGTAGCTGGGATCACAGATACAAGTCACCGTGCCCAGCCCTCTCCCCTTTTCTAAGAAACATCTAATTTCTGGAGAAGGAGTTTACGAAGGTATGAAAAGGGACAAGCCAATTACACTTAAAAATTTCCAAAATTTTCCATAAAGGACAGTATACATGATTTTGAAATCCAATCCTATACAGGAAGAAGCATGAGTAAATATGTAATGTATGCCATTATATATTATAAAATAGATGTTCCAAAAATACCTAGAATCATACTTAGTGTAGCAAATGACTTAACCTTTGGAGTGATGACTTGGAATTGAGGCTGAGTCAACAGCAGATTCATGCCTTTCATACCACCTCCCCATACGGCCCCCAACACACACACACACACAAACACAAATACACAGGAATGACTGAATTAGCATAACATGTCTAGAACTCAACTGCACTCTATTTGAATAGCATCTCATTGTCCCTCCTACACCATGAATGCCTGTATTAGATGCCCAGCACCTCTTTCCTTCCCTAGGAATTGTCCCTTACTCATTCACATGGTGATAGTGATGACAGAATTGACTATGTTTTCCTGTGACTACATTAGCACATTTTATTGGCTTACTGCCACGAAACTGTAGCAGGCTAACTGAGGTAAGTTTGTTTGAACAGATAAGATCTTGCTCTATCATCCAGGCTGGAGTGCAGTTGGGCAATCTTAGCTCACTGCAGCCTCAAACTCCTGGCCTCAAGTAATCCTCCCACCTCACTCTTTCTAGTAGCCGGGACTTCACGCATACACCACCAGGCCTAGCTAATATTTTTTCTATTTATTTATTCATTTCTCCATTTTTATAATTCAACTTTTGTTTTAGAATCGGGGGTATGGGGGCAGATTTGTTACAAGGGCATATTTCGTGGGGCTGAGGTTTGGGATATGAATGATCCCATCCCCCAAGTAGCAAGCATAGTACCAGTTTTTCAGCATTCCCCTCCCCCACCTTCTAGTAGTTTCCAGTATCTATTGTTGCCATTTTTATGTCCATGAGTATCCAATGTTTAGCTTCCACTTATAAGTGAGAATCTGTGGTATCTGATTTTCTTTTCCTGCATTAACTTGCTTAGGATAATGGCCTCTAGCTGTATCCATGTTGCCGCAAATGACATGATTACATTGTTTTTATGGCTGCATAGTTTTCTATGGTGTATACATTTTCTTTACCCAATCCACCATTGATGGGCACCTAGGCTGATTCCTTGTTTTTGCTATTGCGAATAGTGCTGCAATGAACATACAAGTGCATGTGTCTTTTGGTAAAATGATCATATACCCAGTAATGGAATTCCTAGGTCAAATGGTAGTCCTGTCTTAAGTTATTTGAGAAATCTTCAAACGGCTTTCCACAGTCGCTGAACTAATTTGCATTCCCACCAGCAGAGTATAAGCAATTTCATTTCTCTGCAGCCTCGCGAGCATCTGTTTTTTTACTTTTTAGTAATGGCCATTTTGACTGGTGTGAGATGGTATCTCATTGTGGTTTTAATTTGCATCTGTCTGATGATTACTGATGTTGAGCATTTTTTCATGTTTTTTGGCCAATTGCATAATTCTCTGGAGAAGTGTCCATGTCTTTTGCCCACTTTTTAATGGAATTACTTGTTTTTTTGCTTGTTGAATTGGTTAAGTTCCTTATAGAGTCTGGGTATTAGACCTCTGTCAGATGCATAGTTTGCCGATATCTTCTCCCATTCTGTAGGCTGTCCACTTACTCTGTTGATAGTTACTTTTGCTGTGCAGAAGCTCTTTAGTTTAATTAGGTCCCACTTGTCAATTTTTGTTTTTGTTGCAATTGCTTTTGAGGACTTAGTCATAAGTTCTTTCCCAAGCCTGATGTCCACAATGGTGTTTCCTAGGCTTCCTTCTAGGATTCTTATAGTTTGAAGTCTTACATCTAAATATTTAATCCATCTTGAGTTAATTTTTATGTATGGTGAGTAGTAGGGTCCAGTTTCATTCTTTTGCGTATTGACCAGTTTCCCCAGCACCACTTATTGAATAGGGAGCCCTCTCACCATTGCTTATTTCTGTCAACTTTGTCAAAGATCAGATGGCCATAGGTGTGTGTCTTTATTTCTGGGTTCTGTGTTCTGTTCCATTGGTCTATATGTCTGTTTTTGTACCACTACCATGCTGTTTTGGTTACTATAGCCTTATGGTATAGTTTGAAGTCAGATAATGTGATGTCTCTGGCTTTGTTCTTTTTGCTTAGGATCGCTTTGGCTATTCAGGCTCTTTTTTGGTTCCATATTAATTTTAGAATAGCTTTGTCTAATTCTGTGAAAAATGACATTGGCAGTTTGATAAGAGTAGCATTAAATTTTATTGATTGCTTTGGGCAATATAGCCATTTTAACAATATTGATTCTTCCAATCAATGAGCATGGAATTCTTTTCTACTTGTTTGTGTCATCTATGTTTTTTTCAGTGTTGTTTTATAGTTCTTCTTGTAGAGATCTTTCACCTCCTTAGTTAGATGTATTCCTAGGTATTTTGCGTGTGTGTGGCTCTTGTATTGTGGCACTGTGTTCTTATTTTAAATGGGATTTGGCTGACCTGGCTCTCAGCTTGAATATTACTGGTGTATAGATATGCTATTGATTTTTTTACATTAATTTTTTTTTTTTGGTAGAGATGAGGTTTCACTATGTTGCCCAGGCTGGTCTCAAATTTCTGGCCTCAACTGATTCCAGTTGGCCTCCCAAAGTGCTGGGATTACAGATACGAGCCACCATGCCCAATTAAGCTAACTTGTTTGTTTTTGGTTTTGATTTTTGAGATGAAGTCTTGCTCTGTTGCCCAGGCTAGAGTGCAGCAGCGCAATCTCAGTTCACTGAAACCTCCACTTCCCGAGTTCAAGTGATTCTCCTGCCTCAGCCTCCCAAGTAGCAGGGATTACAGGTATGTGCCACCATGCCTGGCTAATTATTTTTTCTTGTATTTTTTAGTAGAGACAGGGTTTCTCCCTGTTGGCCAGGCTGGTCTTGAACTCCTGACCTCAGGCAATCCACCCACCTCAGCCTCCCAAAGTTCTGGGATTACAGGCGTGTGCCACCACGCCTGGCTGCTAACTTGTTAATTTACATTTAGGGATGAGCCAATCAGAGGTCTTTACCAGAACCAGAAACTACTCGTGACTGTCATTCTTGGGTGATGGAAGACACAAAATGGAAAACCGAGTTGCCATCAGGGGTCATTGCATCAGTAGATACTGCTGCATAACAAACAACCACAAGAACTTTGTACCAGAAGCATTCATTTGGTTCATGCTTCCTTGAGTCATTTGAGAATCAGTTGCTTCCGGCTAGGCTCATGTGGGAAGTTCTGTTCCACATGTCTTTTATCCTCCTGCTGGGATAAATGTGCTAGCCATGGAATGTTTTTCCCATAGAGGCAGGTAGAAGAGAAAGAAAGCAAGTGGAAGCATGTGAGGCATCTCAAGATCTAAGCTTAGGCACTTGAATTTGTTGTTAGACAATTCTCCATGGGTCTCTCACATTTCTGTACATCCTGCTAGCAAGGTATTGATTTTACCTTGTTTCAAACTTTGTATAGCAAATGGCCCTGGAAGATAGGGATATTGTCACCCTCCAGATCAAGGAGATTTGATAGTGTCTCCCCCTAAAGCAAAAGGCAGACAAGCTTATTGTTAGTATAATTAAGATAATATCTCCCCCTGGGACAAAGGTCAGACAGGCTTACTGTCCATTATAAAAGATTTGGGTTCCCTAAGCTCAGGGTTCTTCAGCTTGACACACATACTGCAAATGCATCATCCACCTGGGTCCCTCCACATCATCCTAATGCAATTTGGTGAAAGGCAAGGAGAATTGATGCAAACATGAAGCTCATGCTGCTTGCTGTGTCATAAGTAATAAAGTCCTTTGTTTCTGTCACAGGAATCTCATGTCTTCTGCCTACATCCATAACATGGTGGCATGCTAACTGAATATTTATAAGTAGGATAAAATCTCATAACATTTACAGTTCTTAACAGAACTCTGTCACTTATACCTAATTCAACTGGCTAAACCAAGTCACATGACTATTCCCAAAGTCAAGGATGCAGAATACATTCTATCCCTTCAGTGAGAGGAACTGCAAAATCACATGGCAAAGGATGTGGATCCTTGGAAGGATGAAGAATTGGGATCAATGATGAAATCTGCCACTGCCATCATTCCTGTCAGATGAAGGAGACTGTCCCACGATGTCAGGGAATGAAGCTTCAGAGAGAGAACAGAGATGAGAGGAAGACAGAGAGTACTGGAGGTTTCTAAGCCCTGGTTCCACTATATGAGGCTCCATCTCAAAGCCTTATTGCCATACTACCCAAAGACTGGTTGTCCAATCTTGGCTTTGATTACATAAGGCACCCCAAAATTCTTCCTATAAAGGTCTTTCTTTTGCTTACACAAGTTCAAGCTAGGTTTATGTTTGCTTCTACAGAGAGAATCTTAAATAATACAGTTTTACTCATCTTTGTTTTTCTCTATGGTACAGTGCTTATCTCATCATAGCAGCTACTCAAGAAATGATTATTTCACTGACTTTGGCTTTTGTTGTACAACTAAGTGTAAACACCCAAGTAGTTTCTGACATCATGTACACCCTGTATCAACATATTTATCTATTACATGTAACACTGACAATATAACTTGGAATTGTAGGTGCCCTATAGTCCTAGTCTCCTGCTCCCATCTATCACATGGATCTCTTTAAAAATAACATAAAAGTAGCACTTCCAGGATGATGGATACGGACCTCCAAAAATCTGCTCTTCCATAAAGCAATCAGAACACTGGCAAAAACTGGCAAAATCAACTTTTTCAGAGCTCTGGAAATCAACCAAAAGCTTGTAAAAATTCAGGAAAATTTCAAGAAAAAATGGCTGAATCTTAGTAAGAATTAGAAGCTTTGTGGCTTGATCTCATCCCATTCCCTTCTCCCTGGCTCCACAATTACTATGAAAACCAATAGCTTCACAACCATAATAGCTGTGAAACCCAGAAGCCTAATAGACACTGGAAGGTGCAGAACAGGCATGGAGTTCCTCCAGAAGCTCTATCCCCAGATAATTGTCGCTATTTGACCTATCTGGAAGCTCCCTGTAGAAGTTCCATTCTTAGAGTGGGAGGACTCACATTTCCCAATTTCAAAACTGTAAAATTATAGTAATCAAAATGGTGTGGTACTGGCGTAAGAATAAACATATAGATCATTGAAATGGAATTGAGATTCTACAAATAAACCTTCATATTTATGATTAATTGATTTTTGACACAGGTGCCAACACAATTTGATGGGGAAACAACAGTCTTTCCAACAAATTGTGCTGAGACACTGGATATCAATATGCAAAAGAATAAAGACAGACCCCTACTGATAGGGTTTGGCTCTGTGTCCCCACCCAAATCTCATCTTGTAGCTCCCATAATTCCCACGTGTTGTGGGAGGGGCCCAGTGGGAGATAATTGAATCAGCAGGGAGGGTCTTTCCCATGCTGTTCCCATGATAGTAAATAAGTCTCACAAGATCTGAAAGTTTTAAAAACAGGAGTTTCCCTTCACATGCTCTCTCTTTTTTTTTTTTTTTTTTTTTTTTTGAGACAGAGATTCGATGTTATCACCCAGGCTGGAGTGCAGTGGTGCAATCTCAGCTCACTGCAAGTTCTGCCTCCCGGTTCAAGTGATTCTCCTGCCTCAGCCTCCCAAGCAGCTGGGATTACAGGCACCCGCCACCACACCTGGCTAATTTTTTGTAAGTTTAGTAGAGACAGGGTTTTGTCATGTTGGTCAGACTGGTCTCGAACTCCTGACCTCAGGTGATCCGCCCACCTAGGCCTCCCAAAGTGCTGGGATTACAGGCGTGAGCCACTATGCCCAGCCCACACGCTCTCTCTCTCTCTCTTTGCCTGCTATCTATCGTCCATGTAAGACATGACTTGCTCTCCTTGCCTTCGCCATGATTGTGAGACCTCCCCAGTTACATGGAACTGTCAGTCCATTAAAACGACATTTTCCTTCCAGTCTCAGGTATGTCTCTATCAGCAGCATGAAAACGGACTAATACACCTACCTCACACCATTTATAAAAAATTAACTCAAAATGGATTTTTAAGTGGGTAGATGATTTCAATAGGCCCTTTTTCAAATAATATATTTGAATTACTTATAAAGACATAAAAACATATTTGCCATAATTAGTCATCAGGGAAATGCAAAGCAAAATCACAATGAAATACTATTTCACATTTTAGAGATTTCTAAACTTGAAAGGACAGGCAATAACAAGTGTTGACAAGGATGTGGAGAAACTGGAACCTTCACACATTTCTGGTGGAATGTAAAATAGTGCAGCCACTTTAGAAAAACGTTTGGGAGTTGTTTTTTTGTAATGTTAAATATAAAGTTATCACATGATCTAGCCATTTCACTCTTGGAAACATACCCAAAAGAACTGGAAAAATATGTTCACACAAAAACTTTTACATGCATGTTCATAGCATATACCCAAATATTCATCTACTGATAAATCAATAACCAAAATGTGGTATATCCATACAACGGAATGCAATTTAACAATAAAAAAGAATGAGGTACTGATACATGTCACAATATGGATGAAACTCAAAAACATAATGCTATATGAAAGAAGTGAGTCACAAAAGGCCATGTATTATATGAGTCCATTTATATGATGTGTTCAGAATAGGTAAAAGCATAGAGACAGAAAATAGATGAGTGATGGCCAAAGGCTATATGGTTTGGCCAGAGATAGGATGGGTGAGGCAGAACGGGGAGTGACTCCTAATGGATATGGGGTTTCTTTTTGGAGTTATGATGTTCTAAAATTAGATAGTGATGATGATTGCACAACTCTGAATATACTAAAAAAAGAACATTGAATGGCATACTTCAAAAGGGTGAATGTTATGGTTATGTGAATTATATGTCAGTAAAACTATTATAGAAAACGACTCAGCTTTGTATTAAGATTAATAAAAAAGGGTATGACAGTATTTTAAAAACAAAGAAACTATGTCCTAAAAGATTAGAGATGCAAATCATCACCCCAAAATAAGACTACATATGCTTGCACAGTGCTTTGAAGGTGAAAATCATTCAATATTTACGGTTAAGGCCTTGTTCTAAAGTGTGTAATTTATCTTGGCTTGAGACAATAAATGAGGAAGATTGTATAGCAGGGGGTCTCAAGACTATGCTGCTGCTCATGTGAACTACACAATCAGAGTGGTTGGCAGGACAAACAGAAGCAGAGTCTGAATGCAGATGGGATGCTGGCAGAAGAAAAGTATCCCAGAGCACTGAGCCATATGAAGTTGCTATATTTAAAACAAAAACAAAAATTAAAAACCCAAGCATTCTTTTAGTAGTTGTCTCTGACACTCTCAGGGTCTTTGACACTCTCAGGTTTTTTTTTTTTTTTCCCAATGATAGGGACTATCTGTAAGTTTTGTTTGAATAGTGATAATTTTATCAATTGGGGGCTACCGAAGAATAAGTCAAAATTGCCAACAAATATTGGCAAAACCATTAATTTCTTCTCCTACGCCATTTTGTTAATTACCCAAAAGACTGAGCAGCTGTAAGTGAAATTTCTAGTTGATATTTTTGCAACATCTTAGCTAATGATAACTACTTTTTCCTTAAAAACACTGCTTAGGCAAACAAAATGAAAAAAAAAATTCTGTATACCTCGTACTTCTTTTATACACTTTTAGCATTTGTCTGTCTTTTCAGAAGTTAATGAGTGAACTCTAAAGCAGTTTTACAACTTTTATGTCCTTCTTTGCATTTCCTTATCCAACACATAAACACATACAGCAACACAGCTACACAGAGTTGTAGATACCTAATATCCTGAGGATGTAAAGCTGCTATTCTAACTCTTCACTTACAGTACTTTCTCCCCACTTCCTCTGTTTCCAATGACATAGACATTTATTTTGGCTACTTTGGATACCCAAATATAAATAAATTTTATTTGAAGATACATGTCCAAATATATCATTTTCCTGTAGTGGAATCATCCACCATCTTGCTATAGCTTCATGGAGGGTGGATACCTACCTCTTGACTTTGGGCTGGACCATGTGAAATGAACAGAGGCTTGAAATATATTTGTATTTCTGGGCTGCTCTTTTGCACTCTAGTTATTTATGATGAGAACAATTACTCCAGAGAGCTACTGCCTCTTTGGCCTGGGCCCCAGATTAAAACATGTATAGCTTGCCTGAATCCAACCTGCAACCTGGAGACTGGAACAGAATGCCATCCCAGCTAAGTTGTAGTTGACCTTCCAAGTCACAAATATTTTTTAAAAGATTGTTTTAAGCCATTAACTATTGGAATGGTTTGTTACACAGCATTATTGTGATAATATCTCACCAATATACATATGCCACCCCCTCTTCCACAGCATTTCTGCTACAGTAAAACCACTGAATCCAACCATCTTAAGAAGAATGCACAACAAGGGATTTATTCAATAAAGTTATTTGGTGTGAACAAATGTCCTTGTTGTCTTTCTAACTTGATCATCTTCCCCATCTTGCAGGATCTATCCAAAGTGTGTCCAGAGAAGAAACAAGTGGAGATGGCCCAGCATGACCTCACTAGACAAAGTTACATGCCAACTTCAGAAGTTCTGGTGAACATCAAAACATTTGTTAAAAGACTCCAAACTCAGAGTATCTTCCCATTTGTACAGTGATAGACTCCTTTCTAGAGCACACTGCCCAGTATCTTTGAGGACTAAACATAATATGGTTGTAAAGCTATATCTAACTGGTCCCCACAGTAAGAATCCCAGATAGTTCTTATTTAAAGCAGGAACAGGAAGGGGGGTGATCACTGGGCATGGGGCCAGGCTTGCAGCTGAGGGAAAGGACAGTTAAGTCAAAGAACTATGCCCAAAATGGGTCATCAAAGGAAATGGCGGTGAAGGTCCCTTTATCAGAAACTGAGAGAGACAAATGAAGGCCCAAGAGCTATGAATGCAGAGGCAAGGAGCAGTGGGTCATCATGGGTGAATGGAAGGTGGTCTGCAAAAATTCCAAAAACCAGGGGAAATTCCAGGAGACCGTGCTTTCCATTCTCCTCATGAAGATGTGAATGGCTTTCCCTAGAGGCAGGAAACCCAGGCTCTGAGAGATAGAGGAGTGGATAGCCAATCAAGACAGTGGCAAAACTGGTTTAAAAAAAAAGAAAAAAAAAAACACTAAGCCAAGTGTTCTTGGGTTTGTTTTTGTTTTGTTTTGTTTTTGTTTTGCTTTGTTTTGTTTCTTTGAGACAGGGTCCCACTCTGTCCTCCAGGCTGAAGTGCAGTGGCATGATCTCCGTTCACTGCAACCTCCACCTCTGAAGCTGAAATGATCCACCCATCTCAGACTCCCAAGTAGCTGGGAGTACAGGTGTGCACCACCATACTCAGCTAATTTTTGTATTTTTTATAGAGATGATGACTCTTCATGTTGCCCAAGCTGGTCTCAAACTCCTGAGCTCAAGCAATCAGCCCGCCTTGGCCTCTCAAAGTGCCGGGACTACAGGCATTAGCCACTGTACGTTGCCAAGTGTTCTGTTTAGAGTAGATAGTTAATAAATGTTTCCTTTTTTTCCCCCTAAATCTCTACCCCTCCACAATTTTTCTGAGTGCCTAAGAATCTCCCTCTTGACTCCTAATATTCAAGGAACTTTGTGTCTCTCTGACCCTCTAAGTCTACTGATCATCAATTTTAGACAGACAGTTTATCAATTCAGCAAATTCTGGGTACTTCTGTGTGTCATAGAGTAAAAGACTGCCTATGAAAAACAGTGTTCATCTGCGTTAATAAAGGTACTATGAAATAATGAAAATTGATAATCTCTTTGAGGTTAAAGTTGACCAAAGAAGAGCACTAAAATTTGAGAACAAGTTTCTCTTTTCCAGCAGGATGTACTAGGGAGTGGAGTATGTTTTTTCAATTTATAAAGACCATCTCTCCTATCTGGGCCTGCACGGCTTTCCCCCAGCAGGCCCACACATTAAGTGAGGAACATCAATGTTATCAATTGACTCTAAAAATGGAAAAGTTCTGGTAACCCCAAGAAGATCAAGGGGGAGAAACACTACTATTTCCAAGTTTTACTGACAATGAAAAGAGAGCTCTGACCCAAAGAGCTTCCCTGATAGACTCTGCCAGAGATGAAAGTGCAAAGCGCTGGTGGGCAAGGGGCTATGAATAGTAATAAGAATTGTTATTTATTCTCACTTACTCTGCATTTACAATCATAACTGAATTTAATTCTCTCAACAATTCTCTGAGGTAGCTATTATCATCTCCATTGTATAGATGACGGAACTAAAATTCAGAAAGATTAAATACGTTGCTCAAAATCATTGAGCAAGTAAGTAGTACACTTAAAATTTCAACCAAGTTAGCTTCATCTCCAAGTTCTACTTCTTAACCATTATACTGTACTCCTTGCCTGGGTCACTGTTATGCATTGAATTGTGTCCCCCAAAAAATCATATTTTGAGGTCTTAACCTCCAGTATCTTGAATGTGATCTTATTTAGAAATAGGGTCATTGTAGACACAATTAGTTAAGTTATGACAAGGTCATATTGGAGTAGGCTAGGCTCCTAATCCATTATGACTGTTGTCCTTATACAAAGGGGAAATTTGGACACACACTGGGAGAGTACCACGGGAACATAAAGGCAGAGATCTGGGTCATGCATCTTTAAATCAAGGAACACCAAAGATTGCCAACAAATGTCCAGAAGCTAGGAGAGAGACATGGAAGAGATCTTCCCTCACAGCCATCAGAAGGAACCAACCTCGTTAACGCCTTACTCCTGAACTGGGAGACAATAAATTTCTGTCATTTAAGGCACCCAGTTTGTGGTACTTTGTTATGGCAACTCTTGCAAACCAATAGAGTCACCATCTTCAAGTGTTCACCAAGGAAAGAGAACAAATATAAACGGGTCAAGTCACAGTGTTTAGGGGTGATGAGCTAAAAGTTTAAACAAATGTTTGGGCTTCCACTAGGACACGTCTCTCTTGACTTCGTCTCTTTAGAATGTTGTCATCTTATTCCCCTTGAGTTTAGGAAGCCAAGAAAGACCTGTGGTTGCTTCCTGCTTTGAAGAGGTCTCAACTTTAAAGTGTCCTTTGTAAAGGACACAAAGAGGCCATGTGATCTGTGTATACTGTAGACATGGTCCAGGGATATCACATGGTATAAACTAGTTTACCAGGTCTAGAGGTCTCCAGAAAGAGCTTGGAATCAACATGCTATGTTCCTTTTTCTGATTTTGTCCCTTGTGCATGTTTCTCCTTTGGGTCCATCAGAAAAGCCCATCAAATGTCCTTTCTTCATGACTAACATACTGGGGCTCGCTTTAGGTTGTATTGCCTCTGAAACACTTGGATGTTCATCACAGAAGAGATAGTTGTAGTAAAAAACAACAACAACAACAACAAAAACAGTCTGCAAGAAGAAAAAATCTGAGCAATCTTCACGAATTACCTTGGGTCCCTAAGAAGCAGACTCTGAGACAAGGATTTGAGTGAAAGTTGTTATTTGGGTGGCAAAGGAGCAGAATTATTAATACTTATTATAATACCATTCATAGCTTGTTACCCATCTGCCCTTTGCACTTCTCCCTCTGGCAGACTCTGGGTGGAACCTTCCCTCCATCATTGATAAAACTTGGAAATAGCCATGTTTCTTTCTTTTGGTCTTCTTGGGGTTGCCAGGGCTTTTTCAGAGTCAATGAATAACACTGACGTTCCTTGTTTGAAATGTGAGCCTGCTCAGAGGAAATCAGTGCAGAGGAGCAGGGGAAAGTGAAACAGGGAAGGGGTATCTCTTCAATCAAGGGTGTATTAGTAAACCAGCAATCATCATGGGCTACTGTAGCTTAATGCTAGGAAGACACTCTGGGAAAAGTGGAGAATACCATTCTCCTACTAGAGGAGCCATCAAGTCCCATCAATCTTTGGCTGAGAGCTATTCCAGAGGAAGGGTGACATTAATCTTCTGACACTTCCAGCCTGCAGAGTGGGCAGACAGAGTCCTCCCATAATTTCAAAGAAAGCCCTCAGGCAAGAGATGCATATATTGGCAGTTGGAATTTGACCTGAGGCACAATGAGGGTCCGAGGGATATGGGAGAGGCAGTTCTGTAGAATTCTATCCTTGTTTAAACCAGCATCCCAATGGATTGGTGAACCATGCTATTGAGAAAATTAAAGCTGAGTTTGAACAGCACATGATCCAGGGATCAATATCACAAAAGCCACCACATTAAAATAAAAACTTATAGAAAATACTCATTCCTCATTAGAAGGAGCACTGCTGCCATAAGGCAAATTCATTATCTAAACAGTCCAGGGAACTCCATATGGGAATGGATCATTAATGTCATTAAATCTGGTGCCAAAAAAGCAAGTGCCAGTAACTCCAGGGTGCTGGCCCCTTACTCTGAAGGCAATTTTAGAGCTTGGTATTATGTCTGGGTGACATAATGCCCCCGCACAGAGTCCCTACTGGGGCACTACCTAGTGGAGCTGTGAGAGGAGGGCCACTGTCCTCCAGACCCCAGACGGTACATCCACTGACAGCTTGCACCATGCACCTGGAAAAGTCACAGACACTCAATGCCAGCCCATGAAAGCAGCCAGGAGGGAGGCTGTATCCTGCAAAGCCACAGGATGGAGCTGCCCAAGACCATGGGAACCTACCTCTTCCATCAGTGTGATCTGGATATGAGACATGGAGTCAAAGGAGATTATTTTGGAGCTTTAAGATTTGACTCTTTAAGATTTGACTGCCCCACTGGATTTTGGACTTTCATGGGGCCTGTAGCCCCTTTGTTTTGGCCAATTTCTCCCATTTGGAATGACTGTATTTACCCAATGCCTCTACCCCCATTATATCTAGGAAGTAACTAACTTGCTTTTGATTTTACAGTCTTATAGGTGGAAGGGACTTGCCTTGTCTCAGATGAGATGATGGACTGTGGACTTTTGAATTAATGCCAAAGTGACTTAAAGCTTTGGGGGGCTGTTAGGAAATTGGTTTTGAAATGTAAGGACATGAGATTTGGGAGGAGCCAAGGGTAGAATGATATAGTTGGCTGTGTCCCCACCTAAATCTCATCTTGAATTGTAACTCCCACAATTCCTGCATGTTGTGGGAGGAACCCAGTGGGAGGTGACTGAATTATGCAAGCGGGTCTTTCCTGCACTGTTCTCAGGAGAGTGAATGAGTCTCACGAGATCTGATGGATTGGAAAACAAGAGTTTCCCTGCACAAGCTTTCTCTTTACCTGCTTGCCATCCATGTAAGATGTGACTTGCTCCTCCTTGCCTTCCACCACAATGGGGAGGCCTCCCCAGCCACGTGAATTGTAAGCCCATTAAACCTCTTTTTCTTCCCAGTCTCAGGTATGTCTTTATCAGCAGCATGAAAATGTACTAATACAGTAAATGAATGGATAAATAAATGGTGATACATCCAGACAACAGACTATTACTCAGAACAAAAAAGAAACGAGCTATGAAGCTATGAAGAAACATGGAGGAAACGTAAAAGCATAGTTAAGTGAAAGAAACCCAATCTGAAAAGGTTACATACCATATGATTCCAAATACATAACATTCTGGAAAAGTCAAAACTATGAAGACAGTAAATGGATCAGTGGTTCCTAGGGTTTAGAGGGAGGGAAGGATGAATAGGTGATGTACGGAGGATTTTTAGGGTTGTTAAACTACTCTGTATGATATGATAATGATAGATAATGTCATTACATGTTTGTCAAAACCCACAGAATGTACAACACCAATAGTGAATCCTAATGTAAACTATGGACTTTGGGTGACAACAATTGTTATTGTGGGTTCATCAATTGTAATGAATTTACCATTCTGGTGGTGGATGTTGATAGCGGAGGAGGCTGTATATGGAGGAGCATGGTGTATACGGGAAATCTCTGTACCTCCCTCTCAATTTTGCCTGACTCTAAAACTGCCCTAAAACACTTTTTTTTAAAAAAGTCTTGGCCGGGACACTTCACTTCTACTCACATTGTATTGATAAGGACTCATAACATCACACCCCACTTTACAAGACACAAGGGGGAGGCACATGTGGTCCCTGACTTGGCAGCAACCTACCAGAAACCACTCTACTATACGGAAGGAGAGAACAAATCCTTGGTGGACAACTATCTGCCATCAGCAAACCACAGAATCATTACAGATGGTTTCACCCCTAACATGGTTCTTCTGTGCTCAGTAAATTCATAATAGATAAATGGATGAATGAATGAATCTTGGCATCTCAATTCAATTTTTTTTTTTTTTTTTGAGACACAGTTTCACTCTTCTTGCCCAGGTTGGAGTGCAATGGCATGATCTGAGCTCACAGCAGCCTCCACCTAGTGGGTTCAAGCGATTTTCCGCCTCAGCCTCCCAAGTAGCTAGGATTACAGGCACCTGCCACCATGCCCAGCTAGTTTTTGTAGTTTTAGTGGAGACAGAGTTTTACTGGCTAGATTAACAAAGAAAAAAAGAGAGAAGATCCAAATAAATACAATCAGAAATAATAAAGATGACATTACAACCAATCCCACAGAAATACAAAAGATCTTCAGAGACTATTATGAACATCTCTATGTGCACAAATTAGAAAATCCACAGGAAATGGATAAATTCCTGGAAACACAACCTCCCAAGATCAAATCAGGAAGAAACAGAAATTCTAAATAGACCAATGATGAGTAACAAAATTGAATCCATTATAAAATGCCTACCAACCTGGAGCAGATGGACTAATAGGCAAATTTTACCAGACATACAATGAAGACCTGGTACCAATCCTACTGAATCTATTCTCAAAAAAGTGAGGAGGAGGGACTCCTCCCTAAATTATTCTATGAAACCAGTATCACCCTGATACCAAAATCTGACAAAGACACAACAACAACAGCAACAACAACAAAACTACAGTCCAATATTCCTGATGAACATAGACACAAAAATCCTTAACAAAATACTAGCAAACTCAATACAGCAGCACATCAAAAAGTTAATTTACCACAATCAAGTGGGCTTTATTCCTGGGATGCAAGGTTGGTTCAACATATGCAAATCAATGTGATTAACCACATAAACAGAGTTAAAAATAAAAACCGTATGATTGTATCAACAGATTCTGAAAAAGCATTTGATAAAATCCAACATCCCTTCATGTTAAAAAAAAAAAAACCCTCAACAAACTAGACATCAAAGGAACATACCTCAAAATAATAAGAACTATCTATGACAACCTCACAGTCAACATTATACTGAATGGGCAAAAGCTGGAAGCAATCCCTTTAAGAACTGGAACAAGACAAGAATGCCCACTTTCAACTACTTCTATTAAACATATTATAGTACTAGAAGTCCTAGCCAGAGGAATCAGGCAAGAAAAAGAAACAAAAGGCATCCAAATAGAAAAAGAGAAAATCATTTCTCTTCACTGACAGCATGATTCTATACCTAGAAAACCCCATAGTCTGCCAAAAGGCTCCTAGATCTGATAAGTGACTTCAGCAAAGTCTCAGGATACCAAATCAATGTACAAAAATCAGTAGCATTTCTATACATTAATAGCCCTCAAGCTGAGGACCAAAGCAAGAATGCAATTCCATTTACAATAGCCACACACAAAAATAAAACAAAATACCTAGGAATATATCTAACTAAGGAGGTGAAAGATCTCTATGAGGACTACAAAACACTGCTAAAAGAAATTATAGATTACACAAATGGTAACAAATGGAAAAGCATCCCATGGTCATGGGTTGGAAGAATCAATATTATTAAACTGCCAATATTGCCCAAAGCAATCTACAAGATTTAATGCTATTCCTACCAAACTACCAATGTCATTTTTCACAGAATTAGAAAAAAAAATTCTAAAATTCATATGGAACAAAAAAAAAAAAAAAAAAAAAAAAGTCCAAAGCAATCCTAAGAAAAAAAAAAAAAAAAAAACAAAGCCAGAGGCACTACATTACCCAACTTCAAATGATACTACAAGGCCACAGTAAGCAAAACAGCATGGTACTGCTACAAAAATAGACACATAGACCAATGGAAGAGAACAAAGACTCCTGAAATAAAGCTGCACACTTACAACCGACTCATCTTCAACAAAGTCAACAAAAATAAACAATGAGGAAGAACACCCTATTCAAAAAATGGTGCTGGGAAAATTGGCTAACTATATGCAGAAGAATGAAACTGGACCATTTACCATATACAAAAATTAATTCAAAATGGATTAAAGACTTAAATGTAAAACCTCAAACTACAAAAATTCTAGGAGAAAACCTAGGAAATATTCTTCTAGACACTGACTTAGGCAAAAAAATTATGATGACCTCAAAAGCAAATGAAACAAAAACAAAAATTGACAAGCAAGACCTGATCAAACTAAAGAGCTTCCACACAGCAAAAGAAACTATCAGCAGAGTAAACAGACACCAACAGAATGGGAGAAAATATTTGTAAACTATGCATTTAACAAAGGACTAATACTCAGAATATATAAGGAATTTAAACAAACCAACAAGAAAAAAAAAAAAACATTAAAAAGTAGGCAAAAGACATGAACTGACACTTCTCAAAAGAGGACATACAAGTGGCCAACAATCGTTAAAAAATGCTCAACATAAGTAATCATCAGAGAGACTGCAAATCAAAATGACAATGAGATACCATCTCACACCAGTTAGAATGGCTATTATTAAAAAGGAAAAAAATAACGGATAATGGCAAACAATTTTTCACCACCTTTTTAAAGTAATAGTTGGTTTTCTCCTCCCTTCCCCCACCACCCTCGCCTCAACCCTTGACCCTTACTTCCAGTTTTCTGGGGGTATTGGGTTGTCCTGTTCTCTTCTCAGGGGCTGGTGGGAGAACATGTTGTTGTACATTCAGAACTCATTAGGGCCTGGACCAAGCAGTGCCCCAAGGAAAGGGGAAGCAGGGAAACTCATTCTCATCTGATTCCTCATCTCACATCAAATTACTCCTCAAGCCTGAACTGTGTGGACACTTTTCCAGGTGACCTGAGGGCACCAAAGCAGCCTTTCAGTTTCCACTTCATTCTTCCCTCCCAGCAAGTACAGGGTTTTTCGCCTGACCAGACGTGTTTTGCAATGAGGCACACGAGTGTTGCTTTCCTCTCTGGCAAACACAGCTTCTCCTTACACAGTTCAAGATGTTAATAAGTGCTATTAATTGGGGGCTAATTTGCATACTTCATGGATTATTTGTGGTTTGTAGCTAAGGGGATCAGAGCTTGCACACACAACCCCACCCCACCCACTCCTGTAGGGGCCTGGAGTACCCCAATCTGCTCTTCCACGCTGAAGGAGGGGAAGGGAATAACAGATTTATCATGCTAGGGCCTAGGGCACCCTGGAAATGGAGCTGACACACCCCTGAAATCCTGCATGACACAAAGGAAGCCCTTCTGTAGCACATGACTGGGAGGCTGGCTGCATGACATAGGCACTGTATGATTTAGTACGGAGATTTTTGCCAGCACCCCTGCCCTGAGCCACGCAACCACAAACATGCTGGCATTAGAATTCTGAAGAGGTTTTTCAGCTTTTTGTTTTGGCTTTTTTATTTTTTCATTATTAATCTCGGCCCTTAAGTGCTTTGTGCTTATAATTAGTCATAAGCCTTGGGATGGCTCCATTCGCATCATCGTGCAGGCGTCCGCCCCCTTGCTTGCCCAAGTGCTGTTAATTAGCCCTGCAAAGATAGGCAAGCCTGATTGGCAGCAGCTTTTGCAAAAGACTCCCAGCGCTCTAGGCAACAAAGAAAACCATCTTAGCATCTCAGGATTATGGCTGTCGTCTGGATTCTTTGCTTTTTCAATCTGCCGCTGGTGAGGATTGCATGGATGCATTTATTTATTCTGAAATGTGAGCACCAATGTTTTGGCAGAAATTCATAAACCTTCTATGTGAAAGTAATGTCCTGTTTGAGATTTGTCACAACTCTTAGGAAGGGATAGAACAGGGGCAGGAACGTTCACTTTTACATTAAGAATTAAGCTTACAGTTTGGAAAACTGCTTGACAGTATCACTAAAGCTAAACATGGACACCCCATTATGACCCAGCAATCTCACTCCTAATTCCCACAGAAATGTGGCATGTGTTTCCCTGACAAAAGTATGAAGATGTACCTAGCTGCACTGTTTGTAATAGCCCCAAACTGGAAATTGCCCTAATACCCATCAATAATATAATGAATTTAAATTGTAGTAAATTCATGCAATGGCACACTATACAACAAGAATACAAACGACAATATGTATGAGCCTCGTAAATGTAAAGTTGAACAAAAGAAGTTAGACACAAAAGAGAATATATTATGGCGTTGTGTTTATATAAAGAAAAAAACTGGTTAAAAGTAATCTATGCTATTAGTCCAAATAGTGGTTAATTTGTAGGAGAAGGGGTAGTAGTGACACAGAGGGTTTTCTGGTTACTGTTAATATTCTATTCCTTGATTTGAAGGTTGGTTATAAGAGAGTACTAATGTATTAAAATGTATTGAGTTGTAAGCTTTTTTTTTTGCACTTCTCTGCACATATATTATGCTTCAGTAATAAAGAAAAAATGAACTAGGAAGTTTTCTTCAGTAGGAAGCTTTACGATTGATTTTAGTAATTTAGTAATTGCAGCAATAAAGTTATATGGGTCTGGGATGTGGCATCCTAGAAAGAAACCTGGGTCTGCATTGAGGGCGGGGCTCCCCTTTCCATGGGCTGTGGTTCTAAAAGCCTAGAGAGCCATCTTAGCAGCATCTCAGAGAAGAACTCATGTAAAAACCAGATAGATGATCTGAAGAACTGTAACTACGGAAGAGAAAGTCAGGATTTAGAGACAAAAGGGATGTGACTATGTGCAAAATTTACAAAATTCATCTCCTGGGCATTCTAGACATGGTGTCTAGGGCCTGAGAGTGTCTCAAAATCCTATAAAATTTTTTGAGGGCTTGAAAAATGTATAATGACTCCAAAATGCAAAACAGAAAATTACATAATTAAAATCAATAAATGTTTAATTGTTTACAAAACAAAGATGATATCAAGTAATTCAGCATTTCTTAAACATTAATAAGCATACAAAACACCTGGGGATCTTGTCGGACTACAGATTATGATTTAGTAGATCTGGGGTGAGGCCTGAGAGTCTACATTTCTAACAAGCTCCCAGGTAATGCCAATGCTTCTAGTTCCTGGACTTTGAATAGCAAAAAAATAGTAAATTGCAGCTCAACTGAACTAGTACATAGTTATAAATATAATAAAAAGAAAAACACAAGAAAATAAAATGAATGGCCAGGCTCGGTGGCTCATGCCTGGAATCCCAGCACTTTGGGAGGCCGAGGCAGGTGGATCATTTGAAGTCAGGAGTTCGAGACTAGCCTGGCCAACGTGGCAAAACGCTGTCTCTACTAAAAATACAAAAATTAGACAGGCATGGTGGCGGGTGCCTGTAGTCCCAGCTACTCAGGAGGCTGAGACAGGAGAATGGCATGAACCCAGGAGGCGAAGGTTGCAGTGAGCCGAGATCGCACCACTGCACTCCAGCCTGGGTGACAGAGAGAGACTCCATCTCAAAATAAATAAAATAAAATGGACATTTTATTTTTATAAAATTCAAAATAAAAATATTATGGTGATAAAAATATACATAAAATTTACCATTTTACCCAATTTTGAGCATTATAGTTCAGTGGCATTAAACGCATTCACACTGTTGTGCAACCATCATCACTGTTCATCTTCAGAACTTTTCCATCTCTTCAAAATGAAACTCTGTACCCATTAAACAATAATTCCCTATTTTCTTCTCTCTGCAGCCCCTAGCAACCACTATTCCACTCTCTGTCTCTAGGTGCCTCATATAAGTATAATCATGCAATATTTGTCCTTTTGTGTGTGGCTTATTTTACTTAACATAATGTCTTCAAGGGTGACTCATGTTGTAGCACGTGTCCAAATTGGATTCCTTTTAAAGACTGACCAATATTCCATTGTATGTATGTGCCTGCTATGGTCTGAATGCTTGCCTCCCTCACAAATCCCTATGTTGAAATCCTAACCCCTAAGGTGATGGTATTAGAAGGTGGGGCCTTTGAGCAGTTATTGGATCGTAAGGGCCATGAATGAGATGAGGGTCCTCATATTAATATAAGACACCAGAGAGACTGCTTACCCCTTCGACCACGTGAGGACACGGAGAAAAGATGGCTCTCTATAAAGAGGGATCTCACCAGACACTGATCTGCTGGTGCCTTGATATTGGACTTCCCAGCCTTTAGACTGTGGGAAACAAATGTCTGTTATTTAGAAACCACTCAGTCTATGGTATTCTGTTACAGCAGCCTGAATGGACTAAGACAATACCACATTTTCTTTATCCATTCATCCAGCAATGGACACTTGGGTTGTTTCCACCTTTTGGCTATTGTGAAAATGCTGCTATGAACATGGGTCTACAAATATCTGTTCACATCCCTGCTTTCAGTTCTTTTGGGTATGCACCCAGAAGTAGAACTGTTGGGGCACATGGTAATTCTGTTTTTTTTTTTTTTTTTAGTACCAAAATAATAAAAACTTGCCATAGACTGTTATTTTGATGATCCAGATGAACACGTTCCCCAGTATTCATGCCCTTGTATAGTTCCCTCCCATGTTGACTGTGGGCTGGGCTTGCCACTGCCTTGACTAATATAGAGGAAGCGGTACCATGCCAATTCCAAGACTAGCCCTTAATTGACCTGGCAGCTTCTGCTTCCTCCCTCTTAGAATGCTTGCTCTTGGAACAGTTCTTGTTGGACATCAGCCACCATGCTGTGAGGTTGCCCAGGCAGCCACATGAGGAGGCCCATATGGAGAAGAATGAAGGCCCGCAGCTGAAATCCCAGTCAAGCTCCATCTGACTCCTGAAGCCCAGGTATTTCAGACATTTCCACCTCAGCTGAGCTGTTGATCAACACTTGGGATGACTGCAGTCACCCACTGTTCCCAGCTAACACCACTTGAAGCCGAAGAAACCCACACCATGACATATAATACATTGTTGCTTTAAGCCACTATGTTTTTGAAGTGACTTGTTACACAGCATTAGCTAACTGAAACAAAACTCTTTCAAATGTTTTAGAGCAAGAGCAAAATATACTATACCTAATGTGGAATGTGAGCAGAATTTTAGATATTTGATATAAAATAGGCCCAGAGTCTTCAATGACCTTAAATATCTCAGGTCCTAACAAAAGAGATGCAAAGCAGCTGGTAGGAGATGGGCCCTTGAATAACCCATCCCTTAAACCAGCAGCTGCAGCAGATTTTTGTAGTTGTTGTGATTGTTATTTTGTTGGAGTTAAAGGCCCAGCTGGCCCAGAGCAGCACGCCAGTTAGCTGTTATCGTCCCTATACCAGAGAAGGCAGCCAGGGATTTTGTCACATATGTGGCTTGGCATATGGCTTCTGGGGGATTTGAACTCTTAATTAGAAGCTTCCTTTTGCCCAGAAATTATTGTGCAGCTGAGTGATAAGAATGAATTCAACCAAGTCTGTTCTCAGATTCCCATAAGCACAGAAAATAAACAGCCCAAACATGAAGCCTTGAAAGGGGTGGCTGAGGCATGATGCTCACTCACCCAGTCCCTGAGGCCCTGAACCCTCTCTCACTGCCAGACTCTGCAAGGAAATCAGCTTTTGCCTCTCTCTCTTCTCCCCAGCCCTGTGATCCACACTGGCAGAAACTGCCCTGACTTTAGACAAGAAGAATGGTGGGCAGAGGATCACTCACTATTCAATAACATATATGAAGCACGTACATTTCTGAAGCTCCTGAAACCATGCGTGGTATGTAACAGGTGTTCAATAAATTTGAGTCAGTAAACGAATAATGACATAAAGTTGGCATCTCACCTTTTCACCACCAAAGAAAACATTTATTTGTTATGTACAACCTAGTGGTGATTTTACTTACTCTTCCCCATTCCCCCCCAAAATTGCATTTAAGCGATCATTTGGACTTTTTTTTAAAGGACAAGTATATACTAGCAGCCAATTACATCTACTGTTCTTCATGAAAAAAAAAAAAAAAAAAAAAAAAAAACTGGGGTCATCAGAGAGGGTTAATAGAATTCCAGTCAGAAATAATGCAAGAGGGCATATTTATCAAGAAAGTTTCTTACCCCAGGTAAATGTGTGATATCCAATGGGCATTTGAAAATCTTGAAAATAGTGCACAGGCCCATGTTACTATTGTCACAAACCTCAGATGGGCTTGATTAAGTTGAGGTCCTCCAGCCAACATGTTAAAATTTATTATCAAGGATTTCAAAGTCATTGTACCCCAGCTATCCACTGAGCACCCACCTGCCTGACGTGAACCAGGCATTACACTGGATTTAGGTGCCCCAGGATGAACAAGACACAGCCTCTGACCTCAAGGTATTCAGACACCACAAAGGAGACGGAGACCAAAACCAACAAGTAGTTATACTGTGGTTCACACGATGATAGAGCTTGGCAGAGGTTGCTATGGGAACACATAGCAACCTCTATGGAGGACACATTGGAATGACACATTATTCAACTTGGAAGGGCCAGGATGGGGGATTGCCTGGATGAGACATTTCCCATGTTGAATGTTAAAGGTTAGGAAGTAGTCAGCTAAATGAAATGGGAATAGCTGGACAGATGGGACAGCAATGGGTCAGGTGTGGTGGCTCACGCCTGTAATCCCAACACTCTGGGAGGCCAAGCCAGGCAGATCACTTGAGGTCAGGAGTTCAAGACCAGCCTGGCCAACATGGTGAAACCCCATCTCTACTAAAAATACAAAAATTAGCTGAGCACGGTGGCATGCATCTGTAGTCCCAGCTACTTAGGAGGCTGAGGCAGGAGAATCGCTTGAACCTGGGAGGTGGAGTTTGCAGTGAACAGAGATCATGCCACTGCACTCCAGTCTGGGCAACAGAGTGAGACTCTGTCTCAAGAAAAAAAAAATGGTGGGAGGGCAGCAAGGGTATGTGCACAGAGCGGGGAAACAGCTAGCTTCAGTACTCAGAGGGCAATGAACAGCTCAGGTTGTTGGAGCAGAGGGAAAAGGAGGGAGAAATGGAGGATGAGGTTAGCCTGGCAGTAGGAACCATTTGGTACAACATTGAACCACTAATAATTAGATCCTGCCTTTCTCCTTTTATCCTCTCTGTCCTGGCATTACATCTGGGATCTGGTAAGTCGCAGTATGAGAAGCAGAGTCCAAATTTATGAAGAACAGCATGGGCATTTTTGTCATTGGTATTCATTTCTTTTGAAAGAATTTTTTGCCTACATTGGAGAGTCTGAAGGTAAGCATTTTTTCTCTTGTAACTCTTTTCACTCCTAGTAACAGCTAGTTTTTTAAAAGTCAGCATATGCCCATTAACTTTGAGAAACTACAGCAAAGAATGCAGGGAATTTCCATTATTTGGACAACTGGCAAAGAAAATAGCCTTCTCCCAGTAGTGGGCAATAGTTTCACCCACATGCAATTAGATAGAAAGATAGAGAGAAAAGTAGATGAAGAGATTAGCATTTAATGGAACCCCCCTTTTTTTTTTCTGGTTTATTAGAAATCTTGGAGTCACAAATTTTGTTTTCTCCTTCCACAATGAAAATGTGAATATTCCGTGTAGCTTTATCTGCTTTGCTAGCCCCAAAACTTGACCACTAAAATAGGATCTATGATACTGTAAAATCTGAAAGACCAACTTCAGGAGAAGCCCGTACCCATTCAGGATAATCAGGGGTAGATTTCCAACTACCCTCCCACACTGATCACCAAGGAGCAAACTAAATCCCGTTTAATACAAACTGCTCAGCAATAAAAATTTTGCCCATGTGTAAATCCATACCCAGAGTCCCCCTTTAGTCTCAAAATCTGTCTATCATACTAGATTTACACACACATTGTGGTGCTTAGAGACTTGGAGGCACAACATTCCAGAAGGTGAGGGTGGGGCCAAGTGCTATTGAACACGTGAGGGAGACAGGGTCAGGCAGGCCTCAAATGAGTATGCAGAATCTTCTCCCACATCATGCTGCCCTGTGTCTGATGGCATAGGGGCTTTGAGGCCTGAGGGCCCAGAGGCAGGAGGCAGAGACCAGCCAGGGAGGGCAGGATGAATGTCAGACCCATGGCTATCCAAAAGGGCATGAAGTCCCTTTGGCCCCACAGCAACATGACCCTCAGAGATAATGACAAAACAAGTTCCAGGATAAAAGTGAGAAGTCAGCCTTGTAGTAAGGTTGCCAGCTTTAGCACATCAAAATACAGGACTCTCTATTAAATTTGCACCGCAGATATACAACAATAATGTTTAGAATAAGTAGGTCCCAAGTATTGTATCGGATATATTTATGCTAAAATATTTTTCACTGTAGTAACTGAAATTCAAATTTAACTGAGTCCCATATTTTTTATTTGCTAAATCTGGTCATTCAAATTTAACTGGATATCCTGTATTTTATCTGGCAACCCTACCTTGTAGGTCTCTAGTTCACAGTTCCCCAATTTGTCCCACCCCATCCCTGCCCCTGGTGATTTCCTTTCCCGTTTCCCCATCTTCTGGCCCTCATTATTCCTCATCAATACAAGAAAGGATCTAACAACAGTTTCCAAAGAATTGGAGCTCATTAAATACTATTATGTTCTCTTGTCTCGATTTGCATATTTACTTTTTTTTTTTTAGACGGAGTCTCTGTGGCCAGGCTGGAGCAGTGACACGATCTCGGCTCACTGCAACCTCTGCCTCCTGGATTCAAGCAATTCTCGTTACTCAGCCTCCCAATTAGCTGGGATTACAGGCATGCGTCACCACACCCAAGCTAATTTTTGTATTTTTAGTAGAGACGGGGTTTCCGTATGTTGGACAGGATGGTCTCGATCTCCTGATGTCGTGATCCACCTGCCTCAGCCTCCTGAAGTGCTGGAATTACAGGCGTGAGCCACCACACCCAGCCAACTTTTTTGTTGTTGTTGAAAGTTGAAAGACTTTATTCCCTACTTAAATTACCCCCAAGCAATCTGCAACTTGTGAGGCGAGATCTATGGGCTGCCTGCTTTAATAATTTAATAATACCACTCTGAAATGAGAGTAGTTTAAACTGTTCTTACCAGGCCCTTTAATATATCAGCACCTTTCTTAAGAAATCCAGGTCACAGCGTGTCCAGAATTGGTGGGTTCTTGGTCTCGCTGACTTCAAGAATGAAGCTGCAGACCCTCACGGTGAGTGTTTCAGCTCTTAAAGATGGTGTGTCCAGAGTTTGCTCCTTCAGATGTTCAGATGTGTCTGGAGCTTCTTCCTTCTGGTGGGTCCATGGTCTCGCTGACAGGAGTGAAGCTACAGACCTTCGCGGTGAGTGTTACAGCTCTTACAAGTGGTACATCTGGAGTTGTTCGTTCTTCCTGGTGGTTTCGTGGTCTCGCTGGCTTTAGGAATGAAGCTGCAGACCTTCCCCGTGATACAGCTCATAAAGGCAGCATGGACCCAAAGAGTGAACAGCAGCAAGACTTACTATGAAGAGCGAAAGAACCAAGCTTCCCCAGTGTGGAATGGGACCAGAGCGGGTTGCAAGTGACTGGCTCCCGCAGCTTGCTTTTATTCCCTTATCTGACCCCATCCACATCCTGTTGATTGGTCCATTTTGACAGAGTGCTGATTGGTGCATTTACAATCCTTTAGCTAGACACAGAGTGCTAGACAGAAAAGTTCTCCAAGTCCCCACTGGGTTAGCTAGATACAGAGTACTGACTGGTGTATTTACAAGCCTTGAGCTAGACACAGAGTACTGATTGGTGTATTTACAAACCCTGAGCTAGACACAGAGTGCTGATTGGTGCATTTACAATCCTTTAGCTAGACACAGAGTGCTAGACAGAAAAGTTCTCCAAGTCCCCCTAGGTTAGCTAGATATAGAGTACTGATTGGTGTATTTACATACCTTGAGCTAGACACAGGGTGCTGATTGCTGTATTTACAATCCCTTAGCTAGACATAAAGGTTCTCCAAGTCCCAACTAGCCTCAGGAGCCCAGCTGGCTTCACCTAGTGGATCCCACACTGGGGCTGCAGGCGGAGCTGCCTGCCAGTCCCGCGCCGTGTGCCCACACTCCTCAGCCCTTGGGCAGTCGATGGGACCCTGTGCAGTGGCACAGGGGGTGGCGCTTGTGGGGGAGGCTCGGGCCGTGCAGGAGCCCACAGTGGTGGTGGAGGCTCAGACATGGCAGGCTGCAGGTCCCGAGTCCTGCCCCACCGGGAGGCAGCTGAGGCCCAGCTGGCCAGCACTGCTGGGGGACCCAGCGCACCCTCTGCAGCTGCTGGCCCGGGTGCTAAGCCCCTCACTGCCTGGAACCAGCTATGATGGCGGGGCAGCCGGCCGCTCAGGGTGCAGGGCCTGCCAAGCCCACGCCCACCCAGAACTCGCACTGGCCCACGAGCTCTTAGCGCAGCCCCAGTTCCCACCAGCGCCTCTCCCTCCACACCTCCCCGCAAGCAGAGGGAGGCAGCTCTGGCCTCGGCCAGGCCAGAGAGGGGCTCCCACAGTGCCCTGGCGGGCTGAAGGGCTCCTCAAGTGCTGCCAGAGTGGACACCAAGGACAAGAAGGCGCCGAGAGAGGGCTGCTAGCATGTTGTCACCTCTCAACAGCCTCCTGATCCAATTATTACTACCTCAAGCCTCCTCCTGCTCAGTTTTCATTTGGGGAAAACACTGGAAAGAAGGAGGCAGAGGCAGAGCACCCAGTGATTGCATGATACTAGTTAGGATCTTTGTAATTTAGTTTATCTGAGTGTCAGAGTTTGCATGTGGGGTGATAATTAAATGGTAGGTGGTACTGGAGAAAACTATCAACGTGGAGGCTGTTGATACTGGCGACCCAAACAAATGGGACTATAAAAAGTTAAATGGGTTTGGCTGCATAGAAGTAATACTAATTACAGTCATTTCTGAGAGCTTTCTGCCACACGATGCCTAATTACCATATGGTGCCATAATGCTTATGTGTATCATTATATGTGCCTTAAATTAACTTTGTTATAAAGTGTGATTTGGTTAGAACAGGAGACTCAACATGAATTGAGCCTTCATAGTTTGTTATTCATGCAGAATGGCTATCTACTACTCTTAAAAAAGTCAGTGCAACTATTGCCAGGGTCATAGTGAGAAAGGCAACTGTGACAGGCAGCCTCTAAAATGGCTCCCAATCTGCCCCTAATCCTTGTATTCATGTCTCTGTGCAATCCCCTACACTTCAGTGTAGGGAGAGCTCCAAACCTATCCTGTGTTCAGCTTTGTTCCACTGGGGCTGGGACTCTGCAAACCAAATTCCTGCTTTGTCTGTGACTCCTTGCTAGGCTCTGCCCATAGGGGGCGTTAGAGGGAGACCGCGGGACTGGAAGGGGAAGCGGGGACTTCCTCCTTGTCGGTCTCCATTTCTTACCATTTCTATGAGTGTTACCCCAGCAACACTGACCCCAGCTGCAGCAGCTCCCGTAGCAGCTGCTGAGTCTAGCTTGCAGTTTCAACACTTGTAGAACCAGCCTCATGGTGCTCCTTGAGACACCAGCACCAGAAGAGTAGCACCTGCTCCTCAGAGGTTTGGGTCTCAGCCCTCAGGACCCTCTCCGTTTTAATATTTCCCACCTCCTCCTTTTGCTCCCCTAGCCCAAGGAGTGGTGGCTACTTCTTGCAGTTATTACTTCCATGATACCTTAGAGTTCTATCAAGTTTGCCTTTTCAGTTACCTAATTAACAATTAATTCTATTAAATCCTGTTAAACAAAACAACAACAACAACAACAAAAACATGGTGTGATGTGTCTCCTGATTGTACCCTGACATACAAGGGTTACCCTCTACCTCTGCTTCTGGCCAGGCAGCCTCAGGCTCAGTCCCAGCTTCTTTTTTTTTTTTTTTTGAGACAGATACAGGGTCTCACTCCGGAATGCAGTGGTGCAATCATAGCTCACTGCAACCTCAAACTCCTGAGCTCAAGCAGTCCTCCTGACTCAGCCTCCTGTGTAACAGCTTCCCATCTTAACCCTCCAAAGAGAAGAACTGCCTGACCTGCACTTGCACGACCTAAGAAGTGAATGTGTCCTTAACTTGTGTGCCCTTGGCTCCTGTCTTGCCTCAGCCTACTCCCAGCTCTGCCCTCAGGAGAAATCCAGGGAAGTGATGCCAGAGCCAGACACAAAGATAATGGAAGGAGGAGGAGGAAGGTCAGTGCAAAATAGCCAGAGGCCAGCTTGGGGATTGCTGGTGCCAAACATGTCCAACATGAGCTGGGGTCACAGGGATAGCTGAGAGCAAGTGGTGGTGAGGAGCAGTGCTGGCTGAGGACCTGCCTGAGGATCATATGGGTTATGGATCATCTGCTGCTTGCTGGGCTTACTTACTGTAAGGTACATAGATGTGCTTTGGTCAAGGATTAGGCCGAGGCAGACATCCAGGCCTGTATGACTTGGTGAGTTCTGGGTACAGGTGCATACTCTACTTGTTATAGAACCTGTTTGTGTAAGCTCGTACTTGGCTCGAAGCCACTATTGCTTGGAAAAGGTATAACTGCCCTGCTGACACTGTACAGGCACTCTGGGGCATGGCTAAACATGGCTCAACACAGCGTGCATACTGGTGCCCAGAGAGTAACACTTCTGACCTCTGTAAGGGAGAGCCAGTCACCTTGAAAGCAGGCAGACAGGAGCCAGAAACTGGTTTGTGCCCAGAAGGAAAGAGTTAAGCTGCTGACCCTGAAGGCAAGGGAAAGCTGGCCATACATCTGTGTGTGGAAGCAGCCAGAGCTGCAGGGCCGACAGCTGAGAGGAGCTGCAGAGTCAGAGCAGACAGCCGAGATAAAGGCAGACAGGGTGAGAGAGCTGCTGATGGGAGAGCTGCTGAATAAACCTATATTTCACCTGCTTACGGCCCTCCAAATGTTCTTAGAGCTATGTGCCCATCCACCTAATCCCCTTGGACCTCAGCATGGGCTTCAACCTGACCCCAAGTATGACATTTGGCATAGTCATGGCAAAACACTTATGTATGCTGCATCTCCACTGTTGGAGCAAATATATAGTCATCCCTTGGTGTCCACAGGGGATTGGTTCCAGGACCCCCTTACATATCCAGATTTCCACATACTTAAATCCTGCAGTTGGCCCTGAGGAACCTGTAGATATGAAAAGTCAGCCCTTGATATACATGGGTTTCACATTCCAAGAATACTATATTTTCTATCTGCGTTTGGTTGCAGATGAGGAATATATACACACAAACATATATATATATAAATATATATTTGTGAGTTGAGGGCCCCCTTATAAAATACTAGATTAGCAAGGGAAATGAGAATATAAACTGAAGTTTAGATGTAAAACTCAGTATATCAGGCAGTGTCTAACCAGAAAAACAGAACCTACTTTATTTATTTTCCATTTCAATAGGTTTTGGGGGAACAGATGGTGTTTGGTTACATGAATAAGTCCTTTAGTGGTGACTTCTGGGATTCTGGTGCACCCCTCACACGAGCAGTGTACACTGTACCCAGTGTGTAGTCTTTTATACCTCACCCCCTTCTCACCCTGTTCCCCAAATTCCAAAAGTCCATTGTATCATTCTTACACCTTTGTGTCCTCATAGCTTACCTCCCACTTACGAGTGAGATCATACAATGTTTGGTTTTCCATTCCTGAGTTACTTCATTTAGAATAATGGGTTTCAACTCCATCCAGGTTGCTGCAAATGCCATTATTTCATTCCTTTTTATGGCTAAGTAGTATTCCATAGTATATACAGACCACATTTTCTTTATCCACTCATTGATTGATGGGCATTTGGGCTGGTTCCATATTTTTGCAACTGTGAATTGTGTTGCTATAAACATCCATGTGCCAGTATCTTTTTCGTATAATAACTTCTTTTCCTCCAGGTAGATACCTAGTAATGGGATCACTGGATCAAATGGTATATCTATTTTTAGTTCTTTAAGGAATCTCCACACTGTTTTTCACAGTGGTTGTACTACTTTACATTCCCACCAGCAGTGTAAAAGTGTTCCCTTTTCTTCACATCCATGCCAACATCTGTTATTTTTGATCTTTTGATTGTAGCCATTCTTGCAGGAGTAAGGTAGCATCTCATTGTGGTTTTGATTTGCATTTCCCTGATAATTAGTGATGTTGAACATTTTTTCATATGTTTATTGGCCCTTTGTACATCTTTTGAGAATTGTTTATTCATGTCCTTAGCCCACTTTTTGATGGGATTCTTTGTTTTTTTTCTTGCTGATTTGAGTTCTTTGTAGATTTTGGATATTAATCCTTTGTCAGATGTATAGATTGCAAAGATTTTCTCCTACTCTGTGGGTTGTCTCTACTGATTATTTCTTTTGCTGTGCAGAATAAATTTAGTTTAATTAAGTCTTACCTATCTATCTTTGTTTTTGTTGCATTTGCTTTTGGGTTCTTGGTCATGAAGTCTTTGCCTATGCCAATGTCTAGAAGGGTTTTTCCAATGTTATCTTCTAGAATTTTTATGGTTTCAGGTCTTAGACTTAAGTCTTTGATCCATCTTGAGTTGATTTTTGTATAAAATGAGAGATGAGGATCCAGTTTCATTTTTTTCTACATGTGGCTTGACAATTATCCCAGCACCATTTGTTGAATGGGGTGTCCTTTCCCCACTTTGTTTTGTTTGCTTTGTTAAGGACTAGTTAGCTATAAGTATCCGCCTTTATTTCTGGGTTCTCTATTCTGTTCCATTGGTTTATGCACCTATTTTATACCAGTACCATGCTGTTTTGGTGACTATGGCCTTATAATATAGTTTGAAGTCAGGTAATGTGATGCCTCCAGATTTGTTCTTTTTGCTTAGTCTTGCTTTGGCTATGCGGGCTATTTTTTGGTTCCATATGAATCTTAGGATTGCTTTTTCCACCTTTGTGAAGAATGTTGGTGATATTTTGATGGGAATTGCACTGAATTTGTAGATTGCTTTTGGCAGTATGGTTATTTTCACAATATTGATTCTACCCATCCATGAGCATGGGATGTGTTTCCATTTGTTTGTGTCACCTATGATTTCTTTCAGCAGTGTTTTGTAGTTTTCATTGTAGAGGTCTTTCACCTCCTTGGTAACAGGTATATTCCTAAGTATTTTATTTTTTGCAGCTATTGTAAAAAAGGCTGAGTTCTTGATTTGATTCTCAGCTTGGTTACTGTTGGTGTGTAGCAGTGCTGCTGACTTGTGTACATTAATTCCACATCCTGAAACTTTACTGAATTCATTTATCAGTTCTAGGAGCTTTTTGGATGAGTTCTTAGGGTTTTCTAGGTATACAATCATATCTCTGCAAAGAGTGACAGTCTGACTTCCTCTTATTTGGATGTCCTTTATTTCCTTCTCTTGTCTGATTGCTCTGGCTAGGACTTCCAGTACTATGTTGAATAGAAGTGGTAAAAGTGAGCATCCTTGTCTTGTTCCAGTTCTCAGGGGGAACGCTTTCAACTTTTCCCCATTCAGTGTAATGTTGGCTGTGTCAGAACCTTATTTAAAGAGATGGGGATTTAATGCAGTTAATTGATTACATGGATGATGAAAAAGCAGAGTGCCCAAATGGGACATGGTGAGGCCACCTAGAGATTAGCACCAGCAGGAAGCCATTCCCATCTCTAGGCTGGAGGCAGAGGGGAGAAGTGGTGTTGCATGTTGGGCTCTCAGAAGCACTCAGAAATACACTGGAGTACAAGGTGTTCATGAGGGGTCAACACCTGGGAAGGGGAAGGAGAAGCAACAGAATGGGCAGAGGCAGAAGCCACACAGTTGTGCAGACCCAATGAAACTTCAGCCCACCCGTGTCCTCCAACAAGCCAGAATGGCAGGACATTCAACACCCCACCCCCTCCAGTCACCGGATGCCAGCTGCTTCAGGAAGGGCATGACCTCGAGCAAGGTGGTTCTCTGCAAGTAAGGCTGACCCTGTAGGAGCTGACAGCTGGATGCTGGCTGCACCATCTGCCATTGGGCAGCAAGTCCTTCCTCACAGAGGACCTGAGTACCTCACATCTACCACAGTAGTGTGGCCAGAGCCAGGGACTGAGATATTCCTTTATGGGAGCTGGAACCACAGTGAGCCTGCATAGGAGAGTTAGAACAAGGAAGAAGACAAGCTGCTAATGAAGTTCCAGCCCAAGGCAAAAAGGAAGGATGGAAATACTCTGGTTTCTCTGGTTTCCTCCTGCTTATGTCTGATTAGTGGTGTCTCCCGGTCAAACCTGCCAGAAACCAACTGATGGGGAGCTTGAGAGATGCAGCCTGAAGGTGTCAGCACCATTGAGCAAGCTAAGAAAAGGAAAGGACTCTGAGAGCAAATAGGCTCAGGAAACCATCTCAGCAACTCTTTCTTATTTTCTCTTCAATGCAGCAAGGTTTAGACCTGTGTCTATTGACTAACCACCCCCACCCACCCCAGCATGTTGTGCTCCCCATCACCATGTGCCACCTTGTCTCACAGTGATGAACACTGAGCCAGCTCACCCAGATCCCCTTCAGGAAGGAAGGACTCCCTCCCTCCACTGCTGAGGAACCATCACTCCTGGTGCTGGGGGAACAAAAGGAAGAAGTTGAAATCATTAAAGTAACCCTCAGCTGCCAAGGACTACTGTGGCAGAGGGGAGCCACCTCACCCAAGATCATACTCCTTCCTGGGGTGGCCAACATCTAATGATGGACTAAGGCGAGGCATAAAGATCCAGCCCCCAACTTGAGACCATTCCAAAGGGCCAGCCCAGCTTCAGAACTCCTGATGACCAATGGAAACCTCCACTGAGACTGCACCATAGCCCAACTCTGTCCTCTGCCCAATCTTGCTGCCTTTCTTCCCCAACAGGTGTTGCTCCAACAAGCATTCCTAATAAGCTTCCTAAACACTGGTCTTCATCTGGGAGTCTTCTTCCTGGGAAACCCAAGGTGTGGCATTCATGTTAAGCTCCTTAATCAAGTTAACCTTATCTCGGATCCTTTTGGTTCTGGGGGAATCTTTGTTACGTCTCCTATCAGGGAGTAGAGATGCTCCATTCAGGCATTCATTCTTGCCTAGAAAGTTCTTCCCCAAGCAGCCATCTCCATCCTTCACCTTATTTAGATCCATGCTCAAATATAAGCCACCTGTGAACAGCAGCATTCTCTAAGGCTGTACTGTGCCTTATTTTTCTTTATATAGCACTTTCCATCTAACCATTTTTTTATGATTGTTTGTTGATTGTGTGCCTCTGCCCACTCAAGCAGGGAATTTGGTTTTGTCCATAGCTCTATGTACACAGTGCTAGTGTTTAGCACACAGTGTGAGTTCAATAAAATTTGCTAATGAATTTGGTCTGAGTGCCAAGCCCTGTGCCAGACACTGATGATGCCTTTGGAAAGTTCCAATCTAGTGGAGAAATTAGACAAGCAGAAAAACAATTATAACACAATGTGGCAAGTGCTGTAATTGAGCATAGCTGTCAACTGATGTGAGCAAGCTAGGCTGCCTGGACAAAGCTTCAGAGAGCATGTGATAAGCAACTGACTCTCTGAGGAGCCCTGGAATAAGTGAACCACAGACTGATCTGGGCAGGCAGGCAGGTAACAACAGAGGTCTCTAGGATATCAGGGTCAAAAGGATAATGAGACAGAGAAGGCTAGGCATGCCTTAAGATCCAGCACTGCCCTTCTGAAAACATGTTCCTCAGAACATTAGCTGTCATGAATGTACAAAGATTTAGGTACATGGAGTGGGTGGGGAGGCAGTCACAGCCACATTGTTTATAATAGCAAAAAAAATAAGGAGCAACAGGCACATTGATCCGGAAGAAAATAGCTGAATAAATAAAGGAATTTCCATACTTTAGCATAATGACACCTTTTTTTTTTTTTTTTTTTTTTTGACACTCACTCTGTTGCCCAGGCTGGAGTACAGTGGCACAATCATAGCTCACTGCAGCTTCAAACTCCTGGGCTCAAGCAATCCTCCTGCTTCAGCCTCCTGGGTAACTGGGACTACAGGCATGTGCCACCACGCCCAGCTAATTTTTTAGTTATGGTTTTGTAGAAGGCAGTCTCACTATGTTTCCCAGGCTGGTGTTGTACTCCTGGATTCAAGCAATCTTCCCTCCGCAGCCTCCCAAACTGTTGGGATTACAGATGTGAGTCCACCCACTGACACTATTAAAAAGAGATCAATCTATATGTACTGACATGTAATAATATGCATGACATATTAAATGAAAAAGATTACAGAACTATTGAACACGTTGATACCCATTTTGTTCAAATATATATGCACATGTGTTTACATAAACATGGAAAATCATCTAGAAAGAAACTGAACTGCTCAACTGTTAATGGTGGGACTGGGGGATTGAAATAGACAAGGCAAGGCTTTCGCTTTTTGGTATTATTTGAGTTTGCATTAACTTTCAAAGGAAAGAATCCAAGGAACTCATGGTCATCAAGCATCAGGGACAAGCTGATAACTGATCAAAGCAGGTCATGGGGGTTAAAGCAAACAAGAGATAGGAATTAAGTAGGTGAACTAATTCAAGACAAGGTCACTGGCAGGACGGTGGAGAGAGGCAGAAACATAAGTGACCTGACTCTGGGAGAAGCACTGTTGACCCTTTGGCCTTGTGGCTACTCCCTACAGGTTTTAGGAGTGTTCAGAGGCCTTGGCAGTTGGAGCTACCTGCAGTTATACCGGCACTCTGATGGGTACAGGAATAAGAGTTAAGATGATGACGAGGTTCTCATAAGGCAAGCCAAAGCCTTCTCGCTTTATTTAACCCAGCCCTTCCTTTATACATCCCTGGAAAAAAGATGTAGCATCTCTGCCTTTTGTCTTTCTTTGCTCCATGCGAGACCTCTCAGAGACTTTAGCAAGCTTTCTGTTTTGTTTGGAAGATGCCATATGTCACATTTCCTGAAAATATTGGATCACAGAGCACACCTTTGTTAATATATTTTAATTGCCATCAAGTTTTAGTTATACAAATATTATATGGATGCTTTCTCCTTATAAAGAATTCCAGGCTAACCTCTTGGAGGGAAAAGAACATAGAACAAAAGATGAAACTCTACATGAAGAAAGAAGCCACGTGAAGGAAGTCTGAGGAACTCCAGTCAATACACAGCACCAAGACCCCAGCCTTGAGGGTGAAGCCATCTTGGACCCACCAGCACAGTTGAATGCAGACACATGAGTGAGCCAGAGACAAGCCATCCCCGCCAAGCCTTGCCTGAAGTCTTGACCCACAGAATCATGAACAATAACGGGTTGTTTTAAGCCACTATTTTTGGGTGGGTCTTTACATAGCTATAAATAACTGATACAATTCCCATCCTATCCCCAGTGTCAGTCTCCCTCTCCATGAAGTAAATATTATCTTGAAGATTGTTTTTATTGTGATTTTGCTTGTTTTAAGCAGTTTTGTCAAGTATGTATATATCCATACACAATCCATTTTATACTTTTAAGCTGTTTTTGAGCTTTCTAAATATGGACTCATGCCACATGTAGGGAGAACAAAATTGTGGAATATTCCTCCACTGAATAATTACCATAGTGACAATTATGTTGCTACATGCGATACCATGGATGGATCAAGCACAGAGGCATAGTGTTATATTGAAAATGGCAGTTGGGGCTGAGTGCGGTGGCTCACGCCTGTAATCCCAGCACTTTGTGAGGCCCAGGCAGGTGGATCACAGGGTCAGGAGATCGAGACTATCCTGGCCACCATGGTGAAACCCCATCTCTACTAAAAATACAAAAAATTAGCCGGGCATGGTGGCGTGCACCTGTAGTCCCAGCTACTCAGGAAGCTGTGGCAGAAGAATCCCTCTAACCCAAGAGGCGGAGGTTTCAGAGAGCCAAGATCGCGCCACAGCACTCTAGCCTGGTGACAGAGTGAGACTCCGTCTCAGAAAAAAAAAAAAAAGAAAAGAAAAATGGCAGTTGGGCCCGGTGCAGTGGTTCACAAGTGTAATCCCAGCACTTCGGGAGGCCAAGGCGAGCGGATCACTTGAGGTCAGGCATTTGAGACAAGCCTGGCCAACATGGCAAAACCTTGTCAAAAGTCTCCCATTCTGACTCATCATTTCCACTCTCCCTTTCACTCCTTCAGTCAAGCTGTGGCAGTTGCACATGAACGATTTCATTTCATCTAAAATGGGCCCCCAGCCTCCAGAGCCATGCACTCTGAAACTAGATTCACCTTCTTAAATTAGCCGGCGTGGTGGTACGGGCCGGTGGTCCCAGCTACTCAGGAGGCTGAGGCACAAGAATCACTTGAACCCCGGAGGCGGAGATTGCAGTAAGCCTAGATCACGCCACTGCACTTCAGCCTGGGTGACAGAGCCATGAGACTGTCCAAAAAGAAAAAAAAAAGAAAGAAAGAGAGAGAAAGAGAAAAGAAAGAGAGAAAGAAAAAGAAAGGGAAGGAAGGAAGGAAGGAAGGAAGGAAGGAAGGAAGGAAGGAAGGAAGGAAGGAAGGAAGGAAGGAAGGAAGGAACGAAGGAAGACAGGCAAGTTGCAGAAGACCACCATACACATCATTCACATTTTCATAGGATTATTGGACATTTCCTCTTGAATTTGTGATTCATTCATGTGTCCATTTTTCTTCTGGGTTGTCTTTTTCTTACTAATTTGAATTCTTTATGTATTTTAAGAAATGTTCCCAAGTGTACAGTCCTAGGAACTGCTTGAATCTTGAGAAACATTTTGAAGAATGGAGTTTAAAATTACCAAACAAAAAGACCACACCCTGAAAGGTATTGAAAAAAAAAATTAACAAAATAATAACTTACAGGTTATTTCATTTCTTTGCCAAAAATTCCAAGCATTAGAATCTTGACAGAGCTTTAGGTCATATTACCTGGTAAAATGCCATTTACATAAATCCACAGTGCACAGAGGTACCTATTTCATATTTTCTTTACTACCAATAGAAAATGCATCATTTAACTTGAGATACAGCCCCCTTTAAACATTTCCTAGGGTAGACTAATGAATTACTGTTCTTTCTAGCCATGAATTTATATTGCACTAAGGAAAAATAGACTCCTTTAACCTCTGAAGAGTCACATTTCTTTCACTTAGGTCACTTGATAGGGCCATTATAGTCTCAGACAAGACATGTGGGACTCTGTTTAATATCTGGCAATTTTCTTGTGCCTCTTCATTTATTAAAAGAATGTATCCATTAGCGGTCATTAGTACGTCCTGTCAAGATGGGGGCTAAATTATCCTCAACGACTTAAGAAAAAAAAAATGGTTTTTCAAGAAAAATAGTGGCATTAATTGCCCAGTGGAATAGAAACAGCTTTCTTTGCCATAACCTCTCCCTCCCCTGCCTGGGAGGAATTGGACACTGCTTACCTCTGTCAACGATCCAGGCCATTTTCTCCTTACCCTATGAGTCAGCTCCATCACTGCGGCCTGTGGCCTCTCCGGTGGCAGGCCACTATCCACAGGGAGTAAATAAAGCTCCTCAGTCCAGGCCACTATCCACAGGGAGTAAATAAAGCTCCTCAGTCCGTCAGAGTGAGGAGCCTCAGACTGACTCCTCTTGCTTGCTAATTCATCCAAGGAAGAAAGAGGAAGGAGATGCCTCACTTAGCAAACAATCTCATTTGAAGGGGCTGTGTTTTAGCAACAGGAAGCAGCTCACATTAGAGGAATAATCACCCTCTCTTAGCTCCAAGCTGAAACCGATCTCCTTTTTGACCTTTCATTTGAAACATATGCTCTCTGGAAAATGCACCCGGAGTGGTTCGAGGAGAGAGGTTGTCCGGTGTGCATGTTGGGGGAGGAGGAGTATTATGTTTTCAAAACTAAAACAAGTTTTCCATGTAGCTTTTAAAATTAAAAACCTTACGGTTTAATTAGCAAAAGGTTTCCATCTCCTAAAAAAAGTTTTCAGGCTTTGTCTTTCTCTTCCCTCCTCTCAGGTGTCATCCATTCTCACAAGCATTAGTAATTATATCGGTATCAGTTAAGATAACCAGCTGAAAATCATAAAATACCAACCAATAGTGACTTAAGTAATAAAGACATTTAATAAATGTTACAAAGGTCAGGACCTCAAGACTTGGTTCAGCAGATTCACAAGGCCACTAGGAACGAGAGGCTCTTACTATCTTTCCGTTTTGTCATCATCTGTGTGTCTGCCCCGCTCCAAAGGGTTCAAGCCCCCTCCAGCGCCCCGCCCGCCCCCCTCCCCGGCCAAGCTCACTAGCAGGAAGGAGGAAGATGGAAGCTTAGGCCTCCGCCTTATGGCGGATGGCGGTCTCTTTTACTAGGAGGAAAAAAAAATAAAATTAAATTAAATTAAAAAAAATCCCCCCTAGAGCCCTTTAGCCTCATTGGCCAGAACTGAATCACACTCTCACCCCTTAACCAATCAAAGGGAAACACGTTACCATATATGGGGTTTGGCCAATCATGGCTTTTCCTTTCCATCTGGGCACATGGCAACCCAAACACAGGTGGGATTCTATTAGGAAGGAAAGAAGAGGGTTCTGAGGCAACCGCTCCCAGATCCTTATTTCCAGCCCTGACTGGTTTTCTCAACTTCAGTTACTTCTTTCCCACTGCCTCCTGAGCAGCACCACCTCATTATCTTACTGGCACCTCAAACTCAGCCTATTAGGGAACAAATTTCTTTTCTTACCTCCTAATCCTGGCTCCCTTTTCTTTCCTGATTTTTCCAAGGGTAGTTTCTTCCACCATGATGGAGGCTGCAAACTTTGGAATTATCTTGGACACCCTCTCCATCTGGACTTCCTTTTCCAGTTGGTCCCCAAGAACTGCTGATTCTTTTTCTTCCTAACATCTCCCCCTCTGACTCATCATTTCCACTCTCCCCTTCACTCCTTCAGTCAAGCTGTTGCAGTTGCACATGGACAACTTCATTTTATCTAAAATGGGCCCCCAGCTTCCAGAGCCATGCACTCTGCAATCACGTTCACCTTCTTAAAGCTCTCATCCCTCCCTCCTAGCCTCCAGTGCTAGGTTCCCATGTATTCACAGAAGGAAAAAATGCAAACTATCTTGCTTGGGTTTTAAGATTTTCTACGACATTATCCTCTGCCCCAGCCAGACTACTAAACTGACTATTCCCTGAAGCATGTGTATATATATACACAATAACACTTGCATGGTAAATAATGACATACCATGGTAAATAATGACCAACCCAAATGCCCATCAACCAATGAGTGGATAAAGAAAATTTGATGTGTGTGTGTGTGTATATATATATACACACACACACACATATAGATACAGAGTCTTGCTCCAGGCTGGAGTGCAGTGGCACAATCTTGGCTCACTGCAAGCTCCGCCTCCCGGGTTCACCCCATTCTCCTGCCTCAGCCTCCTGAGTAGCTGGGACTACAGGTGCCCACCACCATGCCCAGCTAATTTTTTGTATTTTTAGTAGAGATGGGGTTTCACTGTGTTAACCAGGATGGTCTCAATCTCCTGACCTTGTGATCCTCGTGTATATATATATATATATATATACACACACACACACATACACCTTGGAATACTACTCTGCTGTAAAAAGGAACAAAATAATGGCATTTGCAGCAACCTGGATGGAATTGGAGACTATTATTCTAAGTGAAGTAACTCAGGAATGGAAAACCTAACATCATATGTTCTTACTCATAAGTGGGAGCTAAGCTATGAGGACGCAAAGGCGTAAGAATGATACCTTGGACTATGGGGACTCAGGGAAAAGGGTAGAGGGGGGTGACAAGGGATAACAGACTACACATTGGGTATAGTATATACTGCTTGGGTGAGGGATGCACCAAAATCTCAGAAATCACCACTAAAGAACTCATTCTTTATCTGATCACCACTGTAATCAAACACCATCTGTTCCCAAAAACCTATTGAAATTAAAAAAAAAAAATTTTAACAAAATAGAAAGAATTTTTTAAAAAACTCAAAAACATCTTCTAATTCTCCAATTCTGGAAGGCATTAGAAAATAGAGAAAGAGAGACTTTTAAAAATTCTGTAATTGTTTAGGGAAATTACTTTTAAATACCTGAATCATCTTAAGAAAATATTGAGATGTTCTAACATTAAAAATTGAATTGTTGGCCGGGCACAGTGGCTGAGGCCTGTAATCCCAGCACTTTGGGTGGCCAAGGCGGGTGGATCACGAGGTCAGAAGATCGAGACCATCCTGGTTAACATAGTGAAACCCCATCTCTACTAAAAATACAAAAAATTAGCTAGGCGTGGTGGTGGGCACCTGTAGTCCCAGCTACTCAGGAGGCTGAGGCAGGAGAATGGGGTGAACCCGGGAGGCGGAGCTTGCAGTGAGCCGAGATTGTGCCACTGCACTCCAGCCTGGGAAACAGAGCGAGACTCTGTCTCCCCCCCAAAAAAAAAAAAAAGTTGGCCGGGCGCGGTGGCTCAAGCCTGTAATCCCAGCACTTTGGGAGGCCGAGACAGGCGGATCACGAGGTCAGGAGATCGAGACCATCCTGGCTAACACGGTGAAACCCTGTCTCTACTAAAAATACAAAAAAACTAGCTGGGCGAGGTGGCGGGCGCCTGTAGTCCCAGCTCCTCCGGAGGCTGAGGCAGGAGAATGGCGGGAACCCGGGAGGCGGAGCTTGCAGTGAGCTGAGAGCCGGCCACTGCACTCCAGCCTGGGCGGCAGAGCAAGACTCGGTCTCAAAAAAAAAAAAAAAAAAAAAATTGAATTGTTTAACCAAAAAGTCTGAGATAAAGGGACAAATAGATTGTTGGAAGTTCTCATTATGAAATCAGTAAGAGGTAGTCTTATTATGACAGACAGAAGAAAGGCTAGATCTTTAGTGGTGAAAAAAAAGAATGAGAAGCATAGGAAAATAAGAGCATGGCATTTAGAAGAGAGGAAGTATGACAGGGTAGATAGAGATAGAAATAGATGGTGGGGGGAAGAGAGAGAGAGAATAAAATCACTTCCGCCAGCTGGAGAGGAGAGTGGAATGAGGATACTAAGAACCTGGCATACCAGGCCAGAGATTTTTAAATTTGCTCTGAGAGAGGTGTAGGTCTCAGGGCCTGGAAGAGGCATGATGGGAATGTTCATCAACCAGGCATCTGCTGGGTGGTCCACCAGTGCCAGATGGTCACTACTGAGCCCACTTAGGGAATGACTGGAGATTGCTGAACTGCCTACCAAAGATGGATGACATATGACCATGATACCTGACCACAAGCCTGGGATGTCGAGATTATGATGTTTATTTACACACTCGATTTGTGCTGTAATCAGTTTCTATTTATCCTCTTTTCATTAACCCCTTTGATCAGCTCTATGCATTACAAATAAAGCAATCAGAACATAACTTGTTAAAAAACAAAAAAGCCAAGCCACTTTAAGAAAAATGGTGAGGTTGTTGAGACAGAACCTTGTGTAGAAAAATAAGAAGATATACAGAACTATTTTCTGTTCAAATATTTCATAAGAACTATAGCAAGAGTAGCAAGCCTTTGGCTTAGCTGTTTGATTAGGTCAAGGGAGGGTCTGGTACCAGACTGCCCACTGGGTTTCTCTGAAGGAATTTGTCAAAGTATAGCTCTGTGTGTGTGTGTGTGTGTACACACATATGTATATATAGGTATGTATGTACATATGTATATATATGTGTGTGCGCGTGTGTGTGTGTGTGTGTGTGTGTGTATGACTTAAAAGCCTAGCAGGAATTCTGGCTCTGTAACTTGCAAGCTTCATCAGAACTCTCTGAACTTGTTTCTTCATTTGGAAGACAGAAGAAAGGAGGACCGTATTATATCCAGGCCTGCTCTGTATTTTCTTTTCTGTATTCACTCACACATTTATGTTTTATTTCCTAGGACTGAGTTCTTATTTTATGATTCACAATTCTTTGGTGAAATTGTCTATATTGGCAAGGATGCATTTGGCTGTGAGTAATAGAAAACTCCATTCCAACTGGCTCATACCCTAAAGGGGATTTATTGGTTCATTTAACTGAAAGAGTCCAGATGCTGGGTAGCTGTCAGGTGTGGCTCCATCAGCCTCCAAATCTGCCTCTCTGTGATTTGCTTGGCCCCTTCCTCTTCTGTGGGTTGGCAATGTACTCAGGCCACCGGCGAAGTGACAGTAGCATTTCCTGCCATAACAACGTCCACAGGAAGAGGGACCATCTCATCCAGTAACCCCACTCTTTAGGAATCCTCCTATCCTGAAACTCTTACAAAACCTTCCATCTTGTTAGTCACAATTTGGTCACATGCCCATTCCTGAACCAATCCCTTTGACTTGAGAATGCCACCCATAGATTATCTAAGGTCTGGATTCTGCTGTGGCAAAGGAGTAGAATTACCCGTAGACCAGTGAGGCCCACACTGCAGCTGGAGGCAGGGTCAGCTTCCCTAAACCTCTGTTCTGCATGCGGGTAGAGGTATTCCTGAACAAAAATCAGAGTGCTATTAGAAACAGGCAAGAGGAAATGGATGCTGGGTAGGCTTTTCAAAGTTCATTCTGTGGAATGAAAATTGTAGAATACACTATTTTATCCCAGAGGCCACTGAACAGGATATAGCCATGTCTGATAACCAAAGGCTGTAATCTTCAAAATTAGTCTGCCAGATCTTTATCTAACAAAGTCTAAGAATTTCCATAAGGAAATGAGAAACATGTAAACAATTGCAGCTCCTTGGGTAACTGTACGCTAGCATATCTGAAAACAATTGTTTCCACTCCATATGGGATACTAATCAGCTTAATTAAATGGAAAGAAAAAAAGAAACCTCAGGAACCAAAACTGCTCCAATATTTCATCAAAGGAATACACAGGGAGCTTTAAAATACAGTCTCTTCAAACAAAAAAATAGGTAAAATATTGGAAAGGATTAATCAGAGTGAAGCAGTCTTTAACTGCTATTTTTTTTCATCAGGGGAATACAAAAGAAGTTGAAAAATATACATATTCTGTTCAGATAGAAAAATAGATGTAATGTTGAAAAAGATCAGTTAGAGACTGGGCAGTTTTTAATTGCTATCTTAATTGTCAATCAATAATATCCAATTGTATTCTGCCACTAGGTTTACATTCAGAATTTACCTACTGTTATAAAAATGCTATGTTTATCAATTTTGTGAGGATGGAGGACAGTGTGTCAATCCCTCCTTGCTTTGAGCTCAAATCAACGTAGAAGTACACGCAATCTATTCTTCCAACAAACATCTATTGAGGGCCTGTGATGTGCCAGGCTGCCCCGGGTTCATGGCATAGCCATGTGGCAGCCAGCTGCCTTCCTTCCTTCCAGAGGAAGCAAGCACTTGGAGGCCATCATCTAACATCCCTAGGGACATTAGATCCTTCTGTGGAGCAGCCTTGGTCCTTTCTCTGATGTCAGCTCAGATGGGTCACTGACTTACTGAGCTCCTACTCCCAAAAAAGAGCTGTACAAAATGCTGTATATCTGAGCATACAAAGTACAAGAATAAGCATACAGAGTAGGAGAATAAGAGATAAATCATTGACATAGCTCTTGCTCCTGAGAACCACCAAAAAAGAAAGAAGAGCACATACATATCAAAGTGTTGATGAACGGAGGCCCAAAGGGAGGTAGTATAGGAGTGAAACATGTCTTCCAATTCCAGGTTAGCATGATATATTTTGGGAAAGGAGACTGGAATGGATAAAGGCTAAATTGTGGAAGGCCCATGAAGTCAAAGAATTGGACCCAGCAGACTAAGGGAAAGACGAATAGTTTACATTTCAAAAGGAGAAGTGTGACACAAGTGCTTTTCCCCATCTCATCAAAAGCCTGCTGATGCAGTCAATGTGGTAATAATGGAAAGAGCAAAGCCTTCCATGTCAAATCAACCTGGAGCTGAATTCTGGCCCAACCACTGAACAGCCATGTGACCCTGGGAAAGCTACTTATCCTCTCTAAGCCTCAATTTTCTCACATAAATAAAGAAATGAAGTCTATATTACCAGGTTGTGCCATCCAGTGTGGTAGCCACTAGCCGCCTGGGTCCACTGCATTTAAAATGTTCCAAGTCCAAATCCAGGTATGCTGTAAGTATGAAATACACACTAGGTTTGAGGGGCTCATATAAAAAAAAGAAAAAGACCTCCTAAGTCTTTATATTGATTACATACTGAAATAATAACATTGAATTACATAAATACATTGCATTACATAAAATACATTATAAAATTAGTTCTATCTGTTTTATTTCCTTTTTTATTGCTATAGAAAATTCAAAATTACATAGCCATAATGTTAGGCAAAGCAGAAAACAGTTCTTTTTCTCTAATGGAAATTGGAAATAGGATTTTGTTCCCTAATGTCTTTAAAATCAATGAGCGTGATAATTTGCGATCCTGATCACAATTTCTATCCATGCTCTTTTTGTGTCCTCCCACTCTGACTCTGGGCTGGATGCGTTACTTTTCCAATGGGAATTTAGCAAACATAATGCAGGCAGAGGATGTCACACTACTTGCACACTTACACATCAGGGCTTGCTCTCTGGCTGCTCTTGGGAGCCTTGAGACCATTACCATGTAAATAAGCCCACCCTAGCCTGGTGGATGATGAAAACTACCTGGCCAAGTAGCCCCACTGCCCCCACCAACCACCAGATAATGTAAGTGAGGCCATTCTAGACCACCAAGCCCCAAATGAGCTGGTCCAGCTGACCCACAAATTTATGAGAAATAATAAATGTTTGTTGTTTTAACATACATTTTAAGGTGTCTTACTCTGCAGTAAAAGCTAACTGGTAGATTGTGGATGGATCTATGACAACCATAATATTAGCAGAATCTTCATCAGAGTCTGAGGAAGAACAGAGACCAGTAAAATCCAGTTACCCTGATCTCTATTAGGGGGTGAGCTTTGCAATCTCATTCTGTCTCGATAGATAGATAAATAGATCTCTCTTTCTCTCTCTCTCTCTCTCTCTGTCACACACACACACAAGCAGACAAACACTTCGGAGGAGAATTGGAAATATTAGTCCAGACAGACTCAAAAATCTCAACCCAGGGTTTTCCAAACCTCTTGGACATAAAGACCTCTTTTGCTGACAGCAAAAACACTTGTACTCTGGTGGTGGTTTGTTAATACCGGTCGATTAAGAACATACATAATTCCTACAGAGTCCTTGCCACTATTTGCATGGCTTTATGAAATGAAGTAAAAGAGAATCAATTATGTGGATCCATTAGAAAATGGTACCACTTCCTCTCAGGGGTGACTCAGCACCAAAGTAGGACAAATGGCTCATGGAGGAGAGTTGTGACTAGCTTCCAGCCCTTGTATGAGGCCCCTCAGCTGGGTGCTGTTGCCTAGAGCTCAGCTTTAGCCCTGGTAGCAGAAAGACACTACGGATTCAGTAGGGCTTTGAAGTGAAATTGTGTTTGATTCATAACAACAGTGTCTAGATGCATTTAAAAAACAATCATTCTTTATTCTACAGACAAAGCTTTTGGGATTGAAATGAATTCAGACTTCTTATTATTGCGTCATAACTTTGTGACCCACCCCCACCTCCACACCATGAGTTTATAGTCCACAGCTGGGTTCAGACCACTGAAGGTTATGTCTAATGGCCACAAGTGGGCAGAAATAGAGAGTAGATATTGTCCCTCTCTGGACCAAGCTTACAGTTCACAACTGCAGATCAAGTGTGAGAACTGAGGAAGGAGGTAAGGTGGCACTCTACCCGTTTGCTACAACAAATAAATCACAGCATTAGGTGCTAAATGAATCCCTTTACATTTTGTTCACACATTTTTTGTGTGTGGAAAAAAAAATGCGTACAAATGAATAATTTTAACATGAAATTCTGAGTTGTTAATAATCCATTTTACTAATGCGTTTTTTATTTTTTATTTTCTAGCTTTGTGCCTTCATATCTGTTAACCATTCTCTTGCGACTGTGTGATCTTTTGCAGCAATGCCTTGTGTTTATATAAGATTGCTGTGGGTTGAATGTGTCCTCCAAAGTTCATGTGTTGGAAATTTAATCACCAAAGCAACAGTGTTGAGAGGTAGGACCTTTAAGGGGTGATTAGGTCATTAGGGCTCTGCCCTCATGAATGGATTTATGCCATTATCATGGGAGCAGCATCGTTATAATAAGTGAGTTTGACTCTCTTTCCTCTCTCACATGCACTCTCTTGCCATACGATGCCTTCTGCCATGTTACGATGGTGCAAGAAGCCCCTCACAAGATGTGGCCCCTTGATCTTGGCCTTCACAGCCTTCAGAAAAATGAGCCAAATAAACTTCTATTGTTGGTGAGGCACAGTGGCTCATGCCTGTAATCCGAGCACCTTGGGAGGTCTAGGTGAGAAATCATTTGAGCCTGGGAGTTTGAGACCAGCCTCGGCAACATAGCAAGACCTCGTATCTACAAATAATTAAAAAATTAGTTGGGTGTGGTGGCGCACACCTGTGATCCCAGCTGCTCGGGATGCCGGGGTGGGGGAATCACTGGGGCCCAGGAGGTTGGGGCTGCAGTGAGTCGTCATCATTTCACTGCACTCCAGCCTGGGTGACAGAGCAACATTCCAAAACACACACACACAAAATCGATTGTTTATAACTTACTCTGGCTGTGATACTGTATTATAGCAGCACAAAAAGGACAAAGACAAAGGTATTCACTTTTTTGAAGCTGTTTTATTAAACTACAAATCATAAACTACATAACTATTTTTAAGAGTTAAACAATAAATTTTTGTTTAAAAAATGATGATTTGTTAGCCTAATAATCTTATGAGATAACAAGGGAAAATATTATACTTTTGCCTGCTCCAGAGAGGGGGAAAGTTGAAGGACAGAGATGGTATTCTCAAATTATTAGCAGAACCAGTCCATGCAGAGCTCTCTCCACTACATGAAGCTGCTTTATATAGAGAGGGCAAGGATAAATCACAAGTAACATATTTTTCAACTTTTTAGTTAACCCAAGCAAGTGAAAATCCCTGGCAAAGTCCTAGCAAAGCATTTGTCAATTTCCATGGTGTAAATGCTCCCAGTGTGTCTAATTTCCAGCTACCATATGATGTGACTAAATATAGAGTTGAGAAGAGTTGTGCAGTAGCACATGGTTATTAAGTATTTCTACTGTACATATATAAGAGATGTTAGTAATCTCAAGAACATAATAGTTAAATGTAGTAAAACAATTAGGAAGTAAAGAAATTTTACTATTTATTACCTTTGTTCTTAATATAATTTATTTAATTGTAAGTTTATCTAATTTTTAATGATGTTGTGTTTAACAAGCAGCTCACTAAATTCTTGAAATTTTAACAGTCCCTCTCACTAACCAGTAGGAGTGGATTCTGCATGCCACTGACTCAGGCCTTCCTTTCAAATTATGTGAAGTTTAAAATAAAATAAATATCACTCCTAGGGGGCACAGCTAGTTGCACACCTTAACACTACCCTCCCTCACCAACACAACACATTTGAGAATTTTTGGATTGCACGAGTGAATGTATCATCACAGGGCAAGAGATGGCATGGCAATTTGTGGATGGCCTGGGCTACATGTCAGAAAAAAGCAATGGAGCCAGTGAGCTAGGACTGTTGATATAATTAAGATAGAGGGTAACTTAGGACTGTTCCTACAACCTTCTTAAACTGCAGAGCAAAGAAAATCCACCCTCCTATTGCAGAAAAAGAGGGTACTTTCGCCCTGAATTATTTAGCTGGACAATTGACCAAGTTCAACTGGATAATTACACGTGTCTTACTTTGACTGATTCTATGTTGGCCTAAGCTTTAGGTTTGGGACATAAAATGTTTAGCCCTGGCAAAGATTACAGAGATAACAAAGTCGGGCTGCTCATTTTACAGATGAAACTGAGCAAACCTAGGGCTAGAGAAAGACAAATGAGAAACTAAAGCACAGAATTTAAGCAGGCACTCATTTTCAGGATAAAGTAAGTGCAGTCAGTCCTGAGAGTATATCCTTAAATTCTCCAGCCTAGGTATCCCCCTCACTTTACCCTTGTCCTATCCAAAACTAATACCCAAAGAGGCCAAGTTAACATAACTAGTTGTGATCAGAGATAGAACTACTACATGCCCTTTTTTTTTTTTTTTTTTTTGAGATGGAGTCTTGCTCTGTCACCCAGGCTGGAGTGCGGTGGTGCTATCTCGGCTCACTGCAAGCTCCGCCTCCCTGGTTCATGCCATTCTCCTGCCTCAGCCTCCCAAGTAGCTGGGACTACAGGTGCCCGCCACCACACCCAGCTAATTTTTTGTATTTTTAGTAGAGACGGGGTTTCACTGTGTTAGACAGGATGGTCTCGATCTCCTGACATCGTGATCCACCTGCCTCGGCCTTCCAAAGTGCTGGGATTATAGGCGTGAGCCACTGCGCCCGCCCAACTACTACATGTCTTCTAACTTCAGGCCTGGGATCTTCTTCCTACAGTAGGCTGCCTCCAGCTTTGCCCACCCTTCCAAGGAAAGACCTCTCAAAACTTTTTTTTCAATGATGTTGTGTTTAACAAGCAGATAGCTAAATTATTTTTTAATTTTTTTTTTGCTAATTTCTTTTTTAAAAGCTTGCTATTAAAAAAATTTTTTTCGATAATTTAAAAAAAAATTAAAATGAGCAGAGAGCACCTTAGTCTGGATTAAGTCCCTAGGCCCAATTTGGTTATGGAATAGTAACCAGGAAAAGCATGGCAACACCTCATGCACTACAAGGTAATCACAGTGTTTAAGCAGGCTGGACTTTTGCACTCTCAGTAGAAACTGCACTCAGTAGATTTGCTTATAAGGCAAATCAATATGTGTAAATAAAGGAAATGTTTATCTTTCTTAAGAAGGAAGGCCAACAAACTATTTTTAAGTACTTATAAAATTATTTTGAATAGAGCCATTTGCAAATGACGACTTTGCTAATTTACACATCACTCCTCCTACTGATTGAAACACTTAGAAGATCCTCCAAGGCACAGAATGATTTTACCCTTTACATCAGTGTTTGTCACATGTATTAGTCAGGGTTCTCCAGAGCAACAGAACGCAAATGATATATATAGAGAGAGGAGTTTGCGAGGAGAGAGAGTTAGTGTAAGAATTGGCTCATGCAGTTATGGAGGCCAAGAGATCTGCTGTCTGCAAGCTGGAGAACCATGAGCACTGATGTTCACAGGCAAGAGAAGATGGATGTCCCAGCTCAAAAAGAGAGCAACAATTCACTGCCCTTCCTCTGCCTTCTTGTTCTATCCACGTCCTGAAAGGATTGGATGATGGTCACCCATGTTGAGGAGGATCATGTGCTTTCTCAGTTCGTTGATTCAAACGCTGACCTCTTCCAGAAACACCCTCCCAGACACACCCAGGTAAAATAATGTTTTACCAACTATCTGGCATCCCTTAGCCCAGTAGAGTTGATATGTAAAATCAACCATTACATCATCAACCTGAAATAATCAAAAGGACCAGAATCTAGTTTAAAAGAGTCTATTGGGTGGGCGTGGTTGCTCACGCCTGTAAACACAGAAGTTTGAGAGGCTGAGGCGGGTGGATCATTTGAGGTCAGGAGTTCAAGACTAGCCCAGCCAACATGGTGAAACCCCGCCTCCACTAAAAACACAAAAATTAGCTCAGGTAGTAGTGGCACATGCCTGTAATCCCAAGCACTCGGGAGGTTGAGGCAGGAGAATCACTTCAACCTGGGAGGTGGAGGTTGCAGTGAGCCAAGATCATGCCACTGCACTCTAGTCTGGGTAACAGAGTGAGACCCTGTCTCAAAAAAAAAAAAAAAAAAAAAAAAAAAAAAAAGCATGATATTTACTGCATGTTAATTATACTTAATTTGCCAAATTGGAAATTTTTTGCTTTCTAAACTAAATTATCTCCATTATTAAAATAGAACTTCTGAGGGCATCATTTGTATTGCAGCTCAACATCTCCTCTGCTCTGAAACTGAAGATCTACTATCTTCATGATTGTGGGTGCTATGTTCAAAGCACAAGCCACTTGTCTGTGAGAACTAACAAAATCGGATATTAAAAATCACACAGTATAGGCCGGGGGCTGTGGCTCACGCCTGTGATCCCAGCACTTTGGGAGGCGTGGTGGCAGGTGCCTGTAGTCCCAACTACTCGGCAGGCTGAGGCAGGAGAATGGCATGAACCTGGGAGGCGGAGATTGCAGTGAGCCGAGATCGCACCACTACACTCCAGCCTGGGCGACAGAGTGAGACTCCGTCTCAGAAGCAAACAAACGAAAAAAAAATCACATAGTATAATGAATAACCTCAACTGAAACGCAACAATAATAGCTAATAAAAATTGAATGTTGTCATGTGCCAGACATTGCAATACCCATAACAATCCTATGAGGTTAATGAAATGATCTAACTTACTTTTCAACAGGACCGCTCGGGCTGCTAGGTTGAGAATTGAGTATAGGTGTGTGTTGTGGGTGGGGCAGCAGTGGACAAGAGTGGAGGCAGGAAGATGTATTTGGAGGTAATACAATAATTCAGGTGAGCGATGGTGGCATGATCCATGGTGAAGATGGTGGGGGGGGTGAGACACGGTTGCCTCTTGGATGTTTGGAAGACAGTCCACAATCTTTGCCAATGGATTAAATTTGGGGCATCAGAGAAAGAAAGAATGACTCATAGGTTTTGAGCCCCTGAACAACTGGAGGGGTACAGTGGCCATTTCCTGGGGTGGAGAAGATGGAGGAGGAGCAAGTTTCAGAGGACAGAGGTCAGGGGTTCAACTTTGAGCATGTTAAGTTGGAGACATTTATTAGCCATATGGGGCTTTTCAAATAGGCAGTTGGACAAATGAGTCTGGTGTTCAGGGTTGTGGGAGGATCTACAGCTGGGGGCCATGGATGATCTACAATCTTGACACTGGATAAATTACCATTGGGTGAGGGAGGTAGAAAAGAGAAGATGTCCAAGGACTGGAATCTGAGACACTGCAACATTTAGAGGTCACAGAGCTAAGGAGGAAGCAACAAAGGAGACTGAGAAGGAGCCGCTAACAAGACAGGAGAAAAACCAGGAGAGAATGGTGTCCTGGAGGCCAAGGAAAGAGAGTGTATCAAGCTGGGGAAAAGGATCTACTGTCAAACTCTCCAATGAAGCAGCTGGAGGACTGAACGGCCAGTCCTAGAGGCCTCTCTTCCTCCCAGTCACCGTGCCCATTCCTAACTCTGTCATATATTTATTACATTCCCCTGTAGTCATCAGCTCTCTTGTCTATCTCGAGATCCTCTTGTCCATTTCAGTATTTCCAGTGCCCAGCAGGTGCTCAATAAATGTTTGTTGAATAAATAAAAGATGAATGACTGAGTGAGTGTGTGAGTGTGACTGAGTGAGTGTGTGAGTGAGCAGTGGCCTCACAGGTTAGGGATGGTGGAAACACTACAGAATGGTGAGCTTCTGCTCATCTCTCCCAATACCGCACTCAGTGATGTTGTGTTGGTAGCTTGAAATTGACTATGGTGAGAACATATACACCACAAAAATGAGCACTTCCTACCTACTCAGGCTCCCTTCACTTACTAGTGTCTGTGTTAAACATTTGCCATCACACTACTGGTTATACTATATTTCCCATAAAAACCTCCAGGAAGCAACCTTTCTTCTATGAGGAAAAAAAATCACTCCATTCTGTGGAAGACAGTATTTTCTTCTCTGTTTCTTTTACTTGTATGAATACCAGGTAGACAAAACCAATAGATTAACTAAATTTTTCTTTCTCTCCTACTGGTGGTTTTGATGTGCAGACACTTGTCTTTAGCACCATCAATCAAGCAATGGGTTTTGACATCACCAATGATGACTTCTCCCACAGCCACCACTCTGCAGCCTCTTCCACTGGGTTCTTCTGAGAGAAAAAGTTGAGATTTATGAGAATCCACTCATTATTATTTAACTGGGTCAGCAGTTGAGCTGGTTATGAAACATGTGTCTGGATCAGAAATGTGGATACAAAATGCCACACTTCAAAGATTTTGAAAAAATATATAAGGAAAATGTGGAGAAGAGTGGGATTATTCCCTTTGAAAGCTGCTACCCCAGCCTGATTCCTCTCCAGGTCCCTTTCCAGCTCCCTGATGATGCAATTCATGTCCCCCACTGGAATGCATTATGCTCTCTTGAAATACTCACAGCTAATGGAATGCTGAGAAAATCAATCCCTTCTTATTATGCAGGGCTGCTATTTGGTAAATGGAAAACAAATTCTTTTTCCTCCTAAGTAGGCAGATATAAGCCATGGGAGACACCTTGATTACAGCCTCAGTGTCTGAATGACAGTCTACACACGATTACTGTGCTTAACATGCATTTTGTTCAAAGAGGTCAGGTGCATATCTACGCACAACTCAATAAGAAGACAGAACTTCTTTTTTCTGCTTCCCCTGCCACCCCTGAAGAGGGCACACTATCATAATGAAATGTCTTTTGGAGAGACATATTCAATTGACGTCTAACATCCATAATAATATCTAGTACTTAATAAGTATTTACAGCATGCCAGGTATCATGCTTTAAATATATTCTTTTCCTTTTTAGATGGAGTCTCACTCTGTCATCTAGGCTAGAGTGCAGTGGCACAATCTCAGCTCACTGCAACCGCTGTCTCCCAAGTTCAAGCAATTCTCCTTCCTCAGCCTCCCAAGTAGCTGGGATTACAGGTGCGTGCCACCACGCCCAGCTAATTTTTGTATTTTTAGTAGAGACAGGGTTTCATCATGTTGGCCAGGCTGGTCTCGAACTCCTGACCTCGTGATCCACCCACCTCAGCCTCCAAAAGTGTTGGGATTACAGGCATGAGCCATCGTGCCGGGCCAACATATTTTTTTAACGGTAACTTTGTGAGGTAGATTCTATTTTTGTCCCCATTTTACAGTTGAGCAAACTAGTTGACATAAAAGGACCAAGGTCACTTTAAGTAGCAGAATCCGGATTTGAACCAATGTCTGTTTGACTCCAAAACTAGGACCTCTAAACACGTTCCATTCTGATGATATGTCTCAACTAGAACCAAGTGAAAGCTACGAGCAGTTTCAGGCTTATTATAAGGCTTTCAGCTGAGAAGGAGCATATTAGTTCATTCTCACACTGCTATAGAGAGCTGCCTGAGACTGGATAATTTACAAATGAAAGAGGTTTAATTGACTCACAGTTCTGCTAGGCTGGGGAGGCCTCAGGAAACTTACAGTCATGGCAGAAGGGGAAGCAAACACGTCCTTCACATGATAGCAGGAAGAAATGCCGAGCAAAGAGGGAAAAGCCCCTTATAAAACCATCAGATCTTGTGAGCACTCACTCACTATCATGAGAACAGCAGCATGGGGGTAACCACCTGCATGATTCAATTACCTCCCACCTGGTCCCTCCCATGACACATGGGGATTATGGGAATTACAATTCAAGATGACATTTGGGTAGGGACACAGCCAAACCATATCAATGAGAATACACAGCCTTGTAAGATAATGAGCTGTCTGACATTGGACATATTCAAGGAGAAATGGAAAGAAGAACAATTCCCAGTATGGTAGGTTTCTTGCTCTGAGAAGAATGGCTGATCAAACCTGCTGCTTGTTGAAGCTGACTGTTCGCCAGGGAAACAGAGAATATATTTTTGGTAAGAAAGTAGACAAAAAAGAAAATCCACAAAGCTGGATTAGAAATGAGGGACAAAATGAACAGATTTGGGCCATAATAAAGGACTTCTTTTTTAAATTATTTTTTAATTGACAAGTAAAAACTTTATATATTTATTTTGTACAACGTGATGTTTTGAAATATGTATAAATTGTGGACTGGCTAAATTGAGCTAATTAACAAATGTACTACCTCCCAGATTTATCATTTTTTTGTGGCAAGAACACTTAAAATCTATTGTCAGGGGTTTTCAAGAATACAGGTATACCATAGAAATAGTGCAGGTTCAAGTCCAGATCACTCTATTAAAGCAAATATCACAATAAAGTGAGTCATACAAATTTGTTATTTTCCCAGTGCATACAAACTGTACATGTGTGTGTATATATATATATAATACCATAGTCTATTAAATGTGCAATAGCATTATGTCTTAAAAAAGTATATAACTTAACTTAAAAATACTTTATTGCTAGGCCAGGTGTGGTGGCTCACACCTGTAATCCCAGCACTTTGGGAGGCCGAGGCGGGCAGATCACGAGGTCAGGAGATTGAGATCATCCTGGCTAACACAGTGAAACCCCCGTCTCTGCCGAAAATACAAAAAATTAGCCAGCCGTGGTGGCGGGCGCCTGTAGTCCCAGCTACTTGGGAGGCTGAGGCAGGAGAATGGTGTGAACCTGGGAGGCGGAGCTTGCAGTGAGTGGAGATCACACCACTGCACTCCAGCCTGGGCAACAGAGCAAGACTGTGTCTCAAAATAAAAAAAAAACTTAATGCTAAAAACATGCTAACAATCATCTGAGCCTTTATTAACTTGTAATCTTTTTGCTGGTATAGGGACTTGCCTCTATGTTAATGGCTGTTGACTGGATCAGGGTGGCAGTTGCTGAAGGTTGGGGTGGCTGTGGTAATTTCTTAAAGGAAGACAACAATGAAGTTTGCCACATAAATGGACTCTTCCTTTTATGAAAGATTTGTCTGTAGCATGTGATGCTGTTTGATAGCTTTTATAAACATAACTTTTGTATGCACTGGGAAAATAACAAATTTGTATGACTCACTTTATTGTGATATTTGCTTTAACAGAGTGATTTAATAGATTTCACTCACAGTAGATCTTCCTTCTTTTTTTTATTTTTATTTTTGACAGAATCTTGCTCTGTCGCCCATGCTGGAGTGCAGTGGTGCAATCACTGCAACCTTTGCCTCTTGGGTTCAAGCGATTCTCCTGCCTCAGCCTCCCAAGTAGCTGGGACTCCAGGCACATGCCACCACACCTAATTTTTTGTATTTTTAGTAGAAACGGAGTTTCATTATGTTAGCCAGGATGGTCTCAATCTCCTGACCTCATGATCTGCCCACCTCAGCCTCCCAAAGTGCTGGGATTGCAGGCGTGAGCCACGCGCCAGGCCAGAACTTCTTTCAAAATTGGAGTTAGTGCTCTCAAATCCTTTGCTGCTGTATCAAGTATGTTTATGTAATGTTTTAAATCCTTTGTTGTCATTTCAACAATGTTCACAGCATATTCACCAGGAGCAGACTCCGTCTCAAGAAATCACTTTCTTTGCTCATCCATAAGAAGTAACTCCTCATCCCTTTAAGTTTTATCATGAGATTACAGGAATTTAGTCACATATTCAGGCTCCACTTTTAATTCTCTTAGTATTTCTACCACATCTGCAGTTACTTCCTCCACTGAAATCTTAAACACCTTAGAATCATTTGTGAGGGGAATCAACTTCTTCCAAACTCTTGTTAATGCTGATATTTTGACTTCCTCCAATGAATCACAACTGTTCTTTTTTTTTTTTTTTTTTTTTTTTTTTTTTTTTGAGACGGAGTCTCGCTCTGTCGCCGGGGCTGGAGTGCAGTGGCCGGATCTCAGCTCACTGCAAGCTCCGCCTCCCGGGTTTACGCCATTCTCCTGCCTCAGCCTCCCGAGTAGCTGGGACTACAGGCGCCCGCCACCTCGCCCGGCTAGTTTTTTGTATTTTTTTTTTAGTAGAGACGGGGTTTCACCGTGTTAGCCAGGATGGTCTCGATCTCCTGACCTCGTGATCCGCCCGTCTCGGCCTCCCAAAGTGCTGGGATTACAGGCTTGAGCCACCGCGCCCGGCCACAACTGTTCTTAATGGCATCTAGTATGGTGGATTTTTTTCCAGAAGGTTTTTAATTTATTTTGCCCAGATCTATCAGAGGATTCACTATCTATGGTACCTATAGCCTTACTAAAAGCATTTTTTTCTTTCTTTCTTTCTTTCTTTTTTTTTTTTTTTTTGAGACGGAATCTCGCTCTATCACCCAGGCTGGAGTGCAGTGGTGCAATATCGGCTCACTGCAAGCTCTGCCTCCCAGGTTCACACCATTCTCCTGCCTCAGCCTCCCAAGTAGCTGGGACTACAGGTGCCTGCCATCACACCCGGCTAATTTTTTTTTTATTATTATTTTTTATTTTTAGTAGAAATCGGGTTTCACCATGTTAGCCAGGATTGTCTCAATCTCCTGGCCTTGTGATCTGCCCGCCTCGGCCTCCCAAAGTGCTGGGATTATAGGCATGAGCCACTGCACCTGGCCTAAAAGTATTTCTTAAATAATAAGACTTGAAAGCCCAAATTACTTCTTGATCCTTGGGCTAGAGAATAAATGTTGTGTTAGCAGGCCTGAAAACAATGTTAATCACCTTGTGCATTTCCATAAGAGTTCTTGGGTGACCATGTACATTGTCAATGAGCATTAGTATTTTGAAAGGAATCTTTTTTCTACACAGTAGGTCTCAACCGTGGACTTAAAATATTTAGTAAATCACGCTGTAAACAGATGTGCCATCATCCAGGCTTTGCTGTTTCATTTATAGAGCACAGGCAGAGTAGATTTAGCATGATGCTTAAGAATCCTAGGATTTTTGGAATGGGACATGAGCACTGGTGTCAATGGTAAAATCATCAGTTACATTAGTCCCTAACAAGAGAGTCAGCCTATCTTTTGAAAACTTGAAGGCAGGCATTGACTTCTCTCTAGTTATGAAAGTCCTAGATGGCATCTTTTTCCAATAGAAGCCTGTTTGTCTACATTAAAAATTTGTTATTTATCAATTATCTTAGCTTGATCTTCTGGATAACTTGCTGCAGCTTTTACATCAGTACTTGCTGCTTCACCTTGCACTTTTATGTTATGGAGATGGCTTCTTTCCTTAAACTTTATAAACCAACCACTGCCAGCTTTCAACTTTTCTTCTGCACCTTTCTCGCCTCTCTCAGGCTTCATAAAATTGAAGAAACTTACGATTTGCTCTGGATTAGGCTTTGGCTTAAGGGAATTTGATTTTCTATCCAGACCGCTCAAACTTTCTCCACATCAACAGTAAGGCTGTTTCACTTTCTTATTATTCATGTGTTTAGTGAAGTAGTACTTGCAATTTCCTTCAAGAACTTTTCCTTTGCATTTACAAATTGACTAACTGGTGTAAGAGGCTTAGCTTTTGGCCCATCTCAGTTTTCAACATGCCTTCCTCATGAATATATCACATTTTCTAAATCCATTCATCCATTGATGGACCCTTAGGTTATTTCCATATCTGACTATTGTGAACAGTGCTGCAGTTAACATGGGAGTGCAGATATCTTTTCAACATACTGATATCATGTCCTTTGAACATATACCCAGTAGTGGGATGGCTGAATCATATAATAGTCCTATTTTTATTTTTTTGAGGAACCTCTATACTGTTTTCCATAATAGCTGTACTAGTTTAAATTTTCACCAACAGCGTACAATTGTTTCTTTTTCTCCACATCCTCACCAACATCTTTTGTCTTTGATAACAGCCATTCTAACAGGTATAAGGAGATATCTCATTGTGGTTTTAACTGGCATTTTTCTGATGGTTAGTGATGTGGGCATTTTTTCATATATCTGTTGGCCACTTGTATGTCTTCTTTTGAGAAATGTCTATTCAGGTCCTTTGCCCATTTTTAAAATCAGGTTGTTTTCTTGCTATTGAGTTGTTTGGGCTCCTAATATATTTTGGATATTAACCTTTTATCGGATGGGTTTGCAATTTTCTTCCACTCCACAGGTTGTCTCTTCACCCTGTTGATTCTTTCTTTTGTTATGCAGAAGCCTTTTAGTTTGATGTAATCTAATTTGTCTATTTTCCCTTGTGTTGCCTATGAGGAAGAACTTATTTTAGTTAACATGCTATGGACTAGGCTCCAAGAGGCTATTCATAGGAAAACTGACGACCATGCATAGAGTTGCTTTTGCCTCTACCTTTGCCCAGGATTTCATCATCCCTCACCTGGAATCTTGCTCCAGTTTCCTAACTGATCTCTCCTACAGTCTCTCCCCAGCCTAGCACATCCTCACACTGATCTGAGTTATCACCACCCAAACCAATCTTACCTTTCCTTTTCTTACTTAAAGACCATTTAACCCCCATTGGCAGGGTGAGTTCCCAGGGAGGCTGAATGAGACAGAGACTAGCAGGCAGGGTGTTTATTAGGGAGGGCTCTTGGGATTAATACCTGTAGAAGGGAAAGAAGGAGGCAGGATTGGACATACAGGAAAATTGAGCTCCAAAGTCACCATAACAAAGCTTTAGCTAACCTCCTGGGAAGCCCTGAAGTTGGGATAGCCCTTCAGAGTTCTGAATTGGAGTGAAATGACAGAGTATACTTCTGTGTAGTCCACTGATTGGTTGCCCCAGGAAGCTGGTATGAGCTTGGGATAGACAGTTGCATGCATAAAAAAGAGATCCCAGAAGAGAGTTGCAAGTAAGGGCTATCTGCCAGCAGCACTCCCTGCAGCCGGGAAAATATGCCATTCAGGACTGAAGGTCATTACATTTCCCTATACCAACAGAATACCACCCAACTCCTCTACATGACATGCAAGACCCTTCACAATCTAGCCCCTGCCACGTCTCCAACCCCATCTTTCTCCACTCCCTACTGCTTAACCCAAGTACAGTAAGTTTCCCGAGGTATCTTGAAAGTGCTATCACTTTCACAATTTGTACATACTATTCCCTCTTAATAGGATGCCCTCACCTGCTGTATTAGTTTTTAATTGCTGCTGTAACAAATTACCACAAATTTGGTGGCTTAAAACAATACACACTTATTCTCTTGTAATTCCTGGAGGTCAAAGTCTAAAATCAGTTTTACTGAGCTGAAATCAAGGTGTCAGCAGGGCTGCACTCCCTCCACAAGCTAGAGGAGAGAATCTGTTTTCTTGCCCTTTCCATCTTCTAGGGCCACATTATTTGCATTCCTTGGCTCATGATTCCTTCCTCCATCTTTAAAGCCAGCAGCACAGCATCTTGCTCCACTGTCACATCAACTTCTGCTTATGCTGCTGCTGCTAAACCTAGCTTTGCCTCTCCCTTATAAGAATATTTGTGATGGCATTTATGGTCCCGCTGAATAATACAGAATAATATTTCCATCTCAAGATACTTAGCTTAGTCACATCTGTTAAGTCTCTTTTGCCATATTATATGGTTTGGCTGTGTCCCTGAGAGGTGAAGTCAGCTGGGCCTCTGGGTCGGGTGGGTACTTGGAGAACTTTTCTGTCTAGCTAGAGGATTGTAAATGCACCAATTAGCATTCTGTGTCTAGCTAAAGGATTGTAAATGCACCAATCAGCACTCTGTAAAATGGACCAATCAGCACTCCCAATCAGCAGGATGTGGGCAGGGTCAAATTAGGGAATAAAAGCTGGCCACCTGAGCCAGCAGCAGCAACCTGCTCAGGTCCCCTTCCTTGCTGTGGAAGCTTTGTTCTTTCGCTCTTCACAATAAATCTTGCTGCTGCTCACTCTTTGTGTCGACACTACCTTTATGAGCTGTAACACTCGCCACGAGGGTCTGCAGCTTCATTCCTGAAGTCAGCAAGACCAGGAACCCACCAGGAGGAACAAACAACTCTGGACGTGCCACCTTTAAGAGCTGTAACGCTCACTGTGAAGGTCTGCAGCTTCATTCCTGAAGTCAGCGAGACCACGAACCCACCAGAAGGAAGAAACTCCAGACACATCTGAACATCTGAAGGAACAAACTCCAGACACACCATCTTTAAGAGCTTTAACACTCACTGCGAGGGTCCACAGCTTCATTCTTGAAGTCAGCAAGACCAAGAACCCACTCTAATGAATAAATTCCAGACATATCCCCACCCAAAATCTCATCTTGAATTGTAATAATCCCCACCTGTCAAGGGCAGGACCAGGTGGGCATGATTGAATCATGGGAGCAGTTTCCCCCATACTGTTCTCATGATAGTGAGTTCTCATGAGATCTGATGGTTTTACAAGCGGCTTCCTCCTTCACTCAACTCTCATTTCACTCTCTTGCCACCATGTGAAGAAAGATGTATTTGCTTCCCCTTCCACCATGATTGTAAGGTTTTCTGAGGTCTCCCCAGCCTTGCAGAATTATGAGTCAATTAAACCTCTTTTCTTTATAAGTTACCCAGTCTTGTGTATGTCCTTATAGCAGCATGAGAATGGACTAATACATCATATAACCCCAGGCTCCAGGGATTAGGACTTGATCTCTTTGGGGACCATAATTCACCTACCCTATCTGCCCTGGCCCACTTACCTTTAAGTTTCAGCTCAATTGGCACCCCTTGTGTGAAACTTTTCCTGACACTCCCAGGTGGGTAGAACTGACAGCCATTTTTGTTCCCCAGAACTTTATCCATGTCTTTATTTATTAGTTTCCATGTTATGCTGTACTTCATTTATAAAACATAGATTCATTCATTCATTGAGAAATTTCTATGCACCCAGGCATTGTTAATTCTTAGGGTTAGAAAAGTGAACAAATTGGACAAAAGCCCTGCCCTTTCTGACTTCTATTCTAATGAAGGGAGATACACAATTTTTAAGAGAAAAGAAAAACAAATAGTGTGTTAAAAAGAAACAAGTGCTGAGGGAAAAATAGTAGATCAGCGTATAAGAGATTAGGCATGCAGCAGGGGAAGACAGAGGTAGGTGCAACTTAAAATAGGTCATCAAGGAAGGTCTCGTTGAGGTGGTGACATTGAGTAAAGTCTTAAAGGAGATTAAGATGGATATCTGGCAGAAGAGCCTTCTGGGTAGAAAGAACTGCCAGTGCAAAGGTTCTAAGGCCAGAACATGGCTTAGGTATTCAAGGAAGAGATAGGAGAGCTCCCAGAGTTTTGAGCAAAGGAGTGACACGACCTTTTAACAGGATTCTTTTACCAGTGCTGTCCCAAGACTTGGGCCTGGACAAGATTGGTAAAGATGACGGGTGTTAAATGTAGGTGGGAAAATGATGACTCTATCAGCAGGTGAGGAAATCCAGGAGGAAATTGTTTCGGGGGGGAGGAGACAAAGTAATGAATCTAGTTTTGAAAATGTAGAACTGAAGATGAAGATGGAACATCCTAGTGGAGAGGCTCAGATGAGGGTTGATAGAATTTTAGATTTGAAAGATCATCTGGTTTACCCCTTCACTCAAGAAATATGAGCCTGCAGTGGTGGCCTCTCATTCTTACCCCATTCTCCACCTGCTACTAAGTTTCTGCATCTTGCCATCCCTCCCCACTCCTTGGTTACTTACATGTCTTTTCTCCACCTCCAGGACTTACCTCCAAGTCCAACTCCTTTGGTAATGTTCTCTCTATGATTTTATCCTCTTCAGAATTCCTCTGTCCTTTATGATCTGGTATTTGGCAATATCTAGGGAAAAGGTGTTGTTCAGAAAAAAGAATGCAAGTTTTGGAAGCAGACAGATAGGATTAAAATCCCAACTCAGCCACTTCCTAGTGTGAATTCATTCATCCTCCCTGGGCCTTAATTTCTTCATATTAAAATGTTTTTAAAGGACTGAAAATGATAAGTCTACTTCATAGACCTATGTGAGTATCCAAGGCAATGTTTACAAAGCACCTGGTATGTATTAGGCACTCAATGAATGCTGATTCCTCCTTCTCTGCTTGCCCCTTGCCCACAGTTCTGCTGTTTGCAGTAGGCATTTTTATCCTTTTCCCTTATTATATTTAGTGAATGTTTTATTTATAAATATATATTTGTAACACATTTTATTCCAGGCCACAGCAGCCCAGGTTAGAATATAAGATTATGTGAAACCTTTTCTTGGTAATTATCTACTTGAATATACATAAAAATCACCTGTACATTTGTCCTTGTCAATTTTTTAAAACTTACTTGAATATTTTCAAACAAAGTCCACAATAGAAGAGAATAGTACAATAGTACCTCCAAGTACTTGTTACCCAGCTCCAATAACTGTCAACCTTAACCAGTCTTGTTTTATCTATCTGCTATCCTCAATTTTTATTTCTGGAGTATTTTAAAGCAAAACTTGAGACGTCATATTATTCCACTCATAAATAATTCAGTGGGTATCTCTAGTATATAAGGATTCACCTTTGTTTGCTAGTGCTTCCATAACAAATACCAGAGCCTGGGTGGCTAAGACAATAGAAAATGTTTTTCCTCTCACTTTTAGGGGCTAGAAGTCCAGAAGAAGGTGCTGGCAGGGTTGGTTTCTCCTGAAGCCTCTCTCCTTGCCTTGCAGATGGCCACCTTTTCATTGTGTCCCCACATAGCCTTTTCTTTATGCTAGTGCCCTACCCCATGGCTCTTGTTCCTATAAGGATACCAGTCCTTACAGGTAGGTTAGGACTCCATCCCACTCGTACTAGATTAGGTCCTCATTTCGCCCCAGTAACTTCCTGAAACCTCCCCAGTAACCTCCCTCCATTTAGCCCCAGTAACCTCCTGAAACCTCCCCAGTAACCTCCCTCCATTTAGCCCCAGTAACCTCCTGAAACCTCCCCAGTAACCTCCCTCCATTTAGCCCCAGTAACCTCCTGAAACCTCCCCAGTAACCTCCCTCCATTTAGCCCCAGTAACCTCCTGAAACCTCCCCAGTAACCTCCCTCCATTTAGCCCCAGTAACCTCCTGAAACCTCCCCAGTAACCTCCCTCCATTTAGCCCCAGTAACCTCCTGAAACCTCCCCAGTAACCTCCCTCCATTTAGCCCCAGTAACCTCCTGAAACCTCCCCAGTAACCTCCCTCCATTTAGCCCCAGTAACCTCCTGAAACCTCCCCAGTAACCTCCCTCCATTTAGCCCCAGTAACCTCCTGAAAGGCCCTTCTTCTAATACAGTCACGATGGGGTTTCAGGCTTCAATATATGAATCTCAGGGGAATATAATTCAGTCCACAACAGGACTATAAAAATATATGACCACAACACCATCATCATGCCTATAATAATAATAATGGCTTAATATTCTTTAGTATCCTGTCCGTGTTCAAATTTTTCTGGTTGTTCCCCAAACATTTTGTTAATAGTTGGTTCATTTACATTATAGCTCAAAAGATGGAGGTTTTCTGTTTTTGTTTTTGTTTGTTTAAAGAAATACAGATTCCCAAGTTCCACTCTGTGGGTGGTGATCTAGCTTTCACCTTGCTGCCTGTTCATCAGGCAGCTCCTGTGGGGTCATGATATTTTTCACTGTTATTGTTACCTCAGTGGAAATTTGACTATAAATATTTTCGTCAGAATTATGCCAACATTGACAGACTTCCATCAAGAAAGTGAGTCTCTAGAACAAATGTCATTAGTAATGAAATTCACTGATCAATTTTTCATACAGTACAGTTTCCAGTTTTTACCATTTTATATATATTTTATTGACGTGATCCTAATTGGCATCTTTTTTTTTTTTTTTTTTTTTTTTGAGATGGAGTCTTGCTCTGTCGCCTGGGCTGGAGTGCAGTGGCATGATCTTGGCTCACTGCAACTTCCGCCCCCTGGGTTTAAGCAATTCTCCCACCTCAGCCTCCCAAGTAGCTTGGATTACAGGCACCGCCACCACGCCTTGCTAATTTTTGTATTTTTTTTAGTAGAGACGGGGTTTCACCATATTGGCCAGGCTGGTCTTGAACTCCTGACCTCAAGTGATCCATCTGCCTCGGCTTCCCAAAGTGCTGGGATTATAGGTGTAAGTCACTGCGCCCGGCCTCTTTTTTTTTTCAATAGAGATGGAGTCTCACTATGTTGCCAAGGCCGGTTTTGAACTCCTGGCCTCAAGCAATCCTCCTGCCTCTGTTTAAATTTTCTGACAAAATTGGATTCATTATCAAGTTTTTGTCCATGTCAAATTTTACCAATTATAACATCTGTCTCCATGGACATTTCTACCAAATCCAATTTTTCTGGATCATACTTGGATGTCTACATTTTGTCAAGAAGATTTGATTCTTCAGGTAATTTTCCATCAATAACCATTTTTTCCTATGTGTAGTTTTGGCTGTTAATTTGTGTTGGTCATTTCTACCAGCAATATTCATTATTAGTTTGATAAATGGCTGAGAGCTTGGATTTATTTCTTTATGTATTCATGAAAAAATATTATGTATCCAAGAGATAGCAAGGGAGATAAAGTGTGGGAGTTAGAAAGTGACAAAAAGACACATGCGCAGAAGGAGATGGAGATGGATTGAGAAAGAAGCTGCAGCTGTCTTAGGATAATGTTTGCTAAGCTCCCTCAGGGGCCCCCCCAAGTACCTTGGAGGTCAAATGGCAAGATTAAAACAATATGGTGGCTCCAATATGGTTGGTGAGAATGGACTGGACAGATAGTTCAGGACTTTTAAGTCCGGGAAGTTAAACACACAGCTGTCATCCTGCCACCCCTAACCCTTTTCCCTTTTATGGATTTTTATTTCATTCCTATTCTATTCCCCTCTCTTCCCGTCTCCTTCCATTGCCCACAAAATACCTTTAGCAGAGGTGACTTTCCATTTGGGTTTTATCAGTGCCTAGCACAGTGCCCTGCATACAATGAATGTTCAATAACTATTTGTTGACTAGTTTATTCTAAAGCATCACCCTTATGAGTTAAATTCCCATAAGCTAGGCCACTGTTAACAAATCAAAACACATCGAACTCGACCTACCACTTCCTGGGGGGGTAAGTGGGTGGATGGAGCCAGATTCAGCAATTCTGAACTGTTGGGAGGCCTCTCAATCTGTCTGCAGAATTGAAGCTTGAAAAGTTTTATTTTTTGCCGACGTTCCCTAGCAAATGCCTGCTGCACACCCACACACTTAGCCAGCAAGAAAAAAAGCAGAGCTGCTGGAAGAATTACTCCTCTGGGACCAATAATCATAGGAGCAGCTTCCCCAAAGCTTTCCATCCAGCCTGAGCTCCTAGTTCCTCTAGTCCAGCCTCACAGTCATCTGGGGATGAAGCCAAGGAGGAGGGAGGCTTTGAGAGAAGGGCTACAAATGGTAGCCCCTCCTGGGAGAGTGAGGCCTCAGTGGGGGCTGAGGGGAAGCAGTGGTAAAGGAAGCAAAGACCCAGCCAAGCTGAGTGAGAGAGGAGTAGATGAGAAGGGGACCACAAAGCTAAATTTTTGGCTAATGTCTTAAATAGCTTGGAATGGCAGCAGCCTGAACTTAACCATGTGATTGCAGTGCTAAAACCTGAGGATTAGGCCGGGTGCAGTGGCTCATGCCTGTAATCCCAGCACTTTGGGAGGCCAAGGCAGGCAGATCACGAGGTCAGGAGTTCGAGACCAGCCTGACCAATATGGCAAAACTCCGTCTCTACTAAAAATACAAAAATTAGCTGGGTATGGTGGCACACACCTATAGTCCCAGCTACTCGCCAGGCTGAGACAGAAGAATCACTTGAACCTGGGAGGCGGCGGTTGCAGTGAGCTGAGATTGTGCCATTGCACTCCAGCCTGGGCATCAAGAGTGAAACTCCCTCTCCAAAACAAAACGAAACAAAACAAAAATAACCTGAGGATTAGCAAAAAGGTAACAGAGGGAGCAAGGGAAGGATGCTGGCCTTCAAGAGAGTAGGAGAAACGAGAGGAATGGGCTAGACCCAGTGTTTCTCAGATTTAGCTACAGGTTGGAACCACCTAGGGGGCTTTAAAACACTGAGGCCTGGGCCCCACCACCAGACTGATTTAATTGACCTAGGGTGGGTTTTGAGCATCAGAATTTTTAAAAACTCCCCAGGGGGTCTAATATGCAGTCAGAGCGGAAAGCAATTGGGCTTGATCATTGAAGATGGAAAAGGAAAGGAAATATGATCTCCCTGTGTCTTCTGAGACCCAGAGTGCAGGAGAGAGGGACCTTGGGCCTGCCTACTCTCTGGTGTCCCTGTGACAAGTTGTGGTGGCTCCATGGAAAGAACTGGGTGTATGAATCTCAAGGCCTGAGTTCTAGTTTCAGATTGGCCACTAGCCACTATGCGACCTTGAGGGCATGGGACACAGAAGACCTGAGCTCGCTAATTCACTGAGTTGTGGGCTGGTCATTTCCTCTCCCTGCCTTCAGTTCTCTCATGAAAACTGAGGGTGTTGATCTCCAGCTCTAAAACATTCCAAATCTCTACTTTCATTAAAATAGCCCAGTCACTTCTAGTTCAACAGATTTTTTTTTCATGAATTATTCAAACTTAGGAGTTGAATGTTGAAAATAACATGTTCGCAGTGTCCTCATTAGGAAGCTTTTAGCTGTGAATCTCCTTTCTTCCAGTATATTTACAAAGCCTGACTTCTGCAAAGTTTTGGGGGTGAACACAGTCAGTCTCTTACGAAGTCTCTAGATAATGACACGTGGAAATCAAGTAAGTAACAAACACCTGATAAATAGAGATGGTGTAATAAAGTGAGCAGGAGGGAGTAGCTGTGGATGCTCAGAAGAGCTCCCCAGCCTTCCACGAGCCACTCAGCCTTGCTGGTTTCGGTGTCAGTCCTGTCCATGAACATCTACTGCATGCCTATTTTGTAGAAGGGGAATGAGACAGATGACTCTTGCCCCTGATTAGCCCCAATCTGGGAGACTGAGGCAGACACATAAACAACCAATGATGACAGAGAACATGAGTAAGAGGCAGAATGTGGTACAAGCTTTTAACTTCTGGCCTTCTCCTTGACTTTTAACCACCAAACAGGAAATTCAAAATAAGCAGAAATTGGGCCTGAGGGATGACATCCTTCGAAGGGGCCCAGAGAGTCTGTTATCACACCTCCAGACAACACAGGGCTTTGGTGTAACTGCTTCTAGAGATAGGATTGTGAAGGTGTAGAAATAAAAACATAGTGATTTGTATATAATTTGTTACAAGGTTATAAATATGTTGTAACTCTAGAGGAAAGGTAATTTTGGGGTTTTTTTGTTAGAGATGGGGTCTCACTACATTGCCCAGGCTGGTCTCAAACTTCTGGTTTCAAGTTATCCTCTTGCCTCAGCCTCCTAGAGTGCTAGGATTACAGGCATGAGCCACTGCATCCAGCCTAGGAAAGGTATTACTAAAGAACAGAAGTGACAGCAGATTCATTTGCTTAATTTTCAGAATCCTTCTTTTTACATTACTGCTTCATAATTAAACAACAGCCACCCAGAGCAACTGAGGAAGTTCTACCTGGTGACTGTGCTCATGCATATCTCTCCAAGAATCAGAAGACAAAAATATCTGAGAATTTTCACAGTATATGTCAAGGAGGTAAGGAATTTAAAATGCTAGGACATTTATGATTCCACTTTGCTTTGCATTGGAAAAGATGGTTGTAAGCTGTTAAAATGTAAACCAGTTATTCCCAAACTCTAGCGTTCATCTGAATCACATGCAAAGCTTGCTTAAAACACTGATTGCTGGCCTCACTCCCAGGGTTTCTGATTCAGCAGATCTGGGGTGAGGCCAGATAATTTGCATTTCTAATAAGTTCCCAGGTGATGCTGATGCTGCTGATCAGGGACCACGTTTTGTGAACCACTGATATTAATGCATAATTTTGCTATTCAAAGTGCTGCTCAAAGCAGCAAATAAAGTGCATTCAAGGACTCAGTATTGTGCTCCTTCTGCTCTACGTATTATCTCTCTGTCTATTCATGTTCTGCCTTCCTAGTTCTATAATTCATAGCACTGATCTGTGGCTAATCAGCTGTAGAGAAATGGGTCCCTTCCTGGACACCATCATCTTAAATTATCATTAGTGCACAGGCACTACTATAAAATCTGAAACTTAGCTCATCAGTGTAGGTTCATTTTTTCCCTCTAGTTTCTTCTACAGCAAGTCATGATTTTAAAGAATATTCCCAGCCTAAGAGCCGATGATTTTATGAAGCATTGATTTTAAGAAGCACTGTCCATTTGTTTGAAAGGAGGAGGAAAATCACTTTTTTAGAGCATCCACTTATCTACACATGTGCTCAGTCTCATTTAATTTTCCCATAGTCATTTGAGTTGATGACCATTTTAGAGACAGAGACACAGAAATCCAGGGAGTTTAGGTAACCAGGCAGAATTTGAACACTGAGCGTCCTCGTTCTTCCCAGGATACTGCAGGATTTCCTGTTGGGGGCGCAAAGTGAGAATAATGTAGGGGAATGCTTCCTCCCACGGACTGCTCCTCTGCTTCCAAACACCACTGACACTTGGGTATTTGCACCCAAGAAGGAGGCTTTGGCACCGAGCCCCCTTGTTTACAGATTTGGAATCCCACATATACAAAAAGTGAATGCAGAGCCAAGAGGGAGGGCTGAGCGCTAGGTCAAGCCTGGATGGCACAACTGTCAACACAGCAAAAATACAGGGAAAGGCAAAGACATTTCAAAAAATACAATCAGCCATTTTCTTCTTGCTAGAACCAGCAGCTTTTGATGCTCTGTTTGAATAGGCTTTTATTTTCCTTAAAAAAAATTCTTCTATTTATAGCCCTCCTAATGACAAGGTCACAATGTTCACTGGGATGATAGGAGGAAACCTCTCCATGACACACACAGGTCTTGCCAATCTTAACATCCAGTAATTCAAAATCACAGGCTCGAGTGACACTCATGGAGCAAAAAGGATCTCTTACCCAAATCTGACGATTAGTGAGAGGAAAATGATAACTATCAGCTACCACTTACTGAGGGTTCCTTAGGGACCATGATAAGCAGTGTTTAAATTATTTGCAGAGTCAGAAAGCCCAGCCCAGTAGGCCTCACAGACTGCTGGAAACTAAAACAAGTGACTTCTTGGAGAACCAAAGCCAAAATTATGAGCAGAGGATGCTCAAGAGGTATGTAAATGACTGCCTACACTGGGAAGGAACCTGCATAACAACCAATGTGTGCACTACAAGGTTTTGAGGGGAAGGAAGTGGCAGCAATCTGGACTTTAATGTGCTAGTGAATCGCCCCGGGATTTTGCAGATTTAGCTTCAGGAGATCTAGGCTGGGGCTGAGATTCTGCATTTCTAACAGCTCCCAGGTATGCCAATGTTGCTGGCCCACAGACCACGCTAAAAGTAGCAACAATTTGGAAAACTTTACATGTGGAATCGAGTAGTTTTAAGGAAATCAATTTCAAGATCCTCAAAGCCTATTTGTACTCTTTCCTACAATCTAAGAGACAGTGAGGTCAAGCTATAAGTTGCCCTTTTACAATGGATTTCTTCCCACTTTACAGAAGAAAGATTTTTCTCTCTTCCATCCCAAATCTTACAGTGGTGCGTTGTTGCCTCAGGGTGAAAACAACTTCAGGTTCCCAAGCAAAGGAACAATTTGAAATATTGGAATGACAAAAAACAAAAAACAAACAAAAACAAAAAAGCTTTTTATCTGAGGTATGTATGTGGGTCCCTTTAAATTATCAGGCCCAGAGAGGCATTGAAGATGTAAGAGTAGTCATGTCTTACTCCTCCTTGAGCTAGATAATTAATTACCTTTTGAAGCCATTTGCTATGCAGGCTCTAGACTAATGCCAAGTAGCCATAAAGTGCTATACATCCTACAGTTCAACAAGGTATAGCCAATCACTAACAAATGTTATTTCTGTAAACCAATGAGAATTCCTGAAGAATTAACCACTCTCTTGATTTGTTCCTTTTATTTTTAAAAACTTGAGCCTCTCCTATGTTCCCCAGAGCACTCTCCAAGGCAACCTGGAAGTGTGTCCTGGGGTGCAGTCTTCAACCTTGGCCTGAATAAACTCTCTATAGTAATTTTGTCTTAGCTTCTTCCTTTTAGGTCTATTGGTATTATTGTTGAGAAAGTTACTAACTCTAATAACTGGTTACAAATACTTTCACAAGTCAACTGGTATTGAGTCATTGCTGTCAACAAAGTTGCAAGAGATATGAATTATATAATAACAGCTGTTTAAAAAATAATTTTAAGAGAAAAATAACTAAATAATTTTTGCTTTTTAACTCAAAAAGAATTCAATAATTAAATGACATTTCTTTTTTTTTTTTTTTTTTTTGAGAAGGAGTCTTGCTCTTTCTCCCAGGCTGGAGTGCGGCAACACCATCTTGGCTCACTGCAACCTCCGCCCCTGAGTTTGAGAGATTCGCCTGTCTCAGCCTCCCAAGTAGCTGGGATTACAGGTGCTTGCCACCATGCGCGGCTAATTTTTGTATTTTTAGTAGAGACAGGGTTTTGCCAAGTTGGCCAGGCTGGTCTCAAACTCCTGACCTCAGGTGATCCATCTGCCTTGGCCTCCCAAAGTCCTAGGATTACAGGTGTGAGCCACAGTGCCCAGCCTTAATGGTATTTCTAAACAAAACTTCCAATTCCACTGCTTAAATACGAACAAAATTCCTCAGCATTTATATCTAATTAAAAAAAGAAAAACATAAGGTGATATTGATGCTGAATACTATTTCATTCTAGCAGTAATAGTCAACAATAAATATAATTGCCAAAAAAGAGAAAAGAAAAAACTCTACCTAATTAAGAGATCAATTTCCAATAAAAATTTTCTTTCATAATCATCAAAACACATATTTATGTTGTTTTGACCAATTGTATACCAATAATCATCATAATGACTCAATGCAGAACAGATGTTTTAACACTTAGAGCTTTGTAGACTGTATACCCTTGTTCATTGTTACAGAGAAATATGACAAAAGGTATGTTTCATAGGATAAAGTTCTGCAAGGTAAAGAAATGGAAATACAAATCCAAGGAGAAGAAAGAATGATGTAAAATTTAAGAAGAGCTTGTTCTGCTACTTCTAAAAAGATGATGATATCACCTGGTATATAGATTCCATTAGAAACATTTCTTAAATGACATATAAAATGTGAATACATTAAGAAGAGCTTGTTCTTGTATTTTTTTAAATAAAGGGTGAATATATATCAAATTAGCATGTAGATTCCACTGGAATTTTAAAATATTAGGGGCTTGTTTTGAAATGTCAATACTTGTTATAACAGAGAATTTCTTTACTTAAATTTACGATACAAAATTTTAGATGTCAGCATAAAAACTATGAGCAGTGCATAGCTTTTTCAGATTTCCTTTAGAAGTCCACGAGCAAAACATAAACGTTTGAAGACCTCAGGTCTGAAAGCTTTTCCTCTGTCTTTCAAGACACATCAGGGCACAGAGTCATCTGGCCAGTGATGAAGCCCTCTGTTACCTCTCAGCAGGCAGAGCTAACGACCTGTGACCTCATGCCCCCAACTCTGCTGGAGACCTGACTCCAATCTTACACCATCATCCTGCAGGGTGATTAGCTCCATCTTTTCTTTTTGTCATTCTAGCACCTCCTTATCCCTGGCATAAAGGGCAAACTCAATGAGTGCTGGAGGAAAGATAAAGGATGGATAAATGGATGAATGCATAGGTATCTGCATGCTGCACAGAGAGACTCCAGACTTTGTAGCCAGCTATTCCAAGTTATTCTGAGCAAAAACACTTACTCTGAGGGTTAAACAACAAGCTCTTCAAGACTCTGACTCCAAGGTTTCTCTCTATATAACTACATTTCACCAGATTATCACCACCTGATGTTCATATCCTACAGTACAGGGTATACCTGTGATATAGTTTGGATATTTGTCCCCACCCAAATCTCATGTCGGATTGTAATCCCAGTGCTGAAGGTAGGACCTGGTGGGAGGTGTCTGGGTCATGGGGGCAGATATCTCATGGCTTGGTGCTGTCCCAGGATAATGAGTGAGTTCTCATGAGATCTGGTGGTTGCAAAGTGTGGCATCTCCCCTCCCTACCACTCTCTCTCTTGCTTACTGCAACCTCTGCCTCCCAAGTTCAAGCAATTCTTCTGCCTCAGCATCCCAAGTAGCTGGGATTACAGGCATGTGCCACCATGCCTGGCTAATTTTTGTATTTTTAATACAGACAGGGGTATCACTATGTTGGCCAGGCTGGTCTCGAACTCCTGGCCTCAAGTGATCTGCCCGCCTCAGCCTCCCAAAGTGCTGGGATTACAGGCATGAGCCACTGCACCCAGCCATAAACCTTGTTTCTTTATAAATTACCTAGCCCCAAGTATTTATTTATAGCAACACAAGAATGACCTAATACAACCTGGCTATGAAGAGTCAATGTCATTGTAGAACATTTCCCTCAGCCTTCAGAAGGGCATCTTCTATTTGGTTATTTTGATTTTACAGATCAGTATTTTATTTGCTTTTTAAATGATTGATTCTACCCTTATTATAGGTTATTTATTTGATTTCCTTTTCTGTTTTTGTTTTTGGTAGAGGAAAGCAGAAGGAATGAGAAAGGGTTATAGAGAAGATAAAAGTGAATATTGGGCTGGTATCTTCAAAGGATATTGCTTCTTTGGGTTATTACATAGACAGCCATTCATTCTAGTCATCTTCTCATCTCTTATCTCCATTTTTCTTCCTCATTTCATACTTACAACAATGTATAAAATGTATAAAGTATTAACAATAACAATGGGAACCCCCCAGATATATGCAAGAAAGATAATGATATCCGTTCTTTTGAAATCTCCTCTATGCCCCTCTGTGCCATTCTCCTGCCTTCTCTTCTCCCAAAAGTAATTTTGTGTTATCATCCCATTACTTTTGCCACACACCTTAAACAACAAATGGTTACATTTTACCTGTTTTTACACTTTATATAAATGTTACATTGTGTATATTTTCTGTAAGGATTTTTTTCACCTGGCATTTTGTTTGAAAGACTCATTCATATTGATACACATAGCTGAAGTTCATTCACTTTCAGTGAAGCGAAGTATTCATTGAATAAGTATAGCAAAAATTATCCATTCTCCTATCAATAGCCATTTAAATTGTTTCTTATTGGTTTTGTTACTACAAAAAAAAAGTTATTATGAACATTTTTGCACATGGCTCATGTTGCATATGTACAAGAGTTGGTCTAAGGGGTCTGTGTGTGTGCATGCATGCATTTGTGCATGTACACACACATCCCTAGGTATTGCTGGCTCATGGAACATTTTATGCCTATACTCAATTTGATTACACAATGCCAAATTACTTTCAAAAGTGGTTGAAATAATTTATACTCCCACCAACAGTGTCTAAGAGTTTCTGTTATTCCACAGCTTCACCAACATTTTTTTTTTTTTTTTTTTTTTTTTTTTAATATCTTATTGGCTTGGGGTGGTGGCTCATGATTGTAATCCCAACACTTTGGGAGGTCAAGGCCAATGAATCACCTGAAGTCAGGGATTCGAGACCAGCCTGGCCAACACGGTGAAACCCTGTCTCTACTAAAAATACAAAAATTAGCCGGGTGTGGCGGCACACACCTGTAATCTCAGCTACTCGGGCGGCTGAAACAGGCGAATTGCTCGAACCTAGGAGATGGAGGTTGCAGTGAGCTGAGATCGCACCACTGCACTCCAGCCTGGGTGACAGAGTGAGACTCCATCTTAAGAAAGGAAAAAAAAAATTATCAATTTTGGGGATATAAAGTAGTCTCTCATTCTGGTTTAATATGCATTGTCCTAATTATAAATGAGCTTCAGCATGTTTGCCTATTGTTTATTGGACATCCTTGGTTCTCTTCTGTGCAATGCCCTTTGTGTATTTTTTCTACTGACTTTTTCTTATTGATTTTTAATATATTTGTTTGCATGATACATGCGTTATAAAATGCATCTATGCGTCATGTATAAAAATATATATTATAAGCCGGGCACGGTGGCTCATGCCTGTAATTCCAGCACTTTGGGAGGCTGAGGTGGGTGGAGCACCTGAGGTCAGGAGTTCGAGACCAGCCTGGGCAACATAGTGAAACCCCATTTCTACTAAAAATACAAAAAAAAATTTAGCTGCTCAAGGTGGTGTGTGCCTGTAATCCCAGCTACTCGGGAGGCTGAGACAAGAGAATTGCTTGAACCCAGGAGGTGGAGGATGCAGTGAACTGAGATGGTGCCCCTGCACTCCAGCCCGGGTAACAGAGTGAGACTTTATCTAAAAAATATATATATATATAAAATAAAATATACGTTTTTTCTGGGTAAAATTCCTTTGTTATATGTTTTGCATATTTCTTCTCCCAGGTCATAGCCTGACTTTCACATTCTTTCTGCCAGCTTTCCATAAACACAAGTTCTTGATTTTAATAGAGCTAAGTTTGACAATACTTTCCTTCATGGTTTGCACTTTTCATTCTTTGTTTAGGAAATTATTTCCTACACTGATGTCAGACAAATATTCTCTTATATTTTCTTCTAAAAGTTTTGAAGTTTTGCTTTTCACACTCAGATTATTTGATTTACCTAGAATCGATTATTGGTAAGGTGTGAGGTAGGACCAATTTTTTTCATATGGACATCTGATTTTCTTTACATCAATTATTTAATGGGCCCTCTTTTTCCACCAATCTACAATGCCAGATCTATTGCATATAAAGTTCCCATCCATGTATGGGGCTGCTTCTGGGAATCCATTCTGCTCCACTGGTTTATTTTTTTTTCATCCCTCTTTCCTACAGTTTCTTTCCAGTTATGCTTCAATCAATGTATGGAAATCACACCTTTATTCCTATGTTGGCTTAGAGTTTTTAGGGATATCTGGTAACTGTTTATATACCTCATACAATTGAAGTAAAGTAATCAAACAGGATATATAAAGTGCTTAGTAAAGTGCCTGGCACAGAGTAGCCTCAATAAACTGTAATTATCATTATCATGACACCTTACAGTATTCATAATTTACTTGCTTTAACATTACGGAGACCAGATTCCTCAAAATAAATTATCTGAGCATCTTCAGGAAGGAGCCAGCCATGTAGCATAAATTGCTTGCTTTATTCAGCAAAACTAATTAAAAGAAAAGAGGAGTTAGGTCATAAAATATGTGTGTGCATTATCAGGAAGAATATGAAATGGCCAGGAAGAGTAGAGGTTTCTATGTTCAAATGGTATTTGCTTGAAAGGAGAAGTATTCTCTCACTTGTTTATCTTGCTTATTTTTACGAGAGAGGAGGAGCAATGACTTAGAATTGACAGGAGACTGATTTTTATAAAATCCTCCTAGACTCCATGGCAAATACGAAAAGGGAAAATGAGCTAATTGTACTCCCAAGTGCTACAAGTGTACTGAAAGGGAGACCTGCCTGAATTTCAATTAAGGTGAAGAACGTTTTATGTGTACCAGGCACATTTTAAAGCATTTTAGGTGCATCATGTCATTTCATCTTTGTCAACAAATATCTTTAATTTACAGATGAAGAAAATAAACCACAGAGTTACACAACCAGTAAGTGGGAGTCTGCCAAACTCCAAGCCCGCACTCTTAAGTTTATATTACACTGGAAGCTTATATGATAGCACAGATAATTGGTCTTATCATAGAATAACTAATTTCTACTATCTAATTTCAAGAACACTTACTGAATGGCCACAATGTAAGCACCTCACTACTCATTGTGACCCCAAATTAAATCTGAGTCAGTTCCTGCCCTTGAGTTGTGCACAATCTTAAAATGTACCTGAGAGTTATCCACGTCTCCACTTCTGCTGGTCATTCTAGTCCGAGGCACCATCATTCCTCACTCACAACTCTACAAATAGCCACTCCTGACAGGTTGCCTTGCTGTATTCCTGCCCTGCTCCATCCATGTTCTACACAACAAACAATGTGATCTTGTTAAAATACCATTTTGATCATGCTACGCACCTGTTAAAATTCACCAGTGAATTTTCATGGCGCTCAGAGTAAAATCCTATCCTCTCACCACGGCCTGCAAAGCCCCACAAGATCTTGTCCCTGTCTGTCTCCAACTTTCCTTTCTGCTCCATTACCCTCCTCCTCCCGCCACACAGACCACTTCTCCAGTCCTCAGGCCTCCAGGCTCCCTTCTTCCTGGGAAGCTTATCCCACGCTTCCCATCCTTTGGATACCAGCTTAAATGTTACCGCTTCAGGGGAGGCTTTTCCAACCACTTATTTTAGTTGGGTCCACCTACCCAACCCACTTTCCCATCTCAGCACATCCTGGGTTTCCTTACAGCACTGTCAACATTTTATATATTAATACATTTTTTTATTTTCTGTCTTCCTTACTGGAATGTAAACTCCTTGAGGACAAAAACATGTTTACCTAATCACACTAATTTATGTCCCACTTACCTCTGTGCCTGCATACAGTGGGTGGTGAATAAATATTTGTTGAATGAATGAATCAATCAACCAAATGAGGGAAAAAGTCAACAAACAATTACAACACAGGTGTCAACCATAATGGTTACCATTTCTCAAATGCCCTCAATGAGCTATGCAATGTATCTTAAATTTTCATTTATTTATTTATTTAAGACAGTCTCACTCCATCACTCAGGCTGGAGGACAGTGGCATGACCTTGGCTCACTGCAACCTCTGCCTCTCGGGTTCAAGCAATTATTGTGCCTCAGCCTCCCCAGTAGGTGGAATTACAGGCACATACCACGATACCCGGCTAATTTTTGTATTTTTAGTAGAGATGGGGTTTTGCCATGTTGGCCAGGCTGGTCTTGAACTCCTGACCTCAAGTGATCCACCCACCCCAGCCTCCCAAAGTGTTGGGATTACAGGTGTGAGCCACTGTGCCTGGCCGAAATTTTCATTTATTGAGTTCCTATAATGTTCCAAAAGCTTCACTAGGCCTTAGAAGTATCATCTCTTGTTTCCACAAGAACTCTGCAAAGCAAATACCATCATCTTCATTATTACAGATGAGGGCTCTGAGGCCCAGAGAAGCAACACGATTTATAAAGGCTACTTCACCAGAAAGTGGCAAAGCCAAGATGCAAATGGAGCAGTCTTACTACGAAGACCATATTTTTGCCCTATATCACATTGTGTCTCTAAAATTTGGTAACTTACAAAATACATTGGCTAAAATCAAATCCTTGCATCTCCGTCATGCTATTCTAACCAACAAATAAAGAACCAGCTGTAACCAAGGGATATTCAAAGTGTTCTAGAACACTCTACATGCACTTAATGAAATATAATCACGTTAGTATGTTAATGTATATGAAGCATTTAGCATTGTGCCGAATACAAGACAAGTGGTTACTACACTCAACAGGTGGTTACTGTAACTGAGAGATATATGCTCAAGGTGGCCAATGGCAAGGACTTTGGAGTCAGGCTAAATCTGAATTTGAATCCTGTTCTCTCTAACTTACTAGTTATATGACCTTGGGTAAATTGCCTCACATCTTCGAGCCTCAATTTCTTTATAAGTTTGCTGTAAAAATTAAATGCTTTTTTTTGTTTTTTGAGACGGAGTCTCGCTCTGTCACCCAGGCTGGAGTGCAGTGACGCGATCTCCGCTCACTGCAAGCTCTGCCGCCTCCCGGGTTCATGCCATTCTCCTGCCTCAGCCTCCCTAAAAGCTGGGACTACAGGCGCCTACCACCACGCTTGGCTAATTTTTTTGTATTTTTAGTAGAGACGGGGTTTCACCGTATTCACCAAGATGGTCTCGATCTCCAGACCTCGTGATCCGCCTGCCTCAGCCTCCCAAAGTGCTGGGATTACAGGCAGTGAGCCACTGCGCCCGGCCAAAATTAAATGCATTTTAAATGCATTCAATTAATTAAACTTATACATGATAAACACCAATAATCAATAATTTTCATTGCTGTTAGCTATTGAAGTATCATAGAAGGCATGCATAACTCCCCTTGGTGCAGCTGTCTACTGTGCTACCTGATGTTAGTACCTGTGTATTTCAGGGTTCACACAAAGCATTGTGGCCAATGATATCAATGGCATGATGTCATTGAACTCAAACAACCAAACCCTCCACTAGAGAAAGCTCCAAGGGACAGTTATTCAAGTCAGCACTGGAGAACACCACCAACTTTTTATTCTCTTGAAGCCTTGTCTCCTACTTGTCTAAGATCCATGCAGATGTAGTTCAGTACAAGTCCTCTTGTCTAACAAAATTGGGAAATGTAGTTTGTCAGAAGAAATTTTTTTTTTTTTGAGGTGGAGTCTCACTCTGTTGCCCAGGCTGGAGTGCAGTGGTGTGATCTTGGCTCACTGCAACCTCCGCCTCCTGGGTTTAAGCAATTCTCCTGCCTCAGCCTTCTGAGTAGGTGGGCTTACAGGTGCATGCCACCACACCCGGCTAATTTTTGTATTTTTAGTAAAGATGGAGTTTCACCATGTTGGTCAGGCTGGTCTGGAACATCTGACCTCCTGATCTGCCCCCTTGGCCTCCCAAAGTGCTGGGATTACAGGCATGAGCCACCGCATCTAGCCATCAACAGAATTTTTAAAACTAAATTCAAAAAAAGTTAATTGGAAAAAATGAGGGAATAAAAAAGAATATGTTTAACATTTTAGTCTGCAGCATTTAACTGTACCTTAATTGCCTTTTTTTTTTTTTTTTTTTTTTTTTTTTGAGACAGAGTTTTGCTCTTGTTGCTCAGGCTGGAGTGCAATGGTGTGATCTCGGCTCACTGCAGCCTCCACCTCTGGGGTTCAAGCGATTATCCTGCCTCAGCGTCCCAGGTAGCTGGGATTACAGGCATGCACCACCACGCCCGGCTAATTTTGTATTTTAGTAGAAACAGGGTTTCTCCATGTTGGTCAGGCTGGTCTCTACCTCCCAACCTCAGGTGATCTGCCTGCCTCAGCCTCCCAAAGTGCTGGGATTATAGGCGTAAGCCACCATGCCCAGCCTTAGTTGAAGTTTTTGAATATAGGGATAAGGCCTTTTCTTTAAAATTGACCTCATTTCTCTTATATAAAGCCCACCAATAAGGTATCATCTATAATTTCCAGTTATTGAAATTCTTTAAAGTGGATCAAGAATACAAAGACCCTTGTGAAACAACTTGAGAGCAGAATTCTTACAGATTTTTACAATTCTTGCCATAATCACCATTGTCTCACTTACACATTATTCAATAGCAACTTCATTTTATATATATATTTATTTTTTGAGGCAGGGTCTCACTCTGTCACCAAGGCTGGAGTGCAGTACCACAATCTCAGCTAACTGCAACCTCCACCTCCTGGGATCAAGCAATCTTCCCACCTCAGCCTCCCAAGTAGCTGGGACCACAGGCGCAAGCCACCACGCCCAGCTAATTTTCGCATTTTTTAAATAGAGACAGAGTTTCGCCATGTTGCCCAGCGTGCAACTCCATTTTAATCAAAACACTTTTGTCAAGTTTTTTCATAGCATCCAACTTAATTTTCATAAAAGCAAGAACTCATTTTTTGCACTTATTAATTGGTTGGCCTAGTATTTTATTTAGCTGTATAATTATAAAATAGTACAACTGGCACAAGCAGGTTTGGGAACGAACTCAACTGACTCTAGGAAGAAAGCACATAACATAACTGGTCAGAGCAGAAGTGCTGAGCATAGGAGAGACTGGACTATCAGAAGATTATAGAGATGTGGATATTCATCAGTATATTTTACAGAGAAAACAGCACATCTGCTAAACTGGCTAGTCTTCTTTCAGGATGTCTTCTTCTTCATTATCAATTCTAGAGCATGGGTTGCAAATTGGTGGTTTCATTTGGACAATGTGGAGTATTAAAACTTTTTGAGTCTGTTGTCAACACTCGAAAATTGGCAGATAGTAACTAACACTGTTAGATGCCTTCCACCCTGTTTGATGTACGTTTTCACTAGAAGCATTGGAAGACGCAGTAAATATTGTCTCCTATAAATTAAACACTATTGTAATAATTCCCTGAGTGGGGGTCAGTTAAAAGGACACATTTCATAAACATTCTTTTTGTCTGCCTTCAAATCATGTCTTGTACAACTGATTGGATTAAACTCTCTTAGATATAGTCACAATCCTCTCTTGCCTTCCTGAGACTACACTAACCTCTTTAGCCACCCAATGAACAATTATAAGTCAGGAAGAGCTCCTTTTAGATTATTACAAAGTCACTCTATAGATCCAAGTTTGGGACTCACCTTGCTGTAGCCACCATGTGCTGCTCCCAGGAACTGCTCTAAGGATCAAATGAAACTGTATGTGAAAACACTGTGTAAACTCGAGAGGCCCTGATCTAAGGGTGAAGTCAATTATTTTGTGTGTATTTATCACACCATTCCACAAGATTTTGGGTTCCTTGAGGATATGAATAAAATCACAACTATATACGTATGCTGGTACAAAGCCAGCCTCAGTATTGACCACATAGTGAGGATCCAGGTTACATGGGGATTGATGCTGTATGGATATATACAAATATTCTTTGTTGTCCTTATCTGCCAGGTACAAGCATGCACAGGGCAGAGGATCCCATCAATTCTGACTGTCCCATAAGTCTGGGAGCATTGTGAGTACCCAAGAAAATAATGAATTTTATAAGATTCTCCACTCCAGAAAGAAACATTCTGGTGGCAGCTTCTGGGAATTATCAGGGATGACAATGGAGATCGATAGGGAGAATGAGCATGCGGTTTTGTCTGGGAGAAGTAACAGTTTCACATAAAACCAAAGTGCTTTTTTTTTTTTTTTTTTTTTTTTACATTTTTATTTGCTCTCTTCCTATTCCATAAAAAGTGTTTTGAAAATCATTGAATATATTTTTTACAGGCAAAGTGTCTGTTTTTTTCAGGAAGGAAAGCAACTTGCCATTACTTACTTATTTTCCCTGGTCACTGGCAATATCTTTATGGTATTTTTCTTTTTTGTTTTTTCCTTCTATCATTTTTCTTTTGTCAAGGACAAGCGATAAAAGAAAAAAATATAAGGATGTGTCTGTTAAAAGATAAAAAGAAGCTCAGTTCCTGAAGTCCCAAAGGAGGCCAGAGCAAGTTTTAGTCTAGGCTCAAATATCCTAAAACAATGATTCTCAAACTTTAACCTGCATCAGAATCTCCTTGAGGGCTTGTTAAAACACAGGTTGCTGGACTCTGTCTCCATAATTTCTAATTCAGTAGGTCTGGGATGAGGCCCCATGAATTTGCATTTCCACCAAGTTCCCAGCTCATGCTATAGGTCCAAGGATCATACTTTCAGAATCACTGCCTTAAGCTCTAGAATGCTATTTCAGCTACCAAATACGAACACTTACAATATACCAGGCTCTATGCTGAGTGTACTGAGATGGGTGAGACTCAGCTCAGGCCCTCGAGGAGCTCATAGTATAGAGGGTGAAACAAACAGACATACACATGAATGTCTTTATTTGTTGAGAACAGATAAGTAAACACAGCATCAGTGTTCCTTCTCTGGACCTGTTTCCCTCCTCATATCCCAGGCCTCTACTACTGCCATTCTTTCTACTGACTGTTTCAACAGGAGAGCTGTTTCTAGATTATAATAGATAAGGAACTTTGAGGGATATGTGGATGGAGAAGCCTAGAGCCATTTTTATTAAAATGTCAATGCAGCTAGCTGACTTTGGGGCCAGGAAAACACTAAGGAAAGATCCAATAGGGCATGGGTAAAAGTCAGCAGTACCTTGATGGGGAAGGCAGAGTGGGTTGGCCAGGGATTACTTCCTTACTCAGTCTCAAAACCCCCATCTTTATCTCTTCATGTGTAAATGTCACTCTTTATTTAAGGCTTGGCTTAGATGCCCACCATTTCTGTGAAGCTTTTCACAACCCTCTACCCTCTACTGTCCCCAGTAACACCCCAACTCTGAACAGTTGTAGCATTTGATTCTTGCCTTGTCTGTGGCACTGCTTCTTCCAGTTTTACCTCTGACTATGAGTTCCACTTTTTCACAGAATTCTTCACTGCACATAGCACTGCATCTGACGTAGCATTCAATACACGTCAAAGAGTTAAAGAATAAGTAAACAGAGAGTTGATGCTACAAAAACTATTTCAGCTCTCAAATTCACAATGTGAAAGTGGGAAAAAACAAGCAAAAGGGAAGTTGCGATAGAAAGAGATCAGAAATGGCCAGTTCCAGAATCTGTCTGGAGGCTAGGTAGATGTGATTCCAGGTTTGCCAGGGGTTATGATTAGCCAGTGGAAGGTTATAGGAATTCTAGGATGCATTTATCCATCCATTCATTATTTAGCTTTTCCTTTGTTTGCTAGTATGCTAAACGTGGCTCCCTTGGGCAGTATCTGTTCTCATCCCAAACCTTCCTGAAAACAGAACTCAGCATTTGATGGATCCCTCAAAACAGATCCACAATGTGTTAACAAAACAAGTAATTTATTGAAGATTTTCGTGAACGGAAGGGAAAGGGAATTGACTTCATACACCACACAGCAAAGACTTCTCAAATTCCTTGTTAGTCATTTTGGTTCCCTTCAGAATCCTCTTCGGTCAGCCCTCTCAGCTCTTATCATGTCTTCCCCAACAGTGTCTGAAATCCCGTCTGCTGTCCCAGGTACTTTAGCTGTTTTCAAATTGCAACAATCCACTCTGCAAAATGGAAGGCTAAGAGTTGGCCCAACTGTTACAGGTAGTTAGGCATGAGCCGGGCAGAAGCAGGCTCTCCCCCGACCCACTAGAAATGTCAGGTGATGGTTCGGCCATTATCACGTTGACTCTCTAAAAGTGATAAATTGGCAGCCAGTGCCAGGGAGGGGCCAGTTCTTGATGGTCCACACCTGTTAACATTAAAGGGTTAATTAAAGGCAGACCCCAGGGAGAAGACATTTTGTGTGTATGCACATTAAGAGGCAAAAATGGCAAAATATGATTGTCCGGGGTCACTCCACAGGAAACAGGAAGAAAGCCTCAGATTGGCGCGTGTACAACTTCCTAAACTCACTGCACGTGCTCACTTCCCAAGGGTAAGGAGGGCTTTGCACATGTGAGCAGCCCACCCTGAGGGAAGAATCATGGGAAAGAGGCAAGCCTATAAAAGTCCTAGGACCATGGTTAAACGGGGCACTTGACCTTTAAGCTTCACATGCCCTCTTGGATCTCTTCCAAGTGAACTTTCTTTCCTGTTCTAAGGCCTTTTAAATAAACTTCCACTTTTGCTCTGGAACTTGTCTCAGTCTCTTTTTCTGTCTTATGTCCCTCAGTTGAATTCTTTCTTCTGAGGAGGCAGGAATTGAAGTTGCTGCAGACCCATACGGATTCGACGCCGGGGTAAATCAGATCTCTCCTACAGGTAATACAGCCGCGATCATCTACGTTTCTCTGAGCACGTCCCTTTGGGAGCCTCACATTCAGTGTATGCAAATGTAGAAACTCTTGTTAGCCAGCTGCCAAGCTGCTGGCCGCTCAATGATCATGCCCTGAGGTGGTCCCTTTCTATAAAGAATTAGAGCTGGCCCCATGTGACAAATAGAATCAGGTAGAAGTAGATTGTGTAACTCTAGAGCTAGATCCAAATGTCCTTGAAACATCCACTGTGTTCTGTGGGAGCACCTGCTTTTGCAGCTCTGAATTGTGTCATGAGACGTCCAACTCGCCTGAGGCCACCGCACTGGAAAGACTACACAAGAAACCTCACAGAGTGGCCCTGAGACTACACAAAGAGAGTGAGAGGCCCAGCTGAACCTCAGCTGTGCCAGCCTCAGCCATTTCCATCATCCCAGCTGAGGCCCCAGATGTGGCATGAGGCAGGGACAAATCATCCCTTCAGGTCCAAATTGAGGATTCCTGAGAAATGTCTATGGCATTAAGCCACTACATTTCGGGATGGTCTGTTTCACAACAACAAAGTACAAAAACATCCTTGTACTTAACCAGCTGCCGGGGCACTGGGCAAGCCAGGAAGACCCAATCTCTTGAGGCTGCTGATACAGGGTGACCTTGGAAGATCCCACTGCTGTCTCATGAGTCCTCGAGGGAGCTCCAGAGCCTTAATGGCCCTCTTCCCCTGCTCCTTCAAGCTCTCTCTTCCAGGCCAACCTTCCTCAAACTTCCTTTCTACTCCCGTGGCAAATCAAGCCACAGGATTCCCCAATGGATTCCATAGGTCCTAGGATAAAACCCAGGCTCCTCACTGTGGCCTAAAACGTGATGCATGATTTAACCCCTACCTAGGTCTCTCACCCCATCTCAGATATTTTACTTCATGTTTCCTCAAGTCATCAACCTCAACTGTACTGGCTTTCTTCAGTTCCTCTGACAAACCAAACTCCCAATCAGTTTGTCCAGTTTCCTCACTTGAATGTTCTTTCTACACTGTCCCCAGGACTGGCTCTTCTATCTCATCTTGGTGTCTCTCCACTTAAACGACACGCCTGTGGAAAGGTTTTTTTCTCAGGCCCCATCTAAATGAGCCTATCTCAGTCCTTATCCATGGTATAACACTAATGATAACTCAAAAATATTTTTAAAATCTATCAGCTTTCTTGCTTTTAGTCAATCAGCTCTGCTAGACTTTAGGCCCTGAGAGGTCAAGGACTGTGTCCCTCTTGTTGGTAGCACCCAGGAATATACCTCACTGTAGTAGATGCTTAATAAACATTTATTGAATGCTAATGTCAAGAACTCTTCCTGCACGTGCTTTCATGGAAGCTTTTATGTATCGAGCAAACCTTCCTAGCAAGGCCTCCCTTGCTTGTAAAATCCTTTTATTGTCAATAAATCATAAATAAGTGTTATTTCTAGATATTTCTGAGTTTGAGAGAAAATAATTCTTCTGGTTCTTATAAAAACATTTTTAAACTTTTTATTATGGATAATTTAAACATGTACCAAAGTAGAGAAAATAGTATAATGAACCCACATGAACTCATTACCGGCTTCAACAACTATCAACTCACAGCCTATCTTGTTTCATTTATTCTATCAACTGCTACGTGATGTTTTTAAATATTTTATTATTTTTAACTGACATAATAATTGTATGTATTTATGAGGTACAGTGTGATATTTCAATACACAGGTGTAATCTGTAATGGGCAAATCAGGGTAATTAGCAAATCTATCACCTCAAACATTTCTTTCTTTGTGTTGGGAACATTCAAAATGCTCTCTTCTAGCTATTTGAAAATACACAAAAAATTGTTAACTATAATCACCCTGCAATGCTATAAAACACTAGAACTTACTTCTACCTAGTTGTGTGAATCTTTTAGACAACCTCTCCTATCTCTTCTCTTCCCTACCCTTCCCCACCTCTAGTAACCACTATTCTACTCTCTATTCTATGAGATCAACTTTTTAAACTTCCACATCCCCCTATATTTTAAAAGCCAGTTCCAGACATCATATTGTCTGTAAAACTTTCAGTGTGTACCTGAATAAACTTGATTATACTTAAAAGAAATAAAAAATTCCTTCTTAATATTATAACATATCCAGTGTTCAAATTTACAATTGTCTCACAAATGTCATAGTGTCTTTCTTTTTCTTCCTTCCAGTTTGTTTGCATCAGTAGCCAAATAAGGCCCACACATTGCTACTGGTGGCTGTATCTTTTAAGTGTCTTCAATCTGTAAGGTCCCCCTTAATCTAGCGCGCTCTCTCTCTCTCTCTCTCTCTCTCTCACACACACACACACACACGCACACACTTTCTTGTTGCAACTTACTTTTTCATTTTTTATTTTTTATTTTTGAGAGGGAGTCTCGCCCTGTCGCCCAGACTGGAGTGCTGTGGCGCGATCTTGGCTCACTGCAAGCTCCGCCTCCCGGGTTCACGCTATTCTCCTGCCTCAGCCTCCCGAGTAGCTGGGATTACAGGTGACCGCCACCACGCCTGGCTAATTTTTTGTATTTTTAGTAGAGACGGGGTTTCACTGTGGTAGCCAGGATGGTCTCAATTTCCTGACCTCGTGATCTGCCGGCCACAGTCTCCCAAAGCATTGGGATTACAGGCGTGAGCCACTGCGTCCGGCACAACTTAATTGTTAAAGAAGCTAGTCCTGTAAAGTTTCCTACTGTATTAGTTTGCTTGGGCAGCTATAACAAAACACAGTAATCCCCTATTATTCACAAGGGATTGGTTCCAGGACCTCTCTTGAATACAAAAATCTGCAGATGCTTAAGTCCGTTATGTAAAATAATGTAGTATTTTCCTGTAAGCTACACATATCCACCTACATGTTTTAAATCATCTCTAGATTACTTGGAGTAATCTAGTCTAGTAATCTCTATAGTACACAATACAATTTAAATTTTATAAATAGTTTTTTGTTTTTTTTTTTTTTTGGTGACGGAGTCTCGCTCTGTCGCCCAGGCTGGAGTGCAGTGGCCGGATCTCAGCTCACTGCAAGCTCCGCTTCCCGGGCTCACGCCATTCTCCTGCCTCAGCCTCCCGAGTAGCTGGGACTACAGGCGCCTGCCACCTCGCCCGGCTAGTTTTTGTAGTTTTTAGTAGAGACAGGGTTTCACCGTGTTAGCCAGGATGGTCTTGATCTCCTGACCTTGTGATCCGCCCGTCTCCACCTCCCAAAGTGCTGGGATTACAGGCTTGAGCCACCGCGCCCGGCCAATAGTTGTTATACTATATTGTTTACCATACGACAAGAAATAAAGTCTGTGCATGCCCAGTACAGATGCAATTTTTTTTTTTTCTTTTTAGGGTCAGATCTCGCTTTGTCACCCAGGCTGGAGTGCTGTGGCACAATCATAGCTCACTGTAGCCTTCATCCCCTGGGCTCAAGCAATCCTCCCTCCTCAGCCTCCTAACTGGAATTACAGGTGTGTGCCACCACCCCCAGCTAATTAAAAAAAAAAATTTTTTTTTTTGAGATGGAGTTTTGCTCTGTCACCCAGGCTGGAGTATGGTGGCACGATCTTGGCTCAATGCAACCTCTGCCTCTCACGTTCAAGTGATTCTCCTGCCTCAGCCTCCCCAGTAGCTGGGATTATAGACATGCACTACTGCACCTGGCTAATTTTTGTGTTTTTAGTAGAGATGGGGTTTTACCATGTTGGCCAGGCTGGTCTCGAACTCCTGACCTCAGGTGATCCATCTGCCTAGGCCTCCCAAAGTGCTAGGATTACAGGCACAAGCCCCCACACCCAGTCTAAAAAGTTTTTTTTTACAGAAACTGGGGTCTCACTGTCACCCAGGCTGGTCTCGAACTTCCTGGCCTCAAGCAATCCTCCCACCTTGGCCTCCCAATGTGCTGGGATTATAGGCATCAGCCACCATGCTTGATCTTCAGATGCAATTCTCTTTCGCAAATATTTTTCAATCTTTTATTGGTTGAATCCACAGAAACAGAACCCATGGATATGGAGGGCCCACCGTACCAAAGAATGGGTAGTCTAAACTGCAGAAATGTATTTTCCCACAGTTCTGGAGGCTGAAAGTCCAAGATCAAGGTGCCAGCAGGGTTGCTTTCTGGTGAGGCCTCTCCTCCTGACTTATCGACAGCCCCTGCTTAACTGTCTTCTCACATGGCCTTCTCTTTGTGGGTGTATGGTAGAAGGGGGATTGGTGAGGCAAGGGGGAGGTGGCTGGTGCAAGCTCTGATATCTCTTTCTCTTCTTATAAAGACAATAGTCCTATTGGATTTAGGGCTCCATCCTTACGATGCCATTTAACCTTAATTACCTTCTTAAAAGCAGATATGGTTTGGCTCTGTGTCTCCATCCAGATCTCATCTCAAATTGTAATGCCCACATGTTGGGGCAGGGGCCCAGTGGGAAGTAATTGAATCATGGGGATGGACTTCCCCTTTGCTATTCTCCTGATAGTGAGTGAGTTCTCATGAAATCTGGTTGTTTGAAGGTGTGTGGCACATCCCCCTTCACGCTCTCACTCTTGCTCTCTCTCTCCTGCTCCACCATGGTAAGATGTGCCTGCTTCCCCTTTGCCTTCCACCATGATTGTAAGTTTCTTGGGGCTTCCCAGTCATGCTTCTTGTTAAGCCTACAGAACTGTGAGTCAATCAAACCTCTTTCTTCATAAATTACCCAGTCTTGGTAGTTTTTTATATAATATCCATATGAAAGCAGACTAATACAAAAGCCCTATCATCAAACACAGTCACATTTGAGGTTAGTATATGAATTAGGTTTAATATATGAATTTTGAGGGACATAATTCAGTTAATAAAATCTACAGTCTGGATTTGTTGATTGCATCCCCATGGTGTTGTTTAACATGTTCTTATCTCCTCTGTACTTTCTTTATCTTGGTAGTTGGAGCTAGCGACCTGATAAAACTAAGACAATGTTTTGATAAAATGATTTCATAGTAATACTGTATACCTCCATCTGTAATACTGATTTATATACATAAACCCCAGGCCAGGTGAGGTGTCTCATGCCTGTAATCCCAGCACTTTGGGAAACTGTGGGAGGCAGATCACTTGAATCAGGAGTTCCAGACCAGCCTGGGCAACATAACAAAACCCCATCTCTACTAAAAATACAAAAATTAGCTGCACGTGTGGCGCATGCCTGTAATCCAAGCTACTCAGGAGGATGAGGCACGAGAATCACTTGAACCCAGGAGGTGGAGGTTGCAGTGAGCCAAGATCGTGCCACTGCACTCCAGCCTGGGGGACAGAGCAAGCTTCTGTTTCAAAACTAAATAAATAAGTAAACAAACCTCATATGTATTAACAGACTTACGGTTTAATTATCCAAAACTAGAACCCAATTTCTCCAAGTAGCCAAAATACTAAATATATTTTTATATAACCCTGTCAAAATTTTCAAAGGTAAAATCATAGGTAACAATAATGATAGCCGATATTTATTGAGCACCATGTGCCAGACAGTTTGGGTTTGTTTTTCAGAATAATCTTGTCATTCAGGAGTATTATTTCCTAATTTTTCCAGTGGAGAAAATAATATTTTAGGAAATTTTCTTAAATTGGTTTTTTTTTTTTTTTGAGACGGAGTCTCGCTCTGTCACCCAGGCTGGAGTGCAGTGGCCAGATCTCAGCTCACTGCAAGCTCCGCCTCCCGGGTTCACGCCATTCTCCTGCCTCAGCCTCCCGAGCAGCTGGGACTACAGGCGCTGCCACCTCGCCCGGCTAGTTTTTTGTATTTTTAGTAGAGACGGGGTTTCACCGTGTTAGCCAGGGTGGTCTACGATCTCCTGACCTCGTGATCCGCCCGTCTCGGCCTCCCAAAGTGCTGGGATTACAGGCTTGAGCCACCGTGCCCGGCCAAATTGGTTTTTTAAAACATCTCAATATTTAGTTACTAATATTTAGTCAAACACCATGTGAATTGAATTCTCTTTTGGAAAAGCTTTAGATGTGAATTTCGTGGGGCATTAAATCATTAGAGATTCTCCCTGAGAGAGCTAGATCAGGTGGTCAATAAATCTTCACCAATTTAAAGATATCAAGTTTGACCACAGCTGACTGATTCTTGGTGAAACTGAAATGCAAGGTGCAGATAGATATACCAGATAGATTTACCAATCTGATTCATTATATTTCCTGTTATTTGAGTTTCCACCACATGCCTATATTTTCTTCCATTTTAATACATTTTTTTCAATTTTTGGTAAAAATCCTCATCTGGTTGGACATTATCCATGCAAGGTTTTTAAATTTTGTTTTTATGTGGTGATTACTTATACCAGATTGGGTTCTAAAATCCAGTTTGTGAATTAACTCACTTTGTTCTCACAACAAGGTACTTATGAGGTAGGTACTATTATTATTCACATATTACAGATGAGGAAAATAAGGCTTGGAGAAGTTAAATAATTTGCCCAAGGTCACCCAGCCAGTGAGTGTCTAGATTTGAATCCAAACAATTTGGCTCCAGAGTCTATTCTCATAGTGCCAAAGGCTTCACATGCTTAGAACTCCTTTGACATTCAGATGCCCAACAGTGGGCCTCACAGACTAATGTTCTTCGGGGGGCCATGATGCCACTGGCACCACCGGCATGCTGGTACAACATCTGCTTCACCACTGCCTCTCTCAGTCTGTAACTTCTGGTCCTCCATCACTCAGGCATGGCACACACTCGGCCTCCTACTGGAGCAATGCAAATCTTGAAAACTGGCTTACACATCCAGAAAGTTGACATGCAAGCAAACCAGGACCTTCCTGTTGACCAGTGTTCCATTTTCCTTATAGCAAGGAAGTTTCATTAGAAAAAGAACTTTAGGTCAGAAAACCCAGAGCTAAGGGAATGAATTAGGCAAGTTACATTGGATCAGGAATTGTGTCCCCACACAGGAAATTACAGTGGGCTGGAGAGAAGGGTCTGCCTAGTACTGCTGGAATGGAAGGAAAGAACCAACAAGATCCTGTGCTGTACTCTCTGCGTGCCCCGTGCCCTCTTCCATGCCCTCTCTACATGTCTCTACACGTCTCTGCCCTTTTCTGTGTTCAGGGGGCTGACCTCAGTAGACTGCATTACCCAGGCTTGCTAATCAGTTTGGCTTCTGATTGGCAGGCAAATGGAAGGTAGGAAGAGAGAGAATTCGGGGTATTTCTTCCCCTCTCTCTCCCTCCTAGGACCACATCTCTGGCCTTGTCTGTGTCCTTCCTGGGGTTACTTGAGCCCAGGAAGTCAAGCTACAGCTCCTCCATGGCTCTAGTTCACAAAAGCTCTAGTGACACTCTCCCTTCCCCTTGCACTTTCCAAGCTGCTGGTCTCTGGATGCCTCAACATCCCACTTGTTCCTTTAACCTGGATTATATCTCTATATAAGCAGTTCCTTCATTAAAGACTTTTCATTTATACCATCTGGGGTGAACCTGGTTTCATGCTGCAATTGTAGGCACCCAAATGATGCACATGTACTTGGAGAGGCTGTGCAAGGGTGTGTCAGAAGACCTAGTACAAGGAAGACTGGGGTGGGATTATTTGGGAGCTGGCTCTGCACCAAAATGTAAGTGTCAGATATTTTCCAACTGTGGTGCTGGTTGAGCCCAACAGATGATTTTAGGAGGTCTTATTTATCATCCACTTATTTTAGTAGCCTCTTCCTCCCATATAAGAATAACAAAACCCTCCTTTTATTTGAGAATGTAAAGTCCAACCCTCTTAATGTCCTTACTGTGGCCGGTGAGGGCACCATTATTCTGGAACAGGACTGGAAAAATTCTCACAAGTGTTTTTGCTTTTGCTATGGCCCCAAACATTGCTGCATGCCCTTTCTAGTGTAGTAGTTAGAAGTATCAGTGCTGGAACTAGAGTGCCCTGGTTCAGACCATGGCTCCATGCCTGGCTAGCCCTGTGACTTTGAATAAGTAGGTAATTCCTCTAGGCCTCAGTGTTCTCATCTATAAAATGGGTATAATAATGGAATTGGGGCAAGAACTAAATGTCCTGTTACATATAAAGCTCTTAGCACAGTGTATGACGCCAGCAAATACTTTTAAGATGTTATCTCCACTACGTACATAGCCACATGACCCTGGGCAACTTACTCAACTTTCTATGCCTCCATTTCCTTCTCTATAAACTGGAATAATAACACTGACCTCCTGGGTTGTATGAAAATCAAAAGGAAGAAAATGTCAATGAAAGTATTCTAGAAACAATAAAGCATCTTATGAATGCAGTGTCTTTTTAAAAAATATACAATCATAATTATCTTAATTTAAAAACTAGCTAGGGCCTCAAAGCAGTGTCTCAGTAAGCCTTAGCACAATATCCATAATAAGATAGAGGAGAAAATTTAATAAGAAGGTCACAAGAAGGTCTTAAAGAACACACCATTAAAAAAAAAAAAAAAAAAAAAGCTCAAGAGAACTACTAGGAAATGGTTTTGGTTTCATTCTGAGGCTAAGTAGTTGCTGGAATGTTATTTCCACCACAATATATTATCCAAATTAACTGATCATTAAGCTAAGTATGAACGATGACTATAAAATACACTGGATCAGATGCACTGAAATAGGTATAGTCACTCCAGAAGAACTCTTTCCAGAGGTCCCCACTCCTACTTTCCAAGCATCCAGAGGGGGCCACTCCACCCTTCAGAGCAGCACACCTCCCTGCCCACAACTGCCCACGCCTGCCTTCATTCATGAGTGCAGACAGTCACAGTCCAGGGCCTATTGCCATGACTTTGTTTAGAAGACTAGTCTTTCAAACTAGACTACTTGTGTCTTCTTGCCCTTCACTCTCTCCCTTTTCCTTCCTAATGAAAGCATTGATGTCATGATCAGGGTTTTAACCCCTCACTACTCCAAGTACGATTTGCGGACCAGCAGTATCAGTATCACCTGGGAGCCTGTCAGAAATGTACAATCTTGGGCCCCACCCTATACCTGTTGCATCAGAATCTGCATTTTAACATGATCCACGGCTGATTCATATGCTCATTAAAGTTTGAGAAGCACTGTTTTATGTTTTAGTCTTTCTGAAACTCATACTTATCTTGCAAGGTTATTGTGAGGATTAAATGTATTCAAAGTGCCTGGCAAATAGTATGTGCCAAATACGTTATCATCTTCCTTCAGCCAGCACCTGGCACTGCCCATGCCTCTGCCTGAGCCCTTCTTCCTGGCCTAGGCTCTGAATGCTGACCTTAACTTGCTTTCTCAGACTTGGCCAGTGCCCCAGATTCTGACCTCAGCTTTTCCCTTAGAGTCCCTGGCAGGCTGGCTGTGCCCTGTTGCTATACTTTCCAGTACTCTCCACTGACCTACAGCTTCCCCAAGTCCCACCTTTTTTGGCCCGTCCCTTCTTGTGGATACCTAAGACCCCACAGCAGCACTTATTTTAGTTATGTTGCCATTGCTCAAAATGGCCTTGGAACTGCTCCTTGGAGTTTGGTTTCACAGCCTCACACAGTGCCTAGCCCATCGTAGGCACTAACTAAACATTCCTTAGTGGAATGAATGAAGAACAAGGATTTGCTTCATAGGGGGTCATGCTGTTAGGGCTTAGCATCTCCCTTTGGGGATTCTCTTTGCTTTTCCTTATTTTCACTTTCCTTTGGCATCCAAAAAGTGTGATACAGAAGGCTGAGATTTAATGTTTACCTAGGAAAAAAGAGCCAAGGAGAATGCCTGACCTGTTGAGATTCTAGGCCTGAAGCCTCTATGCTAGGGAGCCTTGTGGTCCCACAGGGTCCAGCCATGCTCACTATGATTCCACACTCAGGCTTGAGAACATATTGCCAGGAAGTAATAAAATGTTCTGGTCCTGGCCTGGTCCTCTATGTTTAGGTCACTGTAGGCTGTTGATGTCCTGCCAAAATCTCCTCACTAGCCAATACACACTGTGCTACAAATAAAAGCTTCTACCTATGACCTTCTTTGGACAACTGCTCTTGGATGAGCTGTCTTACCTAGAAAAGCTTGGTATGCAGCCAACAACTGATGGATATAGGGGCACAAAAGCCTTGTCCCCTTGCCTCAAGGTGGGTCAATTCCGTAGTACAATTTGCATTTGTATCTAGAGTCCCCATGGATCACGTCAAGGCTAGAATTTACCTAAGAACACATCCCTGCTAGGCTCCTTCCCCTGTCTCGCCTGCTTCTCTCACTCCCTTAGAGCTTCTTTCCAGAGCATCCCTCAATAAATTTAGTGTGCCTGAAATTTGTCTCAGGCTCTATTTCTAATCTGAGACAGTGCTCTTGGGATATACAAATGAGTGGCACGACAAAGTTCCTATTTTCAGGATCCCAAGCACCATGTCAACACCAGCTCAACATGACTCACACTGGGGTCTCCTCTCCACTTTTATCAGCCTACAAGGCACCAGAGCCAAGCCCAAAAGTGAGGGATGAGGATTACAGCTACACTTTCTAAAATGGTACCCACCAGCCTAAGCAACATAGTGAGACCCTGTCTCTACAAAAAAAATGTTTAAAAATTAGCCAGGCGCCAGGTGTGGTGGCTCACGCCTGTAATCCCAGCACATTGGGAGGCCAAGGCAGGTGGATCACTTGAGGTCAGGAGTTCATGACCAGCCTGGCCAACATGGCAAAACCCCATCACTACTAAAAATACAAAAATTAGCTGGACATGGTGGTGTACACCAGTATCCCTGACTACTTGGGAGGCTGAGGCAGGAGAATGGTTTGAACCTGGGAGGCGGAGATTGCAGTGTGCCAACATCATGCCACTGCACTCCACCCTGGGCAACAGAGTGAGACACCGTCTCAAAAAAAAAAAAAAAAAATTAGTCTTGCATGGTGGCAAGCACCTGTGCACCTATAGTCCTATCTACTTAGGAGGCTAAGGCTGGAGGATCACCTGAGCCCAGGAAATCAAGGTTACAATGATCTATGGTCGCACCACTGTACTCCAGCCTGGGCAACAGAGCAAGACCCCGGCTCTCTTAAATAAATAAATAAAATTGTACCCACTAGTTACAGGTGGCTGCTGAGCACCTGAAACGTGGCTAGTGCAAATGATTTCATTTAATTATAATTTTTTTAAACTGATACTCAAGTTATTGGAAAACTTTTTTTTTTTTGAGATGGAGTCTTGCTCTGTTGCCCCAGCTGTAGTGCAGTTGCACAATCTTGGCTCACTGCAACCTCAGCCTCCTGGGTTCGAGTGATTCTCCTACCTCAGCCTCCCGAGTAGCTGGGATTACAGGCGTGCGTCACCATGGCTGGCTAATTTTTGTAGTTTTTAGTGGAGATGGGGTTTCACCATGTTGGCCGGGCTGGTCTCAAACTCCTGACCTCAGGTGATTGCCTTCCTCAGCCTTCTGAAGTGCTGGGATTACAGGCATGAGCCACCATGCCTGGCTTGCAAAACTTTTAAACATGGTTGGAACTATGTGGGTGTGTAAACATGTTTGGAACTATTAGGTAAATTTTATAAGACCTAATACAGATCAAATATTTCTGGTGAAAATTTAGTGTCTACATTGATACATGCTGTGAGTATATAAAACATACACTGAAATCCAAAGATATACTATTTAAAAATAATGTAGGCTGGGCACTGTGGCTCATGCCTATAATCCTAGCATTTTGGGAGGCCAAGGCAGGCAGATCACTTGAGCCCAGGAGTTCCAGACTAGCCTGGGCAACACAGTGAAACCCTGTCTCCACACACAAAAAAATATTAATACAAAAATTAGCTGGGTGTGGTGGCGTGTGCCTTCAGTCCCAGCTACTCGGGAGACTAAGGTGAAAAGATCACCTCAGCCTGGGGGACTGCAGTGAGCCAAGATCATGCCACAGCCCTCCTGGGCAACAGAGCAAGACCCTGCCTCAAAATAAATAAATAAATAAATAAATAAATACTGACCAGGCACTGTGGTTCACGCCTATAATCCCAGCACTTTGGGAGGCCAAGACAGGTGAATCACTTGAGGCCAGGAATTCAAGACCAACCTGGCCAACATGGCAAAAACCTATCTCCACTAAAAATACAAAAATTAGCCAGGCGTGGTGGCACCTGCCTGTAGTCCCAGCTACTTAGGAGGCCGAGGCAGGAGAATTTCTTTAACCTGGGAGGCAGAGGTTTCAGTGAGCCCAGATTGTGCCACTGTACTCCAGCCTGGGCAACAGAGCAAGACTGTCTCGTAAATAAATACATAAATGATGTAAAAGATATCATTGACATTTTCAATATTGGTTTCCTATGAAATTATTTTGTTAAATAAAATGTTATTAAAATTAACTTGGCCAGGCGCAGTGGCTCACAGCTGTAATTTCAGCACTTTGGGAGGCCAAGGTGGGAGGATCATACAAGCCCAGGAGTTCAAGACCAGCCTGGCCAACACAGTGAGACTGTGTCTCTACAAAAAATTAACAAATTAGCTGAGTGTGGTGGCATGCACCTGTGCTCCCAGCTACTTGAGAGGGTGAGGTGGGAGGATCGCTTGAGCCCAGGAGGTTAAGGCTGCAGTGACCTGTGATCACGCCACTGCACTCCAGCTTGAGCAACAGAGCAAGATCCTATCTCAGAAAAAGCTAAAATTAAAATAAAAAATTAATTTAATAACTTTAAAAAATTATTTTTAAAAATATGGCTACCAGAAAATTTAAAATTATATATGTGGCTCACATTTCTTTCTTTTTGTTTTTTTTGAGACAAAGTCTCCCTCTGTCACCCAGTCTGGAGTGCAACGGCATGCTCTTGGCTAACTGCAACCTCTGCCTCCCAGGCTCAAGTGATTCTCCTGCTGCAGCCTCCTGAGTAGCTGGGACTATAGGTACGCACCACCACGCCTGGCTAACATTTTGTATTTTTAGTAGAGATGGGGTTTCACCATGTTGGCCAGGCTGGTCTTGATCTCCTGACCTTAGGTGATCCACCCGCCTCAGTCTCCCAAAGTGTTGGGATTACAGGCGTGAGCCACTGCACCCAGTCAATATTTCTATTAACAACACTTGTCAAAAACTTCAGCCTGGGATGGGCGCAGTGGCTCACGCCTATCATCCCAGCACTTTGGGAGGCCAAGGGAGGTGGATCACTTGAGCCCAGGAGTTTGAGAACAGCCTGGGCAACGTGGTAAAACCCCACCTCTACAAAAAATACAAAAAAAATGTTGAGGGCCTTAAGATTCCCTAGCCACTAAGTCATTAAGGCCTAATACTTTATCTAAATTTAGATAAGTCTTTATCTGCATTTAACTTTTTAGCTATTTCTCTTCAGTTAGTGGTTAGACTGAATAAACAAAATCAATGTCTTTGCAGCATTGTCAAATGTGATAGACTATTATGTTGGTAGCCCCCAACTCATGCCTCCCTACATATTCACACCCTTGTAACCTATTCACCATGAAGCTGAGCTGGTCATGTGACCTACTTCAACTAATTGAAGTGATGCTGAGTCAGATGATTAAGAAGGCCTGGCAGCTTCTGCTTTTGTGTTAAGCCAATCACCATGTAAGAATCTGGAATTAATGTTCCTGGCCATCAGCCCCCACTGAGTTGTCACTCAATAGCCAGCACCAAACTGCCAGGCATATGATTAAGGCCATCTTAGAAGTGAATCATCCAGCCTCAGTCAAGCTACCGCATCTGACACTGCATGGAGTAAAGATGAACCTCCCCCACTGAGTCCTGCCTAAGTTACAGAATCACAAATGGGAAATAAAATAGCTGTTACCTTGGGCCACTAAGTTTTGGTGTAGTTGGCTACATGGCAATGGATTAACTGAAACATTAAGGGTTCTGAAGGCAAATTTCTATATACATTTCTGAAGACTTTTGCCCGTCCTTTTAAAACCTAATGGACTGCCGGGCACAGTGGCTCATGCCTATAATCCCAGCAGTTTGGGAGGCTGAAGTGGGCAGATCACTTGAGGCTGGAGTTCGAGACCCACTTGGCCAACATGACGAAACCTCGTCTCTACTAAAAATACAAGAATTAGCCAGGTGTAGTGGTGCACACCTGTAATTCCAGCTACTTGGGAGGCTGAGGCAGAAGAATCGCTTGAACCTAGGAGGCAAGGTTGCAGAGATTGCACCACTGCACTCCAACCTGGGTGGCAGAACAAGACTTCGTCTCAAAAAAAAAAGAAAAAAAAAAAACACCTAAAAACCTAATGGACTGATTGACGCATGCTCTTGAATTTACATCATCTTTGATAAGCTTCTTTTCAGCATGTTAGCTAGCCCATTTATTTTCATACAATATTTGAAATTATTTCCGTGTCCTCAGAACAGATCCAGTTTTATACCAACCACTTCTATTTACCATATCCTCAATCTTGCAGGAACAAGGTTGAGACTTGTTGCACTGTGTCCTTGCCTTGTTCACTCTTTCTCTGCTTCCACAAGCCACCCGGAATGATAACTGACTGTTACACCTCTTTGGATTTATAAAAGCTGTGTGCCCCGAAGAGGACTCTCCAGGGAGTCGATAAGAAAGTACCTGCCTCACCCACCACTCTCTTCTGAGGAAAATGTCCCCAAGGTGTTCTTTCGGCAAAACATTCCTGTGGCTCCTGCCATGTGATTTGAATGATCCCACATAGATATCCTGACTCCACTTTGATAGGAATGGGGGTCAGTGGCTGAGCTAAAGACAATTAAGTAGAAATGGGTCAACTGCCTTTGAGGTGGCCTGCAGTAAAGCTCTACCCATTAGAGTATTTTTGTGGTGCATGGTGGCATCAGGCCGATCAGATTATCCTTTGGAAAGGATAAATGTCAGAACCACAAGGGCAGGCAGGGCACAGGGAGCCCAAGCTGAATGTGACCAATGAGAGACTTGGAAACACTGGGCACCAGAAATGCTGAGATGTCTCAGGTGTCCATGTATCTTCCCAGGAAATCTCTATGCTTCAGGATGGGTTCTTTGAAACAGGCACTGAAATGAGGAATAACGTGCAAAGCAATTAAAGAAGTGTTCCCAGAAGCTGGGTTGGAAGTGGGGGAAGGAAGACAGGGAAGGGAGAATACCAAGTATGGTGTGATTTCAGGCAGTCCTACAGAGAGAGGCTGGGGTAGCTTCCACCTGATATGGTTAGAAGGGAGTATAAGTTACACACCAGAGGTAGTCCCAACTCAAGGTGAGGGAGGTCATAGAACAGTTACTGTAACTATAGTATTTACCTATAGTAGGTAAAACAGTTCCAGTAATCCAAGGAGAGTTCTCAGAAGAAGAGTTACAGGTACAGACCTGTAACTCTTGAAGGCAAAAAAGCACACTGCAACTGGGGAGGAGTAACCAGAAACTGTAAAGAGATTTGAGAATTCTCAAAATGCATCAACTTTATCTACTGGGCTCCATCATGGAAGGACACCTGAGTGTGTCTCTCCCCTGCAGCCTGAAGTGTGTGTCTGGGTCAGCATGTTCTAGTCCTTCTTCAATTTATTTCATAGTTTTCAGACTGTTCACAGAGTTTCTTCTTGGGGCCCTGTAAGTTCAGGAGAACCCAGGTGGGAAGGGATCCATTCCTTTTACCCAGCTGTAAATAGAGACATTCTACCTTTCTTTGTTTTACATACTGGGCTTCCATGTGTGCTTTTGCTTAAAAACAGGTCTCCATAACTAAAGAAAGGCTTGAAAACTACTGCCATTGACCATGGTAAATGGACATATTACTTTTTTATTGCTGCATAACAAATTACCAAAAACTTAGAAGCTCAAAACAATACTCATTATCTCACAGTTTCTGTAGGTCAAAAGTCCAGATTCAGCTTAGCTGTGCCCTCTGCTCTGGGTCTCAAAAGGCTGCAATCCAGATGTTGGTCAAAGCTGTGGGCTCATCAGAGGCTAGACTGGGGAAAGAACTTCCAAGCTTCTTCATGTCATTGGCAGAATTCATCTCCTTGTGGTTGTAGGACTGAGGTCCTGTTTTGTTGCTGGATGTCAGCTGGGGGCTTCTCTCAGCAAATATAGGCTACCTGCAGTTCCTTGTCATTGGCCCCTTCCATAGGCCCACTCATGACGTGGCAACTTACTTCTTCAAGGCAGCAATGGAAAGAGTCTTTCTAATGCATGCTAGCAACACAGAGCTATATATCAATATAATAATGTAATGACAAAAGTGACTTTCCATCACTTTCCTACCACATTTTATATTGGTTAGAGGCAAGTTCTTTGTCCCACCCACACTCAAAAGAAGGGATTACAGAGTCATGAAAATGAAACCACACTAGGGTCTAGTCTGCCTACCACTATGATTATGGAGGGAGGACTTTTAACAGGAGACACTGTGGTCTCCTAATTCTTTCATTCATACCATGCTGGTCTTAAGCAAGCAAGGTCTTTCCTGTGCCTACACTGAACACTTTTGATCTATTGCCTTGCTTTCTGACTTGTCATATCGTGTGAATTTTGACACCTTCTCAGTTGTCTCCTAACCACTGGTTCAGGCTGGGCTCTCTCTGGCTAATGATGTAATCTTGCCCTACCTCAGCATTCTTATAGCTGTTGCCTCTGGTCCCAAACTGATAACCTTTGTTTCAGTTAATTTCCTGCCTCAGTTTTCCTATATCTGTCTTTGATCATAATTTTCATTTATTTGAAATTAATTTAAATAGCCATATGTTGCAAATAACTACCACAGCAGACAGTAAAAATCAAGGCCTTTCCCAGTTTAAAAATAAGAAAACAGAGCTCCTAGACTGCATAGCTAGTTAATAACACAACCGCAACTAAAAGCTTTGTCTCCTCTCTCTTTTTCATTTTCCATTCTATTAATTCAAATTGAAGAAATCTGCATAAGTGATTTTCCCAGATATTTCAAATTTGCCACTTTATTTATTTATTTTTATGTTTATGTTTTGAGACAGAGTCTAGCTCTGTTGCCCAGGCTGGAGTGCAGTGGCATGATCTCAGCTCACTGCAACTTCCACCTCCTGGGTTCAAGCAATTCTCTTGCCTCAGCCTCCTGAGCAGTTGGGATTACAGGCACCTGCCATCACACCTAGCTAATTTTTTTTTTTTTTAATTTTCAGTAGAGATGGGGTTTCATTGTGTTGACCTCGTGATCTGCCCACCTCGGCCTCTCAAAGTGCTGAGATTACAAGCATAAGCCATCGTGCCTGGCCAAATTTGCCACTTTAAATGTCCATACCTGGCTAGATACAGTGGCGCATGGCTGTAATCCTAACACTTTAGGAGACAAAGGCAGGAAGACCGCTTGAGGTCAGCAGTTTGAGACCAGCCTGGGCAACATAGTGAGACCCCATCTATAAACAATTTTTTAAAATAGTCAGGCTCGGTGGTGCACACCTGTAATCCCAACTACTTAGGAGGCTGAGGTGGGAGGATTGCTTGAGCCCAGGAAGTAGAGGCTGCCGTGAGCTATGATCATGCCACTGCACTCCAGCCTGGGTGACAGAGCACGACTGTTATCTCTAAAATAAAAATAAAATAAGTAAATAAACAAATAATAAATGTCCATACTTAATCATTAAAGAATGTAAAGTTTTCTAAAAGATATCATACACTTCTCCTCCTTAGAAAAAAGCCACGTGGGCATCATTGTAGACTTCTCTTAATGGCACAAGGTTGCAATTGTGAACCTTATTTGTCATTCTGGGTTACAATAATGATGCCCTTAAAACAGGACCTGGTGGGGCTCATGGGGTGATCTTACCCATACTGGTATCTCTACAGCTGGTGTGTGATTTGGCTGCTGCTTCTCTCTCACATCTTGATGTGGTAGCTTCTGACAGCATCCCTGCTCCCTTCACTACCTCAGCAATGAAACAAGTACAGGAATTTGACCCATTATTGACCTTCGCTTCACCCTACTATTTCAAACCATTAGGCCTAAGGGATTGGGTGTTCACAATGAGTCAGTTACAGAGTTTTGTGCAAATTTTTCCATAATGCACAGGCTTTTTTCTTACAGGTTTATAATGATGCAAGTCTCATAAAAGCTGATTGCTGGATACATGGTATAGTACCTTATGTTATTTTGTGCCACTCTGGTTAGGTTAATATTGTGATGTCCAGGGTACCAGGGCAGGGTAGGATTGTGCGTAAAATATTTTCAGAAATGAGACCGAAATTAGGTATGAATGATCTTAAATTACTTTTCTGAGCTGTTTCTCCTTAGTATAGTCACAGGTCATGAAATATGAACAGTCTCATGAGTCTTTTAAAAATATTCAAAAACCAAAGTGAATTTTAAGAGTACTAAAAAATAAGACAAAATAAAATACATTCACTTCAGTAACTCTCCTAAACAGAGGTCAGACTTACAGTGACTATATCTATCCAAAAACATATCTGAGTGCAGGGGAGCCAGAAAAGAGCTCAAAACAAGGGGAAATAGTTGTCACAAAGCCCATGCATTAGAGCCCATCACTTGTAACCAAGCAAAACGAGACATTGATGGCTTTAAGCCTATGTCTCACACTCCATGCCTGGAGCTGAAACTGAGGGTGTGGGAAAAGGGTGGTGAAGAAGGAAATCTAGGTTCTGCTACCAAATCCTGAACCACCAAAAGCCAGTAAATGAAATGTACTCTGTTCGCCACCTCTGGAGAAAATATAACCCATTTTAGAAAAATTTCCCTTACACAACTAAAATGTTCAGGGTTTTGGCATTTACAAGGTAGCTTTCGGTTATCTGGAAAAATTATTTATATAAAGTCACCACTGCCAGACAGGTGTTCCTGTATTTTTATTCACCCTTCTGGAACAGCTTGAGGATTTGCTCCAGGAAAACACTCATTTTGCTTGTACGCTGCTTTAGAAAATAACTTCACTAAACACGTTCGTTTTTCCATTAGTTATTTATAGTCAAGTTTTGATTATCCACTAGGCAGGTTCCTGGCTCAGTTTTCAGCCCTCTGTTTGCCTTTCTCACCTCCCACTGACACACACTTGCTGCAGCTTGTAGCAACTTAGAATTTCCCCTGAGTCACAGCTCCCCTTCCCCCAGTTCCAGCACAGCTGCTCCCCCATCCCCACCAAAAGATGTCTACAAACCAAAACAACATTTACCTTCTGCTTCCCCAACCTTTCCTAAGAATGGTACAAGGTTGCCAGAGAAAACTCAGCAGTGGAATAAATAAGGCCACCACTGGGTATCAGGCAGAGAGCCCCAGAGCTCAGGTGTCCCTGCAGCCTGAATGCTGGGGAGGGGTCACTAGCCAGGGCAGGACAGGGATATTCAATAGCTTCCCATCTCTTTTCACAGCGTGGCATCCTTTGGTTGTTTAAAGTGTTATGTATTCCTAGACATGTGACACACCTTCCAGATGAGCACAAAAACACATTCCTGGCCAAGTGCGGTGGCTCACGCCTGTAATCCCAGCACTTTGGGAGGCCAAGGCTGGCAGATTACCCGAGGTCAGGAGCTTGAGACCAGCCTGGCCAACATGGTGAAACCCCATCTCTCCTAAAAATATAAAAATTAGCCAGGTGTGGTGGCGCATGCCTCTAATCCCAGCTACTCAGGAGGCTGAATCAGAAGAATTGCTTGAACCCAGGGAGCAGAGGCTGCAGTGAGCCAAGATCGCTGCAGTGAGCCAAGATCGCTCCACTGCGCTCCAGCCTGGGTGACAGGGCAAGACTCCATCTCAAAAAAATGAAATAAAATACAATAAATAAATAAAACACATTTTTAACTCCCATCAGAATTTTTTCCCCCAACTTATCTGCACTTTGAACATCAGTGAAAGTGGCACTAGCACTTTTTGTGCTGTGGGATTTCTTCTAGGTCTCCTAATTCCACAAATAGGGCAGTTTCCATACTAGCTTAGACTAGTGCTACTCAGCCTTGTAATTCTGATGCCTGGGACTCTGCTCAGAGATAGTTTTTCTAGTCTGAGATGAAGCCTGAGCACTGGAATTTTGAAATGTCCCCCAAGTCATTTTAACATGTAGCCAATGTTGAGAACCACTGGCTTGGAGTCTCACTTGGTTAATAGTGATTGTAAGTGTGACTCTTAACTTGGACAGCTGTGGCTCCACTGATTTAGAATAAATGTTTAAATAGGAAGGGGAGGAAATGTGCATACACATAGACCAATTCAGAAGTTACTGTGCATTGCCAAGGTCAACATTTCATTCACTCGTTCACTTAACAAATATTTATTTGAAGGTTGCTGCTAGGATGAGAGAATGCAAAAATGCATGATGAAGTTACTGCCCTCAAGGACATACATTCCCTGGAAGAGCATTCAGACATGTTCTCTAGACTCCTACAGTCCCCCACAGGCATGGTCAACTCTAGCCCTTCCTTATTCCTCATTCATCCCTAGTTAGTATCTCATAATTCCCTTACATTTGCATATAATTTGACTGAACATATGTAATCCTGATGCCTGTAGTCTCTGGTTGCTCTATAGAGTGCAACTGCTTGAATTATGACAGTTATGTCTGCTAATAAAGTTCACATTTTTCCTGCAGTTATAAATATATATGCAGCTTGCATATTCAAGAAAGCATGTGGGAGGAAATGCTGAGCTGTGGGGCCCTTCTAGAACAGAAGCCACTCCCTGGCACCTGCACATACATAACTATCCTGATACCCTCCCAAAAGGCTTGTCCTTGTGGCTTTCTTGTATAAAGGATTTAGTCTATTCAGTCCTGGTGAGAAAATCAGAAATTAACACCTTTGACATTTGCATTCTTTTTCTGGGCCCCCAAATGGACTCACAGTCGTCAGCTTTCCTTTTCCCAGGGAAAAACTGGTTCTGCAGTCTCTGAGGAAACTGAAATGGAATTAACTGGGATGTAAAGTGGCAGGCAAATGAGATCAGGAAGATCAGCAGCAGAGAGAAGGGATGGCTGATCTTGTAAACTCGAGTCATGCAAATAAATCCATTAAATCTAGGATCTGCTGGGGTGCTGGCAAGGCATACATAAAAGCAGCAGACCAATAAATCTGTCCTGTTATCCGAAGAAGAGCTAATGGAGAAATTTTCTAAAAGAAGCCTTTTTACAGCATACAATAGTACTATAAATTATCAATCAGCTGACTTTAGTTTTACAGTTTAGCCTGAAACCTGAACAACCTGTAGGAGTTTGTACCTTGTGGGTAATAACAGGTATGCATGGTCAATGTTATACAGCATATTTCCTTTTTTTTGGTGGGAGGGATGGAGTCTTGTTCTGTTGCCAGGCGGAGTACAATAGCACGATCTTGGTTCACTGCAACCTGTACCTCCCGAGTTCAAGCAATTCTCCTGCCTCAGCCTCCCCTAGTAGCTGAGATTACAGGCATATGCCACCACACCCAGCTAATTTTTGTAATTTTAGTAGAGACGGGGTTTCACCATATTGGCCAGGATGGTCTCAATCTATTGACCTTGTGATCCACCCGCCTTGGCCTCCCAAAGTGCTGGGATTACAGGCATGAGCCACCATGCCCAGCCATATACAGCATATTTCTTTAAACTATATAGCTAGCTACTTTGGTAACATATATATTTATTTGCAAATAAAATTATGATTATATTGTTATCTAGTATGTAGTAGGCACTGCTGCTTGTTTAACCAACAGCTTTTTCTTTGTTTTCCTTACTAGTCAAACCCTGAATTGGGTGGGTTTCAACCCTTCCCCGTGTGACACAGGTGAGAGTGCCACACTCTGCCTTCAGGATCAAAGGTAAATTGTGACAGGCCTAAGGTAATCCCAGTGGCCTGTTCCCCTTGCTGGGGCTGGTTTAGAGGTGAGTATGCTGAATTTTTCTGCTGCCAGCAAAGTACTACCACCATGTGTCCTAGAATCACCATCTCTGTCTCGTTCCAGGTTATTACTCATGAGAACAGAGGCAAGATTTGGAAAGAGAAGGACATTATTCCTCTGGATATGATTATAGCTGTATAGCAGGGCAAATGAGAAATTCCTAGTAGCTTCCTGGTACAAACTTCAGGAAATATTAATATGCACCTAGGTGTTCCAGGCTAAGATCTTTGAGGGTCAGCTCCTCTGACTTTCAAGAATAGAGCTTTTGAACCTTATCCCCATATTCCCACTCTCTGAGCAGTAGTATACGCCATTAATTCTATATAGAGAATTAGGGGCCCTTTTACATCCAGAATGCATAGAGTGGTTTTAGTTTTTTATCCTGCACTCTGACTGCTACAGGGGCCATGTGGAGTGGTAATTCACTAGAGGGCTTTGTCTTAGTCCATTTTGCATTGATACAAAGGAATACTCAAGCCCAACTAAGAAAAAAAGGTTTATTTGGCTCATGATTCTGACAGCTGAAAAGTTCAAGATTGGGCATCTGCATCTGTTGAGGACTTCAAGCTGCTTCCACTCACAGCAGAAGGCAAAGGGGAATCAGTGTGTGCAGAGATCACAAGGCAAGACAGTAAGCAAAATTGGTATGTGTTGAGGGGGGTGCTGGCTCTTTGTTTTAGAGATGGGATCTCACTGTGTTGACCAGGATGGAGTGCTATTCACAGGCGTGATCATAGTGCACTATAGCCTCCAACTCCTCAGCTCAAGTGATCTTCTTGCCTCAGCCTTCCGAGTAGTTCGGACTACAGGTACACCACAACACCCAGCTAACAACCAGCTCTCATGGGAACTAAGAGAGTGAGAACTCACTCACCCCTAAAGGAGAGCATGAATCTATTCATGAGAGATCTGCTCCCATGACTCCAGCACCTCCCATTAGGCCCCACCTCCAACACTGGAGGTCAATTTTCAACATGAGGTTTGAAGTGGACAAATATCAAAACCATAGCAGGCATCTCCTTACTCCTGAAGAGACTCTGGAAAAAAGACAGTCCCTAACAGCATTGGGATGTAATACCTGGTACAGCTGTCATGATGAGCTGCCAGCCAGAAATTGAGCCAATATGCAAGTAGATGGTAGGGCCAAGAGAAATGAACAGCAAGAGGAGCTTGAGTCCTAAGGTACCTGCACCCAATGGCCTTCTAATTGGTACAGACACATGACTCAAGGGAGCAAATGTTTAAGAGAGGTTGACATTAGCTTCCATGTTTTCCAAAGATAAGACATAATATGGTCATTCACACCTGTCCTGTCTCTCCAGACAAATGAATACCCAGATAATCTCTGTCTCAAATGTGTCATATACCACTGAATAGCTATGTGGGTTACTGGTATGCACTGGCAGGTGTATCTACAATATTATTGTACCTTTTATAATTTTCCAAACTCCTGTTATACTTTAAATACACTTACATCGCTAAACCATAAGTTCTATCATTTTGAATTTCTTGTTTTACCCATAACCAGGCAGTCTTCACTTTGCATGATACTGCAGAGTCATACAGATGACCATGCAAACAGACACTGCGCAAAGCAATTTTAATAATCATAGGAAAACTTATAACTAGTCCAAAAAATTCTTGGCCCAAACATTAAAAATTCTCTTACTTCTTACTTTCAGCTGTAATTGTATAGGGATATTTCTAAAATAGCAAAACTAACATTTATTTAATAGATTATGATGTAAAACATTAGAGACATTGATAATTAAAGTGCTTTGTTTATAAAAATCTTGTCAAGAGTAGTTTGAATAATGCCTGCCTTCAGAGCATCTTTTCTATGCCTTGGCAAATTGTCATATCCTTTCTAAATTCGTACTAGCTTCCAACATTTTATCCTTTGCACTTTCAATAACATGAAGTATCCTTGAGAGTTCCTTTAATGTGATGCTTCTGCCAGTGTTACTTCCTCTTGGACATCATCTTTTTTGTCACAACCACTCATTTACGTTGCTAAATTTGCCTTCTAACTGCACACTTAAAAGTTTCTTGAACGGCAGCAGTGTCAATAGCATGTCCACTATAGAAACACATATACTACACATACACACACACACACACACACACACACACACACACACACAGCAGAGAGAGTGTGAGAAAGTGAAAGAGCAAGAGAGAGAATGAGAGAAAGAGCAAGAGAGAGAGAGAAAGAAGAGAGCATGTGTATGTACACAGGTTTGGAGTTAGATCTGGGATAAAATATTGGCATTTAGAATTTCATATCCAATCAACATTCATTGTGTTCCTACTATAAAATGGTTACTGGTCTTAAAAAGTAAAACAGTAATACAGTCATTGTTCTCCAACAGTAAATAATCTAGTGAGCTCACTACTTAATTCCCTCTAAATGTCTTTTTTAGAGACATTTTCCATACAATGGTGGGACAGGCACAGTCATTAGTAAAATAAAGAAAACATCTATTCACCTAGGGTGATGAAGAATAAATAATAGAATGTATATGCAAAATGCTTAGCAAAGTACTGGGGTCATATTAAGTGTTCCCTAAGCAATAACTGGTGGAAGTTTCTAGTTGTCCACTGACCATCAATTATTCCCTTCCTTCTCACTTACTGTCATATTGGAGTTGTCAATATGCCGAGGTAAATATTATACTTTCTAGGTTCTTTTGCAGCCATTTGTGGTCATTTGACTTAATTCTAGCCAATGAGATAAATTCTAGTCAATTCTCAATGGGAATTATCGAGAGGGACTTCTGGAAAGAATGCTGTATTCGTTTCTTATTGCTGCTGTAATGAATTGCCAAATTTATTGGCTTACTAAAACACAAATTTATTATTTTACGGTTCTGGAGGTCAGAAGTTGTCTTAGCCCATTTGGGCTACTATAACAAAATACTTTAGGCTGGGAAATTTATAAACAACAGAAATTCATTGCTGATAGTTCTGGAGGCTAGGAAGTCCAAGATCAACGCCCCAGGTGATTCAGTATTTGGTGAGGTTCCATTCTTCATTGATAGTACCTTTTCACTGTGTTCTCATATGGTAGAGGGGGTGAGCAAGCCCCCTTGACTTCCAAGGGCACTAATCCCATTCATGAGGGCTAAGCCCTCATGACCTAATCACCTCCAAAAGTCCCCACCTCTTATTACTATCACATTGGGGATTAAGTTTCAACATACGCATTTTAGGGAAACACAAACATTCAGACTACAGCATTCTACCCCTGCCTCCCCACCCGATTCATGTTCTCTCAAACACAAAACGCATTTTTTCATTCCAATAGCCCCAAAAGTTGTAAGTCATTCCAGCATCAACTCAAAAGTCTAGTCCAGAGTCTCATCTAACTATGTAAATCAGAAATGAGTGAGACACAAGGTACAATTTATCCTGAGGCAAATTTCCCTCCAGCTGTGAGTCTGTGAAACCAAACAAGTTATGTGCTTCCAAAATACAATGGTGGGACAGGCACAGGATAGACATTCCCATTCTAATAGGGAGGAGGAAAGGGATAACTGGTCCCAAGTTAGTCCAAAATCCAACATGGCAAATAATAACTCTTAAGGCTTGAAAAATATTCTTCTTTGACTTGATGTCTTGCCTTTTAGAGACACGGGAGTGGGAGTTGGGTCCCCAAGGCTCCAAGTGGCCCTGTTCTCATGTCTTTGCTGTTCAAGTGACAGACAGCTCTCATGGGTTGGAGTCTGATGTATGTGGCTCTTCCAGGCTGGAGACACACATTGGTGGCTCTAGGGTCTTGGGGGCAGTCCTGCTCTCACAGCTCTGCTAGGCAGTCCCCAGAGAAGGCTCTTTTCAGTGTCAACACCCTGTGGCAATTTTCTACCTGGGCTCTGACGCTCTCTGGAACCCTGTGACATATAGGTGGAAGTAACTAAGGCCCCACAGCACTTGCACTGTGTGTCTGCAGAGTTAGCACCACCTGGACACATGTCAAGGTTTACCACATGTGCCTTCGGGAGAGGCAGCCCAAGCCACATCTAGGACCACTTGAGACACAGCTGGGTTGGCCAAGGAGCACTGCACTAGAATGTAAGAAGCATAGCCTTGAAATTGTTCTGCCCTCAAGGACCCGGTATTCTGGGCTTATGATGGGTAGGGCAGCCCCAAAGACCTCTGAAGTGTTTTCAGGATCAGTCATCATTGTTTTGATGACTATCATCTGTCTTCCTTCTATCCATACCAATCTCCTTATCAAATGTTTGTTTGGCTACACCCTTGGTGTTTTCTCCTGAATACATTTTCTCATTTTTTACAGAATGAGAATTTTCCAAATCTTTAATTTTTGCTTCCTTTTTTGATAGCAAATTCCATCTTAATATTGTTTCTGTCTTCTTGCATTTACTATAAGCAGTCAAGAGAACCCATGCTGCAGCCTCAGTACTTTGCTTACATATTTCCTCTACTAAATACCTTATTTCATCATTCAGAAGTTCTACTTTCTACAAAACACTAGGACACATACAATTCAGCCAAGTTATTTATCACTTCATAATAAGGATTGTCTTTCCTGAAGTTTCCAATTATATATTCCTCATTTCTGTCTGAGCCCTCACCAGAATGGCCTTTATCAGCCATATTTCTACCAACAGTCTGATCATGAGCACTTAGGTAGCCTCTGAGAAAACTGAGGCTTTCTCTACAGCTCTCCTCATCTTCTGAGCCCCCACAAGAATCACCTTTTCAGCTTATTCATGGCTATATAGGCTTTTCTCTAGCATGCTCTTCAAAACTCTTCCAGCCTCTACCTATTGCCCATTTCCAAAGTCACTCCACATTTGTAGGTATTTGCTATAGCAACACCTCACTCCTGGCACCAAAATCAGTATTAGTTAGGGTTCTGCACAGAAACAAAGCCAATAGGATGATGGATGGATGGATGGATGGATGGATAGATAGGAGAGGAGATTTATTATGGGAACTGGCTCCTGTTATTATGGAGATTGAGATAGATAGATAGATAGATAGATAGATAGATAGATAGATAGATAGATAGATAGATAGATAGATAGATAGAAGAGATAGATAGATAGATAGATAGATAGATAGAAGAGATTTATTATGGGAATTGGCTCATGTGATTATGGAGGTTGAGATGTCCCATAATACAGTCATCTGCAAGCTGGATACCCAGGGAAACTGGTGGTGTAGTTCAATCCAAGTCAGAAGGCCTGAGAACTGGGGAAGCCAATGGTGTAACTCCCAGTTTGAGGCAGAACACTTGAGAAACTGAGGAACCACTGGTACAATTCCTGGAGTCTGAAGGCCAGGGAATCTGGAGTTCTGATATCCAAGGGCAGGAGAAGACGAGTGTACCAGCTCCAGAAAAGAGTGAATTCACCCTTCTTCTGCCTTTTTGTTCTATTGGAGTTCTCAACACATTGGATAGTGTCCACTCAGATTGGGTAAGGGCAGATCTTCCTTAATTAGTCTATTGATTCCAATGCTAATCTTTTCCAGAACTACCCTCACAGACATACGTAGAAATAATGCTTTGCCAACTAACTGGGTATCCCTTAACCCAGTCAAGTTGACAAAGTTGACACCTACAGTTAACCATCAGAGAAGTCTAACATATCAGGGCTATATTCCTTCTGTACACTTTAGGGATAATCTGTTTTCTTGTCTTTTCAGCTTCTAAAGGCTGCCTGCATTCCTCAGCTGTGGCCCCACATCACTCCAACTTCTGCTTCTGTCTTTACATCTTCTCTCTTTCATGCCCCTCTCTGATAAGGACCTTTATGATTATATTGGACCCACCCAAATAATGCAGGATAATCTCCCCATCTCAGGATCTCTAACTTAATCAAACCTGCAAAATCCCTTTTGTCACTGATATGGTTTGGCTCTGTGTCCCCACCCAAGTATCATCTTAAATTATACTCCCATAATTCTCCACCATGGGAGATAATTGAATCATGGGGGTGGTTTCCCCCATGCTGTTCTTGTGGTAGTCAATAAGTCTTATGAGAACCGATGGTTTTATAAGGGGTTTCCCTTTGCATCTTTCTCATTCTCTCTTGCTGCCACCATGTAAGAAGTGCCTTTCACCTTCTACAATGATTGTGAGGCCTCCCCAGCTACACGGAACTGTGAGTCCATTAAACCTCTTTTTCTTCCCAGCCTTGGGTATGTCTTTATCAGCAGTGTGAAAAAGGACTAATAAGTTATATAAGGTAACATACTTAAAGGTTCTGGGAATTAGAGTGGACATATTTGGGGTAGCCATTATTCAGCCTACCACAGCTTCTTAAACAGAGGACAGAACTGGATAAATCTTTTTGTCCTTCCTCCTTTTTCCTTCCCAGAGCAAATGTACTTCAGCAGCCACATTTGCCCATGAACTGACATACAAATGGAAGGCTGGCCATTCTACATACTTTAAAACGACAAAATGATAGAAGGGATCTGTGTTCTCAATGGCCTGAGAGTTACCATACAAGTCTGGGTTTACCTTCCTCTGGAGTTACTTACACGTAACAAAAATAAACTACCTTGTTTAAGCTACTGTTTGGGGGGCAATTTCTATTATTTGCAGGCAAAATAATCCTAACTGATACAGGATTATTACTATTATTGTGGTAAATTCCATACTTCTGGTGAGTTCTAAATCACAGATCGTAATAGAATTTAAAGAGACCTGTATGGAAACCTTTTTGGAGCTTGCTTCTGGAAAACCCAAAAAACATGTTATAGGAATTTTCCCATCCTATTGAGTCTAGACTTCCTAAAATGCCATTTTTCTTCTTCAGGTTTCCAAACCTTCCTCAGGTACACAAACCTTCTGGATTGGTCTTAGAACCTATCTATCCTTCTGGGAAGTAGCAAGAGGGGAATAAGGACAGAGGAAAGCCAGCGTGATGCTGAGAAAAGCAGTTTGTTAGGTCACTATCATCCACACCAGCAAATCAATAGGGTCTCACAGGTCAACTGGCAGTAGCTTTCTAGAGCACTGTGTTAAAAAGTATTTTAAGGCTATGTCTAGGCTCAACACAAAAGAGCAATAGAAATTGATTTTCAGTGTCTACTGTAGTTAAGGGAGAAGAGAGTGAGCATGTGTGCTCTGTACAGGCTATTCCTGGACTAGAGTCCTGCTCTCAGTTGTTAGGGTCAGATATTCAAGTTTGCCAGCATATCAAAAGGCATTTGATCTCTCAGGGATAAAATCTGTCAACCAAATTAAGAAGATACTGGCCTATAAATCAGAAGATCAGTTTATTTATCTGAATTACAGATAAAACTATAAACGTGCACCTCTTATCAAGTGGAAATCTGCATGGTGGAAGGAAGAAATGCAGTCTTTGGAGTGAAACAGACCTAGTTTTGTATGATGACTGCATCCCTCAATAGCTACATAGCTTCTTAGAGCAGAGATGATAAGGACATTGATGCTATGTCTCAGATCAGTAGGAAAAAAGGCCTGATTATGGATACCCTATTTACCATGTGATTATTACACATCGCATGCCAGTATCAAAGCATCTCATATACTTCATAAATATATACACCTTCTATATACTCACAAAATTAAAAAATAAAAATAAAATATGCCCTGATTAATTAACTATGTCTGAACTAGTGAAGGTAGGTGAAGTGAGAGTGGCTATTGTTGGTATGTATTAGTATATGTTCTAGTTTTTACCAATCAATTCATGCTCCCCTGATGGAAAGTTTAATTTCTAGGATTGAAAAACTGCTTTGTGAACTTGGATATAAAAGATGTTTGCTGTATAATTTTTATGGCTCACATTACTGAGTTATCTTCGTAATATAAATACAAATGACACCGGAATAAGAAATGATGGTTTGTGGTTCTGAACACCCACTGCTCAGACCTGGAGGAAAAACGGTTAGTTTTTTTATATGCGCCCTCCATTTTATATGTGCCTTATGGACCAACGTGAAAAGAAATATAATACAGATCATAAATGTCAGCTACATAGGTTGTATTTTCTAGTAGCCACATTTAAAAAAGTGAAAAGAAATAGACACAAGTTTTTGCAAATATTGTATCATACAGATTTTTTTTTTTTTTTTTTTTGAGACGGAGTCTGGCTCTGTCTCCCAGGCTGGAGCGCAGTAGGGCGATCTCGGCTCACTGCAACCTCAGCCTCCCCAGTTCAAGAGACTCTCCTGTTTCAGCATCCTGAGTAGCTGGGACTATAGGCATGCACCACCATGCCTGGCTAATTTCTGTATTTTGAGTAGGGACGGTTTCACCACGTTAGCCCGGCTTGTCTTAAACTCCAGACCTCAGGTTATCTGCCCACCTTGGCCTCCCAAAGTGCTAGGATTACAGGCATGAGCCACTGTGCCCGCCACCACACTTGGCCTCATACGTCTTTATTATCCATTATCCCTAATCTAGGTATCCTCACTCTCAGAGAATAACTTTTATACTTAGCTATCTATTGGCCTTGGGTTTCTTGGGTTAAGGATTGGTATCTCAGAGAAGGATACTGGCAACCTGGTCTCTATAAGTCTCTAGTCTGCACTTACTCCTGAGTGGCAGACAGCTGCTTTCCAGTTTAGTGTTTGTGGTTATCTATGTGGAGCACTGGTTTCTCCACAACTACTGTTCTGCAAGGCCTCCAGCCAAGCTAAACTATTTTTTATTTTTTTTAACCTTAGATGCTCTCAAAATGTCCCCTGTAAACAGCCTCTTTTTTTTTTTTAACTTGGCTAAAGGACAGGCTTCTTTCTCCTTCTTTAAACTAAACTTATGGAACAATTACTAGTTTTCTCTAAACCAGTGATTTTCTAACATGAACAAGCATTAACATCACCTGGAAAGCTTATTAAAACATAGGTCACTGGTCCAGCTCCAGAGTCGCAGACTCATAGGTCTGGAGCGGAGCTCAAGCAGTTGCATTAGCCAGTTTCCTGGGAACGGTGATGCTGCTGATCCAGGGATCACACTTTGAGAACCACTGATATAGGTCATTCATTTTGGTTCAGAGAAGAGATAACAAGCATTTGAAAATGAAAGATGTTTGTAACCTAAAAAGCATCAGATTACATCTTCCCTCCAAAATAAGCTATACCCAGTCTGCTGGTATTCTTTCCCCAGAACCAGCATCTTAACAGGCCCTAACATCCCTTTCAAGATTTCTCCTCTCATCTCCTGCTATGGGAAGAGCAACAGGCCCTTTCTATGTCCTTTCAAAGACCTCAATTATGGCCCTGTTATTCCATGGTACTGTAAGCATCTGGGCATGCATGTTGACAGTTGTGTGCTGCAGGGCTAGAGACTCCTGTTAGCTTGCAGCACTATTTCCCTAATACCAGCAGCTCTAAAAGTAGTCACTCAAAAAATAAGTCTTAAGGCTGGGCATGGTGTCTCATGCCTATAATTCTAGCACTTTGGAGGCCAAAACAGGAGGATGGTCTGAGCCTAGGAGTTTGAGACCAGCCTGGGTAACATAGTGAGACCCTGTCTCTACAAAAATATAATAAAATTAGCTGTACATGGTGGCACACATCCATAGTTCTAGCTACTTGGAAGGCTGAAGTGCGAGGACTGCTTGAGCTCAGAATCTGGAAGGTCAAATCACCCACAGTGTGCGAGGAGCTCAGCACCATGGCCTGCCTGTTCAAACTTCTTGATCTTCTGCACCTCCTTGGCCTGAAACTCTGGGGTGCACTTGTGGTGAATGAAACCAATACCTCCCATGAGAGCCATCGCGATGGCCATGTCAGCCTCTGTCACAATGTCCATGGGGGAGGAGATCAGCTGCGTCTTCAGCGTGACCTTCCGGGTCAGGGCTGAGGTCAGGTCCACCTCATCAGCTATAAAGTCTATCAATCCTGGGAAAATCAGGAAGTCCTTGTAGGTGAGGCCGTCGGTGCTGGCGAAGAGCTGCTGCACAGTGAGCCCATCCTTGGGCACACAGCTGGTGCTGCCGCTGATCAGGTAGTCCGGATGCTGCTGCAAGACCCCGAGACCCGACATAAACACCTGCGAGGCCGCTGCTGCTGTTGCTGCTGCTGCAGGCTGGGCGGGCCGGGGACGTGGGCAGTCTAGAGTTTTACGATTATATTTCTGTGTTATCATTTACCCAATCCCCTCTCTCTTCTTAAGGTAATAACTTCTTTTAAAGGTTTTTGTGTGTGTGTGTGAGACAGTCTCTCACTGTCGCCCAGTCTGGAGTGCAATGGCACAATCTTGGCTCACTGCAACTTCTACCTCCCGGGTTCAAGTGATTCTCCTACCTCAGCCTCCCAAGTAGCTAGGATTACAGGCATCTGCCACCATGCCTGGCTAATTTTTGTATTTTTAGTGGAGATGGGGTTTCACCATGTTGGCCAGGCTGGTCTCAAACTCCTGACCTCAGGTGATCCACCCACCTCAGCCTCCCAAAGTGCTGGGATTATAGGTGTGAGCCACCACGCCTGGCCTAAAGTTTTTATATTTTATCTTTTCTTTAAAAAATAAGTTAAACAGCTGGGCACAGTAGCTCATGTCTGTGCAATGTACACATACAAAGATGAAAGAAATTGTAGATGGTCATCTTTGCAGACAATCTACCACAGATCCCAACTACATATATGCATTATATAGACCATAAATATATGTCCTATTCTTATGTACTTGAGTATCAGCAGAAACTGTGGAAAGAGTCCATAAAGATGATATGAAGTGAAACACTTCTGCATAGGGTGGTGTTAAAAAAGGGACCAAAAGTGGAGGTTATGTCTACCAAGGAAAAGGGTGAAAGTCTTGCTTTTAGGCAGGGCACTTAATCATCTATCTAGACAACTATCAGCAGCTTTTATATTCCTCCATTCTATCTGTGTTTATTCAAGAATACTGTTTCAGACTCAAAGAGTACAGTGATGAACATAACAGACCAATCCTAGCTCTTGTGGTATTTACATTCCAAATGGGGAAATACAGAACATGGTAAGGGATAGAAAGATACATAAAAATATCCTGCCCTTGAGGAAATTATAATGTTGTTGAAAGTGGGGGTAAAAGGCAATCATTGCCTAGTTAGAGATAACAAGAAGACAAATACAAACTTTGTATAAATAGAGGTAAACAAACACATATTAGAGCATCTGTTCTGCATAAGTAGCTACACCACCAGGAGGAATGTCTGTAAAGGTCCAGAAAGTAATGAGGAAGAAGAGTTAGGAGAAGGAGGGATCACTGTGGCCTGGGGGAGTCAGGGAAGACTTATGATGAGAGACAGAGGCCTAGGGGAACCAGAGCCTTTCGTTGTGTATCTGATGACATACTGGCAAGTCCTAGGGGCTGCTGTGTGATTAGAGCTTCTCACCAGGATAGCTTCCTTCTAAGACGGCCTCCCGCTACTTGCTGAGAAAGGAAGACAAAGTGGGTTTTTAAAACTGGCTGATTTACCTGGTAAATAATGTACTTCTAGTCTATAAAATATTGTATTTTTCAAAGGCAAAAATGTTCAAGGGTTAGTCCTTGCTGCTCATATCGACATGCTCTCCCTTGATGAGCTCACTCAGTCTTGTGGCTTTACATAGCATCTAAATGCCAGTGACTCACAGAAGGGTAATATCTTCAGTTCTGACATCTTGCCATACTCGTATCAACCATTTTATCTACACATCCATTTGGAGATCTAACAGGCACTGTTAAGCTTCACGTGGATAAAATTAACTGCTTGATTCTCCATAGAAAAACTCTGCTCCTCTCCCAGTTTCCTTGCTAGTGGAACTACTACCACCAAATTACTCAGACCAAAGCAATGGAGTCTTTCGTGTTTTTTCTCTCACTCCGTATCCAATCAATCAGCTGTTGAACAACAGTTGAAGAACAACAGCTGAACAATCCTGTTGTTCTATCTTTTGAATATATCTCTCAAACTGTCAAACTCCTAGCCTCAAGCTATCCTTCCACCTGGGCCTCCCAAAGCACCACCACACCCAGCCTACTAGAATACATCTCAAACTCAATTACTGCTCAATACTTCTTCCCCTGCACCAGTCCACCATCAACACTCATCTCCTAACTGATCTCTTGCTTCCCCTCATGCTATTCTCACTCTATTCCCTACAAAACTGTCTGGGGAAACTTTTAAAGATAAATATACAGTCATTTAAAATCCCTGACTAAAACTCTTTGGAAAAAAAAGGAAATAAAATTAGAGGAAGAAAACATGGCCAGAAAAGAAAAGGAAAAAAAAAAAAAAAAACTATAATGACTTATCATAGTAATTAAATTAAAATTCAAACTTCTAACCTTACAATTTTCCAGCCACACTGACCTTTCTTATGTTTCTTAAGCATGCTGAACTTGTTGCTTCCTTGGGAATTTTACATTGCTCTTCCCCAGAATGCTGCTTCTCCAGATCTTTGGCTGAAAACTCCTTATTTTCCAGTTCTCGGCATTCAGGGCACCTTACAGATACCTTTCCTGACTCCCCTATCTAAAGAAGCCCACAACCAAAACTCACTAACCAAGGCACAGTGGGTACACTGATAAATATAACAGACAAGGTCCTAACTCTTGTGGTACTTATTTTCTAAATGGGGGAAATGTAAAACATGGTAAGAGACATCTTGTTACTCTGTTTTATATTCTTCATAACGTTGATCATGCTCTGAAAAAATATCTTATTTATTCATTTTCTTGTTCACGTCTATCTTTGCCATTCAGTATATATTAACAAAAGGAGATAGGACAGATACCTTAACTATCCTGCTCTCCACAATGCCACTAGGCCTTACAGTAAGTACTTAGCATATAGTTGGATCTCAAAGTATCACTGAATATGCTTGTACGTGTTCAAAAATATGGGAGTAACATCACAGCTATAAACGAAAAATTCATTATAGTGGAAGAACTGTTAATGAACCCCTTTACCCAAATAATATCCTTCCCAACCTTGACATCTAATCCAACCCCAAAATTTCCTGATGTCAAGGGTCAGTGGACCCATTCCTTATATTGGCTACCAGGGAAACGTATGTCAACCTAATTACATCAGAGCAACACACATTTCCTGGAGGGCAACACACTTCTTTGCTTCCTGTAAAAATGTAATCAAAGTTGTGTTAAACAACATTGTTATAGTTATGGATTCTTGTGGTATTTTCTTTGTTCCTTTGACATAAGCAATTGTGACCTAGCTAGAACCAAGTAGAGATAATGGAAAGACAAACAAAAATTTAGGAAAGTGGACAAAAACAAACACAGATTAGGCCATTTGCTCTGCATTATATGATCTAACACAAACAACAATGAACCTGACTTTATATTCTGATGCTGGACAAATCATGTAGTCCTTCATGGTTCACGTTCTTCCGTCTGTAAAATCTGGACAGTTGTGCTTATTTATTCTCCCCAGTTTCTGTGTGAAATAGCTATTATTTTATTCATAGAATTATGAAATGTTATGCTCTGCGGAGCTGAATCATCTCATCTGCATCCAAATGTGGAAACTGAGGCCTGATGAGGTGAATTGATTTACCCAGGCTCACGGTTAATTATTGACAAACCTGGAACTTATAATAGAAATCGGATTTTCTGACCCTTAGGCAAGTGGTCTTTCTGCCTCACTACACTGCAATGTTTGCCTTACTGTTTCGCTTTTGATGGAGGAGTATATTATCTTCCAATTAGTATGTAATCCTTGAGGATGTGATAAGTTGTTCTTCCCACAGTAATTAGTTGGCCACATGTAAATAAATATTTATTAAATAAAGGAATAGTTTGTCATCAGTCCATGGCACCTGCCACCCCCTCTATGTTGCAATCATCTGCTGACCTTTCAGTCATTTCCTCTCATTCATTCAAAATTTTAGCATACAGGTCCCTGTCTTTCTACTGTGACTTGTTATTCTTGGTGACTTCAACAAGCACTAAATGATACATCTGACACTCTGGTCACTCAGTTTCTTGACTCCTCACCTCTCATGATCTTTTTCTCCACTCCACCTTAGCTACCCACTTCCATGCTCATGTACTATTACTCTAAAACCTTGATTTTAGGCATTCCATTATTTGACTACCTCCTTCTGTCTTCCTAGTTCACTTATTCTAATATACCCACTCTAACTCTTCTTTAATCCCATCAGGAACTCTGATCCTTTGGCCTCATCAATTTTTCACGGGCCTTCCTTTCCTCACTCTCCTCTTTATCCAGCCTAGATTCCATGGTCCATTACTGTAATCATCCTAGTTAAGGGTTTGTCAGTGTATACCCCTAAGGCCCTTACCACATTCTTTCTCTATCATACTGTCCTAAAAAAAAAAATTCCAGTCTTGGTTAAAGCCAACTCTCTGCTTGATCTTTCACTGCACTAAAGCATGATATGAACCCGGATAAAACAGTCACAAGAGTGCTGACTGGTTAAATTTATGATCACAAACTATAGGAGTATCCTCGGCAGTGCTCAATAATTCTACATTTCCTTGGCCAACCCTCTCCTTTTCTAGACAGCTTTATCTCTCTTTAAACCATATACTCTTGATGCCCACTCCTCAATTTTACCTGATACCTTCATCTATTGATTTGCTAGGGGAAAAAATAAAAGTAAGCAAAAAAGAGGTACTAGAATCTTTTCCAACAATCTATCTTCCCCACCCCTCAACCTCCACCATTTAAAATGGTGCTAAATTTAGTATTTAGCTCTTACTAAAGGCTAAACTCTGTTGAGAGACAATTCTCTAAGAGTCTCTCACATTTCCTTGCTCCAGACTATGTAATCAAGGATTGAATGTTTCATAGCCCTGGAAGATAGAGATAATGTCTCCCTCTGGAACAAATAGCAAGAATGTTTACTGTTCAATATAATAAAAACAATGTGTCTGGAGCAAAGGACACACACCTTTATTACCCAATATAAAAGATTCAGGTTCCCTACGTTCAGACTTCCTCACTTGTAATGCAACTCATTGCATATGCAGGTGTCACCTGGCCCTCTTCACATTGATCTGAGGAATTGGGGTGCACGGAACTGGTGGTGTGAGAAATCAAAGCCTTTGTCTTTGACCCAGGAGTTTCCCGTTTGCTGAGCATCCATGAAATAGTGGCAGGCTAACTTGTTGGCTTACAAATACAATAAAATCTCAGACCCTTCAGAGTTCCTGACATGCTTTACTTTTGAACTACATCTCATTCCCTCCTGCCTTCTCAAGGACTTTGTGCCTGCAGGTATCTACTCTCTCTTGCATCACCAACTTTTCCCCCTTTTAACTTTCAATTACTCCTCAGTCTATACATACCATATCTCCCATCTTAAAAGACAAAAATAACTTCCCTTAGGCGTCTCATCTCTCTCCCTACTACTCCAAATCTCTGCTGTCCTTAATTTAAACAAAACCCCTTGGAAGAGTTGTCTGTATTCATTTTTTCCACTTCTTCACTTCTTACAATGAGTTCTGTTCCAAGTCATTACAATTAGATTTTTATTTATGCTATTTTCTCAAAATACTTCCTAAGGTTGTCAACAAACTCCACATGGCCTAATCCAAAGGTCAATTCTCCTTTTCTTTTATAGGAATTAGCAACACTCAACCAATTGACCACTCTCATTATTGAAATACATTCTCCCTTGGTTTCTGGTTTCTCTTATCCCAGTCTCCTTTGCTGGCTCTTCCTACTTTATTGAGAAGATCACATGGAGTTTTTTGGTGCTTTACTGCTCTTTCATTCTTGATTTTGGTAATTAGTAATGTTTTCTTGGTCTAGTTAAGGGTTTGTCAATTTTGTTGATCTTTTGAAATAAAAATCTTTTAGGGATTAAAATTTTTTATCTATTGTTTTTCTGCTCTAATATTTATTATTTTATTCCTGTTGCTTGTCTTGGGCTTAGCTTGCTCTTTGTTTTCTAGTTTCTTAAGGTGGAAGCTTATATTTTTTATTTGTCTTTTCTTCTTTTCTGATATAGGTATCGAAGTTATATTTATTTCTAAGTACCACTTTAGCTATATTCCATAGATTTTGATGTTGTGTGTTTGTTTTCATTCAGTAAAACTTAATTTCCCTTGTGATTTCTTCGACTCATGGGTTATTCAGAAGTGTGTTGTTTAATTTCCAAATATTTGATGTTTTCTCAGGTTTCTTTCTCTTACAGATCTCTAAATTCCATTGTGGTCAGAGCACATGCTTTGTACAATTACAAACTTCTTACAAATTTTATTGAGACTTGTTTTGGGTTCTATTACATAGTCTATCCTGGAGAATGTTACATGTGCACTTGAAAAGAATGGGTACTCTGAAGTCATTCAGTGGAGTGTTTTATAAATATCAGTTAATTGATAGTGTTGTTAAAGTCTTTGTTTTATCAATTATTGAAAGTGGGCCACTGAAATTTTTAAAATAATTCTTATTGTGTATATTTAAAGTATACAATATGATTTTGCAAAATACATATAGATACTAAAATGGTTCCTATAGTAAAGCAAATTAACATATCCATCATCTCACGTAGTGTGTGGCACTCACATTTTGTGTGGCAAGAGCAGCTATGGTCTACTCATTTAGCAAACATCTCCAGTGCAATACACAATTATCAGCTATAGTCCTCATTTTGTACATTAGATCTCTAGACTTATTCATCCTACAGCGTTATACCATTTGAACTATATCTTCCATTTTCTCTCTTCCCACCTTTCTCCTAATAACCACTGTTTAGTCTGTATCTCTGTATACTTGCAATTTTTAAAAGATTCTGTATATTAATGAGATCATACAATATTTTTCTTTCTGTGTCTGGTTTATTTCTCTTAGCCTAATATCTTCCAGGTTCATCCATACTGTGGCAAACAGCAGGATCCCTTTTTTTTTTTTTTTTTTTTTTTTAAGACAGTCTCGCTGTGTTGTCCAGACTGGAGTGCAGTGGCACGATCTTGACTTACTGCAACCTCTGCCTCTCAGGTTCAAGAAATTCTCCTGCCTCAGCCTCCCAAGTACCTGGGTCTACAGGTGCCCAGCACCAAGCCCGGCTAATTTCTTTTTATATTTTTAGTAGAGACGGGGGTTTCACTATGTTGGCCAGGCTGCTCTTGGACTCCTGATCTTGTGATCTGCCCACCTCGGCCTCCCAAAGTGCTGAGATTACAGGTGTGAGCCACTGTGCCTGGCCAGGATCCCTCCTTTTTTAAGGCTGAATAATATTCCACTGTGCAAGTATATATAACACATTTTCTTTATTCATTCATCCACTGACAGACACTTAGGTTGTTTCCAAATCTTGGCTGTTGTGAATAATGCCACAAAGAACATGGGAGTGCAGATATCTTTGCAGGGATTTCATTTGAGTACATAACCAGAAAGGGGATTTCCGGGTCATATAGTACTTCTATTTTTGTTTATGAACTTCCATACTGTTTTCCATAATGGCTGCAACAATCTACATTCCCACTCAAAGTGTACAAGGGTTCCCTTTTCTCCACACACTTGCCAATACTTACCTCTTGTCTTTTTGATAACAGCTATCCTAATTGATGTGAGGTGGTAACTCGTAGTAGCTTTGATTTCCCTGATAATTAGTGGTGTTGAACATCTTTTCATATACCTGTTAGCCATGTTTATGTCATCTTTGGAGAAACAGGTCCTTTGCCCTTTTATATCAGCTTATATGTTTTCTTGCTATTGAGTTGTGTAAGTTCTTTATGAAGTTTAGATATTAGCCCCTCAGCAGAGATACGGTTTGTAAATATTTTTTCTCCATCTGTAGGTTGCCTTTTCATCTTCTTGTTTCCTTTGCTGTACAGAAGCATTTTAGTTTGATATAGCTCCATTTATTTATTTTTGCTTTTGTAGCCCAAGCTTTTTGTGTGATGTCCAAAAAATTATTGCCAAGGCCGTATCAAGAGGTTTTTTCCTTATGTTATCTTCTAGGACTTTTATGGTTTCAGGTCTTATGTTTAGATCATTTATCCATTTTAAGCTGATTTTTGTGCATGGCAAAAGGGTCCAATTTCATTTTTTTGCATGTGAAAATCCAGTTTCCCCAGCACAATTTACTGAAGAGATCATCCCTTCCCCATTATGTTCTCTTGGTGCCCTTGTTGAGAATTAGTTAATCAAGTATGTTTGGATTTATTTCTGGACTATTCTGTTCCATTAATCTATGTGTCTGTCTTTATGCCAGTACCATACTATTTTCATTACTATAGCTTTGTAATGTAATTTTAAATCAGGAAGTGTGATGCCTCCAGTTTTGTTTTTCTCTTTTTCTTTACAAATTTTAGGATTGTTTTCTATTTCTATGAAGAATGCCATCAGGATTTTGATAGAGATTGCATTAAATAAGTATATTGCTTTGAATAGTATGAACATTTTAACAATATTCATTCTTCTGATTCACATGCACAAGATATCTTTCCATTTATTTGTGTCTTCTTCAATTTCTTTCATGATGTTTTATAGTTTTCAGCATATAAGTCTTTCACCTCTTTGGTTTAATTTATTCCTAAGTATTTTTAAATGATATTATAAATAGGATTTTTTAAATGAAATCTCTACTATTGGTGAATTTGTTTCATCTGTTTATTTTGGAGGTCAGTTCTTATATAACATTTATTATTCTAGATGTATTGACTCCTTATCAAAATGTCTCCAGTAATATTTCTTGAGTTTAGTTTACTATTTTGATATTAATGTAGCCACTTCAGACCTCTTATGGTTACTGTTTGCATAATGTATCTTTTCCATCTTTCACTTTCAACCTACTTATGTCCTTGAATCTCAGGTGTATATCTTGTTGTATTCAGTCTGATAATATCTACCTTTTAGTGGACTTGTCTAGTTCATTTATAAACAATGTACTTATCGATACAGTGAGAATTTCTTTCACCATTCTGATGGTTATTTTCATTGTGTGTCATATCTTTTTTTATTCTAATGTGGCAATATAATTATTAAAATTTAAGTTTATATAAAATGTCAACATATTTGGAAACTAATGATTTCTCACTAAACGTGCAAAATACAGATAAATGAAGAAATGACTCATACTTCTGTCAATCATAATTTCATTTAATATTATGGTATACTGTCTTCTGGTCTTTAGTTTTTTCCTATTCATAGATGTTTGCTTATTTTTGTTTATTTTTTAGAGTTTATATTATACTATGTATACAATTGTTGCATATTATTCTTATAGTCTATTATTTATATTTTTCATCTACTTCAACCACAGAAAAGATGTCAGCAGCAGAGAGATACTTGTAGTACTTAAGCAGAGATCCTCTTGAAAAAGCTTTTGAATAAATGAAATGGTTCTGAATGGCCCTATTTTGAAAATAACTGTACCTGGATGTCAGAGGGTTGGGCTGAAATAAAAGGTATCTGAGAAGCATTTGCTGCATCACGAATATTGGTGTTAACACAGTTGATGTTAGCCTCTATTTGTGAAACAAAACAAAGAAAAGGTCACGTTTGGTAAAATTCACCTCTAAGATGGCTGGACTTAGTGTCTTGGGGAGTGGTGTGAACTATTGATTACATATGTGTGTGTGCATATATTCTCACATAATATCAAGCTTATTGATTTTACGGCATTCAACCCTGTCGTCTGTTTCTCTCAGCTCACTGCAACCTCCACCTCCTGGGTTCAAGTGATTCTTCTTCCTCAGCCTCCAGTTGGGATTACAGGCATGTGCCACCACACCCAACTAATTTTTGTACTTTTAGTAGAGAAGGGGTTTTGCCTTGTCGACCAGGCTGGTCTTGAACTCCTGACCTCAAGTGCTCTGCCAGCCTCAGCCTCCCAAAGCGCTAGGATTACAGGCATGAGCCACCACACCTGGCCTGTTTTTAATCAGGCATATGCCAATTACTCTACACAGTTTCAGCAAATTTTGCTTAAAGTGGTTAAATGCACACAAGTTCATGACTACATGGTGGCTGTTTATCTTTTTGGTGGATAGTTCCTTTTATGACTACACATTACTTGTTAATTCCTATAAATCCTTTTTGCCTTAAATTCTTATGTCTGATATTGTTATTAGATGAATAATTTTTTGATTAATATTTTCTTGGTATACAGTTCTTTTTAAATCCTTTCCCTAAACTTTTGCAATATGTTTTAACTATATATCTTGCAAATAGCTGTTTTTTTAAGAAACCCAGTCTGATTGTGTTTGTTGTCATTTTTTTATAGATAGGTCAAATCCATTTATATTTATTGTGATTAACAAAATCGTTAGACTTCCTTGTACAATCTCATTTGAGTTGCCTATTTATCATGCTGTTAATTTGCCTCTATCTCTTTTGCCTACTATTCCATTAACTAAGTTTTTTCTCTATAGGTTTGAAAGTTCCACATTCTATTTCTCTTATTTTGGTGAATACCTTTAAATGTTTAACCTTCCTATATTTGGGATACTTTTCTGATTATAGTTTCTACCTACCCAGGATAGAATTGAGAACTCAAATTTCCTGCCTCTCATGAAGTTGGAATGCAGGCCTGTGACATAGGCTCTACTTACTAGATGTACCCATGGAAATGTAAGGAATGTGAGGATACAAGCTCTTCAGACAGTTACTACTCTCCTGGCTACAAGATCAAGTTCCAGACACAGAATTGACACTGATCCTGGGAGCAGGAGCAAATGAAGAAAAGTTGAGCTCCTCATATTTGGAGTTTGATGGGAACAGCATGCCAGTTAGTTCTGGCATGGTTTCGCGCATTTTTCTAGAAGTTTAGCCCAGGATTGTTTTACCAGCTCTCTCAATAATTTTATTACAAATTTTTAAAATTCCTGCATGGACTCTGTTGTTTACAACAAAGAACCTTAACCAATATAATAACTTGTCAAAGTCTAAAGTGAAGGAATATTTCATTGCCTTTGAATAAAATAACTCTAGAATATTTTAGCTCAGAACTCCCTCCTACCATCATCTACCACATTTTAATAGATATTTTAATTTCACCTGGTTTTAAAATTCCAAAATACTAGCACATAAAAATATACTACTGATTCATATAAACCAAGATATTTGCTAATTTGTTTATTTTTTTCTTTAGGGTTCAGCTTTTTTCTTGTTAGAGTATATTCCCTAGGACGTCTTTCAATGAGTATGTGTGCATCCTAAATTTTGAAAATGTGTTTATTTTGTCCTTTCTCTTGAAAGATGGTTTAGCTAGGTATAGAATTCTAGTTTCTCAGTTTTGGTCTGTTAACACTTTGAAAATATTTTCCATCATCTTCTGTCACCAACTGTTGCTGACAAATCTGCTGACAGGATGATAGTCATTTCTATTAGGGTAATTTGACTTTTCTCAGTGGGAACTTTTAACATAATTTTGTTATGTTTGGTATTCTTTAATTTCACTACTATGTACAGGTCTCAATTTCTAAAATTTATTCTGCTTGAGACAGCGTACTCTTTTGATCTGACAACTCACATTTTTCAAGTCTTAAAATTTCTCAGATATCATCTCTGGAGATCACCTCTCCTTCCTTCTCTCCTCCTGAAACTTTTATATATATGTTGGACCTTCTACTTCCAGCCTCTGGGTCTCTGAACTTACCTTTGCTGCCTGCCTGCTTTCCTTCCTTCCTTCCTTCCTTCCTTCCTTCCTTCCTTCCTTCTTCCCTTCCCTTCCCCTTCCTCCCTCCCTCCCTCCCTCCCTCCCTCCCTCCCCCCTTCCCTTCCCTTCCCTTCCCTTCCCTTCTTTTCTTTTCTTTTCTTTTTTCTTTTCTTTTCTGATGCAGCCTTACTCTGTCATCCTGGCTGGAATGCACTGGGATAATCACAGCTCATTGCTCAGCCTTGAAGTTCTGGGCCCAAGGGATCCTCCCACTTCAGTCTCCCAAGCAGCTAGGATTATGGATATGTGCCACCATGCCCAGATAACTTTTATTCTTAGTAGAGATGAGGTCTTGCTATGCTGCTCAGGATGGTCTTGAACTCCTGGCTTTAAGCAGTCCTCCTTCCTTGGCCTCCCAAAGTGCTGGGATTACAGGTGTGAGCCACTGTGCTTTGCCCTTTTGCTGCTTTGTTAGTCTATTATATGCATTTTCATAAGATAGGATTATCTGCCTAAAAAGCCTTAAATATTTATCTATTTCCTACCACATAAGCTGCTCTTTTGGCTTTCAAAGTCCTTATGCATCCAGGCTCTGCCATTGATTAGTCGGGTAACTTTGGGAACACACAATTTCTTTGGGCTCCAGTTCCCAACATAAAAAGGTTAATAAAAAATTTAAATGAAGTAAGCATATAAGGTGCTGTGCAAGTACCCAACAGTAAAAACAGTAGTAGAACAGTAAATAAAATGTGGTGTGGCAGCCTAGCTCACAGCAAATGCCCTGGTGGTCACATCTGTATAATATCTTTCCTTCTATCATTTTGGACATGCATTTTGAATGGAGACTGTCATCAGCTCCAAGACCTTGCAGTAGTGATCGGCTGAGGCATGAGCACCTGAGTCTAGTCCAACCAATTAGTCATTTCTTCAGATGTATCAGGAATATTGACTCCTTTCTTTTTATCACTGCAGAGTACTTAAAGTGTGTCAGTGGAGCTACTGGCTGTAGTAATAGAGAAAGAAAGAGACATGTGGAAAACAAGAGAGAAAAATTGATTGATTACTGGCAACAATTAAGTTCCTGGCCCCATTGGCTTCAATGATATGGTTTTTTTTTTTTTTTGGTGCTAAGAATTTCCCTAATATGTAAATAGTTAATTACAAGCAGGAATAGCCTTATAATGAAGATTTTTTAAAAATTAGAATTTGAACACGAACCTTGTTTTGGCTCAATTGCACAGTTTTTTGTTTTGTTTTCTTTTTTATTTTATGAGACAGAGTCTTAGATGTCACACAGGCTGGTGTGCAGTGGCACGATCTCAGCTCACTGCAGCCTCCGCCTCCCAGGTTCAAGCAATTCTCGTGCCTCAGCCTCCTGAGTTGCTGGGGTTACAGGCATGTGCCACCACACCCAGTTCATTTTTGTATTTTTAGTAGAGATAGGGTTTCACCATGTTGGCCAGGCTGGTCTCAAACTCCTGGCCTCAAGTTATCTGTCCACCTTGGCCTCCCAAAGTGCTGGAATCACAGGCATGAGCTACTGCACCTGGTTGTATAGACTTTTTTCCTATTTTTTTCAGCAGCCATGAAAATGTACAAGGGGTGTTCAGAAAGTTTATGGAAAATGCATATTATGAAAAAATATGCATGGATTTTAATTATTCCTTTTTTTTTTTTTTTCCTTTTTGAGACAGAGTCTTGCTCCATTGCCCAGATTGGAGTGCAGTGATGCCATCTTGGCTCACTGCAACTTCTGCCTCCCAGGCTCAAGTGATTCTTGTGCCTCAGCCACCCAAATTACTGGTATTACAGGCACGTGCCACCACACCTGGCTAATTTTTGTAATTTTAGTAGAAACAGGCTTTGGCCACATTGGCCAGGCTGTTCTCAAACTTCCGGGCTCAAGTGATCCACCTGTCTTGGCCTTCCAAAGTGATGGGATTACAGTCACAAGTCACTGCATCTTGCTGGATTTCAATTTTTTTCCACCAACATAAACTTAATATTAACTTGTTATAATGTATCTGAACAGGATACAGTTTGGAGCACTAAGAAGGATAAGACATCAGTTTGAAAAGAGCCCCTATCAGAACGACATGAATCTGTTAAAATTGAGGTAAGAACAAACATCAAATTAATGGTGAAGCTTGGGTGGAAGAATGGAGAAATCATTGATGCTTTCTGAATAGGTTTTGGGGACAATGCCCACCCCCCCAAAAAAAATAAGCAGTTTACAAATGGATAACTAATTTGAAGAAGGGACAAGACAATGTCAAACATAAAGCCCACAGTGGCAGACCACCAACATCAATTTGTGAGCAAAATACCTTGTTTGTACCCTAATTGAAGAAGACTGATGATTAACCGCACGAACAAGAGCCAACACCACAGACATCTCACTCAATTGGTTCAGCTTACATAATTCTGACTGAAAAATTAAAGTTCACCGAACTTTCAACTAAATGGGTACCCAAACCATTGGGCCCAGATCAGCTTCAGGCAAGAGAAAGGCTTTCAATAGAAATTTTAAATGAGTAGGGTTGAGACCCTAAAACACTCCTACACTCCTTCAAATAATTCTAACAGATGAAACATGGCCCTACCATTATGATCCTGAAGACAAAGCACCATCAAAGCAATGGCTACCGAGAGATGGAAGGGTCCAGCCAAAGCAAAAGCAGATCAGTCAAGAACAAAGGTCATGGCAACCGTCTTTTGGGATGTTCAACACATTTTGCTTGACTTTATAGCAGGACAATGAACAATAACATCTGCATAATATGAAAGTGTTTTTGAGAAAGTTAGTCAAAGCTTTAGCAGGAAAATGCTCGATAAAGCTTCACTAGAGAGTCCTTCTCCAACATAATGCTGCTCCTGCTCATTCCTCTCAACAAATGAGGGCAATTTTGTTAGGATTTTGATGGAAAACCATTAGGCATCCACCTCATACTTCTAATTTGGCTCCTTCTGACTTATTTTTGTTTCCTAATCTTAACAATTCTTTAAAAGGCATGCATTTTTCTTCTGTTATTAATATTACATTATTGATATAAAAAAGACTGCATTGACATGGCTAAATTCCCAGGACCCTCAGTTCTTTAAGGATGAACTAAATGGTTGGTATCACTGCTTATCATCTTGAACTTGACAAATCTTATGTTGAGAAATAAAGTTTGCATTTTAATTTTAACCTTTAATTCTTTTTCCCACAAACTTTTTGAAGTACCCTGTAGTTGCTGTCATAATAATAATATAGTGTAATGGTCCTTCAGAGTTTTCCAAAGCCTTTAATATCATTATCTTATCTGACGGTGTGAGATGAGTACACCAGGAAATGTTAAGCTTAGTTTTTTACCAATGTTGAAACTGAGACACAAGAGAAGTTAAATGGTGTTCACAGTGCAGAAGGGTGAGAACCCAGGGATGTGTGAAGCATCATCTATAAGGAGAGCTGCATGCCTACTATAATGCAGATGGTGCATCATAAAACATTTTCATTAATTACTGTTAATTAGAAAATTTCAAAAGAGCCCTCTACATTTCATTAGCTTCAATCACAAAATCTATTAAAATGCATATTCAGTCCATAAATTCATACTCTCAAACACACTTACATTCTCCCAAAAAATCATCTTTGCCATGTTCCTAATCAGGTTCACATTGTGTTTTTAAATTCTAGAACTTTAACCTAGAGGAGAGATTATTTGGGGGAAAGAGGAGGGATATATTAATTCCTGGCTCAACATCCATAGTGCTTAACAGGCTTACTCATAAATGAGGGTAAATCCTAACACTCCTAGACTAAGATAGAACTCGATTGGATATGGCACATGGGTAATTATTTACAAAGCTAATTTGTAGTCACAAAGTACTCTAGTAATATTATCACAACACCTTTGTTTTGGAGAACTCAAATGCTTTCACAACATTAACTCATTCATCCTCAATAAACTGATAAGGAGGGGTTGGGTGACAAATAGTATCTCTATTTTATCTGCTGGAGTTGAAATAAAGGGGAAAGGAGCTACTGAAGAGAATGCAAAGCAAGAGCAGTTTGATTTCCTTTTTAGCCTCATTATGACGGTTAGATCACAGTTATGAGAATTCTTCCATTTTAAGTAGAAAATATCATGACGAGGGACGTAATTTTAGGTAAGAAATTGCTTCAATGGAACCATGGCATGGATATGTCAAAGAAAATTGGGAAGAGTCGTACTATCAGTTAACCAGGTGTGTTTTTAATCTTGCACTCTATTTTCTTTCTTTCTTCTTCTTTTTTTTTTTTTTTTGCGTGGCTAAAGCTAAGTTTTTTTGTTGTAAGTGCAGCATTACAATAATCTGATAGTCCTGACGAAGATCTCCATTTCTCTAGGCTGCCATTAGGCTCGAATCGATTTTCTAAATAAAGCCCATCCCAAGAGACACAACTGATGTAGGGGGTAGAAGGGACTTTTAAAAACCGAGCCTGACGTCACACGTTTGTGTTTTAACCATCTGCACCTTGTATAAACCAGAGGCTGGAGCCGCCCGGGCGGACAGACCCAGGCGCACAACAATCTTCTCCCACACGAGCCTGGAATGGCAACAGCGTGCGGCTGCCTAAGAAAGAAAAGCCGTTTCAGAGCTGCGGGGTGGCGTGGGGGTGTGTGTGGCAGGGTAAGGGAGTCATTCCTCTTCTCCTCCATCCAAGGATGCTATTTATTAGAAATCCTGCACATCTTTTTTGTTGTTGTTGTTGTTTAAGAAAATTGATTTCTCTCGAGTGGGAGGCAAAATCCTTCAGATGCGAAAGAAGGGGGTGGAGGCAGCAAGCCTGGCTGGGGAGCTTTCAAGGGAAAACCACATAGCTTAGCTTCAGATTGGGACTGCGGGTAGAAAAAGGATTGGGCGTCCACAACCTGTTCGGCTGCGAAGACGACGCCCTTCCGTCCAGAGTGCCAGCATCACCCCCGCCCCTCACCCGGTCTCGGTCTGCAGCCCCCTTGGAGTACAGCAGCGCCCCCCATTCCGTGACCACCGCTCATCCCACTCCTTGGCTCCCCACCCTCTCCAAACCCAGGGACGCATTCTCACGCTTTCTCCACGTGCAAGTCCAGCGATGGGTGACATCGCCACTCACCGCAGCCCCCAGGTGCCCACCCCTTCCAGCCCTTCCGGTCCCTCACCCAGCTCCTTAGTCTTGCCCTGGCAGAGGGAGGCGTCCTCGCTCCACCTCCACGTGCGAGTCCGGGGCCGTTCCCCACCTCCCGCCGCCACCTACGCCCCGGGCTCCGCCCACCACGCCTGAGGCGCGCGCCTGGGAGCCGGGACACCTGGCCGCCCTCCCCCGGCCCGCGCCCCTGCCGACTCCCCCGCCCCGCCCGCGCCGCGGCTCCGCGCCCACCCTTGCGGCTTCCTCCGCCCGCCCCTCCCTCCGCGGGAGGCGGGGGGCACCAGCGAGCGCGGCGGCGTGGCCAATGGGCGCTCGGCTTACTCTGGCCTCTCCCCCGCGCGGCCGCCAATCGCGGCAGGCGGTGGTGGTAATATTGTGGAGTTTGGATGCCGCCGCTGCCGCGGGCTGGAACGGCGCGGCCGCGGGGGCTGCCAGGGTATTTCGGGAAGGGGGCGTGAGGAGGCGGCGGCGGCAGCGGCGGTTAGGGCTGCTCCGGGAGGCAGCAGAGGGAAGGAGAAAGAAAGGAAGGAAGAGGGCGGGGAGTCCTCAGAGGAGGAGGCGGGACCGGCCGGGCTTCTCACCTCTCGGCGGCGGCGGGCGGCCAGGGAGGCGGTACCGCCCCCTGCCCGCGGTCTTCTCAGCGCAGTGGGCCGCCGACCCGCTGGTCCCGGGCAGCGGCCAAGGCTACTAGGGCGGGAGCGGTGGGCCGGGCGGCGGCGGCGGAGGCGGCGGCGGAGGCTGGAGTGGGCGCGGAGGCGACCGCCATGGCGTTCCTCAAACTCCGCGACCAGGTAGGTGAGGGGCTGCAGGGCGGGATCGCGCTGTCCGGGAAGGAAAGGAAACAGGGCGGACCGGCGGGGCGGACCGACTGGGCGCCCTCTCGGCGGGGTGGTTGCGAGGGAAACGGGGGTCCTGCCCCGGGGACCGGCGCGAGGCGGCGGGCCGGGGTCCGCGGGCGACCCGCCTGTCAGAGCCGCCGGGGCCCGGGTGAAGCCCACGTGTCGCCGGGGGTTTAGCCGCTGCAGCAAGAGGGGCGGGTTCCACGCTCACCGCCCTCGGGTCGAGCGAGCTGCCGGGCAAGCGCTTCCTCTTTCCTGCCAGGTGAGGCTCGGGCCTAACAGGTGGCTTCCCGCTGCCGGGCGGGAGCGGTGCTGGCGGCCGTGACCCAGGGTCACGACCTTGTTCTGTTTGCTTGGCTGAGTAGTGCGAGGGACTCTCTCTCCTGGTTAAAGGCAATTGATTCCGCTTATCCACTAGTTAACTCAATTCAAGTTTCCAGACTTGTTTTCTTTTGACATTTTGTGCACCATCTTGTTACTTTTCTTGACTTAGGAAGAGCTGGTCAAAGAATACCTTTGTCAAAAAGACTTGTAACTCTCTGGAACTGAAAAAGTACTTTGTATCCAGTAACGAAATCGCAACTGTATCTGAATGATTGGTACACCTAAACATTTGGAAAGATCCGGACGCTGCCAAACATTTTTACCCTCTTTTAAGGGAAAGGAAAATTAATGTGTGACATTTACACATTGGTTTGTCACAGCACACTTACTAGTGTTGAGAACTTATTTTTGCCATTTGTTTTCCTGAACGGAAGATGTTGAACAGATTTGAAGGGAAAATAACTTGCATGTTTTGGGCAACTATTTTGAAAGTGAGCACCCCGTTTGCAAAAACACTGGGGAAGAACCTGAGACGTATTTTTTATATTACTTAGTAAATATTGCACCTTCAATTCTGAAACTAAGTAATATCAAGGATTCTCATTTCATAAGTGAATTTTATTTTATGTTTAGGCTGATCGCTGACCTTATGTATCATTTGGTATCGGAATGGTCTTGCCTGGTGTTAACATCAGGGCATGATATTTTGAAAAAGTCTACAGTTTAGTCAATACAGTTTATACCTTGTATTTCACATTATACAACTGTTCTGTCCTATAAGAGACCCACTAGCCACATGTAGCAATTTAATTAAAATTAAACCAATTTCCTTAGTTTTGCTAGCCACGTTTTAAGTGCTCAGTAGTCACATGTAGGTATTGGCTATTGTACTGAATAGGACAGACATAAAACATTTATCTCATTTCAGATAGTTCTACTGGACAGCAGTGTTAAGAGAATAGCAGGTAAAGCACAGTTACAGCAGAAACCATTTCTGCTAATTCCAGTACAGGCCGTGCATCTTACACTGTTAACAGTGTGAAACTCGAAGTCTGAGTTTTCCAGTACCGCACTTTGTGCTTCCATTGTTAGTGGTTGAAGTAATGACTGATCGATGTTTTCCTTTGTTTCTAGTCCTGCATTTTTGAAAAAGTTGTTGTGATTTAGATTACTGTGTGCATTAGAAATTTGGTGAACTTTTAGGAGAGCCTCATATTTGATTCACCATCAGGTTTTAACAGAAACAGGATTGTGTTAAGCAAAGGTACAACTGGATTTTATTTTGGAATTGCAATTTTGAGAAAATTGTGATGCCATTCCAGTCTTATGTATATCCATTGATATTCAGTGGTAATATTGAGCTTTAAGATGCCACTTGCGGACAGACGTGGTGGCTCACACCTGTAATCCCAACACTTTGGGAGGCCGAGGCGGGCGGATCTCTTGAGGTCAGGAGTTCAGGACCAGCCTGGCCAACATGGTGAAACGTCGTTTCTCTTAAAAATACAAAAATTAGTCAGGTGTGGTGGCATACACCTGTAATCCCAGCTACTCTGGAGGCTGCAGCAGGAGAATCGATTGAACCCAGGACACGGAGGTTGCAGTGAGCAGAGGTCGTGCCACTGCACTCTAGCCTGGGTGACAGAGCGAGACTCCGTCCCCCAAAAAAATAAAAACAGTCACCTGTAAGCTTAATGGTTCGGGGAGAAAGAACATTGAGGTTTACCTCTAAACTACTAAGTAATTGGCTTATCTGGTCTCTCTTTTGGAAGACTTTGAGAAATAAGTTTGGTTTTGCCTAATTTAAAGGGAATAGCTGTTTTTAGAGGTCATCTTATATGTTGATGTTTTATTAGCCATTGGAAATGATGGTAAAAATGAAATGGAAAGCAAATACTCTTATAATTTCCCATCTACAGGAAAAGCAGGTCAGCTAGATTATTTTGTTTGGAGTAATGGAGAAGATACAGATAAGGACATACAGATTTCTAAAGCTGAATGGTACTTGCCATAGCTTTTAGCTCAAAAGCCGTATATACACTTGACATAGGAAGTAGTAGAATGTACTTTTCTAGGTCTGTTTCGCTATTCACGTTGTATTTTGTTTTCTTCTGGCTTTGTAAAATACAGTTTAATACATATAAGCTACAAATGCAAAGGGGTTGTTTTTCTTTGTGCATTTAAGCATCAGGAGGGTTTTAGATGGTTTAAACATAAAATCAGTAAGTAAAGCAATTTGTTCTTACAAAGCTGATCAATTTGAATAAGATAATTTTCTTTTTTTTCCTCCTTCGAAAAGTGTATTTATTTATTTATTTATTTTAATTTTTAAATTATTATTATTATACTTTAAGTTCTAGGGTACATGTGCATAACGTGCAGGTTTGTTACATATGTATACTTATGCCATGTTGGTGTGCTGCACCCATCAACTCGTCAGCACCCATCAATTCATCATTTATATCAGGTATAACTCCCAATGCAATCCCTCCCCCCTCCCCCCTCCCCATGATAGGCCCCGGTGTGTGATGTTCCGCTTCGCGAGTCCAAGTGATCTCATTGTTCAGTTCCCACCTATGAGTGAGAACATGCGGTGTTTGGTTTTCTGTTCTTGTGATAGTTTGCTAAGAATGATGGTTTCCAGCTGCATAATTTTCTCTCATTTTGTGCCACCACCTAATTATGGGGGTAGGAAGTTATTACTGCATTACTTTCTGACTATAAGTGGATGAAAATGATTTTTAATTGTAAACCGAAAATAATTTGTTTTCTGTTTATAGAAATGGACACATTTTTTCCTTGAATTTCACTTTAGTTTGAATAAATTTTTGACAATTGCAGGGTTTTTTTCTAACAGATATCAGTGTTACGGTTTTTATTCTTGCAGTTGGTATGTTAAAATGTAACCATCCGTTATTACATTTTAATTTACCAGCAGTACAGCCTAATAAAAAGGGTAGAAGGTCATTGTTTAGGGATCACAGACTCACAGCCAGTAAGCTAAACGGTAATTGACATTGGGCTTCAGTGTTTAGAAGACAATAGGGAGTGGTGGACATCATGGCAAATAGGGACAAGTATGTTAGTGCTGCCTAGCTCCAAGCCATTGTTGCAGTGCTGGTGTGCCTAGCATTTTTATAACTCCATTTTTTTTGGGGGGGGAAGCCAGAAATCCAGATTGCTAGACAAAACCTCTCTCCACAGGTATTTGTAAACGTTGACAAGTCGATAGCTACTGTTGACAACAATTAATGCTTCGATTTTGAAAAGGGACTAGTAAGGAGCCAGTTTATAACTGCTGGTTTAGATCAGTTTGAAAAAACAACACTACAAAATAAGATTCCCATTAAATACAGTTTTCTTCTAGATAAAACAGGCAGCGTGCTCAAAACACGCCTTAAAAATAGAAATAAAGCTTACATGTCATAAAGTTCACCCTCTTAATCAAGGGTACAGTTGAGTGGTTTTTAGTATGTTCACCAAACAGTGCGACCATTATCGCCCTCCAATTCCAAAATATTTTTATCATTGCCAAAAAGAAACCCCATACCCATTAGCTGTTACTCTCTATTTTCCCTTTCTCCCAGCCCTGGCAGCCACTAATCTACTTTCTGTCTCTGTGCCTATTCTGGATATCTCAGATAAATGGAATCATACAGTATGTGGCCTTTTGTGTCTCATTCACTTAGCATATTTTTAAGGTTCATCCACGTTGTAGCGTGAATCTGTTAGTCATAAACTTCTGTATCATGTTTAGGAAGCCTAAAGTTCTGTATTCAGGTTATCTCACTGCCTTCTGTAGTATCTGGGATAGTATTTATTTCTGTTTTTGGAATTTGTTTTATGAACTTTGTTTGCAGCAGTACTAAAGGGTAATAAATTTTACATTTGGATCATTTGTGTGTAGGAGCCATCTTTGTGTGCTCCCTTATGGGTTTATGGTGACAATTGATATGTTTAAGGTGTTGGCATTTTTTTGTTTGTTTTTTTAAACAAGGTTGACATATATCAATGAGAAAGGTGTTGGATGGATGTGAGTAACTTAACCACTATTTTGGATAGTTAATAAGTTCTTATTTGATGAAGTACACACTAAGAGTAGAGCATTGTTTGATCTTTGAGGAAAAAAAACACAAAAAAATGATGGTTCTTGGGAAATCTTGCAATAGGGTATACAGAATGCATGAAATACCTGAAGAAGAACACTGATGCCCAGATACTCAGGTACTGTATGTAGCAGGTGTCTTCCTGTTTTGTTTGTTGTTGTTGTTGTTGTTGTTGTTTTTGAGACAGAGTCTCACTCTGTCACCAGCCTGGAGTGCAGTGGTGCAATCTTGGCTCACTGCAACCTCCGCCTCCCTGGTTCAAGCAATTCTGCCTCAGCCTCCCTAGTAGCTGGGACTACAAGCGCCCATCACCACACCCAGCTAATTTTTGTATTTTTGGTAGATACGGGTTTCACTATGTTGGCCAGGATGGTCTCAGTCTCGTGACCTCATGATCCACCTGCCTTGGCCTCCCAAAATGCTGGGATTACAGGCATGAGCCACCACGCCTGGCGTGTCTTCCTGTTTTGTGCTGGAGATGACGGGACACAAGGGTGAAGAAGGTACTGTCTCTACTCTTACAGATCTTAGAAGAGGGGGAAAAAAAACCACACATAGATGTAGGGTGAGATACATCACATGAAGAGGCTTATAGAGGCTGAAGGAAAACATATAGAGCATATTATTTGAAAATGTAACATACAGTTCAAAAACAAGTTCTGTGTTTCCTCACTTTCTGGATACCTTTTGCGATACAAAATGGAACCTGGTGAGCTCCATAAGAGGTGCAGATAACATGTTTCAGAATTCAAAAGGATCAGATAATTTTATTGTAAGTAGAGGGAAACCCTCATGGCAGGGGAGGTATTTTAGGTTCACCAGAAGTATTTGTGGTTGTTGAAAGTAAGCATTGTCTGGCCGGGTGTGGTGGCTCAAGCCTGTAATCCCAGCACTTTGGGAGGCCGAGACGGACAGATCACTAGGTCAGGAGATCGAGACCATCCTGGCTAACATGGTGAAACCCTGTCTCTACTAAAAATACACAAAATTAGCCGGGCGTGGTAGCGGGCGCCTGTAGTCCCCGCTACTCGGGAGGCTGAGGCAGGAGAATGGCGTGAACCCAGGAGGCGGAGCTTGCAGTGAGCCGAGATCGCACCACTGCACTCCAGCCTGGGTGACAGAGCAAAGACTCCGTCTCAAGCAGTTGTCAATGGAAGCAACAAGAGGGAACTGTGAAGGCAAGCTAGGAAGGGTGGTTGGGATAATGAGGATGTAGTCTTGATTGGGGTGTGTAGTTGGAAAAGATAGAAGATAAATTAGCTAAGTTAACAGTGACTACATTAAGTACTTTGAATCCCAGGCTGAGAAGTTTGGACTTCATTGGTAAGTGATGGGCCGTTTGAGCTGGGCCTCCTTAAAATAGGGCCTGTGAAGGTTTTGGCAAGAATGTGCAGGTATGTATTTTACTCAAGAGGATTCATAACTTTATTAGATCCTCAGAGGGGTTTGTGATCACTGAAAGTTAGATAACCATTACAAGTTTTGGAAGAATAGATTACAAAAGGCAGACAAACAGGGACACCCAAGACCAGTTAGGTAGCTACTGCTGTTAATCAGAACATATATAAAATATTTTAGTACAGATCGAGAACATTAAGTACTAAGCAAAAGTTTGAATGAGAGTGAGTATATCTTAAAATATTTCTCATGGCTATATTAATGACCTGTTTGTATCTACAATTGAGAGTGTCTTGGATTTGTATGATAATTGGTAATTTTTTGGTTACATAGTTCCGCTAGGGTAAATTCAAATTATGAAAATGCAATTAAACATTGATTATGGGGCCGGGCGTGGTGGCTCACACCTATAATCCCGGCACTTTGGGAGGCCGAGGTGGGCGGATCACAATGTCAGGAGATCGAGACCATCCTGGCTAACACGGTGAAACCCCTGTCTCTATTAAAAATACAAAAAATTAGCCAGGCGTGGTGGTGGGGGCCTGTAGTCCCAGCAACTCGGGAGGCTGAGGCAGGAGAATGGCATAAACCTGGGAGGCGGAGCATGCAGTGAGCCTAGATCGCACCACTGGGCTCCAGCCTGGGCGACAGAGCGAGACTCCATCTCAAAAAAAAAAAAAAAAACAAACATTAATTATAGTAGTTAAAGAGCAGATAACCCAAATAGTTAGATTTGGGATACATTAAGTTTTTCAGCATTTTGTCTTATTTCATTTTTAATTTTCTAGTCTAATGTAAAATTTATATTCAGTGAACGTACTCATTCTGGGCTGGAGTGAGATGCCCATGGAAAATACCCTGTACCTGGAGGTTCAGGCTTAGGTCTTTTGTTTTGAATAATGCATCCTATGGGCAGTTCACATCGTATCAAATCAGTCACAAAGTTATACCTTAAATTTAAAGCCAAAATTAATGAAATTACTAGTTAACTTAAAACAGTAATGTTTTAAACTGTTACTGGAATATTGTATACAATGTAAAGTTGAAATGGTTTAATATTTCAAATATCTTAGGTTTAATTTCCATTCCCATCCCTCATCCTCAATTCTTAGTTACGCTATTAAATGATTCATCCACCCTCCTTATGCGATACTGATTTTAAAAAAAAGTTAACAGGATTCTTCTATGTGTATGCTGATTGGCTTACATAGTAGAGTCTGGATAGAATTATTACACCTATTAACTTTTGTGAAAAGCCTACTTTTGCCTAGTCAATTTAAGTTGACATTCTTATTGGTAAGGGTTTACTCATCTGGATTTATCTATTTATAAATTTAAAGGTATGTATTTTCTATTCCTCAGGATTTAAGGCCAAAGATAATACTAAAACATCTAGCACAAGACAGTTAAAATACTTTAAAAAGGCAGTTGAGTAGAGAAGTACTTGTTTCAGAAGCTTAGACTAAGAGTGGGTACAGAGAAGCATTACATTTATTTCCTGTTACCAAAAATACTAAAGAAATACAGGTTTTATAATAAGGAAGCATAAATTAGTATAGAGAGGCAGCCTTTTCTCTTTAACAATTTCTGTATTAAAAAGTTTGATCTTTTTTATATTTTAACCAGCATTATTGAGATGTAATTCACACGCAAACTTAAATTGTACAGTTCATTGTTTTTTAATATATTCACAAAGCTGTGCAAGTACCACCAAAATCAACTTTAGAACATTTTATGACAAAAACAAACCCCTTACCCCCCTAAACTATCAACCCCCAAACCTCCATTCTTGCTAGCTTCTTGACAACAACTATTCTGCCTCTGTAGACTTTTCCTGTTTCACTTAGTGTGTTTTCAGGGTTCATCCACTTTGTAGCAAGTATTGGCATTTATTTTTAATTGCTGAATAGTATTCCATCGTATGAATATACCACATTTTCTTTATCTACTCATCAGTTAATGGACATTTGTGTTTACATTTTTTGGTTATGAATAATGCTGATACAAACATTTGTGTACAAGATTTTACGTAGACATAAGTTGTCATTTCTCTGGGATATAGGAATGGAATCATTGGGTAATATGGTAACTCTGTATTTAGCCTTTTGAGGAACTGCTGTTCTGTTTTCTAGAGTGACTGCACCATTTTACATTCCCAGCAGTGTATGAGCATTCCAGTTTCTCCACATCCTCAATACTACTCATTATTGTCTGTCTTAAATTATAGCCATCCTAGTGTGTCTGAAGTTGTATCTCTTCTTTTCTTTTCTTTTTTTTTTTTTTTTGACACAGGGTCTCACTTTGTCACTCAGGTTGGAGTGCAGTGGCATGATCATGGCTCACTGCAGCTTCAACCTCCTGGGTTCAAGTTATCCTCCTGCGTCAGCCCCCCAAGTAGCTGGGACTACAGGTACATGCCACTATGCACAGCTAATTTTTTTATTTTGGCAGAGATGGGTTTTTACCATGTTGCCCAGGCTGGCCTTGAACTTATGAGCTTAAGTGATGTGCAGCCCTCCGCCTCCCCACCCTCCCAAAGTGCTAGGATTACAGGTGTGAGCCACTGCACCTAGCCATGAAGTAGTATCTTACTGCAGTCTTGATGGCTAATGATGTTGAGCATCTTTTCATGTGCATATTGGCCATTTGTGTGTCCTTTTTGGAGAAGTATTTATTTGTGATAAGGATATAGGAAAAAAAAACCCAGTTTCTCTTACTGTAATCTGACTACTAAGAATGCAGTTGTGAGCAAATGTGTCACATTTCAGTTTTCCCCCACATACCAAGGAAGGAACCAGTTCTTCAGCAAATTCTCCAGTGTACACCAGCTAGATGTCCTCTCATTCAGTTCAGTTCTGACACTGTCTACCTGTAGATATTGTCAGATCCACAAGTGCAGTCCCACAAGACTGCCTCCATTTCAGATGCCAGTTGCAAGCCCCAAGTTGTTTTACTTGGGCTTCTGATGACTGGCTATAAATTGGTGTTCCCAAGAACCCCTCCTTGGGTTTGATTAATTTGGTGGAGCAGTTCACAGAACTCAGGGAAAATTTTATTTTTACTTATTTATTCTAAAGGATGTTACAAAACGATACAGGTGGAAGAAATACATAGGGTGAAGTATGGCAGAAAGAGTAGAAGCTTCCATACCCTCTCCGGGGGTGCCATTGTCCAGGAATCTCCGTGTGTTCAGCCCAGAAGCCCCCTGAACCCAACAGAAGAGAAGACAAGAGACAGCAGGCGAAAAGGCCATGTAAAGATGGAGGCAAAGGTTGGAGTCATGCAGTTCTGAGCCAGTGAACTTTGGGAGCCCAGAATGCTGGAAAAGGCAAGGAAGGACTTTCCCTTACTGTTCAGAAGGTCACCTTGATTTCAGACTAGTACGCTCCACAACTGTGGGAGAATACATTTATGTTTTTTAAGCTACCAAATTTATGGTCATTTGTTAGCCCTAGGGAACTAATACAAGCAAAAGTTTTAGCTCTTACATTTAGGGCTGTGATCCATTTTGATTTGTTTTGTATATGCTATGAAGTAGGATTTCAACTTCTATATATATATATATATATATATTGTGTGTAGATACCCAGTTGTCCCAGTGCCATTTGTTGAAAAAACTAATCTTTCCCCCATTGAATTGTCTTGGCATCTGTATCATGAATCAGTTGACTGTAAATGCAAGAGTTTATTTCTGGGCTCTCAGTTCTATTCCATTGGTCTATATGTCTGTCCCCATGCCAGTACCATGCTGTCTTGATAACTATAGCTTTGTAGTGTACAGAGTCAGAGATCTCTTCCAACCCTGCTTTAACCTCTTACTGGGCTTTTCAGCTGAGTCTGGAAACCACATTGACACCAGGCAGATTAACAAGAGAAAAACATACAAATTTAGTACGTTTTCCATATACATGATGATCTTCACAAGAGATTGAATTCTGAAAAAGTGACCAAAGCAAGATGCTTTTATACTTTTTAGACTAAGAATGATAAATTTGAGAAAAAAAGGATAGAACAAAGAAAATCTGGCTGGGGCAGGCAATTTTCTAGGGGAGTAACTAGGAGATATATTGGGGAGGAGTGTGAAACAGGTAGAAGATAAGGATTACTTCCTTAAGAATATTTATTCAGGTCTGTTGTAGCTTCCAATTCCAAGTCTCTGGAAGTAAGGGTTATTTTTCTTTCCCTGGTATGGTGAGGGTACCCCTCCTAGAGGAATCTTTATGTCTTGCCATGTGTAGGAAGAGACAGGTTAGCTCCCCTGTCTTTGTAGGAAACTACAATTTCTCTAATGTTTTCAATTCAAAATAATCACTGTACCAATCTGACTTATATATTGGGATGACAAACCCTTCACTCCTTCAGTAGTAGCTTGAAATTGGGAAGTGCAAGTCTTCCAAGTTTGTTTTTGTTTTTCAAGATTTTGGCTTTTATGAGTCACTTGCCTTCCCATATTTTAGCATCCATGGGTCAATGTCTGCCAAAAAGACAGTTGCAATTTCAATAGGTATTGCATTGAATCAATAGATCAATTTGGGAAATATTGCCATCTTGATAATAAGTCTTTCCATGAACATGGGATGCTTTCCATTTATTAAGGTTCCTTAATCTCGTCATATCTTACAGTTTCAAGAGTACAAGTTTTGGGTTTTGTTAAATTTCTAAGGTTTTTAAATGCTGTTGTGTATGGAATTTTCTTATTTTTAGATTGTTTATTGGTAATGTATAGAAATACAAGTGATTTTATATGTTGCTCTTGAATCGTACAACTTTGTTGAACTTTCTTATTAGCACTAATGTTTTTTAGTGGCTAGAGATAATTTCCTGTGACTGGAGATAATTTTACTTTTTTCTTTCCAGTCTGGATGCTTTTTATTTCTTGCTTACTTGCCCAGACTAGAACCTCCAGTACAATGTTCAGTAGAAGTGGTGAGAGTAGACACCCTTGTCTTGTTCGTGATCTTTCATCATTAAGTATGATGTAGCTGTTGGTTTTTCATAGACGGTTTTTATTAGGTTGAGGAAGTTCCTTCCTATTTCTAGTTTGTTGATTGTTAGCTGCTGCTGTTTTTTTTTTAAGATAAGGTCTCACTTTGTCACGCAGGCTGTAGTGCAGTGGTGTGACATGGCTTACTTGCAGCCTCGACCTCCTGGGCTCAAGCGATTCTGCCACCTCAGCCTCCTGAGTAGGTGGGACCACAGGCATGCACCACTATGCCTGGCTAATTTTACATTTTTTTGTAGAGATGGGTCTCCCCCTGTTGCCCAGTCTTCAGCTTTTGGGCTCAAGTGGTCCTCCTACCTTGGCTTCCCAAAGCACTGGGATTACAGGCATGAGCCACTGCGTTCAGCCATTGTTAGCTTCTTAAACATGGTTTAAGTACTAGCCCCTATCTTGGGCAATGAGCTATTTGGGTATAATGAAAGTTTAGGAAAGAAAAATCCCTTGGTTTTAACCAAGATCACATTCTTGTCAGAGCTTCTTCATTCTTAAGACTTCCAAATACTGTTTCTTTAATGGTGATTCCCAAATTTGTGGCTCTGGTTTTGAGTTTTCACCTAAGTTTGAAATCCCTCATGATCCAATCACCTCCCACCAGGTCCCACCTCCAACACTGGGGATTATAACTAGACATGAGATTTAGCCAGGGTCACAAATCAAAATCATATCACTATTTTAAGAATAACTTACAATGCATTTCTTCAAAATAACAAATCACCTATTATTAAATGAGTGGATTAACTGTTACATAACATATACACAATCTTCCAGAACATTTCTAAAGTGCATTTATTCCGTATTACATTTATCCCTCTTGACTGACTTCTCAATTGGGAAATACTCCAACTAGGTTCCCTCTTTGCCCTTACTACAGCATCAAATGAGAATGTCTGAAAGTTAGAGCTCCTTGGCTTTATCTGTTGATGTTTCTTGATTCCAGACATCTCTATTTGAATCATTCAGGTTCTTACAGACATGCTAGTTTCTAACTACCTGCCTATACCTTGGATTAGGCTGCTTATTAGATCTACTTGACTAATACCACACTTGCTCTTCTATCTGGTTTCAGCTCCACTGCTCATCCGGATGCCGAAGTCTGCTTAGACATCCCTTAAAAGCCAGCTGTTGTTAACCTTCATGTATTAGTCCACTCTCACACTGCTATAAATAACTACCTGAGACTGGGTAATTTACAAAGAAAAGAGGTTTAATTGACTCACAGTTCCACAGGCTTAGTAAGAAGTACAACTCAAGAAACTTAGAATCACAGTGGAGGGTGAAGGGGAAGCAAGCACATCTTAATATGGCAGAGCAGGAGGTGGGGGGATGTGCCACACACTTTAAACCATCGCGTCTTGTGAAAACTCGCTCACTATCAAGGGAGCAGCAAGGGGGAAATCTGCCCCAACAATCCAATAGCCTCTCACTAGTCCCCTCCTCTGACATGTGGAGATTACAATTTGAGATGAGATTTGGGTGGGGACACAGAGCCAAACCATATCATTCCACATCTCGCCACTCCCAAATCTTGTGTCCTTTTCACGTTTCAAAACCAATTAGACCTTTCCAACAGTCCCCCAAAATCTTAACTCGTTCCAGCATTCACTCAGAAGTTTCCTGAGGCTTTGCTGTGTTTCCTGTACAACCTGCAAAACTATGAGCCAATTAAACCGCTTTTCTTTATAAATTACCCAGTTTTACATATTTCTTTATAGCAGTGTGAGAACCAACTAATACAAATAGAGTCCCTTAATAAAACAAATTATCATTCAGTTAATCTTTTATTATAAAACTGAATTTCTGTGATATCATCTTGACTTAAATTTAAGTGCAGTGACTGTTTAACTATTACAGATTATCAATACAGAGATTATTTTGCATGTCTTGGTGTATTGGTTTTAGAACCTCCTATGTTTTAACTAATAAAGTATTGCTTTTAATGTCACTCATCAACCTGTTCGTATTTTTGTCTCCTTAATAACAATATTCTACCTTATAAGCCTTCCAGATCCATTATAAAATCACATGAACCCTTTACCTGCTCGCTTTCTTGTTTCCTTACCTCCTTGGAGCCTTAGTTTTGAAATTGAGATTTTTTTTTTTTTTCCTCTGACCACAACTTCTTTCATTGTTGGTTCTCCCACTTCTTTACCTACAATGAATCTGAACTCTGCTGTATTGGAACCTACTTCATCTAATCTGTTTGGTTCCCTTTGGCTACAAACTGACCTCTTGAGAAGTCTTGACCTTGTGATTTGAGCAGTATTATTTATAATAGTGTTTTCTGAAGTAGGTACAGTTTTTACTACCGGTGTATTTTTTGAGATTTTGTTTGGGTGACCAGTCTACTTTAATTACTAGATATTGATTGATACTTCTTTGCTCCCAGTCCAGAATCAGTCCTGACCGGGTGTTGTAGGCGTGATTATCCCATGCCTGCATTATTCTGGGCTATTTGAGGGTCTCGCAGCTCACTTCAGTATCAACTGTTATGGAGCTTTATTCTTCATTTTGTTCTCTTCAACACCCATCCCCTTTTTCTTCAACTATCACCTGCTCTACCCAGTTTTCATTTCTGCATTTCCACCTCAACCTCCCTTCCTTTAGCCCTTTTGGCCCAACTTTTTAGTCCTTAACTCCTGATTTATATACACTTTCAGTCTTCTCCTTTTCATCTCCATCTTCTGCCTCTTGCAACTTGCCAACATTGCTTTCGTATTGATACCCTTGCTTATTATAAATTGTTTTATTTCTACACTTTGATTTCTGCCTCTGTTTTTTTTTTCTTTCTTATTTTTGGCTCAAACTATCTTACTGTACTCTTAATTCTATCTTTATCTGAAATTTAGATGTATTGTTTATCTCTTATTTGTATTCATTTTTTACCGATTGCTTTCTTATTGATACCTTTCCTTATTGTAAATTGTTTTATTTCTACACTTAAATTTCTGCCTCTCTCTTTTTTTTTTTTTTTTTTTACTTTTGGCTAAAACTATTCTTCATTGTTATATATTGGTGTCCGGATGGATGCTATTAAGATTCTGATGCTCAGATGGGGCAAAACCAGGTGATAGAGTTTGGATGTGCGTTCTTGCCCATATTTCATGTTGACATGTAATCTTTAGTGTTGGGGTTGGGGTCTGTGAGAGGAATGGTTTAGCACCATCTCCTTGATGATATCCCTGTGATAGTGAGTTCTCGTGAGATCTGGTTGTTTAAAAGTGTGTAGCACCTCCCTGCTTGATCTCTCTTGCTCCTACTTTCACCATGTGATGTGCCTGCTACCTCTTTGCCTTCCACGGTGATTGAAAGCTTCTTGAGGCCTCCCAGAAAGCAGATGCCACTATGATTCCTGTATAGCCTGCAAAAGTATGAGCCAATTAAACCTCTTATAAATCACCCAGTCTTGGGTATTTCTTTATAGCAAGGCAAGAACAGTCTAATATAGCAGATAAGCAACACTCATTACATAATTTAGCCTTAACAAGGCTTGTTTCTGTCCCGGTGTGCTATATATAACAATATAGCTTTAAAAATCTTGTTTTCTTCAGTATAAAGCAGTAAATCAAAGTTGTTTGAGTTGAATTTCTTATGGTTTGTGAAAACATTCATTCCTATCAGCATATATCAAGTTTAAATATTAATATACGTAATATTCCAAAAAAATTATTTATCTTCTGATAAATTTTTGTTTTTAAATTTTGTGGGTACACAGTAGGTGTATATGTTTATGGGTTACAGAAGCTATTTTGATACAGGCATGCAGTGCATATACTGACCATATCAGTGTAAATGGGGTATCCATCACCTCAAGCATTTGTGCTTTGTGTTACAGACAACCCAATTATGCTCTTTTAGTTACTTAAAAATGTTCATTTAAATTATTTTTGACTATAGTCACCCTGATGTGCTGCCAAATGCTAGGTCATATTCATTCTATTTTTTTGTATCCATTAACCCTCCCCCACCATCCCCCAAACTACCCTTCCCAGCCTCTGATAACCATCCTTCTACTCTCTGTTCAATTGTTTTAATTTTTAGCTTCCACAAATAAGTGAGAACATGCAAACTTTTGTCTTTTTGTGCCTGGCTTGTTTCACTGAACATAATCACCTTCAGTTCCATGTTGTTGCAAATGACAGACTGTGATTCTTTTTTATAGCTGAATAGTATGCGTGTATGGACCATATATTCTTTATTTGTCTGTTAATGGACATTTAAGTTGCTTCCAAATCTTGGTTATTGTGAATAATAACCAAGGTTTTTATATATAATATGCATATTATATAAAAATTATTATAAATTATAAAAAATATAAAAATTATTAAAATATATAAATTATATGTTATATATAAAAATTATACACCATATATAACATGCATATAAATTATGTCTATATAATAACATGGGAGTGCAGATATCTCTTCGATACACTGATTTCCTTTCTTTGGGTTATACCAAGCAGTGGGATTGTTGGATCATACAGCAGCACTATTTTTAGTTTTTTGAGGAGTCGCCGAACTGTTCTCCCGAGTGGTTGTACTAGTTTGCATTCCCACCAACAGTGTACAAGGGTTCCCTTTTCTCCACATCCTCTCCAGCGTTTATTATTGTCTGACGTTTGGCTAAAAGCCATTTTAACCGGGGTGAAATGGTTATAGTTTTGATTTGCATTTCTCTGATGCTCAGTGATACTGAGTTCCCTTTCATATACCTGTTTGCCATTTACATGTTTTCTTTTGAGAAATGCCTATTCAGATCTTTTACTCATTTTTTTTTATTGGGTTATTTGGTTTTTTCCTGTACATTTGTTTGAGCTCCTTATATTCTCTGGTTATTAATCCCTTGTCAGAGAGGTAGTTTGCAAATATTTTCTCCTATTCTGTGGGTTATCTTTTCACTTTGTTGATTATTTCCTTTGCTATGCAGAAGCCTTTTAACTTGGTGTGACCCCATTTGTCCATATTTGCTTTGATTGCCTGTGCATGTGGGATATTAGCCAAGAAATCTTTGTCCAGTCAGTGTCCTGAAGAGTGTCCCAGATGTTTTCTTTCAGTAGTTTCACGGTTTGAAGTCTTAGATTTAAGTCTTTAAGCCATTTTGATTTGATATTTGCATATGGCAAGAGGTAAGGGTCTTCATTCTTTTTTTTTTTTTTTTCTTTTTTGAGACCCAGTCTTGCTCTGTTGCCTAGACTGGAGTGCAGTGGCGCGATCTCGGCTCACTGCAACCTCTGCCTCCCAGGTTGCCAATTTTGCCCAGGCTTGTCTCGAACTCCTGACCTCAAGTGATCCACCTGCCTTGGCCTCCCAAAGTGCCGGGATTACAGGCGTGAGCCACTACACCAGGCCAGGAGTCTTCATTCTTTTGCATGTAGATATCCAATTTTCCCAGCACCATTTATTGAAGAGGCTACCCTTTCCCTAATGTGTGTTCTTGGCACATTTGTCAAAAATGAGTTCATCGTAGGTATGTGGATTTATCCCTGGGTTCTCTATTGTGTTCCACTGATCTGTGTGTCTTTTTATGCTAATACCATGCTGTTTTGGTTAGGATAGTTCAGTAGCATAATTTGAAGTCAGGTGATGTGATTCCTCCAGTTTGTTCTTTTTGCTTAGGATAGATTTGGCTATTCTGGGTCTTCTGTGGTTCCATATAAATGTTAGGATTTTTTTTTTCTATTTTTGTGAAGAATGTCATTGCTATTTTGTCATTGGCACTGCATTAAATCTGTAGATTGCTGTTGGCAATATGAACATTTTAATGATGTTGATTCTTCCAATCCATGAACATGGAGTATCTTTCCATTTTTTGTGTCTTCATCAATTTTTTGCATCAGTGTTTTATAATTTTCATTGTAGAGGTCTTTCACTTCTTTGGTTAATTCTTAGGTATTTTGTTTATAGCTCTTATAAATGGAATTACTTTCTTGATTTCTTTTTCAGATTGTTTGCTGTTAGCATATAGAAGTGCTACTGAATATTGTATGTTGATTTTTGTATCTTGCAACTTTACTGAATTTATCAGTTCTAATAGTTTTTGTGTGTGTGTGTGTGGAGTCTTTAGATTTTTTCAAATAAAAGATCATATCGTCTGCAAACAAGGATAATTTGACTTCTTCCTTTCCAGTTTGGATGCTCTTTATTTCTTTCTCTTGTCTGATTTCTCTAGGACTTCCAGTACTATGTTGAATAACAGTGGTGACAGTGGACATCCTAGTTGTGGTCCAGATCTTTGAGGGCAGACTTTGTTTTTCACCATTCACTGTGATACTATCTGTGGGTCTCTGGTATATGGCTTTCATTATGTTGAGGTATGTTTCTTCTGTATCTAGTTTTGTGAGATTTTTTATTATGAAGGGATGTTGAATTTTATCGAATGCTTTGTCAGCATCAGTTGACATGATTATATGGTTTTTGTCCTTCATTTTGCTGATACGATGTATCATATTTATTGACTGCATGTGTTGAACCATCCTCGCATCCCTCAGGGGATAAATCCCGCTTGGTCATGATGAATGATTTTTTTTAGTGTGTTGTTGAATTCGGTTTGCTAGTATTTTGTTGAAGATTTTTGAGTCAGTATTACTCAGTGATAATGGCCTATCGTTTTCCTTTTTTTTTGTCTTTTAAATATGTCTTTGTCTGGTTCATGTATCATTTTATTATTCACCCTGCAGATGGAAATTTGACCCACTCTTCAGGTAGGCTTCTGTCTGAACCACATTGATTCTGAAATGTGATTAGTTTATAGTTTTCATTGGTTTGGTGTTCCTGTGTGCTGAATCAACAAGTCAGAAAATCTTCCGTTTTACCCACTTTAGTTCTCTCCAGCTGCAATTCAGTTGTTTTCTGTTATGTTTTCTACAGCTAAGATCTTGAACAGCTGATCAGCCTTTCAAGTTGTATTAAAAGAGCTGGTGATTGGTTAGATCAGTGGTTTTTTTTAACAGTTTATTGAGGTATAATTTATATACAGTAAATTTCATAAAATGTTTTTAAGAGTGCAATTTGTTTTTAGAAAATTTAAAGAACTTTGAACCCATCATTACAAATCAGTTTTAGAGTATTTTCATCACCCCAGAAAGATACCTTGTACCTACTTTGCAGTTACTCCTAGTCCCACCTCCGGCCCCAGGCCACCACTGAGTAATGGTTTTATTTTATAAACTTTTATGAACATTTTATATAAGTGGAGTCGTATTATATGTAATCATTTTTTGTCTTTTAAAAATTAGGTATAAATGTTGTTGAGATTTATTCATGTTGTAATATATATTAATTGGTTCTTCATTGCTGAATAGTATTCCATTGTATGGATATATCACATATTGTTTATCCATTCACAAGTTGATGGAAATTTGAATTGTTTCCCATTTTTGGCAACTATGAATAATACTGCTATGAATATTCACGTATGTGTCTGTGTATAGACACGTTTTAACTTCTCTTGCAAAGATTGTTTTTTTCTTTTTTTTTGAGACAGAGTTTCGTTCTTGTTGTCCAGGCTGGAGTGCAGTGGTGTGGTCCCGGCTCACTGCAGCCTCTACCTCCCGGGTTCAAGTAGTTCTCCTGCCTCAGCCTCCCAAGTAGCTGGGGTTACAGGCATGTGCCACCATGCCCGAGTAATTTTTTTGTATTTTTAGTAGAGGTGGGCTTTCACCATGTTGGCCAGGCTGGTCTCAAACTCCTGACCTCAGGTGATCTGCCACCTCGGCCTCCCAAAGTGCTGGGATGATAGGTGTGAGCCACCACGCCTGGCCACAAAGATTCTTGAGTAGAATTGCTGAGTCATATGGTAAGTTTATGTTTAATGTTTTAAGAATAGCCAATTTGTATGATTCCTATTGTATGCTGCTGGATTTGATATGCTGATACTTTGTTAGGATTAAAAAAAATCTCTATTCATGTGATACCTTTGTCTGGCTTTGGTATTAAGGTAATGTTAGCCTCACAGAGGGAATTAGAAAGTGTTTTCTATTGAAGTATCTAGATGAGTTTGTGAAGGATTAGTATTATTTCTTTAGTGTTTGGTAAAATTCACCAGTGAAACTATGTGGGCCAAGGCTTTTCTTTGTGGGAAGATTTTAATTACTAATTTCTTTAGCTGATAGAGTTCTATTTATATTTTCTATATCCTCTTCAGAGTCAGTAATTTGTGTCTTAGAATTTGTTTTTTCTAAGTTGTTTACATTTGTTTGTATACACTTGTTCATAATGTTCCCTTAAAATTATTTTAATTCCTCTAAGTTCAGTAGTGATACACTTTCATTCCTGATTTTGGTAATTAGTGTCTTCATTTTTTTTTTTTTCCTGGTTACCTTAATTAAAGGTTTGTCAGTTTTATTGGTCTTTTTAAGAAACCAAATTTTGGTTTTCATTTTCTTTACTTTTTCTTTTTTCTGTTTTATTGATTCTCCCTCTAATATTGATCGTTTTTTCCCCAGCTACTTGTGTTGGGTTTGGTTTTCTCCTCTTTTTCTAATTTCTTAAGGTTGAAGCTCACTTGAGAATTTTTTTTTTAACATTGCTGTGCTCAGCTATAATTTTCCCTCTAAACACTGCATTATCTGTATCCTGTAAGTTTTGATGTGTTTTGTTTACATTTTCATTCTGCTCTGAATATATTTCCTTTGTGATTTTTGTCTCTAGTCCATTGGTTATTTACAGGTGTCTTGTTTAATTTTCAAACGTGTTTGGATTTCCGAAATTTCTTTTTATCATTGATTTCTAATTTACTTACGCTGTGATTGAAAAACATTTTTTGTATCAGTTCAGTTCTTTTAAGTTTGAGACTTGTTTTATGACCTAGCATGTGATCTATTTTGGAGATTGTTTTATATGTGATTGAGAATAAGTTATTCTGCTGTTGGGTAGAGTCTTCTGTAGATGTCAGTTAGGTCAGATTTATGGTGTTGTTCAGATCTTCATTGCTAATTCCCTGCTTTCTTGTTTATTTATTGTTAGGGTGAAACATTGAAGTCTCTAACCATTATTTGTTAAATTGCCTATTGCTCCTTCATTTCTGTCATTTTTTTGATTTCCCTATTTTGGTACTGTTTTGTTAGCTCCATATGGTTTTTCTGTTTTGTTGTTTTTTTTTTTTTTTTTTTGAGACAGAGTCTCGCTCTGTTGCCCAGGCTGGAGTGCAATGGCACTATCCCGGCTCACTGCAAGCTCCACTTCCTGGGTTCAGGTCATTCTGCCTCTCAGCCTCCCATTAGCCGGGACTACAGGCGCCCACCACCACACCCGGCTAATTTTTTTGTATTTTTAGTAGAGACGGGGTGTCACCATGTTAGCCAGGATGGTCTCGATCTCCTGACCTTGTGATCTTCCCACCTCGGCCTGTTATTACAGGTGTTATTACAGGCATGAGCCACCGCACCTGGCCTGTTGGCTCCATATGTTTATGTTTGTTTTATCTTACTGTTGAATTAATACTAGTAATATTATAAAATGTTCCTCTTTGTCTCCAATAACTTTTTTTTTACTTAAAGTCTATTTTGTCAGATACAGATATAACTACTTCAGCTTTCTTATGGGTATTCTTTGCGTGATACGTGTTTTTCCATTGTTTCAACCTGCTTGTGTCTTTGAATCTAAAGTGCTATGTAGGCAGCATAAAATTGGATATTGCTTTTTAAATCCAATCCAACAATCTCTGTTTTTAATGGGATGTTTAATCCTTTTATATTTAATATTACTTTTGAAATGGTTGGATTTGTATCTCAATGGATATTTGTTTTCTATACATCTCATTTTTTTATGTTCCTCTTTTATCACCTTTTATATTTGCTATTTTTATTTGATTTTTAAAAAATTATATTTTTAGTGTTTGTTCCATCACAATCTACCTCAGATTAATAGTGATTGTTACATACTAATAGTCCTCCAGTATAACTCTATTTTCTCTCCTCTCTTTTGCTATTGTCATATATGTTATGTTCCTTTATGTAATAAACCCACCAATAATATTTTAATTATTGCTTTGTACAGAGTTTATCCTTTAAAGAAGAGAAGAAAGAGAAAAACATTTATAGTATTGTATATTAATTTATGTATTTACCACTTTCAGTATTCTTTTTTATCTCTTGTGGATTTGAGTCACCATCTAGTGTCATCTCTTTTTTTCAGTATAATTCATTCCCTCCCGTTTTTGTGCTTCATTTTGATATATATCTTTATATGGGATAAACTTGACAATACAATTTTATAATTGTTTTATGCAATTACCTCTTAAATTGAGAGAAGAAAAAAGTAGGAGTTATATTTATACAGCCTTTTATACTGTCATTTTTCCCTTACCTATAATTACCATTACCAGTGCTCTTTATTTCTTCATGTGGATTCATTACTGTCAGGTGTCACGTTTGTCCTGAAGAACTTCCTTTATCTATCTTTCATCTACATCCCCTGGAGAATACATTTTAGAGTTAGCCAGTTCACTCCCATCTTCTCAATTGGGGATCATATTCTTTGTGATCTTAAGTGTGGTATTAGTTAACTGAGGAGTGTGAAGGGGATGGCACAAGATGAGGCTGGGAGAGAAGTATGTAGAGGTTAGTTCCTTAGTATCTTACGTTCTAAGCTATGAGACTTGCACCTTATTCTTATAGCTGTGGGGGCAACCATTGGAAACTTTTATACAGAGTTCTCTCCTCAGATTTGAGGAAAGGACTTTTTTCAAAGATGGGCTCTAAATGCTTGTTTAGAGATGGCAGCGACAAGCCACAGGCTGTAAGAGGAAGGTGAATCTGCTTTTTTTTGTTGTTGCTGATTCCTCCTTCTCTATTGTTTCGGGCAGTTAAAAGCTGTTTATATCCAAATAGCTATTTTCTTGTAGGCATGAAATATTTGCATATTTGTGACAGAATGCGATATAGTTTGTAGAATGGGAACCATGATAGCGATTTGCAAAGCCACTATTTATTGTAGGATGAACAGATTGCTTACTGTTTATGTATATGGAATGAGGTGTGTATTGAAAAATTAGATAAAACATCCTCTGGCATCTGACCTTTGTTTTTAATTCTCTCTCTCTTTCTTTTTCTTTTTTCTTTTTTATGATACAGAGTCTTGCTCTTTCGTCCAGGCTGGAGTGCAGTGGTGCGTTCTCAGCTCACTGCAACCTCCGTCTCCCGAGTTAGAGATTCTCATGCCTTGGCCTCATGAGTAGCTGGAATTATAGGTGTGCACCAACACGCACGGCTAACTTTTGTATTTTTATTAGAGATGGGGTTTTGCCGTGTTGGCCAGGCTGGTCTCAGACTTCTGGCCTCAAGTAATTCGCCCGCCTCTGTTTTTAATTCTTAAAGGAAGGTTGGGTATTATCGGCAGTTCTTTTTAGTATTTGTGACATAACAGGAGTGTTTGATCTTTACTTTTTATATGTATATTTGGTACCCACAACTTTATTATTTTTAACCATAGAAATATCCTTTCTACAAATATATAAATAGCTTTGTTTTCGCTTCTTAGAAAAAAACTGAAGAGCAGAAAATTTGTATATTCCTGGGTTTTGCTACCAGTTTTTCATAGAAGTATGAAATGAAAAGAGAAAAATGTGCCCTCCTCCAGTCTTGACAGATTCTGTTGTAAACAATCCTTATGATGATTAGCTTGTCAGTGGATTTTTTTCCCTTTGAATGACTTCTTCAGGAGCTCTTTTTATTCTTATTAATAAAATCAGTAAACTCTCCCATGTTCAAGAGCATGTGGAGGCATCACATTATCTGACTTCAAAATTTACTGCAAGACTATAGTAACCAATACAGCATGGTACATGTATTATTGGAACAAAATAGAGTACCCAGAAATAAAGCCACATACCTACAGCCAGCTAATCGTCAACAGAAATATACACTGGGGAAAGGACACTCGATTCAATGAATAGGTCAGGGAAAATTAGATAGCTATATGTAGAAGAATGAAACTGGACCCATGCTTCTCACCACATACAAAGATTAACTCAAGATGGATTAAAGACCTAAACATAAGACCTGAAACTATGAAAATACTGAAGAAAGGCCGGGCGCGGTGGCTCAAGCCTGTAATCCCAGCACTTTGGGAGGCCGAGACGGGCGGATCACGAGGTCTGGAGATCGAGACCATCCTGGCTAACACGGTGAAACCCCGTCTCTACTAAAAATACAAAAACTAGCCGGGCGAGGTGGCAGGCGCCTGTAGTCCCAGCTACTCGGGAGGCTGAGGCAGGAGAATGGCGTAAACCCGGGAGGCGGAGCTTGCAGTGAGCTGAGATCTGGCCACTGCACTCCAGTCCGGGCGACAGAGTGAGACTCCGCCTCAAAAAAAAAAAAAAAAAAAAAAAAGAAAATACTGAAGAAAACCTGAGAAAAATTCTGAACATTGGTGTAGGCAAATAATTTCAAACCAAGTCCTCAAAACAAAAATAGACAAATGAGACAATTAAAAAAAAAGCTTTCGCACAGTAAAAGAAACAATGAACAAACATACAACCTACAGAAAGGGGAAAAAATATGTGCAAAATATGAAAACTGCACCTGACGAAAGGCTGATATCCAGAATCTACAAGGAACTCAAGAAAAAAACAAACATTAAAAAATAGGCAAGTAACACAAACAGGCATTTTCCAAAAGAAGACGTACAAGTGACCAACAAACATGAAAAACTCCTCAACATCATTAGTCATAAAAGAAATACAAATTAGCCCACATATGCCTAGTGTTCCAATAATGGAACACTAAGCAGGTGGGAGTTATTTATATTCTGCTGCTCGAGGTCATTGCCAAGGTCTGATTTTTCACTCATAATTGCAGCCTCCAGCATAAATGGGTTAAAACCATCTTATGTGAGTCAGAATGGTTAGTTACTATTAAAAGGTCAAAAGACAACAGATGTTGCCAAGGGTGCTGTATTAGGGTTCTCTAGAGGTACAGAACTAATAGGAGGTATATATATGTGTGTATATATGTAATGTTTAATTTATGTATAATGTATATATTTTTACACATAGCAGTATATTTTTATATATTTTATATATATATGAAGAGGATTTTATTAAGTATTAACTCACATGATCACAAGGTCCCGCAATAGGCTGTCTGCCAGCCGAGGAGCAAGGAGAGCCAGTCCGAGTCCCAAAACTGAAGAACTTGGAGTCTGATGTTTGAGGGCAGGAAGTATCCAGCACAGGAGAAAGATGTAGAATGGGAGGCTATGCCAATCTAGTCTTTTCATGTTTTTCTGCCTACTTTATGTTCCAGCTCTGCTGGCAGCTGATTAGATGGTGCCTACTCAGATTAAGGGTGGATCTGCCTTTCCCAGCCCACTGACTTAAATGTTAATCTCCTTTGGCACCACCCTCACAGACACACCCCGAATCAGTACTTTGCATCCTTCAATCCAATCAAGTTGACACTCAGTTTTAACCATCACAGATGTGGAGAAAAGGGAACGCTTATACACCTTACACTGGTGGGAATGTAAATTAGTAAAATCCTTAGGGAAAATGGTATGGAGATTTCTCAAAGAACTAAAAATAGTGATACCATTTGATTCTGCAATCCCACTACTGTGAATATACCCTAAGGGAGAGAAATCATTATGTCAAAAAGGTATCTACACTGGTATGTTTATTGCAGCGCTATTCACAGTAGCATATACATGGAATCAGCCTAAATATCCAGAAGATTGGATAAAGAAGATGTGGTGTATATGTATAAAGAATGAAATCATGTCTTTTGCAGGAAACATGGGTGGAATTGGAGCTCATTATCCTCAGTGAAATAACTTGGAAACATAGTCAAATACTGCATGTTTTCACTTCTAAGTGGGAGCTAAACAAGGGTATATGGGACATACTGAGTGGAATAACAGATATTAGAAACTACAAAAGGTGGGAGGTGGGCAAGGGTTGAAAAATCACCTTTTGGATACAGTGTTCACTATTTAGGTGATCTGTACGCTAAAAGCACACTTCACCACAGTGCAGTAAGTGCATGTGAGAAATCTGTGGTGTATCTCCTAATTATATTTTTAAGATTTTACATAATGTTTTCATTGAACTGATGGAAATTAGAGTTGAAACTGTGAGGGAATTTACCTGCTTAATCTTGAGGATTCCCAAAGAGTAGGGAGAGACACTTTTGCTCCGCACCCCTACACATAAGAAATTTTAAATTTAGACATATAATTATGTCACAGGCTTTCTAAATAATAAAATGCAAAATAATATTTTCACTCACCACATTTAACTTTGAGTATATTTCTGCAGATGTTGCTGAGAATGCAGAGAAATTGCTTCCATTATTCTGTTTATTTCCCTGTAGCACTATCCAAAGTGATCTTATTTGTCTATATGTTTATGAAATGTCTCCCTCTACTGGAATGTGAGTTCTTCAAGGGCAAATACAATGTCTTTTATTTACTGCTGTGTCTTCAGCACCTGTAACAATTTTTTGGCATATAGTGGACACTCCACTAATTGCTGGATAAATAATGAATTCTGATTAAGTGTCTGAGATGGGACTCTGGCACCTATGTTTTTAACAACTGCTTGAGATTACTTTGATGTATACTCCCAAGGTTGAAGAAAACTAGTCTATCTTCCCTCTGTGGTGTGCATTAAGATACAGAAAATATATATGTATCCTTATTTAAAGATCATCGTTAGAGGCTTCTCCTTCTCTTTAAATTGGTAATCTGACTGAGTTCCCCAGAAAGAAGAGTTTTAGTTCACCACTTTTATCCAAATATTTTTTGAAGGTAGAACTCAGAATGTGCAATTGCTTCTTTCCATCATCAAATAATTAACATTTGGAAAGGCAGGAAGATAGAGCTAAAAGTGAATTTATTCCATTTTTTTTGTAAAAGAAAAGACAAGGTCAGACTACCTAGGCGAGTTTCCTGAAACAGTGATTTTCAATATGGAGGGGAGGGCGATTTTTCTCCTCAGGGGAATTTGACAATGTCTGGGGACATTTTTTTTGTTGCCACTTGGGAGGAGTGAAGGATACTATTGGCACCTATTGGACAGAGGCCAGGGATGCTGCTAAACATCCTACAGTGGACAGGACATTCCTCCATAGCAAAGAATCAGCTGGTGAGAATCCCTGCTCTAAAACAAGCTCCTTGGAGAAGGGGCTGGTAGTTATGTGGAGTTTGGCAGTGCAATTTGGATCTGTGCACATATGCACAATAGTTTTTGGTCCTGGGCAAAACAGTGTCTTGTTTAGAGAAACATGTAGGTGGGGATTGGCTTTTGTTGCATATACTCAGGAGTTTGATCTTGACCAACCTTGTTTAGTTTAGTTCGTGGGAGACTGTGCACTCTCAGATTTGATAATTTGCTTAGAAGGACTCACAGAACTCAGCAAAGTAGTTAAATTCATCGTATGGTTTATTACATCAAAAGAATACAGATTAAAACCAGCAATGGGTAAAGGTGCATAGGATAAAGATCCAGGAGAGTTTCAGGCACGAACTTCCAGGTGTCCTCTCCTAATGGAGTTGTGCAGACAGTGCTTGCTTTTCCCAGCAACAATATATGGTGACATGCAAGGAATATTGTCAACCAGGGCCACTCACGTGAGGTTTGCTGTCCAGAGTTTTTATTGAGAAGTCAGTCACATCGGTATAGTTGACCACGCCTGTGGCTGATGTTAGTCTCCATCCCCTCCAGAAGTCAAGCTGATACTCCATGACTTAAAGATCCCACCAAAAATCATATTATTAGACTATCTGGCATGGACCAAAGCCCCCAGGTAAACGACTCTTTATCAAGCAGGACATTCCAAGGGGTTAGCGGTTACCTCCTAGGAGCTGAGCAGGGGCCAAACCTTTCTTTGGCCAAAATTAATCCATTACTGCAGCAGTCCCCAACGTTTTTGACACCAGGGACCAGTTTCGTGGAAGACAGTTTTTCCATGGATGGGGGTTGGGTTGAGGGTGGGATGGTTTTGAGGTGAAACTGTTCCACCTCAGATCATCAAGCATTAGTTAGTCTTGTAAAAAGCATACAACCTAGATCCCTCAGATGTGCAATTCAAAATAAGATTGGCAGTCCTATGAGAATCTAATGTTGCACTGCTCTGACAGTAGTCGGAGTTCAGGGGGTAATGCTTGCTTGCTTGCTGCTCACCTCGTGCTGTCCAGCCCAGTTTTTGACAGACCATGAATGGCTAGTAGTCCTCAACCCAGGGGTTAGGGACCGCGGTCTAAGAGACTTTTCAAAGTGTGATGCATGAACCCCTGGGAGTCCCTAAAGTCAAAACTGTTATCATAATAATAAAATGTTATATGCCTTTTTTACTTCGACATTTGCGCTAATGGTACAAAAGTAATAGTACTTACTACTGATGTATTAGGAATCAAGTTAGTGGCACCAGACTGTGTTTTTCACTGCCTTGCTTACAGTTAAAGGAAGGGAAAAGCCTATTTCCCCCTAAGACTGTTTTTAAGTATAGATTACTTACATTACACTTCACCCTGGGGTATCTGTATGATATAATGAGTATATGCTGCACAGGAAAAATGCTTATGTGATTGAGTTGCTAGCTGGACTAGACTTTTTTTTTTAATAGAATACCTTTTAATTGAAAAAACAACTAACATTATGGTTATTCAGATTTGGCTCTTTGGCAAACCTTTTATTGAAAATATTCCTTGAAAAGAAACAAAGTAAAGTTGTCACTTCAAGGAAAGCCACTGTCAATATTTGTTACAGATGGTGAAATTTGAGCTTCTAAGCAAAAATTATAGTTTGAGTAAATCTGTACTGGCCACCTTGAGCTTGCTAGCTTTACCGAACTTAAAGATGTTTTCTGGTGGCATTGGTAGTAACATTAATAAATATGACTTTTGATATTGTATATCATGAAATGTGTCAGTAATTGAAGACCTTCATAAAAGAGTGAACCAGCATTTTCCAAATGACTGATGCATGATGTTGTAGAATCACACATGGTTTTGTAAAAAGATCCTTTCAAAGTGCAGTTAGACCAATGGATTTTAATGTGAAAAAAGTATTAAAAGCTCATTGATACGGCTTCATAATTAACATTATAGTTAACTTCTAAAAGATATCACTTGTCAAGCTTTGATGTAAAATCAAAGATTATCCACACGTATCTAAAAATATGCTACCATGAGTATAGATTTTCTTCATATACTTGAACCATGATAACTTATTGCAGCAAATTGAATGCAGAAGCAACTGTGAGAATCCACCTATTTTCTGTTAAGCCAGACATGAACAGTGCTACTTAATTTTGTAAAAAAATAATTATTTAAATAAAGTTATTTATATTGACATGTAGTGGATATATTAGTAAGTAAATTAAAACTAAATACATTTAAGCAATTTGCTAGTTTTAATTTTGAATACAGTAGACATCAGTAGAAATAATCCTCATAAGCAAAAACTTTTTGAGCTCTTCAATAAATTAAAAATGTGAAGAGATCTTAAGACCAAAAATTTTGAAAACAGCCTTCTAATATTGGTCCCGCAGATATTGTTGAACCTAAATTTGTCTCTCTTGCTGGGTATGGTTACTACAGGGTAGGAGATTTAAATTCATTGGGCTTTGTTGGAAAATTCTGGCTTTATATTTCAGACATGCACCTACTTTTAATGTATAAAATATATGGCAGAATTTAATATGGTTAAATTTTGACTTAATATGGCTAAAAAAGCGTCACTTATAGATCTGATGAATGGAGAATTAGATCTGAAGCCTGATAAAGAATTGCAGGGAATGGTAAATAAGTTATTTTCTAGAGGTCAAAATAGGCGAATGATTTTGGGAAAATTATTACCTTACTAAAGTCTCAGAGAAACATGAAGTTAGGACTGGACGCGGTGGCTCATGCCTGTCATCCCAGCACTTTGGGAGGTGGGCAGATCACTTGAGGTCAGGAGTTCAAGACCAGCCTGACCAGCTTGGTGAAACCCCCATCTCTACTGAAAATACAAAAATTAGCCAGTTGTGGTGAGCCTCTGTAATCCCAGCTACTTGGGAGGTTGAGGCAGGATAATCCCTTGAGTCCAGGAGGTAGAGGTCACAGTGAGCTGAGATAGCACCACTGTACTGCAGCTTGGGTGACACAGAGTGAGACTCTGTCTCAAAAAAAAAAAAAAAGAGAGAGAGAAACATGCAGTTAACAAACACCTTACACGTAAGAGATTGCATACCCATAAAAAGATGATATGATATGATAGGAGTATTTTAGTAGTCAATGCACTACAGCTTTATTCTAAATATGTTTTCTGTTTCTCTAAACCATGAAGATAAACTGTGGGCTTGAATGAATTGTTAGTAGGTTCTATGGAAGTGATCCTGAAAGTTATTTAAGAGACTTTCTGCAGATGTTTTCTTATCTATATAAAATTAAGCAGAGTTACCTTGATTTAGAGTCTTGGCCTTGATTACACATTTATAAAGGGTAAATTTGGTTTGTGCTTTGTTAAGGTTTCAAGAAGCATCTGTGAAGTCAGTGAACAAGTGCAGTGTGGTGCAAACCTGTGGAGGATACAGAGGAAATCAGGAAAATCTGTCAGATATTACGTTAAAAATGTGAAGGCAATGATCCCCCCCCCCCGATACTAATATTTTTGTTAAGCTGATGTTGTAGATGGAATTTTTTATATGCAGTACTTTAATCCAGGAAAGGCTTATAACTTATAGTCACTTCATAGTGAGTGTTAAGAACTAAAATGTTAGAAAAATAACATAGTTTGTTGTCTTTTTCAAGCACTAGTGCAAATAATGCTTAGCATTGACATTTGTATATTTGAATGTTTTTCACTAGTTAAATATGAGGAAGTTCTGTCTTTAAAAGCTTGCCTTGGAGATTTTTTTCAAATCACCTATGTACTTTTTGAAACATTTAAGTAGATACATGTATCAGTTTAAGTTTCATGGTTTTTTTTTTTCTTTTACCTTCTACTTTCTTTGAGATCAAATGATTTCTACCTACATTCCTATTCTATCCAAACAGTGACATTTCATTTTTACAGGCATAGGTCTTCATAAATGTTTTTGTGTGTGCTTATAATAGAATCCATCAGAGTACTATTTTGCTTCAGTGACCAAAAAAATTCTCAGTCTAAAATTAAAAATATTCTAAACTCTGAATTATTCATTTATGTAATAGGAAAATATTTTGCTATTAGTTTTTTTTTATTGTGGCAAAACATTTATAACATTAAATTTATTTTAACCATCTTTTTTTTTGAGATGGAGCTTTGGCTCTGTTGCCCAGGCTGGAGTGCAGTGGAGTGATCTCGGCTCACTGCAATCTTCTTCGCCTCCCAGGTTCCAGTGATTCTCTTGATTCAACCTCCTGAGTTGCTGGGATTACAGGTGCACACCACCATACCTGGCTAATTTTTGTATTTTTAATAGAAATGGGGTTTCACCATGTTGGCCAGGCTAGTCTCAAATTCCTGACCTCAAGTGATCCGCCCACTTCAGCCTTCCAAAGTATTGGGATTACAGGCGTGAACCACCATGCCTGGCCTGTTTTAACTATCTTAAGTATATAGTTTAGTGGCATTAAGCACATTCACATTGTTGTGCAAACATTATCACTAACCATCTCCAGAACTTTGTCTTCTCCAAATGAAAATCCATACCCATTAAATAATAACTTTCCCTGTCTCCTTTCCCAACCCCTGGCAACCACCATTCAACCTCATATGAGTGGAGTCATACAATATTTGATCTTTTATAAGTGGCTCATTTCACTGAGCAAAATGTCTTCGAGGCCCATCTTTGTTGTATTACAGCATATATAAGAGTTCTTTCCTTTTTAAGGCTGAATGATACTGCACTATATGTATAAACCACATTTTGTTTATCCATTCATTCATTGATGGACACTTAGGTTGCTTTCCAAGTATCTTTTTGGCTATGATGAATAATTCTGTGAACATGAGTGTACAAATATTTATTTAAGTCTCTGATTTCAGTTCTTTGGGGTATATACCCGGAGTGGAGTTGCTGAATCATACAGTAATTCTGTTTAATTTTTTGAGGAATCACTATACTGTAATGTATGCAATAATGATTGTACCATTTCACATTCCTACCAGAAATGTACAGGTGTTCCAATCTCTCTATATCCTTGCCAACATCTGTTATATTGTGGGCGCTTTAAATTTTTTTTTTTTTTATAGTAACCATTCTCGTGTGTGAAGTGGTATTTCATGACTTTGGTTTGCATATCCCTAATGATTTGTGATGTTGAACATCTTTTCATGTTGTTCATTGGCCATTTGTATACCTTTAGATAAATATCTATTCAAGTCCCTTGTGCATTTAAAACTTTCTTGTTGTTTAATTGTAGGATTTGTTTATATATTCTGGATATTGATGCCTTATCAGATCTATAATTTCCTAATATTTTCTCCTATTCTCTGCATTGCCTTTTCACTCTATTGATGGTATCCTTCTATGCATAAAAGTTATAACATTTGACAAAGTCCAGTTTATCTTTTTTCTTTTGTTGTCTGTGGTTCTGGTGCCATACCCAAGGAATCACTGCCAAATCTAATGTCATGAAGCTTTTCCCCTGTGTTTTCTTCTAAGAGTTTTATAGTTTTAGCTCTTACTTTGAGGTCCATTAATTTTAGCCCTTACTTTGATGCATTTTGAGTTAATTTTTGTATATGGTGTAAAGTAAGGGATCAAATTCATTGTTTTGCGTGTGGGGATATCTAGTTTCCCTAACATCATTTGTTGAAAAGACTGTCTTTTGCCCCCATTGAATTGTCCTGGTACTCTTGTCTAATATATATAAGGGATTATTTCTGGACTCTCTCTTTCATGCCATTGGTCCCATGTCCATCTTGATGCCAGTTTCACTCATTTGATTGTCATAGCTTTGTAATAAGTTTTGAAATCTGGAAGTATGAGACCTCCAAGTTTGTTCTTCTTTTTCAGAATTGTGGCTATTCAGAGTCCTTTGAAATTTCATATTAATTTTATGTTAGATTTTTCTATTTCTGTAAAAAGCATCATTGGGATTGTGATAGGAATTGTATTGAATCTGTAGATGGCTTGGGACAGTATTGACCTCTTAACAATATTAGGTGTTCCAATCCATGAACATGGGATATATTTCCATTTATTTGTGTCTTTCTTTAAAGCAACATTTTGTAGTTTGCATGTACAAATCTTTTGCCTCTATGGTTAAGTTTATTCCCACATATTTTATTTTCGATACTATTGTAAATGGACTTGTTTAATTTTCTGTTGGAAATTAAGTGTATGGAAGTGCAGCTGATTTTTCTGTGTTTATTTTTGTATCCTGTAGCTTGGCTGAATTTGTTTATTAATTCTGATGCAGGGTCTCTCTCTCTGTGTCACCCAGGTTGGAGTGCAGTGGCATGATCATGGCTCACTGCAGCCGTGACCTCCCAGGCTCAGGTGATTTGACTTCAGCCTTCCCAGTAGCTGGGACTACAGGCATGTACCACCAGGCCCAGCTAATTTTAAATTTTTTTTGTAGAGACAAAGTCTGCCTACATTGCCCAGCTAGTCTTCAACTCCTGGCCTCGAGAACCCTCCTGCCTCTGCCTCCCAAAATGCTGGGATTACAAGAGTGAGCCACCGTGCCCAGCCTTTTTGTGGAATCTTTAGGATTTTCTACATAGATGATCATGCTGTCTGCAAACAAATAGTTTTACTTCTTTTCCAATTTAGATACTTTTTTCTTGCGTATTTTAATTCATGGAGAAATAAGAGGTGCTATTAAATGGTTTTAACTTTAAAATTTGTTTATCCGAAGATTTACTATGGAAAATGTATCTTGAAACTTTTTCTAGTTACTCTCTGGAAAGCTGTGGGGTTTTTAATTACAAAGTGATAAAGATGGTCTACATTGTAATGAATATTTATCTCACGACTTCCGGATTTATAACAGGATTCTGTCTTTTGTTTCTTTTCTTTTCTCAGAATCATAGATGCAATTTTCTTGTCCTTGACACCATGCATGCCTTTTGTGTTTTCATTTGCTTTTAAAGGAAATTGTTAGCATTTAACTTCGGAGTTTTTATTGTTAAAAGTATTTATATAAGAGAAGTCTATAACTGGTATTACAGCTGTATAAAGTATGAAGTCATTTTAAAAAGATGATACACTGATACACTAGAAATAGACTTTTAATCATTTAGCCTGCCTTACTTACTATTTCCCAGCCCCTAGTAACCACCATTCTCCTCTCTGCTTCTACGCTTTTGACTTTTTTAGATTCCACAAATAAGTGAGATCATGTGATCTTCGACTTTTGTGCCTGGCTTATTTCGCCAACATAACTCTAGGTTCACCTATGTTGTTGCAGTGACAGGATTTCCTGCTCCTTTAAGACTGAGTAGTATCCCAGTGTGTACATATACCACTTTTTCTTCATTTATTGATAGACACTTAGCTTGATTCTATGTTTTGGCTATTTTGAATAATGCTGTAATGAATGTGTGAGTGCAGATACCTCTTGGACATACTGCTTTCATTTCTTTTGGTTATGTACCCTGTAGTGGGATTACTGGATCATATGGCAATTTTATTTTTGATTTTTTGAGGAACCTTCATACTATTTTCCATAATGGCTGTACTAATTTACATTCCTCCCGAACAATGGGCAGGGGTTCTCTTTTCTCCACATCCTTGCCAGCACTTACCTTTCATCTTTTTGATAGGAGCTATTCTAACAGTTGTGAGGTGATATCTCATGGTTTTAATTTGCCTTTCCCTGGTGATGAGAGAGTGAACTTTTAAAAAAATATATACTTGGCTATGTGTCGTCTCTTGAGAAATGTCTAATATAGGAGATTTTAAAGAAAGGAAAATGACCCACAGGCGTACCATGCTTACATAACTGTATGAAACACTCGGTAGTCCTAATTCATATATATATGTAATATTGATCCCTCCCTTGTACTTTCATGGCTTTAGTTCATGCGGCTGTCATTTCTTATTGGACTAATGCAGTAGTTCTCTGACCAGTCTACCCTTCTCCAATTTTGCCCCCATTTCAGTTCATCTTCTACACTCAGACCAATCAGAGTGATCTTTCTTGAAAAATGGTTTTAATTAAATTGAAATGTTGAGACACACAGGATAAAATAAAATATAAACCTAACTACCTATCGCTAGGAATAAGCAGCTGTCAATACTTTGCCATATTTGCTTTGTGTCTCTTAAAGAATGAAATGTTTACATATATAACTAGAGCTCTGCCCCCCTTTTTCCAAGGTAACCACCTTGAAAGTTAGCTTTTATCGTCTAGGTTGTTTTCACTTATACTGTATTTACATATCCATAAACAGTATAATATTGCTGTTATATTTATTTTTTCTAAGATTTTAAATTAACAGTATGCTTTATGTATCTTTTTATCACTGCTTTTAAAATTTATCCATGATGATACATTTGTTGTAATTGCTATATATCTGTATCTCGGGGGATACCCCAAAAGCCCTGATTTGACTACTACACAGTCTGTGCGTGTAACAAAATTGCACTTGCACCTGATAAATCTATACAAATAAAAATAATAGTTGCTGTATATCTGATACAAATAAACTGCTGTTTATCTGTTAACATTCTGTAGTTAGGTATCTTCTAGTTTTAGCTATTACAAATAATGTTGTAGAAATTCTAGTACAATGTGTGTCTTTTTTTGTACAGTTTCTCTGAGACTGATATGTGGAGGTAGAATTGCTGGGTCATAGGATATAAACATGTTCACCTTTATTATGTAATTATTATTTTCTTCAAAGGGGCTGTACTGATTATATTGCCACAAGCAATTGAGTAAGAGTCATTCTTTGCTCCCAAACTCGCCGATAATTATTTTAGTTTGACTTTTGGCATTCTGATGTATATGAGTGATAATTTGTTTTAATTTGCATTTCCCAGATTAGAAATTAAGTATATTTCTATGTATTTTTGACAAGTTAAATGTTTTTTGTGAATTGCTTATTTTTTCTTTGTACTGATAAGTATATATCTACATTATCTGTATGTAGGCTGTGAATCTTTTATTGGTTTTGTTATACCTGTCAATCTGTGGCTAGTCTTTACTTTGTTTTAGGGGTCACTCATTTAGAACTTTTAAATTGTAGTATAATCATTCTTATCAATCTTTTTTGGGTTTTTCACCCTTTTTTGTGTTGTGTAAGAAACAAGGTCTTAAAAAATATTCTGTTCAAAAAATTTGCAATTTTTTTTCCATTTACTTTTCTGAATGACCTAGAATTTTATTCTTGTATATGATGTGTAGTTCAACCTTTCTCACCCCCACCCCTACCCCCCCCAGATTGGCTCTTTACCCTTTGGTCTTCCATATAAATTTTTAAAACATTTTGAAGTGCGATGAAAACTGTTGAGCATAATTGATATTCCATTGAGATTATGGATTTAATTAGAAGAATTAGCATTGTACAGCATTGAGTCGAGAAAAGGCAGATGTTTCTTAATGCAACAGCTGCTTCCAACCTCATGCCTATCGTCTTCTCATGTAAACCAGTTGCCATCAGACAAAAATTGCTTTTCTTTCTCTTCATTTAATCTTGCACGTGTGCCCCTCATTGGCAGACACTATCCTTAAATCAGTCAATAAAAAGAGATTCTGGGAAATGCAGTTTAAGGTTTCTGCCCTGTGATGCAGAGAGTATTGGTAATGCAAATTTTACAACAGATAAACCAAGCATATCAAATCTGTTCTTGATTTTTCTCCCCCTTTTAACAGACAAGTTGGCTTATTTGATTGTTTTGTACTACTACTCACCTCCAATATATCTTGGAGATCTTTTTCAGTGGGATGTGCATTGAAAATTTTGCTAGTGATTGCCAGTTGCAGAGAGGCTGTATCGATGTATATTTCTACCAGTCTGTCCTCCTGCATCCTGGTCAACTTTGCATCCTGCCCTCTTTATTAGGAATGCCTTTTACCAGTGAGTTTAAAGCAACTCCTTGTTCTGTAAGAGTAAGTCATTTTGACGTAGTGATACCTGATAGCAAGTGTGCACATGCACACACTCAGCACACCAATAATGTGTTTTATTATTTGTAAATATCTTCCTTGTGTTAATTTTTAGGCCTGGGCCTTCTTAGTCATCAAACTATCAGAGCTAATTTTTTCCTAAGTTTTATTCTTTCTGATGCTAAATACAATTGCTTTCTTAATTTCTTACTTTTGGATTGTTCATTGCTAGTATATAGAAAAGCAACAGATTTTGTGGCTTTATCTTATATTCTGCAACTTCGCTGAATTTGTACATTAACTCTGATAGGTTTTTTTTTTTTTTTTTTAATTCTTGACCGAGCATAGTAGCTCACACCTATAATCCCAGCACTTTGGGAGGCCGAGGTGGGCAGATCACTTAAGCTCAGGAGTTCAAGACCAGCCTGGGCAACATGGTGAATCCCTGTCACTACCAAAAATACAAAAAACTAGCTGACTGTGGTGGCACATGCCTATGGTCCCAGCTACTCAGGAAGCTGAAGTGGGAGGATCGATCGCTTGAGCCCAGGAGGCGGAGGGTTGCAGTGAGCTGAGATGGCACAACTGCATTCCAGCCTGTGTGACAGTTACATGCCATCTCAAAGAAAACAAAACAAAACATTCTTTAGGATTTTCTATGTATAACATCATATCTGCAAATAAAGATGATTTTTTGGTTTGTTTTACGACTTTCCAATTAAGGCTTTTATTTCTTACCTGGTTGATCTGGTTAGAACTTGTAGAACAGTGTTGAATAAAAGTGGTTAAAGTGGGCCGGGCACGGTGGCTCAAGCCTGTAATCCCAGCACTTTGGGAGGCCGAGACAGGCGGATCACGAGGACAGGAGATCGAGACCATCCTGGCTAACACGGTGAAACCCCGTCTCTACTAAAAACTACAAAAAACTAGCCGGGCGAGGTGGCGGCGCCTGTAGTCCCAGCTACCCTGGAGGCTGAGGCAGGAGAATGGCGTGAACCCGGGAGGCGGAGCTTGCAGTGAGCTGAGATCTGACCACAGCACTCCAGCCTGGGTGACAGAGCAAGACTTCGTCTCAAAAAAAAAAAAAAAGTGATGAAAGTGGCATCTTTATCTCGCTCCTGATCTTAAGAAGAAAGCATTGAGTTTTTCACCCTTATCTATGATATTAGTTGTGGATTTTAAAATAAATGTTCTTTATCATGGTAAAGAAGTTCCCTTCTGTGATGTTGAGTGTTTTTATCATGAAAACATACTGGATTTTGTAAATGCGTTTTCTCTGCATCAGTTGAGATTATCATGTGTTTATTCCTTTCATTTTATTAATGTGATATATTAAATATTTTAAAGTGTACAACCACCCTTGCATTCCTGGTATAAGTCCCACTTGGGCATGGTCATAATTCTTTCAATATGCTGCTGAATTTGGTTTGCTAGTATTTTGTTGAAAATTTTTATGTAATCATAAGGGATGTTAGTGTATTGTTTGTTTCCTCATGATGTCTTTTTCTAGTTTTGTATGAAGTATTTAGTTTTGGCCCCAAGAAATGTGGATATTCAGTTGTCCTAGCACTATTTGGTGAAGAGTAGTCAAGTACTCCCTCTTTTTTTATTTTGAGAAGAATTTATGTTAGTTCTTTAAATTTTTGGTAGACTTCATCAGCAAAGCCATATAGTTCTAGGGATTTCTTTGTTGGGAGGTTTTAATTCTTGATTCAGTCTCTTTATTTGTCATAGCAGGGATCCCCAACTGCCAGGCCACAGATGGTCTGCCGCCCATTAGGAACCGGCTGCACAGCAAGAGGTGAGCGACCTTCAGGCGAGCATTACTGCCTGAGCTCTGCCTCCTGTCAGATCAGTGGCAGCATTAGATTCTTATAGGAACCCTATTGTAAACTGTGCATGCAAGAGATCTAGGTTGTGCACTCCTTATGAGAATCTAATGCCTGATGATTTGAGGTGGAACGGGTTTCAGCCCAAACCCCTACCTCATGGAAAAATTGTCTTTCACAACACCAGGCCCTGGTGCAAAAACAAGGTGGGGGACCACTGTGTTAGAGGACTGTTCAGTTTTCTATTTCTTGGGTCAGTTTTGATAGTTTGTTTGTTTCTAGGAATTTGTCCATTTTGTATAAATAGGCTAATTTGTTGGCTTACAATTATAACCTTAACAGTAGTAACCTGTTATAAGGTCAGTAGTAATGTGCCTACTTTTGTTTTTGGTTTTAGTAATGTGGGTCTTCTTTTTGTCAGTCTAAAAAGACTGACAGTTTTGTTGATCTTTTCAAAGAACTAGCTATTTTCTATTTTAATTATTTTATAGTTTAGCTCCAGAATTTCTATTTATTTCCTTTCTGTGATTTTCATTTTTTAACATCAGTATTCTCTAATTGGTGAGATGACATTCTGGTTCCCTTTAGTTCTTTGTCCAGGGTTTTTTTTTTTTTTTTTTTTTTCTCCTGTGAGCATATTTAAGGCAGTTGATTTAAAGTCTTTGTCTAGTAAATCCAGTGTCTGGCCTTCTTCTGAGACAATTTCAATTAATTTCTTTTTCTCTTGTGACTAGGATATGGTTTGACCTTTATTTGCATGCCTCAAATGTTTTTGTTGGAAATTGGATATTTTGAATATTGTAGCTGGAGATCAAGTTTTCCCCCTCCCTGGGGATTGTTATTGCTGCTTGTTCTCGTGGTTGTTTAATGAGTCTTTTAAAACTATTTTTGTAAAGTCTGTGTTCTTCATTGTGTATGTCCACTGAATTCTCTGTTCATTCTCTTGGCGATCGGCTGTGATTTGGCAGAGGTTTTCCTAAATGCCTCCATCTCCCCCCAACAGCTCCCCCAAAAAGCCCAAACAAAAACAGACTCTCCTAGATTTTAGAAATTGCTTCTGTGTTGGGGTACATAATGCTCAGCCAAGCTACTTACAGTTCTGTCCTAGTCTTCACTTCTTGCTTGTGCAGAACTGAAAGATCAGCCAGAGGTGAAAGTTTAGGGTCTTCATGAGTCTTCTCTGAACATGTGGCCAGTCCTGGACATGCATGTGGCCTCTAGGTTTCCTAGTGTATATGGGAGGTTTCAAAGCCTTTATTTTCGTATGTATCTCCTTCTCCAGTGTCTTCCTTCCTGGGTTTTTAGATGTTTATTGTTTGCCCCGTTGTTACCTCTTACACACAGATGAGAGAGAGAGAGATGCTTTTGACAGACAGCGCTGGGAAAGATGCTTCAGTACTAGGAATCTCCAAGACTGGTGGAACAAAGACAAGCCCTTGACCCAGTCCTTCAGGGAGCCACTACATAGTTCAAAACATATAACCACAACTTTTTGAGAATGAGGTCCATATTGGTTTATCTGGTACCCACAACAGGCACCAAATGTGGGCTGGTATCATGGATGCTGCCATGTAGGGGGAGTTGGGAATGGTATGCAGTAAATTAAAATTCCACAGCATTTTCCTATGAAAATCTAGCAGCATCTTTCTTCATTATGTGTTCCTCTGGTTGTTAAAAGGTTTTAATTGAATTCTAGAATTATGAAAATGTTGATTCTGGCTGTTTTGCCACCTCTTCATTGCTTTGTGAAGGGATGGGGTTTTGGAGTTCTTATTCTGCTATATATTGTGATGTTATTCCTACTTTTTTGAGTGAGCCGATTTTAAGTAGATATAACATTCATTATCTTGATCCATTGAAAAGCCTAATTTGTTTAATATATTGTGTTTAAAAGTAAGGATTATACATATTTACATTTTCTAAAAGATTAAGTCTTCAGATACTTGAGTATTCCTGTTAACATAGAGAAAAATACCATTTGTCTGTTGCTAACTAGTCATTTTATTCAAGTTGTTTCTGCCAGATTTTAAGGAACATACTACTAAGTTCCTTTTGCTTTTTGTGGTAAGCTCACCATTCTAAGAAATCATTAATTTGGATCAGTCTTTCTCAAACGGGGGGTGTTATTGTTCTCCAGGGGACATTTGGCAATATCGGGAAATATTTCTGGTCATCACAATTTAGGGGGACGGGTTATGCTACTGGCGTCTAGTGGGTAGAGACCAGAGATGCTGCTAAACATCCTGCAATGGATAGGAGTGGACCCCATGACAAAGAATTATATGTCTTAAAATGTTGGTAGTGCCAACAATGAGAAACCCTGATGTGGAATTACCAGATCTAGATTTCCTTAAATTGGTTGATATATGTATTGCTATAAAGTTTAGTGACTAAATTTGGACCTAACCACTTTAACTTTTTCAGAATGAAGTGTCAAAAAAGGAAAACAGTATTATTTGTGAGTAGAATAATAGGGAGATGTCAATCTAAAACTGCATTATTTTCTTTTTTGTGATAGCATGATATAATTGAATTTCTTTAATTTTAATAATTGTTGAATTTTGTCATGCAGAAAAGACATTGATGAACCCCTGTGAATTAAGACCAATTACCAGCATTTTACCATTCCTCAATGTCTTTAGAGTATTTTGAAGCAAAATTAATTTGCATTTCATTTTGTGTGTGTGTCAGATGTCGTGAAGGTTAGTTTGTTAGAATAGATCCAAACAGGATTTGAACATTGCATATGATTAGTTTCCTAAGTCTCTTTCTATACTAGGTTCCCCTTCTCTTTTAAAAAATGAATGTATTTATTGAAGAACCTATGTCATTTGTTCTGTAGGATTTCCCACATTCTAGTTTAGCTGATTGTATCTTCACAGTGTCGTTTAACATATTCCTCTCTTTTCTTGGTGAATCAGTAGCTTTAAAGATTTGTTTAGATTCCACTGTTGTTTGTTTTTAAGACTGTCAGGTGTAATAAAGCAATTGTCAATATGCATATAGCCACCTATCACTTTATTTTGTATGTCATGTCTATTATAGGTTGATATATATGCATATATACACACATGCATACATGTAGATAAACATATGTACATTACTGCACAAGTGGGCACATAACAAATTGCTCTATTCCTAGTGATAATACCAGTCTGTGCAAATGTTGTCAACTTGATTCATCATGTTTCCTACCAACCTTTTACCTAATGTTTTCATTGGGGTTTGGCAAAAATTATTTTTCTTAAATTATTTCCTCTGTAGTATCATGTGACCAAATTAATATTCTATGTACAATCATTATATCTTGGTCATTTACTTTTGCCTTTGAGGGAAGGGAATATTTTATTAATCCAGCTTGGCCAGTACAGTGCATTGCATATGATAACCATGCCCTATCATTGGTTCTAAACCTTAGCATTGAATTAGAATCACTTGTTTAAAATTCTAAATTCCCAGGCTCCACCCCTAGTGATTTCTGACTGGTTTAACAGGCTTTGTGCTGGAAGAAAACAGACTGGCAGAGTAAAATGTATCTGTTTCATACATTTTAGTAATTTGTTGAGGAAAGCATTGTTTTTTGTAATTCTTAGTATTTAGTACATTGGTATGCATCTGATTTATCTGTGTAACTTGTAACAGGCAATCGTAGTTCATGATTTACAAGGAATACAAACTGTATAATGTAAAAATTGTCTCTTCCATCTCTATTCACGTCAATCTCAAGTCATCTGGTTTCCTGTACTGTAGCCAGTCAATATTATTTTGTTTATACCTAGAGATTTTATGACTGTATAAGCAAATATCAGTTATCCTAATTTTCCAAATGAATTATCCAGTTGTTTCAGGATGATTTGTTGGAAAGATAATACTTTACTGTGTTGAGCTGCCTTTGTACCTTTGTCAGAAATCAGTTGACTATATGTATGTAGATCTATTTATGGAATCTTCTGTCCCATTCCATTGAATCTATGTGTTTATTCTTACTCCAATATCACTATCCTTGCCTTTTTTTTTTTTTTTTTTTGAGACAGGATCTTGCTCAGTTGCCCAGGCTACAGTACGGTGACATGTTCTCAGTTCACTACAGCTTTAACCTCCCAGGCTCAAGCAATCCTCCCACCTCAGCCTCCCAAGCAGCTGGGACTATAGGTGGGCATCATCATGCCTGCTTAATTTTTAATTCTTTTGTAGAGACAGGATCTTGCCATGTTGCCTAGGCTGATCTTGGACTCTTGGGCTCAAGCAGTCCTCCCACCTTGTCCTCCCAAAGCGCTCGGATTATAGGCGTGGGCCAATGTGCCTGGCCTTACTCTAGCTCTCTAGTAGTATGAATCCCTCAATTTTAAATCATTTTTAAAATTGCTTTGGTTTTTCTAATTTATTTTCCTTTCCGTATGAATTTCACATCAGCTTATTGATTTCTACAAAAAAGCCCACTGAGATTTTGACTGCGATTACTTTTCACCTATAAATTAAATGAGGAAAAATTGACATTGTAAGAATAATGAGTCTTCCCAACCATGAGCATGGTACAGTAGTTTCCCATTATCTACTGTTTAGCTTGAAACACCTGCAGTCAATTATGGTCCAAAAATATTAAAGTATCTTGAGAGAGACCACATTCATCTCACTTTTATTTTACAGTATGTTGTTAAAATTGTTCTATTATTAGTTGTTGCTAATCTCTTACTTTGCCTAATTTATCAGTTAAACTTTATCATAGGATATGTATGTACAGGTTGAGTAATCCTTGTCTGAAATGCTTGGGACTAGATGAATTTGTGATTTTAGAATATTAACATATATGTAATGAGAGATCTTGGGGATGGGACCCAAGTCTAAACACGAAATTCATTTGTTTCATAATCTTATACATGTAAACCCAAAGGTAATTTTGTAAAATATTTTAAATTTGTGCATGAAACAAAGTTTCTGTTAAGTACTTATGTGTGGAATTTTCCACTTGTGGCATCATATGAGTGCTCAAAAAGTTTCAGAGCATTTCAGATTTTGAATTGCCAGATTCAGGACGTTCAACCTGTGCCGGACAAAACATAGCATATATAGCGTTCAGCACTATTTTGGGGCTTCCATGGAGTGAGGGAGGGGTGGCATATATCCTCTGTGGATAAGGGGGGAGCTCCTGTATCTCTTTTCTTTATGTTGTCTTTGATGTCTTTCATCAGTATTTTGTGATTTTCAGCATACAGAGTCTGTGCCTATTTTGTTGAATTTATACCTGAGTATTTTTGAGTATTGGGGTATTATAAGTGGTACTGCCTTTTGTTTTGATTTCCAGTTGTTGATTGGTAGTATGTAGAAATAGCGATCGTAATCTATGACTTTGCTAAACTTATTAATTCTAGGCACTTTTTAATAGATTCCGTGGAAGACAATCATGTTGTCTGTGAATACAAGCACTTTTATTTCTTCCCTTCCAAACTATATGTCTCTTATTCCTTATACCCTTATTGCAGTGCTCTTTCTTCAATAAGATATTAAATAAGAGTGATAAGAGCAGACATTCTTGCTTGTGTCTCATCTTAGGAAGAAATTAGTGGTTTCCTGGTAATTTTATATTTATTTAAATGTATAAATCTCAGTACAGTGATCACTTAGCAAAGGAATCTTATTTAATTTTATATTCTAGGTTGCACTCCAGTTTTCCTCATAGGATTCATCAACTGGTATATCTTGTGATTCCTAATGCACCGTATGTATGTCTGTTTCCCTCTCTCACAGATACACACAGCAAACTTTTAGGAGAGCACTTATTGCGCTGCTTTGTAGTTTACTTTTTATTTCTCTTTCTCCCTTGTTAGAAGGTGAGTACTTAGAGCAATAAGAAATGGTACCTACCGGTAGCTCTGCGAACTTAATGTTGTGAGCAATTGATACTAGGTTGGACCGTATGAAATTGCTGATGTTGGTTTATAACCTATGAAATTTTGTATCTAGTTGGGACAAAAACAAAAAAGGAAAAAAAAAAAACCAATGGTACTTCTGCTGACAAGATAAAATCATCAGTATGTGAAATGTTTGTACATGAGAAATTGTTCATCACTGTTACATATTAAGGAAAATCATACGGGTGGACATACTGATGAAATGAGTGAGACACAGCCCCTACCTTAAAGGATACTCACTCTGTGGAAGACTGGGCCTTTACAATATTCAGATGTGTGCTTTTGTTTTGGTTTTGTTTGGTTTTGGTTTGTTTTCTTATAGAGACAGAGTTTTGCTCTGTTGCCCAGGCTGGTCTCAAACTCCTGAGCTCAAGTGATCCTCTCACTTCGGCCTCCCAAAGTGCTAGGATTACAGGCATGAGTCCACTGTGCCCACTTCCCTCGTCTTTTTTAATAGAGAGACGGGTTTTCAGATGTGTTTTAACTCTATGATTAAACTATGCACAATCTATGCACATATTTACTCTCAGTTAGGATCTACTCATCATCGTAGCTTCTTATCTCTCAGTATCTTGGATTATAAGACAACTTTGGCAATAACTTCTATAAACAAATTGAGAAGATTGACATACTTTGATAATTTTGTATGAAAAGATGCTCTTATACATTTTTCAGTTGTTTCATGTAACTTAAACATTTGTTACTTAGCATCTAGTGGGTTAGTGTAGTAAATAAAGGGCATCAAACATTTTTCCCTTTGACATAACTTTATTTCTATAGAACAGAAAGACTTTAAAGCAGTCATAGTCATAGCAGGAAAAATAAAACTTTCTTACTTGAATTTTTCTGTGTAGTGTTTTTTTAATTGTAAATTACAGATGAAGAGACACTAGTATTTTTTATCCTTAGGCTGTTAACTTAAGCTGGTCTTAATGATCCCATATTACAAATCAGGAAAAGGGAAATACATGAGAGATTTTGTGTAAGTTTCATGAAACCAGAAACTATTCTTGTGTTTACTGCTGTATTCCTTGCATTTAGCATATAAGTAGTCATTAACAAACAATTATTGAGTAAATATTTGTGGAGGTAGGAGGCTAGGCTAGGTGGATTTGGTTAAAGTAAGAAAATTTATTTTTTTATAAGATATGTAAATTTTAGTTAATACAATGAAAATCATTGCAATTACATGTTGCCTGATAAGCATCAAGAGCCATATAGTTTTTGAGGCAGTTTGTTTTGGTAAATGCTATAGTAACAGAAGGCTATTTTCAGTCAGTCAGAAATACGCTCTTAATATTGTTTTGAGCTTGACTCTTAATATAACAAGATTAAAACATAATTATGAAAACCTGTAAAGCCTCCTCTTTTTGAAACCTTTGTTTAAAATACATGACTCAGGGAAGACATTAACTTTGTAAATTAACGTACTCAAGAAATTAATTTTCTTTTATATTTACTGCCACCATATGGCAGACTAATTCTATTACCTTATTTGTTACATACTGTAGAACCTAAAATAATGTACCTTTAATATTTTCTGATGAGGTTGATTTGTTCTTAATTTTGACAAGAGAAGAAATAACAGATTTTTATGTTTAGAATTATAGCTGACCTTCCTCCAACTATCCAAGGATAGTTTATGTCTTCTAACATTTTAAAAGGCGTTAATTACTACAGCTGTAATTGCTATAGCAAAGATGATTCTTTGTCATAGCATTGATGACGATTCTTTCAGAAGAATAAGAAATGTGTGGGTGGGTGCAGTGGCTCAGTACTTTGGGAGGCCAAGGCAGGAGGATCGCTTGAGCCCAGGAGTTTGGAACCAGCGTGGGCAACATAATGAGACCCCATCTCTACAAAAAAATTTAAAAATTAACTGGGCGAGGTGATGCACGCCTGTGGTCCCAGCTACTCAGGAGGCTGAGGTGGGAGGATCACTTGAACCCAGGAGATTGAAACTACATTTTGCACCACTGCACTCCAGCCTGGGTGACAGGGCAAGATTTTGTCTCAAAAGAAAAGGAAAGAAAACAAAAGAAATGTGGTTGGCCCCACACTTTTATGAAGGCAATGTAATTCTGACATTTCTTCTTTCTAGGTCATTGCACATGAGAATTATGGCTCCATAATTTTTTAGGCCTAATTTTATTTATGTAAAGACAAGCCATTTCACTAAAATTAACTTGTGGAATTTTATTTTTTATCTTGGGAAAAGTATTATATAAGAATATGTAATATTCTGAGAAAAATTATTATGTAAGAATTTAAAAATAGAAGCAACCCAAATATTTACTCTTAGGAAATTAAATATAGTATTTTTGAATGGAATGTCATATTCATGGTGTTGCAGAATATTTAAGGTCCACATTGGTAATTGAGGGGTGATGGAGAGAAGCCAGTTACTAAATAATATGTATATATTATTCTAACCTTTAAAAAAGTGTGTGTGTATATATATACACTTTTTATATATAATATATATGTAATTACCAGTTTTCTTTGAGAGATATTACAGTGATTTCTTAAATTTATGTATTACTAAAATGAGTATGTTCTACATATTCAGAAAGTGTATAGACTGAATACTTTAAACTTTTCATAGGCAGTTTCTTAAATCAAGACATCCCCATGGGTACATAATTAGTGATTAGTAAGTAACTGAATATATTATTAGTGAATATATTTGAAGAGTTTGTGTGTGTGTGTGTAAGATTTATGAGGATGACTTGTTGCTGCTAGCAATTCTAAGAATCAAACACCACTTTTTAAGTCTCTTCTGGGAAACCAATTCTGTTTAATATATAAAGCCTTTAAAAAATGTTTTGTTACACAGAGTAGTATTTTTTTCTTAATAGAGGGATAAAAGTAAATTCTGAATTAATAAAATCCAAAGTAAGTTTTTGAATATTATCCAATAATTCAATGTTTTGTTAAGGTACTACTTATTTATAACATAGCCCTTAATTTCTAGGATCAGCATATTCTTTCTTTTGATATCTGTTTTCTGCTACAGGCCTGTGATTGGAATTGAAACAGTACAACTGCCTCCACCAGAGGAAAATAGTATGGGAATTCCTATTATGGTAGGTTATTTTCTAGTAGTCTCTTGCAGTAATATAGGCAGCTCTTGTAATTTTTTAGTTTGTTGCTGTTTAAGCCTCCTTGTGACTTAGCTTTCATACATATCTGTATGTGAATAAATGCTTAGTGTCACCCAAAAAGTCCTTTATTGTAGAAACATTTATAGTAGTGGGCCCTGTGTTAGTGGAAGACTTAGTATAGCAGTTTTATAATTCAATAAATTTTCAGTGGAGGGGACTTATAAATCTAAGATCTCTGTCATGGAGAAGAAAATATTAAACAGCTGAAAATAATGGTATTGCAACTAGTTTTATTTTGTTCTGAAATAATAATAAATTACTGAAATTCAATGTATTACTAAATTTATTAGTAAGTTTAGTAATTTATTACTAAAATTCAAACCAAAGCTTTGAAACCTTTAGTAATTTATTGCTGAATTACCTTTGGTTTAGATATATGCATCCTTTTGCTCATAGCTCATTCTCTTACATGTTAAATGATTGTGGTGCACACTTTAAACATTAACAGCCATTCAGTAATCACTGGGGAACCTCAATTATTTGAGTGACTCCTATGTTTTCATGAAAGTAGTTTTTAAAAAAATCTCATAACCTCCAGGTGTGTTGGACTGCAGGCACTAGTGAAGATAGGATAAGCTTGTTTGATATCATTGGTGGTGTTTGTTAGGCTTCTTATTTCAGATTCAAACATATTGAAATATTTTTTAGAGTATAAAAGGAGAAAATTATGGCCCAGTAATTGATTTTTTTGCCATTACCAAGGTGCAACATGCTGTACTTTTTGTTAAATATCTTATGATCCCAAGCAGTAATACCATTTGGTATCAAGTAGACTTGATGTAAAGTTGTTTCAGAACAAAGAATCACCCTTACTGGGTTTGTGTAATAATTTGTTTTTAGTTTTATTAAAGTTTAGGGGTTTTGTTTTTTGTTTTTTCCTTTGCAACAAGGTCTCACTGTTGCCCAGACTGGAGTGTAGTGGCGTGTGATAAGGGCTGACTGCAGGCTCAACCTGCCGGGCTCAAGGGATCCTTTCACCTCAGCCTCCTGAGTAGCTGGGACTATAGGTGCATGCTACTATGCCCGATTAATTTTTGTGGTTTTAGTAGAAATGGGGTTTCAGCATGTTGCCCAGACTGGTCTTGAACTCCTGGGTTCAAAAATGAACTGCTCACCTCAGCCTCCCAAAGTGCTGAGATTATAGACCTGAGCCATTGTATTAAACTTTGTAATTTTTTCTTTAAAAAAAAAAAAAAAAAAAAAAGGAGGTGATTAAAAACCTGTTATGTTGGAAACTGAAGATTTTATTCATCTGTTTTCTGATAGGATAGGAGTAGATTTATTGGGAACACACTGTTTACCTGATTTTTTTTCCTTCAAATTGGAGGTAAATATGGTCACGTTCAAGATTCATGTTCCCTTTAGAAATTATGAATTCTTTATGAAATATCTGATTGTGAATCTTTACCTGGCCCTTTTCAGGAAGGTCTAGGTTACCTACCAATGATCACCTTTTAAAAAAGTACATAGAATGACTTATTTGTTGTTCTTTGGAATGGCTGTTGGTAGCTAGAGTTCCACTGGAAATTCACCCCCTCACACACTTTTATAAACCATTTTCTAGCCTGTGATTTAATAAAGGCTTTGGATGAATTTTAACAATGCCCCTATCCTAATTCTGTTCCCAACCAAGCATTTGGATAATTGGTAGGCAAGACAGAAAAACAACAACAGAATGCCAACTTAATATAGTAAGGTTTGATTAAGAGAATGGTAACAAATAGGAGATACCCTCAATATTATATAGCCAGTTTACCTTTTCTTTCCTGGACTGTGTGTTGGAGAAAAGGCAGTCACAAATCATTTAGCTAATACGGCTTTTAATAACTGTGTAAATTGTAATTATCATCTTTTACCACTGGATGGTGCCTTTGCATTGGTTACTGCAAACCCTTTCTAAATCTACATTAGGGCACCATTTGAAAATTCATTTAAAAAACAATGAAATTAAGATAGTGGTATAGTTTCCCATAATCAGCCTCCTGAGTAGCTGGGACTATAGTTATACACCACTGTGCCCAGCTCTATGATGCCATCTTTGCTTATCACCTTAGAAACATTTTATTGTTGTTTTGTTTTTGTTTTTGTTTTTGTTTTTGCCAGAGTCTCACTCTGTTGCCCAGGCTGGAGTGCAGTGGCAGAATCTCAGCTCACTGCAACCTCAGCCTCCTGCGTTCAAGCGATTCTCCCACCTCAGCCTCCTAGCAGCTGGGACTGTAGGTGCTTACAACCACACCTCGCTAATTTTTCTATTTTTAGTAAAGATGGGGTTTTGCTGTGTTGGCCAGACTGGTCTTGAACTCCTGACCTGAAGTGATCCACCCACCTCGACCTCCCAAAGTGGTGGGATTACAGGCGTGAGCCACTGTGCCCGGCTTAGAAACATTTTAAATGTATTAATTTTTTAGGTGGTACTATCATTGACATGGCATCTATAGAAAACCACAGTTTCTTAATTTATAAGGTTGAAATAGAAGTTTTTAAAAAATTGTCCCTGGCCAGGTGCAGTGGCTCACGCCTGTAATCCCAGCACTTTGGTAGGCTGAGGCGGGTGGATCATGAGGTCAAGAGATCAAGACCATCCTGGCCAACATGGTGAAACCCCGTCTCTACCAAAAATACAGAAATTAGCTGGGCGTGGTGGCGTGCGCCTATAGTCTCAGCTACTTTGGAGGCTGATGTGGGAAACTATACCACTATCTTAATTTCATTGTTTTTAAATGAATTTTCAGGGCAGGAAGAGTCGCTTGAACCCAGAAGGCGAAGGTGGCAGTGAGCTGATATTGTGCCACTGCACTCCAGCCTGGGCAACAGAGCAAGACTCTATCTCAAAATAAAGAAAAATTGTCCCTGGTAATTATTTTGTCTTTTCTCCTGTCTAGTAGCTGTTCAAACTCCTTTCACTGAAGCCCTTTTATTTCACAAATACTATTTTCAAATTCTGCTTTTTAAGCTACCAAATGACTTTTTGTTAGGTACCTACTTAAATGAGTTGAGTACTTAAGTCTATAGAGTTTATTTGTGATTGTAACAGATTATGGAGGTCTTAATTCAGGGAAATAATCTCATCTAATAAAGCATTCTCTTATTCTTTTAAAGATCAAAATAAAACAGACTCTAGAATAACAGTGTTCCTTAACAACTTACTCTGAGACCTTGTTTCTCCAGTCTGGTGTGCTATTATTTCCTTTTCTGTTCTTTGTAGGATTATTTAGATAAAAATAAAGTCATAAAAACAAGCATCTTAAACTACCCTTTTCTGTAGTCTGCTCTTCATATAGCTTTCGAGTTACGAATTTAGAGGGGATTGTAGCTCAGCAAGTTTAAAGTCACTCACAGTAAGTTTGGTTTGCCTTTGAGGCTCAGGCTCACGGAAGTCATGGGGTAAATGACTTTGGCTTTGCAGGTTTGCTGCTTGGCAGTGAGTCTTCACATAGGCAATGTTCAAGTTTTGGTCTTAACTTGTAGAATGTGAGCTTTGTCATGTGACTGCTCTAGGCCTTATTTTTCTTACCTATAAAGTCGTGATTTTCTTTAGCAAATTAGGATCGTGGCTAAGGACAATGTTACTTGGGGGGGGAGGGGGGGAGAGAACAAATTACTCATAATCCTGCCACTGACCTAACTCATCTAGTGTTGATGCTAAAAATGAAAAAGAAAAAAACTTCCTCTATTTAACATAATTAAGATTATTTTGTATATACTGCAGTGTTGTATTTCATATAACATATTTTAGTATATCCCATGTTTTAGAAATTCTTTAAAGATTTTATTTTTAAATATTAGATAGTTTCACTGTGTGATATATACATTTTAAATCATTTTATTCAAGATTTAAATTTTCAATCTTTTGTTGCAAATAATGCTTCACAGAAATCTTGATATGTAAATTTTTATTGGCCTCATATTATTTTCTTATGTCTCAATTCCTGCAAGCAGAAATGCTAGCTTAAAGTTTGAAAGACTTATCGATGATATTGATAGCTGTTGGCAGGTTTTTTTTTTCTCCCAGAGAAGTTGTCCCAGTTTACTGTTTCACCATCCTACATGGCCTCTGGTTTAAACTAATTGTGATAGCCTACTAACTGTTTTCTCTGCCTTTAGTATCACCTTATTTTTAGGTCATCCTGACACTGTATCCACAGTGAGTTATTTAAGATACAAGTCTTATTTTATAATTTTTTGGCTTGAAATTCTATGGGTTAAAGTGTATTTACTTTGTGTCATTCAACACCCTTCATGATCTTGCTGCTGTCTAATTTTCCACCTTATTTTATGCAAACCTACTATACATTTTGTGGATAAGGAGGTGGGAGGGGGATATGCCAGGCAGAGGAAGCAGCATATGCAAGGGCATAGCTGCATAAAGTGGCATGCTATATTTGAATTGCAACAAGCACATTGGTATATGTGAAAGTTCAAGGCAGGGTGGTAGAAAACTTTAGTATAGCATACTCAAACGAAATTTAGTTGACTAAATAAAAGTAGACAACATTTTATCTATGATTTAGAAAAGTAACTGGTGGTATAGAGAATTGTTAATCAGGACTTTTGGTTACAAATGACAGAAATCCAACTCAAATTGGCTTAAATGCAAAAGTATATTTACTAGGCCAGGCAAGCAGAGCTAGATCCAGGACTTGGTGACAGTGGGTTTCCCATCCTGCCCCATTCTTTCATTCCTCCTATGAGCAGTTTTTGCTTACTGGGATTGTCTCCTCAGAATCCCAAAAGAAAAGAGAGTATTTTTCCCTGATAGCCTTGGCAGGAAAGTGAAGTCCTGAGGAAGGCATTGTCTAGTTTCAGTCATGTGCTCTTTCCTGGACTAGACATGTTGATAGGGGTGGGTAGTACTCTGGTCAGGCTTGGGTTTCTTGTATGTCTGAGGACCAGAGGCTCTCCTTAAAGGAAAGAATTTGTGTGAAGTACCTGTGTCTGCTACAAGGATGTATAGAATTAGAAGGAGAGTCAACATTTGAGAGACTAGTTAGGAGGTAGTTATGATAGCTTAGGTGAGGACTGAAGTGAGTTTGAATTAGGTCACTGTGAAGAAAGAGTTTAGGAAGACTTTATGTAAAATGCATACAACTTGGTGACTGACTAAAAGTGGGAGATGAAGTAAGGGAAGGCTACTGTGGGTTGGGCTACTTTGTACATGGTGATGCCGTTACTATTAAACAACATGGGAATTCAGAAAAAGAACACTTTGGGGAGGTGGACTACAGATGATAAGTAGAATTTTGACATGAGATTGTCCAAAAAGAGATTAAAAGGAGCTGAGGGAAAAACAACAACGTAAAACAGTATTTTAAACTATGGGTAGAAGAAAAACCAAGTGAAAGGGACCAGAAAAAGTGGAAATATTATGGAAGCAACAAGAAGAGAGGTTATTAAAGGTCATTGCTGCCCAGTATTGTAGAGTAGTTGAGAATAATGATGATTTTGTAATAAATTATCATTGGTGACCTTGGAGCAATTTCATTTGATTGGTGGAAAGCTAGATTGCAGTGGGTCGAAACAATTAAAAATAAACAGAAAAAGGAGTGGTAGCTTCATAAGGAGTCAGGAAGGCCAATCTTTCTATAGGCCAAAATAAAGGAACAGAAGGTTAAACCAAAGCTATGTAAGAAAGGAATCAGAATTGAAAGAGTAAGGTCTATTAGAAGATAGAGTCTTGAATGAACCTTTTCCTCTACAACTGCAAGGTCTTCCCATTAGACTGCAAAGTCATGAATATTTGACACCTGAGATGTAAGAAGTACTTAATAAATGAAAGATGACTTGAATAAATGAAAGATCATAGAGGAAAAGTTGAAAATACAAATAATGTTTGGAGATAAAGCAGAGGGGAGTTGATAGGATTCATCTTTGTTTTCTTTTTTCCTCTCTGAGGTAGAAAGCCAGGGGATAAGGCCTCTCCAACTTAACCTTAAAGCATTGCTGTGAGGAACCAATGGGAGGATCGATGTGAAACATTCTTAAACTGGAAGGTATTGGTCAAATGGAAGGAAGTAATACTTCATTTCTGGCATCTTAATTTTGAATAGGACTTCAAATCAGTTGATATTTGGTTCTCACCAGCTCAAAAACCCTATTTGCTTCCTTAACAACTGCTAATTTAACTTCTCTTAGGTGTGTGATGTGTGGGAAGAGCTAGGCTTTGGAGACAAATGAGTCTGGGTTAGAATCCAGTTTTCCCTACTGCTTAGCCTTGTGATTTCCAGTATTTAATTTCTCCAACTCAGATTTTTGTCTGTGAAATTGGGATTAAAAACTAGTTTGCAGGCATATTGTTTTAATTAAGTGAATGTACACAAAGTGCCTACAACCATAGTAGCTATTCAAGTTACCTGGGATGTTCATCCCTGCCCCATGTGAGTAGCCAACCTTGTTATGCCTTCAGACTAAAAAATGCCAGATAAAAGTATTATCTTACATTGAAACATTTCGTCTTCCTGTTGGTTATTATTCATCTATTTAGCTTTTTATCTCTAAAACTGTGTAATTGTCTTCACAGTGACAGTACTTCAGATATTTTAAAGTTTTCATGTTCTCCCTGATTCCTTTTCAAACAATATCTTCAGCTTTATCAACCCTTTATGACATGGTTTCTAGATTATGCATTATACTGGCTGCCCTTCTTGAATGTATTCTAGTTTCATTACTCTAGTGGTAGTCTGCCCAGTGTCTAGTAATTAGCCTTGCTTTTCATAGAGAAGGAAGATGAGGTTAATAGGAAACATTTTGGAGATAAAACTGTCATTTTAACAGGTCAAAATTAAGGTGTATTTTACTATTTCATTCTAAAGTATTCTGTTTTCTTATGTTTGACATTTTTCTTGTATGTCCATGGCATTTATAAAATGATTTCCTTCAGTGTTTTAAGGTGAATTACTGATGTTTTTTTCCATTTAAAAATATCTTTAGAGCCTGCAGAGTGTCTTCCAGTACAAGTGTGTTGTGATTAATTCATAATGGTGGGAAAATTAAACTACTGTAAGAAAATGTCAAGGTTGAATTTTTCTATGTAATACATAGCGTACTGTTGGTTGTGTACTGACTGGCAACTACCCTCTTTCTTCTGGCACGCTTACCAACCCAGTTTTGTTTGTATGTCCACGTCTATCCCACATCACTTGGGGAAATCCTGAATATTGTAAGCTAATCAGGGTAATCCTATCTGCCTCGTAGTGATTCGTTTGGGAAGGGACATGTGATCAAAGCCTGGCCCTTTGCATTTCAGGGAAAGTCAGCTTGTGGGGCTCCTAGGAGTCTTCCTCATACCTGAAAAGGTAGACACAGAAGGATATTCCCACTTCTACTGCATGACAGTATGTGTTTAATAGGATCCCATGAAGTATAACAATTAACATGTGACTATGAAGGGAGTTATCCTAAGGTTCTTGCTGAGTCTGACAGAAGGAAAAGCTGAAAGGAGCCTAGGTCATATGTGATGGCACTGGATAACTGAATCAATCACCCTAAAGCCACCTTATTTTAATTCTTGATGTTTGTGATGATAATCCCTTTGTTTAAGCCAGTTGAGAGTAATACGTTATTTTATAAATTATTTTTGGTTTAGGATAGCCCTAATATTAACAAATGTATTTAATATTCTATTACATAGAACGTAGACACTGGTGGAAGGCCCATTAAGATGTCATGATGAGGCCGGGCGCAGTGGCTCATGCCTGTGGTCCCGGCACTTTGGGAGGCTGAGGCGGGTGGATCACGAGGTCAGGAGATCGAGACCATCCTGGCTAACACAGTGAAACCCCATCTCTACTAAAAATACAAAAAATTGGCCGGGCGTGGTGGTGGGCGCCTGTAGTCCCAGCTACTCAGAAGGCTGAGGCAGGAGAATGGCATAGCCCGGAGGGAGGAGCTCGCAGTGAGCAGAGATTGCACCACCGCACTCCAGCCTGGGCGACAGAGTGAGACTCCGTCTCAAAAAAAAAAAGATGTCATGATGAGCTGGACGTGGTGGATCATGCCTGTAATCCTAACACTTTGGGAGTTTGAGGTGGATGGATCACCTGAGGTCAGCAGTTTAAGAGCAGCCTGGCCAAAATGGTGAAACCAAGTCTTGACTAAAAATACAAAAATTAGCTGGGTGTGGTGGTGTGCACCTGTAATCCCAGCTAATCGGGAGGCTGAGGCAGGAGAATGACTTGAACCTGGGAGGTGGAGGTTGCAGTAAGCCAAGATCGTGCCACTGCACTCCAGCCTGGGTGAGAAAGTGAGGCTCTTTCTCAAAAAAAAAAAAAAAAAAAAAAAAAAAAAAAGGATGTGATGATGGCAGTAGTGGTGGTATTGTCATGAGTATAGCTGCCTTCTAAGAGGTGATGATGAGCGTCTAATTTTAAGATCACCTATATTGGGTTGAAAGTTTTATAAGTAGTCTTACAAAACTGAATGTTCTAATTATAAAACAGACACACACACAGAAATTCTACGATAGAATAACTGATAGCAGATTTAACAACCTAGTTAGGAATGGGCTAATTATCTTCTTCCCATTTAAGAAGTTAGAAATTGTCTACAGCTAAAGGAGTTGACATTGTTTTACTCTGAATTAACATTGTTACAAGCATGGCTTTTTAAAAGTTTATCAAAAGCACGAAAATTTATGTATAAAAGAAACTCCACACCTGAAACACATTAGAAACATACCTTCCTTCTTTCAACAATAAAAGTTGCTATGTAAAATTACAGCACTCTTTGATAAAAGGAACTAAAACTATCTGAGTCATAACTTGAATTTAAAAATAGCTATGGTCAGTATTTTTGTCTCCACTCCAATATGGTTCAGAAAGACATGAATCATTTTTTTTTTTTTTTTTAGTATTTCTCAAACGATAGCCACTTTGAAATGGAAGTGATGTATATAGTTGGGTTCAGTTTGTTTGTGAAATAACGAATGTACACTTCAGATACTGATCTTACTGTACTTTTGGGAATTCTTTGGACATCTCACATAGTTATTGCTTATACAGGCAAACATTGTGTAACCATAGCAACTTATTTTTAAACTGAAAATTTTCTCCCTTCAGCTTTTAAAGTGCGGTAACTTCATACTACATTTACTCTGGTGTCACCACATTGTAAAAACCAGAATGAATTGCACATAGTCTTTCCTCAGTCTTTTTTAAAGAAGGGCAAAATTCAGCCTGTTTAAAATAAAAATTTTACACTCAACTGATTTTAATATGAGGGCTAAATTGTCTTTGATACAGCTGCTGAACAATAATTAACTTTGCAAATAATAATGTAGTTAGATTTCAGAGAATGTGTTTATCCTTGGCCTGATAAAACATAAGTCATATCTCAGAGATACTACTCATCACATATCTTAGCTAAAAATTTTACTAATCAGATTGACTAGGATATTTTAAAAAATGATGAGTCCTTTTCCTTAATTTCTGACTGCTTCTCAAGGTAATCAAAATTATGAAGAAAATAACCTAACTTTTAAAAAACATTACTTAAATGCAGTACTATATACTTGCTAACAGAGTAGTTTTACTCCCTTTCTTCCTTAGTTTTGGCATATTAGGTGTATTCTAGAAAACTAACCTGTATTCGTTTGGCCTGTTGAATTTTTTACTTATATTCTTTTGGAAGCAAGTAATTCTCTTAAGGCTGAAATCTAAAAATAGTCATCTAAATATTGATTTAAACCTTAAGTTCATATGTGTAACTCTTGAATCTACACTTACTCAGAAAAGTCAATGAAACTCTGTTTTCATAAGTACGTGGTATTTAAGTACATGTGTGTTGGGAGGAGGAAAGAGAGCAAAATCAGCATTCTTCTAGTCCCCCATTATAGTGTTAAAATGTTACTTCTGGCCTGGCGCGGTGGCTCAAGCCTGTAATCCCAGCACTTTGGGAGGCCGAGACGGGGGGATCACAAGGTCAGGAGATTGAGACCATCCTGGCTAACACGGTGAAACCCAGGAAATCGAGACCATCCTGGCTAACACGGTGAAACCCCGTCTCTACTAAAAAATACCAAAAACTAGCTGGGCGAGGTGGCAGGCGCCTGTAGTCCCAGCTACTCGGGAGGCTGAGGCAGGAGAATGGTGTGAACCCGGGAGGTGGAGCTTGCAGTGAGCTGAGATCTGGCCACTGCACTCCAGCCTGGGTGACAGAGCGAGACTCCGTCTCAAAAAAAAAAAAAAAAAAAGTTACTTCTCTGCCTATCTCTAAAAACCTTCCTTTCTTTGAGACACCTACCATTTGGCTAGGTGATCCTTCTATTTCTTGTTGCTATCATCTGTCAAATCTCATTCCCCAGTTCTACATCTGGATCATGTTTGTCTGTTATCTAGGTCATTTCATTTCTTTGTAGATGACATTTTGAATATACTTAACTATTTAACAACCTCCACACCAGCAGTCATCTGTACTTGGCTGTAACCACCTCCACTTGGCTGTAACCACCTCCACTTGGCTGTAACCACCTCCACTTGGCTCTAACCACTGCAATGACCACATCCTACAATTTGTCTCATCTGCTGTAATTACCTTTGCTTCTGTATGTTTGTTCTTATCTGTCCTAGACACCATGAGCCAGGAGCCATTGCTTTTAACTATTTGACACTCACTCATACTCATTTTTAACAACTATATATTATAAATGATAGTTTAAAATCTTCAGCCATTTTCTGAAAAATGTGAGTTTTTATATGGAATGTTCTAACTAACAGACCATTGATTTCTTTGAGAAAACGCCCTTCCTATAAATTAAAGGAGGAGCAAAATAATGAGGTTTATGGAGAGTTTTATTAAAATATCCCCTTTTTTTTAGAGAATGGACAGTTAGGTATCTGTATATGTCAATTACAATTAATAACTTCATATGCTACACTTTTTCCTGTGATGGATTTGGTGGCAGGTATAGTCTATATCTCGGCCTTCAGTGTATACTGTCTTTTACTATCTTTTGTGTCCTTATCTTGTACTGGTTAGATTTTTACATGTATGACGTAATACCCTATTTAAGTTGCATAAGGAGTTTGAAGGTGATATATGATACGATACCTTATAATTCCTTGGCATGGTATATGTAGTAGAGATGTGATTGTTTAATATTTGTTGAATCAGTGCTATGGTCTTTTTGGTGAGTGTTTTAAAAAGGTATTCTTGCCAAAAGATTTTTAGATAATTTCAGTGTACTGGACTGAGTAGAATTGAGCCAGATCTCACTATTCTTTATGAATTTTTTAATATTCACCTAGTTGTAGGCAACATTTCATTTCGAAGTCATGCGGGTAGATGCTAAGATATGGGCTCTGTATTAAGTTTAAAACAGACTTTGACAGCATGAAACGGACCTTGGATATTGATGTAACAAGTCACATTCTTCATTGTATAAATTTGGAAACTAAAAAAGTCCCAAATTGCTTAAACTCCAATAAGCAGTGGTTGCTTAAGTCCAAAACCTGGGAGGTTTGTGGTTATCATCTTCTCCATCACGCTTATATCCAGTCTGTTAACATGTCTTATAAATCCTATTTCTAAAATATATTTCTTTCTTTTTTTTAAGTCTCACTCTGTCACCAGGCTGGAGTGCAGTGGTGTAATTTCAGCTCATTATAGCCTCCGCCTCCCAGGTTCAAGTGATTCTCCTGCCTCAGCCTCCTGAGTAGCTGGGATTACAGGCACACGCCACCACGCCTGGCTAATTTTTGTATTTTAATAGAGATGGGGTTTCACCATGTTGGTCAGGCTGGTCTCAAACTCCCGACCTCGTGATCTGCCCACCTTGGCCTCCCAAAGTGCTGGGATTACAGGCATGAACCACTGTGCCCAGCCTCTAAAGTATATTTCTATCTCTCCATCTATATGGTCTTGTCCTAATTCAGATCACCCACTCTACTGGATTACTGCAGTAGTCTCCTAACTAGTCCTTTGGCTTCCATTCTTCTACCCCTTTAATCCACTCTTCATATCAAACCCACATAATGTTTTTAAAGCAAAAGCAAATCATGACTTCCTTAATAAAAATTTTAATGAGTTCTCAATTAATAAAAAATACAAACTTTATAACTTGGTTTACAAGGCCTCTCTATCACATGACCATACCCACTTCTCCAACTGCATATGATATTGTCCCTCATGATTGCTTGCCCAGCCACATGGGCCACCCGTTAGTTCCTTGTCTTTCAGACATTTTTTTAATTCGAGAATTTATCACAGTTGGAATCATATGGTATTTATTTGTGTGCATGGTTCATTAGAACAAGGATTGGCTAGTCATAATTTTGTTTTCTCAGCTTGGCACAAAGACTGACACATAGTAGATGAATACATACTAGGTGAATGGATGGGGCAGATGAGTGATTGGCTGACTAAATGTTTCCGAGCCTCTGTTTCCCATTTAGAGATCTGATAACAGTACCCACCAAAATGGTGGCTGAAGATCATTGAGAATATTTGTGGTAACTGTTTCCATCTCTTTCTCTCTCCTCTGATTGTCCTTAGCTTATCCAGGAAAATATGAATTATTTTCCAGCAGATTTCTGGTTATTGTTTCTAGTACAATATGTTACAGCTCAAGTTTCTAACTCATTTATTGAAGATTTAAGCAGCTACATTGTACTGGAGTATGGATGTTGGAAGTACAGGGCTGGAAGGATATATGCCCACTCGTAGGTAATTAAAGGAAGAGTAAGATTATCATTTATAGTTAGGCTCGGCTCCAAGTACCAGAGATACAAAATTACAGTTTCTTAAACAAGGCAAGACTTTTTATTTCTGTCTAACATAAAAGTCAGAAACTAAACAGTCCAGGGCTTGTATGGCAGTTGTGTTTGGCAAAGTCCTCAAAGACCCAGCTCCCTTCTAGCGTTGTAGTTTCACTGCCCTAGACTATGGTCCTTGTTTGGTTTAAGATAGTGGCCAATCATCTTTGTTCCAGGAAGCAAGTTGAATATGCTAGTTGGTCTTTAAGAGAGTTTTCTGGAAGGCACACAACACCTCTACTTAAAATTTTGGGCAGACTTTTTCATGTGGCTCCTAGCTACAAGAGAGCTGAGAAATGTGGTCTTTATTGTGTGAGACTCTGTACTTACCTAAAGCTGGAATGGAAGCCTGGAGGAATGGACACAAAATACAGATATTTTCAGAAAACACATGTAATATTAATATGTGCTAACAATTTGCAGTGTACAGTACTACTAATATTGGAAGGGTTAACAATTTATTACTTATTACCAGTGTAACGTACCAGTGGGATCAAACCACTTGAGATCGTCGAATGATACTGGTTATTAGCCATTTCGGCATTATGACTGTGTAAAAATTAAGTAAGTGGCCTGGATCGTAAATATATTACCTGCAGAGAGTTAAATCTGATCTATTATGAGGATTTTGAGTTGTGTTTTAAATATTTAGTGACTTTCTTGCAGTGGCTCTAATAATCATATAGATAATTGCATAGATTCTGGCCTGTATAGCCTAGAAAGCAGCTATTCCTTGATTTCTCCCCCCTCACCCTGTACCTCATTTTCTTTTAACTCTATTGATAAGACTTTTTTTTCCTAAAGTATATGGATAGATGAGGCATAGCTCAAGAAGACTGGTGAGGATTCTTGATCTGCCAGAAATGTTTTCTGAAACATTGTTTGAACCCACTTCCAGACCAGGTTGTTACTTGGCACAGAGTAGTCAGTTAATATACCCTGGTATTCTATTCTGTGATAATGTGGAGTTCACAGATGTGTAAGATAAAAGGTGAGGTTTAGGTTGGATCTTGATGCAGAAAGGAAAAATCATTTGTGTCAAAAAAAAAATTCTGGCCGTAACAATTAGGAATCCAAAAATTATCTTCCAGTGATTTAATGTTTTTATAATCAGTAAAAAGGTTTAAGCCAGCTTTACCATTATGTGATTTCATTAATAGTAGGAGTAAGCTCTTGATAGGATACATTTTAGTATAAAGAATAGAAGGATTATAAAGCTGTCAGAGTTGAACTTGTTAGCCTATTAAAAACTTAATTTAAGGCCTAAAAAATAAGTACCAAAGAAAAAAACCACATCCCCTTGATATTTCTCTAAGTGGAAAAAAATGTTGCCCTTAGTTTGCACAATCTTTTATCAGTCATTTTTTTTTATCAGAAGTACTTCTCTGTTTCTAATTTCTTAAATATTCCCTTGTCTCCTTTTCCTTTAAGATGTGAGTTCCTTGAGGATAGGAGCCTGTCTTATTCAATAGAAGAAGACACAAAACTGCTGCTAATTTAAATAATTTAAAAACTGACATATTTCTCTTTGTATTTTTTATCTGCTTTTAATTTTATAATATACCGTGGGCTAGTACTTTCTATCCTTTTTCCCAAAAGAATTTTATAGTCCCTAAACTGTAAAATCTAGTGAATGTAGAAGAATGGAAGAACCTGGTAGTCTTTCTCGCCTAAGTTTACTGTTCCCTCTCCCCAGTTAACACTTAGTATGTGCTTGTCTAGTTACTAGAGTCTCAAACGACCTTTCAGCAGACTCGAGACCACTGAAATGTTTGGGGACTTAGCAACTGAATGGGATCTCCAGACTTTAGTCTGAATTTACCTCACTTGTGCTGGGTCAAGGGGAGGAGGAGTTTAATAGCCTTTGATCCACTCACTGGCTTCACAAGAGATATCATTCAGCTGTCCCAGATATCCATAACAATAAGGTTATCTTGTTTAGATTTCACAACACTATGAAGTAAATTCTGTTAATGTCGTTTAATAGATGTTAAAATGAACACAGAGAGGTTACTAAATGAGTAGCCCAGGATCCCAGAATTAGGTTAGCGGGAAGCCTGGATTAGAACTTCAGGCAATTTGACTACAAAATAGCCTACATTCTCAAGCACTGTACTATTATACTATTTCTCCTAGATAAAAATCTCTGCAGGTTATTATTTTTCTTATGTAAGTGTCAAGAAATTTAGGCTCAGGGAATTTAAGTAGTTTGCCCAAGGACACAGCTAGGAAATGATGGAATCAGAATTGAACTTCAGGTGGACTGACTCCACCTTAGTTTTAACCATCACCCCATACCTTTATGTTGTATCCCATCAACTTCTGAAATTTTAATTGTTCACTTATTAGAGATATGAAACTCACTTTGTTGCACCTTAATGCCTCCTATATTTTCTGGTTAAAATATATGTATACCAACACACCCCCACTATTCTTGTTTATAAATCTCCCACCCTTCCAGAGTCTTGTGACGTTAGAATTCATTTCAATGGAATTATTTATAGGTGGAAGGAAACAATATGTGTGTAATACAGTCCCTACCTTCAAGGAGTTTGCTTTCTGGTTGGAAAAGACCTAAGTATGGAGGTTGACGTAGAACAAGAAACAGGATGTACCTGCTTAAGTCTAAGTAGGTGAACTTAGGTACTAGATACTTTGGAACAAGTTAAGATTTTTAAGATAAAAAGAGATTTTGCTTTGGGGGCCTGGGAACCCTGAAGATGAAATATAGGATATTATTACTATAGTTGTTTCGCTTTCAGGTATTTCAAATATTAAGGTATTTTTGATTCAGCTATGTGGAGATGGATAACATAATTTATGTTTAATATTTACATACCTTTAATTTGGCTTAAAAGTATTTTATATATTTTAAAATATATTGAATTGTTAGCATGTTTTAATTGGTACAAATGTTAGTTATTGCTTCTTTCATAGATTGATATATTTTATAGCTTTCAATGGTTCTTGTTTTAATTTCTGATATTCTTATATTATCTGTATCATGCTGGGTTTTTTATGGTTATAAGACTTGCCTTGAAGTACTCATTTGGAAATAACTTGTTTTAGAATATAGCAATAAATAGTATATTCCTTTGTTACCTAAACTTTTCACAACCTTTGTACGTTACCTGTTTGTTAAGATCACTTTTATAAGCTAGTATTATAGGTTGCAAAGTTCTGGAGATGAGTGGTGAGAGTGTGTCTGTACATGTGTGTACTCAGTGATAGCATAGCAGAATAGATTAGAAAGAGTATGTGTTTGAAATTATACACAACTTTATTAATTTACACAACTTTGGGTAAAATACATCATTTCTGAGTCTGTTTTTCCCTCTATATTGGGACTATAGCAAGGTTATTGTATTAAATGAGAATGTGCAGCACATAGCATATCACAGATGTTCAAAAGTATGTTTATTAATAAAAATACTAGTTAATATGAAAAACACAGATTGAAAGGGGACCATGGTATTTTCTTTGTAAGTTTTCTCTTGAGAAATATCCCCCATGTTGGGTAAACAGAGAAAGAAGAAAAAAAAAAAAAAAAAAAAAAACTGAAATGATTGGTTTTGACGTTTGTGACTTTGGGAAATTTATAGGGAGGGAGATTATTTGCATTACCCTGTACCCTTTTGACATAGGTGATTCAGGACGAAGGCCTTTTTTTTTTCTTAATGTACCTCTTTAACAGATTTTTAAGGCTTTATTCCCTATCTAAATAGGAAGGTAGGATTATTTTATTTCTTCATTGAAAAATCAAATGATTTATATCATTTTAGAGTTAGGATTTCTGCATTATGAAATGTTTGCTTTTCCCTTTAAAATATGAATCAATGATTGATTAAATTCACCAATTTAGAAATTCTTAGATAATCTTAAATTTCATTTGTTTAAACTTTGCATTCTAGAAAATAAAATACATCTGGCAGATTAAAACTGATCTTGGTAAAAATATGAATAAAACTATTTCATGGTTTTTATAATCTCATAAAGTATTTCTCCATCTTTAAACTTTGATGAGTCCATTGCAGGCATATTCTTACTGCAACTGTCATTATAGGGTTAAACATTTGCTTTATTGTAACACACGAAAGCAGTTAAGCCGTTTGGAATTGTTTACTTGCTAAAACCACTGTTAGTCAGCAGAGGCAGTACACCAGATTTCCTTGTGGCTTTTAGTGGAAAATGTTAAAAGCGCACTCATTTTTCAGTTATAGAATTTTTTAGTTTGATCTGGATTAGTCACAGAACTGGCATGAACCTTCTAATTGTGAAGGCTGTCCAAATGCACTATTTTTTTCTCCTGCTAGAGGAAGTTACATCCCGAGCAGTAGCTCAGATCTCTGGTAAGTGTTAACATGTGAGCATTACTAGGCATTTCATCCTGCGGGTCTGCAGTCTTCTTTGCTCTTCAGACTGTTGCTCCGTTGGAATGCTTCTGTGGGACCGATACTGAGGTTCTATAGATATTTTTTAAGGACCTACTCATTTGGGGATGTCAGTGGTGTTTTGCAAGATCATCTGAGGAACAGGAAAGCATTTGAAATCTGAAAAGGATAACTGTAGCGGTTTTCACAGTGGAAGGAAACTATATTGGCAAAGAGGCAGATGATTGAATAAAGTAGTTGGCTCAAAGAAGATGCACAGTCTGCTGTTTTTTCCTCTGAATGAAGACTGTTTAATGGAAGCTGTATTCATGTGGAGATCAAAGGAAACACTGGAATGATAAACTACTATGTTTTTTTTTCCTCTCTCTTTTTTTTTTAAGAAAACAAAAAGCCTGCAGCAGTAATTGGAGCTCAAATGCCTTCTAATTCCTTCACAGCCTGCTTGTTCTATTAGGATTCTCCACTAACACCATTTCTGCCTGGTGCCTGTGCCCTTTTGCTGGAGCAGCCACAGACAACTGCCTGATGGAGAAAGAATGAATGCTCTGCCTTGCTTATGCTATCGATGGGAATAAAGCTAACTGTGTTTCTTCTATTATATGGGAAATCTGGATTAATCAAGCTGTATTCTAGTACCAAGAGTCGTATTGTCTCTTGTGGTCTGACTCATCACATGTAAATGTACTGCAGCTTTGCTATTAATGCAGAGTGGTTTTGTTTTTTCTTTTTTTCGCCCCTTTCCCAAACACTGAAAGAATTGTTAACCTCTGAGCTTCATTTTCAGGATTTGTGCTGAGCTCTAGATCTTTTTTTCTGTGAATAGTATCTGCATTAAACCAGTGATGAAGAAATGAAGACAAATTAGAAGTGGAAACAGAATAGTGAGATTTTATTTTTTATTTTCAATTATAAGCAAAACAGCTACTGGTAACTATATGACCTTGCAGGAAACAGTGGGTATTGCTGTGATCATCGCTGTCATAGCAGTTGTTTCTCATTTCATTCTATATTGTGTGGTGTTGTGTCACCAAAAACAATGATTGTTTTGTGGAAGTAAATTTCAGAGCTAGAGCAATAAGACTCTTTTGGTAGAGGAAAAATATTTTTAAATGAGCTTGGACTCAGTTTTAGTTATTGATATGTTGGTGTGAAATTTCTTCTTAAGTATTGCAGTAACCCAACAGAAATAATAGAATTTTGTTATATTTAGGAAGTTACAAATTATGTAGTCATAATTTTAAACTTGTTTTTCCAGTAGTACTTACTAACTTAAAAAAAAAAAAACTAGCTGTGCTGTTCAGAGAATGTTTGTAAGTGTTGTATAGAAGAGGAGGAAAAACTACTTGTGCTCTTCCAACTGTGACTTTTATCACATAGCTTGGAATTTAGTGTTTTAAAAGATCGAATGAGTCGAGTGTGTATTGTTGTTTTGGAGGAGGTAGAAGATGAGTCTCCTGCATTCATTTCTAAATTGCCACAGGAAAATAAACCCCTACATTCTCCACCTTCTGGAAATGTATTGGTAAGATATGTAAGTTTATATGTTTACTATATTCTACTGAACTAGTAGTATAAATCTTGTTTTTTAAGAATAGATGTAGATTTGCAATAGTTTCTTTACAAACCCAAATTAAAGCAATACATGTGTAAATATGATGCAGTAATATTTTTGTATAAAATGCACATTTCATTTTTACTTTTTTGAATGCTGAGATAACATTTCAGTCTTTACTATGTCTTAATCTCTTAAAAAGACTGTTTAAAAATAATTTGAGAATTAGTAGTCATGGCAACTACGTTTCTGTTTTCATTTTGTGGTTTCAGAAACTGATGTAACAAGAATCAGGAACTCTGCATATTTTAGGAAAGGTTGACTATCCCTAGCAATACCAAAGCATGGCCTTTTCTGTAATGAATTTTATGTATTTACATGCAAGACTTTGTATGAGATTCAGTCTTCATCTTTAACCTTGGTTTTAGTGCTACTATCAGCCGGCTCCTTGACTAGTATAGTAGACCTTATCAAATGAGTCTGTGTCGTTAAGAGATCATTATACTTAGTTATGCATGTGTTTGTCTTTTCAAGTTATTTAAGTATCCATTATTTTTGGTCTTTGATTAGTGGCTATTTTCATCAACTGCCAGGTTTGCTTTCTTGGGATTTGTATCTTTGTACCTGTAGTGCTAATCCATGTAAGATAATTTGATGCCCCAAACAGACCTTTTCAAAAGAGCCTTCCTTCGTGGGCTGGAAATTGCTTAACAAGTTCTGTCCCACAAGTAGGTGTTGAGATCACACATTTGTATTTGGAAGAGTCTTTCTGTTTGTCATATACAGAAACAAAGGCTTCTACTTATAAGAAATAAAATAAAATCTGATTGTGTTTATTATACTACCTAAATTGGGTCAAACTGAATTAATTTTTTTTTTTTTTTAATTAGCCCTTTTTTTTCCAAGTAGGAATCCTGTACTTTGACATGATTTGGTTTTATGAAACTTCTGGCTAATGTCAAAAGTGATTATTGCTACAGGGAAGAAAACTTGTAGATTCAGAAACTATGTATAAATATCCTTAGTCACCCCATATGGATGATTCTAATGTTTTTATTACTCTCTTATATTTTAGCCATCACTGGTGCAAGCTATATTTAACGGAGATCCCGATGAAGTTCGAGCACTAATATTTAAGAAAGAAGATGTTAACTTTCAGGTAAAACAGTTAATTCACTGATGCCAGCCTTTAAAACTACTTATTAAAATTATTTCCTAGAATTGTGATTTTTGTTTATAAGACATAATATAACTCTGTAACAGTTGTTTTAAATGAGGGCAGGAAGGTATTGAGGCAAAAGGGAAAACATTGGACATATACTCAGGGCAGTAATAGCCAGTAGGGGTCTTTTGTTCTCCCAGCTTTTTCTTTGAAATTTTTCAAACACAGGAAAGTTTAAAAAAACACTTTGACTACCCATATACCTTTCACTTATGTTTGGCATTGATAACATTTTGCCATATTTGCTTTATTTATTGATATACATCTTTTACATGTATATGTAGTAAGTTGCAGAAATCATGATACTTCACCATTAAATACTTAACTGTGCATTTCAAATGAGGATTCTTTTAAGTGTATATCTAAATATAAGATCAGATTTGCTTTTTGTAAATAATCGTGGTGAGTGTTTTATAATGATGGTTGATTAATTTATATCAGATTAGGTTTTCAGTAAAGTCATTGTTCGAAAAGTTTTCAGACTTAAAGATACAGTAGTATGTTCACTGTTGACATGATGGACAGTTTTAGAAAGAGTGGATATATGGATAATTTTCTCTCTATGTTTTTTCAGTGGCCAGTATTTAGTTTACTAAATTGTGGCTGAAAGTACCTTATGTACTCTAACAAAATTACATCCACTAATGTATATATTTTTACCAGAAACAAATGTACCCCTGAGTTATGGAGGGGGTGAAAAGTCATATGATTCACAAAGTCGCTGTGGCAACACCAAAACAGACGACCTAGAAATGATTGTGGTTTTAAGAAAGCACTCGTTGCAAGCTCATTTTTAACTCTCATCTTTCCTCCTTTTTTTTTTTCTTAATACAATACTGCTGTGACCACTTAAGTAGATACAAAAAGGTTTTAGCTTATTTTTAAAATAATGGATTATCTAAATAGATTTGAGGCATTGGCTAAAACTGTTTAACATTTTAACATTGGGTAATGAACAGAATGCTGTCATTATGTATTTTTTAAAGCATTTTCTAAGTGAATTGACTTCAAGTTTATGTTTAGTTGGAAACATTCACCTAATTCAGGATGTATGTATGTATTTATGTATGTATGTATGTATGTATGTATGTATGTATTTAGAGACAATCTGGCTCTGTTGCCCAGCTGGAGTGCAGTGGCATGATAGCTCACTGCAACCTCTGCCTCCCGGGTTCAAGCGATTCTCCTGCCTCAGCCTCCTGAGTAGCTGGGACTACAGGCACCTGCCACCACGCCCAACTAATTTTGTGTTTTTAGTAGAGACAGAGTTTCATTCACCATGTTGGCCAGGCTGGTCTCAAACTCCTGATCTCAGGTGATGCGCCCGCCTTGGCCTCCCAAAGTGGGATTATAGGTGTGAGGCACTGCGCCTGGCCATGGTTTGTTTTAAATGGAGTGTCTGGTCACTTTACCCAGGGTATACTGAAGAGTGTGCATTTCTAAGAAAATAGCTTAAGGGGTATATAGATGCATGAAAAGGTGGAAAACCTGTTTTCTGTTCCATTTAACTCCTAAGATTTTCTTGTTGTTTTGGTTTTATTTTTAATAGTACTGACAAATACTACCTTGATTAGAAAGTTTGAACTGTAATTCCATTTACCAGGGCTAATTTCTCCATCATAACAAAGTTTATTACAGCTAACATTACTTTTATGTTATATTTAATTAATTTATCCTAAATTAAAAAAATATTCAGAGTCGTTGAGAGCATCAGCTCATTCATCAGTAGTCCTTTCTTGAGAGTAACTCTGACATTGTCTTCAGTGATACAGAGGTTTTTGACAACAACTTTTATGATTGCCTTTAGGCCTTTTCTCTCATGACCCTTTCTTAGTAGTTGAGAGTGTTGCCTTAAAGTCAAGATTTATTAACTTTCTGGCCATTATTTGAATTTAAGATGGTAAATATCTTATGATTTTGTTTGATAAGGAATCATATGGAGTTTTAAAAGGCAGTGGGTGTTAAATGCCCTGACTTTTAATTGGTAATAAAATATTTTTAAGCTTTATGTCAGTGTGACTGTGGTGTTTTTCCAAAGTAAATTTATTTAAATAAGTATTTGGAGAATAACATTGGACTTTTTGAAACTGAAGTTTCTCTTAAGTTTTTTGAAGTTGTTTTTATACATTTTTAGAATGGATATAAGTTCAGATTTATTTTTCTACCATTAAATAGTCATTGTATAATTTTAGATTAGTTTCTTTTGTCACACCCTGAAATTTTGAATTTTGTAGACCACTAAACAGCACCTTTCTTAGTAACACACCAAATAGATTTTTCTTTTTATTTTAGTGGGTTTTAAAAAAAATTTGTGGGTACATAGATGTCTATATTTGTGGGGTTCATGGGATGTTTTGGTACAGGCATGTAATGTGAAATAATCATATCATGAAGAATGAGGTATTCATCCCCTCAAGCATTTATCCTTTGATTTACAAACATTCCAATTACATTATTTAAGTTATTTTAAAATATACAATTAAGTTATTATTGACTCTAGTCACCCTATTGTGCTATCAAATAGTAGGTCTTACTCATTCTGTTTTTTTGTACCCATTAACCATCCCCACCTCCCACTCAACCCCCCACTACTCTTCCCAGCCTCTGGTAACTATCCTTCTGCTATGTCCATTAGTTCAATTGATTTGATGTTCAGATCCCACAAATAAGTGAGAACATGTGATGTTTGTTTTTCTGTGCCTGCCTTATTTCGGTTAACATAATGATCTCCAATTCTATCCATGTTGTTGCAAATGACTGGGTCTCTTTTTTTATGGCTGAGGAGTACTCCATTGTGTGTGTATGTACCACATTTTCATTAACCATTCATCTGTTAATGGACACTTAGGTTGCCTCCAAATGTTAGCTATTGTAAACAGTGCTGCAACAGGAGTGCAGATATCTCTTTGACATTCTGATGTCCTTTATTTTGGATATATACGCAGCAGTGGGATTGCTGGATCATATGGTAGCTCTGTGTTTCGTTTTTTGGGGGACCTCTAAACCGTTCTCCACGGTGGTGGTACATTCCCACAAATGGTGTACAAGGGTTCCCTTTTCTTCACATCCTCACCAGCATTTGTTACTGCCTGACTCTTGGATAAAAGCCATTTTAACTGGGACAAGATGATATCTCTTTGAGTTTTACATTTCTCTGATGATAGTGATGTTGAGAACCTTTTCGCCATTTGTGTGTCTTCTTTTGAGAAATGTCTATTCAGATCTTTTGCCCATTTTTTATCAGATTATTGGTTTTTTTCCTGTAGAGTTGTTTGAGCTTCTTATATTCTGGTTATGAATCCCTTGTCAGAGGGGTAGTTTGCAAATGTTTTCTCCCATTCTGTGGGTTGTCTCTTCACTTTGTTGATTACTTCCTTTGCTGTGCAGAAGGTTTTTAACTTGATGTGATCCCATTTGTCCATTTTTGCTTTGGTTGCCTGTGTCTGTGGGCTATTGCTCAAGAAATCTTTGCCCAGACTAATGTCCTGGAGATTTTCCCCAGTGTTTTCTTGTATTAGATTCAGTTTGAAGTGTTTAATGCATTTTGATTTGATTTTTGTGTATGACAAGAGATACGGGTCTAGTTTCATGATTTTGCATGTGATTATTCAGTTTCCCAGCACCATTTATTAAAGAGACTATCTTTTCCCAGTGTATGTTATTGGCACCTTTGTCAAAAATGAGTTCGCTGTAGGTGTTTGGATTTGGTTTTGGGTTCTCTATTCTGTTCTATTGGTACATGTGTCTGTTTTTATGACAGTACTATGCTGTTTTGGTTATGATAGCTCTGTAGCATAATTTGAAGTTAGATAATGGGAATCCACCAGTTTTGTTCTTTTCGCTTGGAATAGCTTTGGCTATTCTGGGTCTTTTGTGGTTCCATATAAATTTTAGTATTTTTTCTATTCCTGTGAAGAATGTCATTGGTATTTTGATTGGGATTGCATTGAATCTGTAGATCGCTTTGGGTAATGTGGACATTTTAACAGTATTGATTCATCCAGTCCATGAACATGGACTATTTTTCCATTTTTTGGTATCCTCTTCAATTTTCTTCATTCGTGTTTTATTGTTTCCATTATAGAGATCTTTTACTTCTTTGGTTGATTCCAAAGTATTTAATTTTATGTGTGGCTGTTGTAAGCAGGTTTACTTTTTAACTTCTTTTTCACATTGTTCATTGTTGGCATATAGAAATGCTAGTGATGTTTGTACATTGATTTTGTATTCTGGAACTTTACTGAATTTATCAGTTCTAGTTTTCTTGTGGAATGTTTAGGTTTTTCCAAATATAAGATTATATCACCAACAAACAGGTATAATTTGACTTCTTCCTTCCCAATTTGTATGCCCTTTATGTCTTTCTCTTGTCTGATTGCTCTAGATAGGACTTCCAGTACTATGTTGAATAACAGTGGTGACAGTGGGCATCGTTGTTGTGTTGCAGGTCTTAGAGGAAAGACTTTCAGTTTTTCCCTATTCAGTATCATACTAGCTGTGGGTCTGTCATATGTGGCTTTTATTATGTTGAGGCATGTTCCTTCCATATCCAGTTTTTTGAAGGTTTTTATCATGAAGGGATGTTGAATTTTTTAATCAAATGTTTTTTCTGCATCAATTGAAATGATCATATGGTTATTCTTTTTTTTTTTTGATATGATATGTCATGTTAATTGATTGTGTGTTTTGAACCATCCTTGCATCCCAGAGATACATTCCACTTGGTCATATGAACGATCTTTCTAATACATTGTTGAATTCAGTTTGCTGGTATTTTGTTGAGGATTTTTGCGTCAATATTCATCAGAGATATTGGCCTGTAGTTTTCTTTTTTTGATGTGTCTTTGTCTGGTTTTGGTATCAGGGTAATACTGGCCTTGAATGAATTTGGAATTATTCCCTCCTCTATTTTTTAGAGTATTTTGAGAAGGATTGGTATTATTTTCTTTTTTAAATGTTTGGTAGAATTTAGCAGTAAAGCCATTGTGTCCTGGCCTTTTCTTTACTAGAAGACTTTTTATTACAGCTTTGATCTCATTATTTGTTATTGGTCTGTTCTGGTTTTGGATTTCCTCTTGTTTCAGTCTTGGTAGGTTGTGTGTGTCTAGGAATTTGTCCATTTCTTCTACATTTTCCAGTTTATCAGCATATATAGTTGTTGCTTACAGTAACCACTAACAAGCCTTTGGAATTCTGCAAATAAGTCGTAATGTTTACTTTTTCATTTCTGATTTTATTCGGATCTTCTCTTTTTATCTTAGTCTGGCTAAAGGTTTGTCAATTTTATTTTTTTAAGTCAACTTTTTGTTTCCCTAATAGATTTTTAACAAAACTTTAATTTAAAAAAATTATACATTCATATTATTTGGTATGACATGAAGTCTTCTGTGGTAGAAGTCATGTAACATAGTTTCACTAGCAAATACTAGAGTTTTATATTTGGCGGCTTTTGGCCACAGATACTTTTGACTACCTGAATAAATAGAGGTGTTTTGCTAACAATTTAATCTAGAGCATGGTAATTTGGGGTTGTTTAAAACAGCAATGTCAGAGCTCTGGGTGAGCTTCTCTGTGAAACTCTTGGCTTTCTTATAATAAAGAGATGACTGCTGCATCAAAGTGGAAAAGGGACTCTTCTGTACATTTTTTCTTTTTCTTTTTTTTTTAAAAAAGGAGAAAACATCTCTTCCAGAGTCCCCACAAAATTCCTTCCTAAAGTTCCATTGGTTACAAGACTGCTCTAAACTAATTCACCAGCAGAGCAGTTGAAAGACGTAGATTTTCATATCTTCTTAGCCTTATTGGCTGTACAAGTTGAGTGAATCCTGTTAACTTCAACCCTCACTTTTCTTTTTTTTGTAAATGTGTAGGGTTACATTAATGATCTTCACAGTCTTTCCCCACTCCAAATTCAGGATACTCTAAAAATTCTAAATGACTTTAGTGACCTCCTGCTTTTGCCCAGAAGCTTTCATTTGTGTTTCTAGAATTTTGTGACCGAAATAATAAATGCCTTTCCCTAAGATTTACTAGAACTTAATGCCATGTAGTGGAACCCAAATAAGTTAATCTGAAATATTAATGATACCACATTTTAGAGGAAAACTTGGATTCTTCTTTATAAGAAAATTATTTTCTATAAATACAATTTTTTTATTAAGAGTGTTAAAATTGGTGTTAATTGTAGAACTTTACTTTTGAGACAGACATAGGCATAAGCCATTTTATACTACTCAATTTAACTTGTACAACAGTTTTGTAAAATTGACAGGTTAACGTTTCTACTAAAATTTACAAAAATTAACCTTCTGCAGAATCAGTATAGCAGGATGGGAATTTGAACCCATGTCCAACTTAATAGTAACTGGAGAAATAAAGCATATTGTTGAGAGAGAAAGACACATCAATTGTATCTCAATAAAAATGTTTAAAAAATAGGCTGAGGCACTAGCTGAGACCTTTCAGACCAAAGTTACTTCATTTCAGTATGAAATTTAGGACATAATTTATCATATTTTTTGCCATACCATATAACTATCAATATCTGTGTAAGTATAAATAATCATCAGCATATTTCTGAGTATGCAAGTATTGATACTTGAGCTTTATAGAAAATGCCAATATTTACCTTCCACCAATTCGTATAAACATATGCACTAAAATTGCTTTAAACACTGAACCTAGAGGAAAGGTAGTCTGTGAAGTTAATAATATATTTAATAACATAATAAATTTAAAATTTTTTGCTTGTCCATTGAAGTAGAATTTTTGTTAACTTGATGAAAAGATCCCATTTATTACCAATGAACAGGATTAATAATAACCCAAATGCCCTCTAAGAGGGAACTAGTTCTGCTAGTTAAATAAATTATGCTATGAAATACAGTTATAAAGAATGAGGAAAGTCTCTATAGACTAATATGGACTGACTCCTAAAATACATTGGGAATGAAAAAGGAAAATCAGAACTCATGTATAGCATGCTTACTAAAAATAAATACCTGAGTAGAATACAAATTTCTGTATTTTGAACCTCCAAAAACTACTGGTTCCAGTGGATAATACCTTCTTTGTTTCAGGACCACCATAGTGATCATTTAGTCATAGTGACATAGGACATATACTCGGTTATGGATCTTGGGAGAAACCTCAACATTAATGAAGAAAATTTACAAATTTGAAACTGGAATCTAGAGGCACTGGCTACACAGAGCTGGAGGGAGGTGTCATTTCTCTCCTGGGAGAAAGCTGAGTTGGTTCTCTCTCATGCCTGCCCCCACCTTCACTCCATGTTCCATACAAGCCAGCTGAAAGCTGGGTAGATACACCTGAGATGGGGATGGAGGGTTGTGAGCTCCAACACTAGTTACTGTGAATAGCTATAAGAAAAGACCATGTACATACCTATGGTTTTAGGACAGAGGGTGCTTTTTTTTTTTCCTCTTGTGTAAATGTCTAGTGGTGGAATGGTTGAATATGCATGCTTAATTTTTTAAGAAACCGACCAACTGTTTACCAAACTGTTTGTATTATTTTACGTTCTCACCAGCAGGATATGAGAATCCTAAATTTTCCACATTCTCACAAATATTTGGTATAATCAGTCTTTTAAAATCTTAAACATTTTAGTAATAGTAATATCTCAATTTGGTCTAAATTTGTATTTCTATAATGATGAATGATGTTGAGCATCTTTTCATGATCTTGTCAGTCCGTATATCTTTAGTGAAATGTCTTTTCAAATGTTCTTGCAAGTTTTTTAATTGGATTGTTTTCTTACTCTTGAGTTTTCAGAGTTCTTTTATGTGTTCTGGAAACAAGTCCTCGATCTTCGGCTGTGTTTTCGTTCTCTTAAGAGTGTTTTTGAAAAGCTCAAGTTTTATTTTGATGACATCCACATTTATCAGTTTATTATATTATGGATCTTGGTTTTGCTGTTGTATCTTTAAAAAAAAGAAAAAACCTGTCCTATTGTCATTTTGTTTTGCTCATATCTTCCAGAAGTTTTATAGTTTTAAGTTTCACATTTGTCAACAAATTCACTGAAAAGGATTTTCTTTCAAAAAGGAAAGAGGCTTTATGCCAGCTAACAGTTTGTACACCAGGAAAATGCAGCCTTCTATACAAAACAAAGGTGTGTTCTGAGAGAACCAAGAGAAAGTTTGTCTTTGATGGCAAAAGTTTTCGCCCAGGTTCCCACTCTGATCTGCTTGTGCAAATGAGGGATACAAACTCAGTTAGTTCTGATTGTTTGAAACTTGTTGAGTTCTGATGGTTCGGCGCAGATCACAGTCTGTTGATTGATCTATTGATTGATTCAGGTATCATACACAGGAACAAACAACTATGAAAGTCCCAAAGTTTAGTATGACATTTTCCCCTGAGCACTCAGTATGTGTGTAACCTCTAATTACCAAATGGTTGCTTGACTTTGTTTGAAATTTAGTTCCACTTAGCCACTCAGGATTCATCTTGAAGGATTGGCTCTTTCAGAGTTTGCACATTTAAATGTGCTGTCTATTTTGACTTAATATTTGTGTATGATGCAAAGTATATGACAAAGTTTATTAATTTCTCTCACCATTATTTTGTAATTTCATTATAAATGTCTTTTGTCAGATTTATCTGTATTTTATAATTTTTTATCCTAATGTAAATGGCGTTTTATTTAATTTTAAAATAGCCTAATTATTCTCCATTACTGAAACAAGTTTCTCCTGAGTACTCTACTCCATGCTGCAGGAATTACTAGTGTTCCCTAACTGGCTAGTTGGAACAGAACACTCTGTTCTCTGCGATCCGTCGTTCTCATTGGAGGTGATATCACTCCTAATTAAGAGAAAATAGATTCTTTGTGGGTATGTATGTATATGAAAAATCTTACATATTCCAATGATTTGTGGCCCTCTAAAAGGCCAAGGTGCATAACTTAGAAATACAGTGGTATTGAAATTTCATGGGAAACGATTAGGAAAGACTGTCAGAAAAGGGTAGTAAGGAAAAAAGGTTGAAAAACACTGCTGTTTCTTTCACCAGCTTCAGGTAGTATTCTTACACTCCTTTCCCACTCAATGCTCAGTTGAGTACTCAAAGGGAGATTCTGCAGATCTTAGGGAGTCTCTCCATGTACTACTTTCTCCTCTGTTGCTCTGTCCTGAGAATTCCAGCCCCTTTGTTCGCTCCAGACTGTCTCCTAAACTCACAGGGAATTAAAAACAGCAACAACAACAACAAAATTTTGTATGCAGCAGTAAGAATTTTATTGATTGAAGCAACTGACATTCCACTGAATGTTTTCAGACTTAGACATTACATATTTTGTGGAATGGTAATTTTCTTTTGTATTCCAGCAGTGTTTTTGGAATAGAAACTGTAAACATTAGCCTACCAAACAATTGGATTTGCATTTGATGATTAAAATTGTCCAGTCGTAGATGGCATCACCTCTACTTTTTATTATTAATATTAGTTTTAATTGACAAATGATAATTGTGTATATTTGTAGAGTACAATGTAATATTTTGGTATATTATACAATGTGGGATGATTAAATCAAGCTAATATATCCATCACCTCACTTATTGTTTGTGATTTTTTTTTTTCCTTCACCTTTTTGTTCCATCCAGGCCTGCCCACAATGAGGGCAGATCTTCCCCACTGAGTCCACTGACTCACATGCCAGTCTTCTCCAGAAACATCCTCATGGATTTCTACAGAAATAATGCCATACCAGCTATCTAAGTATCCTTTAATTCAGTCAAATGGACACCTAAAATTAATCATGACAGGTCCTTTATCTCTTTTAATCAGGTTGTTTTCTTTTGAGTTGAGTTTATTATATACTTTGAATATAAATTCTTTCTCAAATATATGGTTCGCTAATATATATATGTGATTTTTTTTTTTCTGTGCAAAAGTTTTTTCATTTAATGCAGTCCGATTTGCCAGTTTTTGTTTTTGTTGCTTGTGCTTTCAAGTCATATCTAAAAAAATGTTGCCCAGACCATTGTTGTGGTGCTTCCCCCCCTTGTTTGTAGTTTTATAATTTCAGGTCTTATATTTAAGTCTTTAATGTATTTTTAGCTGATGTTTGTATATGGTATGAGATAAGGATGCAGTTTCATTCTTCTGCATGTGGATATCCAGTTTTCCTAACATCTTTTATTGAAGAGGCTATTCTTTCTACATTGTGTGTTCTTGGCACCTTTGTCAAAGATCAAGTGACCATAAATGAGTGGATTTATTTCTGGGCTTTCTATCCTGTTCCACTGGTCACTCTGTCTGTTTTTATGCCAATACTGTGCTGTCTTTATTATAGTAGCTTTATAATACATTTTGAAACCAGTGGTGTGATGCCTCCAGCTTTGTTCTTTTCGCTGGTTATTGTTTTTCGCCATTCGTGGTCTTTTATTGTTTCATATGAATTTAAGGGTTGTTTTTTTCTATTTTCTGTGAAAAATTACATTGGAATTTTGATAAGGATTGCATAGAATTTGTGTATTGCTTTGGGTAATATGGACATTTTAACAATACTAATTTTTTAGTTCATGAACACAGTATATCTTCTCATTTATTTGTGTTCAATTTTTTTCATTAATGTTTTATAGTTTTTAGTATACAGATCTTTTACCTGTTTGGTTAAATTTTCACCTAAATATTTTACTTTTTTTTGTTGTTGTTGTTGCTATTATAAATAGGATTGTTTTCTTAATTTCCTTTTTAGATAGTTTGTTGTTAGTATATACAAAGGCTACTGATTGTTTTTGATGTTGATTTTGTATCTTGCGACTTAATTCATTTGTCAGTTTCAGTAGTTTTTTGGTGTGTCTTTAGGGATTTCTCTGTGTAAGATCATGTCTGCAAATACAATTTTATTTCCTTCTTTCTTATTAGGATGCCTTTTACTTCTTTCTCTTGCCTAATTGTTCTGGCTAGGACTTGCAGCACTATAGTGGATAGGAGTGGTGAGGGTGGGCAGCATTCTTGTCCCTCATCTTAGAAGAAAGCTTTCAACTTTGTACTGTCAAGTGTGATGTTAGCTGTGGGCCTGCCATTTTTGGCCTTTACAGGACCTGTTATTGATGTGTAATTTTAGTGTTTTACTATGCTATAAAAAGCAAGTAAGCCTTAAAAGTATCTGATTACTGCTAAATTTGTAGAATGGAATACGTTCAGTACTTAGAATAGGATGCTGTCTGTTTTTATATATTATTATAGAGCAATGTCTAGATTACAACATGAATTAATAACCAGATTCTAAAATACCTGCAGGGAATTTGTCCTGGGGCAAGAACTGTGCCTTCCATATTGTAGATAGTCAGCACTGGAAAGGGATCTTAAAGATTAAGTAGTTAAATCAACTCTGTTACAGATGAGGCAAAACTAAGGCCCTTGGAATTAATTGATTTGGTCGCTTCCATTTGGTCACTTTCCAAGATCTCTAAGATACTTAAGAACCCAGTTTTCCTTATGTCAATTTTAGTTTTTTGTCCATATTGTCTCCCCTGGCGTGTCACCTCTCAATTCTATCTAGTGGCTTAGCATTAGTGATTTCTTACCTTTTCTCTTCTAGCTATAAGCATATAAGCTCTTTAGTAAATACTTGCTTGTTTAATTTGATAAAACTTGGTATGTTGGTTTATTCACTTGACTAGTAATATGTGCCAGTTACTATGCTGGGTCCTGTGAAGGCAAGTCCAATCATGCATAATTTCTTCTCCCTGCTTTTTAATGTTATTTCCTTATATCAGATTATCAGTTGTACCTGAATTCTCTTCCTCTTCCTTTGCCTCATCTTAAGCTTATGTTTGTTCTTCAGGCTGCAGTTTATGGTAGGCAGACTTTTAAGATGGTCCCGTGTATGATTTCTGGTATTGTAAGCATGATAGGGTATTGTATTAGTTTGTTCTCCCGCTGCTATGAAGAAATACCCGAGACTGGGTAATTTATTTAAAAAGAGGCTTAATTGACTCACAGTTCTGCTTGGCTGCAGGGGCCTCAGGAAACTTAAAGTCATGGCAATCATGGCAGAAGGCACCTCTTCACAGGGTGGCAGGAGAGAGAATGATTGCCAGCAGGGCAAATGCCACATACTTATAAAACCATCAGATCTCCTGAGACTCACTCATTATCATGAGAATAGCATGGAGGAAACTGCCCCCCATGATTCAGTTACCTCCACGTAGTCCCATCCTTGACATGTAGGGATTATTACAATTTAAGATGAGATTTGGGCGGGGACACAGAGCCAAAGCATATCAGGTCTCATTGCTGATTAGTTTATGTCATCTGGCAGAGCATAAAGCTGACTCTAGGTAAGTGAGATTATCTAGATGGGTCTGCCCTAATCACATGAACTCTAAATCTGGGTTTAGAGTTAAGAACAAAGGGAGTAGGAGATTAGAAATATGAGAGGGATTTGATGTGAAGGATATTCTCTGTTACTGACTTTGAAGATGGAGGGAGCCATATGGTAAGAACTCAGACATTCTCTGCTACTGGAGGGTGACCTCTGGCTGACAACTGGGAAAGGAAAATGGAGGTCTTACAAGGACAAAGAACTGACTATTGCCTGAATGAGCCAAAAAACAGATTTTTTTTTTTTCCTTTTAGTCAGACCTCCAGGTGAGAACATAGCCCATCAACAACTTGATTTCAACTTTGTGTAACCCTCAGCAGAGAACCCAGTCACACCATGCCTGAATTACTGCCCTTAAAACTGTGAACTAAAAGATGATTTGTTTTAAGCCTGTTGGACTTTTAGTAATTTGTTATGCAGCAATAGAAAATTAATATCATACCTAAGTATATTTTGCTGGAACTCCTTTCCTGGTCTCCCAGCTGGTATTACATCAGCCTAATAGGTGTCCATAGCAGTCTGAACTTCTCCCTTGTAACAGTCATCATATTAATTGACTTGTTTCATGTTCAGTGGCTCTAACTCTGGAGATAGGAGTCTTGTTTGACTTATTCCCTGTTTTTATACTCAGAGTATGATAAATAGTAGCTATTTAATAAGTGTTAGAAGCGAATGAATATAAAGAAGACATAGCCCCTGACTTTAGCAAGTTTATAATCTAAAGATATTTGATTATATTATGTATGGGTATTGAGAGGGGTAGGGCGGAGAGGGTGTGTGTGTGTGTGTGTGTGTGTGTGTTTATAGTTTGGTTTTGGTGATGGGAGTAGTCAGCTGTCCAGGTTGCCCCTCTGAAGTCAGTGCTCTGATAGACCATAAACAGAAAACTGCAAATGATAACAAACTTATTATTTCGTAAGAGAATACTGCCATTCTCCATATTTCGGGTACACATGTGTTTTGTTTCACCCTTTCTGTTTCAAGTTTATTGAAAGAAGCCTGTTTAGCTTAATTGTACTTGGGCAGCTGACACTTGACTAGCTCAAAAATAATAAACTCATCATTTAGAACACATGTGTCTCTGTATATGAGAAATAACAGTTACAAATACTGTAGGTCAAAGTTTCATCATTGGTTTGGAAGATAAATATGTACAGTGAGGGTATGGGGTTTTATTTACACAGAAACTAGATTACTTCCTCCCTGCCCCACCCCAAGATTGCATTGTACAGATCTCTGGTAATAAAATTTCTACTTTTATTCCTGATTCCATGTGGAACCAAATTGGTGCTTAGGGAAGGGACATGGGTATATAAAGGATAAGTAGTTTTTTCAGTTTTAGGTGACTTTTTTTCATTTTGAACATTAGTTCAGGAGAACAAAACTTCCTAAACCAACAAGAGAAACTACTGTTCTTAGGCTGGAAATATTTCAGAGCCTTTCTTCTGTCAGTTCTTGGATATATTTTACTTCTTATTTCAGATGTGTTTTAATTGATATGTTGGAAGAATGGGTACACTTTCATAACCAACTCTTTCCTCCTCCTTTTAACCTTTTTAAAATTAGGAAATATAATAAACTTATGTAAAACAAATGTACAATTTAATGAATATGTAAATGTAACCACGACCCAGATTAGAAAACAACATCGTTAGCACCTCAGAAGTGCTCTTGTTGGTGACCACTTTATGATCAAAACTTTCCACCCCACCCCTCAGTGTAACCAGTAAATTTCTTTAATAGTCTCTTTTGGTTTTCTTTATAATTTTGCCACCTGCTTACTCTTCCCTAAGCAATACAATTTAGTTTGCATATTTTGAATCAAATAGATCATACAGTATATATTCTTTGAGTCTGTGTTCTTTTGTGCACCGCTGTTTTAAAAATTTACCTGATTCCACTGAATGCATCCAACACAGTTTATCTATTCTGCTATTGATGTATAATTGAATTGTTTCACATTTTGTTTCTATTTTGAATGATGCAACTATTTGTAAATATGTCTTCTGATACACATAAGCATGCATTTCTATAATATAAATACTTGGCTATACATATATTCAGCTTTACTTGATAATGTGATATTATTAAACAACTTAAACTTCCATGAGCACTGTGTGAGAATTCTTATTGGTCCACATCTTTGGACCACATTCTTGGTTTTTGAAGTATGTAATGTATGATGTGGTAAAGTGTTTATTTGGACATGGTCCAGTTTCCTAGCATATAGCTTCTAAAAAACCCTTGGAATGTCTGGAGTGATAAGTGTCTATTTTATGGTTATGAGGCCCCTCAGCTTCAAGATGAGGGTTTGTCACCTGAAAGACCAACGCATGATTAGAGGGCTTTAACTTTTCAAACCCCCCATCCTCCAATCTCTGGAGAAAGAAGAGGGGCTGCATGTTGAGTTGGCTACCAGTAGCCATTTGTTTAATCAATCATGCTTATGTAATGAATCCTCTATAAAAGCCCAAAAGGATGGGGTTCAGGGATTTTCCAGTAGCTGAACATGTGGCAGTTCTGGAGGGTGGTGCACCCAGAGAGGGAATGGAAGTTGCACATCCTTCCATGGAAGATGCATGTCTTATACGTCTCTTTCATCTGGCTGTTCGTCTGTACCCTTTTTTGTGTTATTAATAAATCAGTAAATATAAATAAAGTGTTCCCAGAGTTATTCGAGGTCCTCTAGCAAACTAATCAAACCTGAGAAGGAGATAGTGGGCACCTCAGTTTATAGCCAGTTGGTGAGAAGTATAGGTGAAAACCTACTAATAGGGACTGGCATCTGAAGTAAGGGGCAGTCTTTCGGGACTGAGCACTCTCTTTGAGATCTGATGCTGTCTTCAGGTAGATAGTGTCAGGATTGAATGGAATTAGAGTACACCCAGCTGGTGTCCTCCGGGGAATTGCTTTGTTGCATGAGGAAACAGCCTCCACATATCAAATACTGGTTTTGTATAGAGTGATGTGAGTTGAAGGGAAAAAACTGATTTTTCCTCCTACATAGTTGTATGTTGTTATTTTAGCATGCTTTTTTATGAGTTTCAGGCACATTTTATATGTTAATTAGACATACATATACCCAGTCTCTTTTATGAAGTACCTGTTAAATCTCCTGGGCCAGGCACGGTGGCTCACGCCTGTAATCCCAACGCTTTGGGAGGCCAAGGTGTGTGGGTCATTTGAGGTCAGGAGTTCAAGACCAGCCTGGTCAACATCGTGAAACACCATCTCTACTAAAAATACAAAAATTAGCCAGACGTGGTGGGCACCTGTAGTCCCAGCTAGTCGGGAGGCTGAGGCAGGAGAATTGCTTGAACCCTGGAGGTAGAGGTTACAGTGAGCTGAGATTGTGCCACTGCACTCCAGCCTAGGTGACAGAGTGAGACTTTGAAAAATAAATAAATACATACATAAATAAATCTCCTGCCTATTTTTGAGTTGTCTCTTACCTAATTTGCAGCAAGTCTTTTTATATTCTGGATATGAGCCCTTTTTGACCTGCATGTGTTGCAGATATCTTCTCCCATTCCAACTTGTCTTTTCAAAATTCTTTATGGTGTCATTAAACATGAGGTCTTTATTTTTTATGCCTTGTTTTTCAGTTTTTAAAAAATAGTTAATGCTTTTGATGTCTTGTTTCAGAAGTCTTTTCCTAACTTGAGTTGTAAAGATAATATTCCATATTTATATATGAGTGCTTTTAACATTTTGCTGTTTACATTTAGTTTTATAATATAGTTGCAGTTAAATTTTACATATAATGTGAGGTAGTGGTTTGGGTTTGGTTTTTGTTTTCATTCTTTTCCAAATAGGTACCACATTGTCCCAGCATAATTTAAATGCCCATATTTTGTTGGGTGGTTTTCTTATTTTTGAGTTTTAAGAGGTCTTTATATATTCTGAATTCAAGTTCTCTGTCAGATCTGTGATTTGCAAATATTTTCTCCCAATGCATGCTTTGTCTTTTTATCCTCTTAACTGTGTCTTTCTCAGTACAAGTAAAGTCTCATTTTGATGAAGTTTAATTCATTATCTTCATGGATTTTGCTTTTGGTATTGCATCTAAGAGCTCTTTACGCAACCCACGGTTTTCTCCTAAGTGTAGTAATTTTAGATTTGGGAAATTATTTGCTTTAGGTGTTAGGTATAGATGGAGGTTAGTTTTTTGTCATGTGGTTATCCAGGACCATTTGTTGAAAATACTATACATTGACTTGCCTTTGTGCTTTAGTCAAAAATCATTCATACTTGTGTGGGTTTATTTCTAGACATAAATTTTAGCTTTTTAATAGCTACAAGAAATCCCGTGAGGATTTTTATTGTGATTGCATTGAATCTATAGATCAAATTGAGGAAAACTGGCATTTTAGCAATAGTGAGTCTTCCAATTCATGTACATGGCATCTCTCATCATTTACTTAGGTGTTCTTTGATTTTTTGAGGGGTGTTTCGTAGTTTTCAGCATACAAATCTTGCAATTTTTTTTTTTCTTTTTTGACATGGAGTCTTATTCTGTTACCCAGGCAGGAGTGCAGTCTTGGCTCACTGCAACCTCCGTCTCCTGGGTTCAAGTAATTCTCCTGCCTCAGCCTCTCAAGTAGCTGGGATTACAGGTGCACACCACCACATGTAGCTAATTTTTGTAGTTTTAGTAGAGGCAGGGTTTCGCCATGTTGGCCAGGCTGGTCTTGAATTCTTAACCTCAGGTGATCTGCCCATCTTAGCCTCCCATAGTACTAGGATTTACAGGAGTGAGCCTCTGCATCTGGCCCAAATCTTGCAAATTTTTATTAGATTTATACTTAAGCATTTATTTTCCTTCTCATCTTTTGATGCTATTGTGATACCTTTTTTTAGTATAACTTTCACTTATTAATTGCTAGTAAGAAATATAGTTGGTTTTGTATATTGACCTTGCATTCAACAACTTTTCTAAACTTAGTCTAGGTATTTTTTTTTTTTTTTTTAGATTCCTTGGGATTTTCTTTATAAATAATATGCCATCTATGACTAAATGTACTTTTCTTTCTTTTTTCTCAATTGATAAGTTTTTTTGCTTTTCCTTATTTTACTGACAAGTACTTGAGTAGGAGCGGTGAGAGTAGACATTTTGGCCTCATTCCTATCTCAGAAAAAAAGCATTCACTCTCACCATTAAATTACCTGTCAGCTGTAGATTTTTGTAAATACGCTTTATTGGGTTAAGAAAATTCCCCTCTAAGTTTGCTGAGAGTTTTAAAAATTATAAGCTAACCGTGTGTGGTGGTGTGTGCCTGTAATCCCAGCTACTCAGGATGCCGAGACAGGAGAATTGCTTGAACCTGGAAGGTGGAGGTTGCAGTGAGCCGAGATCGTGCCACTGCACTCTAGCCTGGGCAACAGAGGGAGACTCTGTCTCAAAATAATTAATTAATTAATTAAAAAAGATCATGAGTAGATACTGGGTTTTGGTAAATGTGATGATTATATGACCTTTCTTTTTGTTAGTCTGCTAATATGTTGAATTTACACCATTTGGTTCTAGTTGAATGAGACTTGTGATCCCAGAATAAACCCCAGTTGGTCGTGATGTAGTACCCTTTTCATATATTGCTGAATGCAGTTTGCTGATATTTAGTTGAAGATATTTATGTCTGTGTTGATGGGGGATATTCATCTCTGTTTTGGTTTTTGTTTGTTTGTGTTTTGGTAATATCTTTGTCTGGTTTGGTATCAGGATAATGTTGGCTTCAACATCTTTTTATGTTTTGGGGATTTTATTGATAATCCCCTCTTAGTTTTGATACAGATTATTTTTTCCTTTGATCATTCTGACTAGAAGATTACTAATTATATTTATATTTTCGAAGAATCAGCTTTTGAGTTCACTAATATTCTGTTTTTGTTTTGTTTTCATCTTTATCATTTTCGTCCTGCTTTTTTTTGCTGGTTATTTTGCCCGTTTTTTCTAGTTTAAGTGAAAGCTTAAATTATTAAGACCTTTTCTGATACAAACATTTAATACATAAATTGCTCTCTATTGTTTTAACTTTATTCCCAAAATTTTAATGTGTTGTATTCATTTTCATTCCATTCAAAATATTTTTCTAATGTTCTTGGAGCCTTCCTCTTTACATGGGTTATTTAGAATTCGTTTTCTACATTTATTCTACTTTACTACTGAAATATTCTTTGAATCCCAAATACTTGGCACTTTTCAAATTGTCAGGTTATCTTTCTGTTATTTATTTCCAATTTAATTTTGTTATGGCCAAAGAACATACTTTGTATGATTTTGATTTATTTTAATGTGTTAAGGTTTGGTTTTGGCTCAGAATATGGTTTATCTTAATGTTTCAAGTGCTTTTGAAAATAAATATATCGTTTGGATGTTTGTCCCCTCCAAATCGCTTGTTGAAATGTGATCTTCAATCTTGGAGGTGGAGTCTAATGGGAAGTGTTTGGATCATGGGGGCAGATCCTTTATAAATGGATTGGTGCCTTCCCAGCAGTAAATGTGAGTTCTAGCTCTCCTTCATCCAACAGCTGGTTGTTTAAAGAGCTTGGCACCCACTCTTCTCTCTCTTGATACCTCTCTTCACCTTGTGACACCCCTCTTCACCTTGTGACACCCCTGCTTTCCGTTCACCTTCTGCCACCATTATAAGCTTCCTGAGGCCCTCACCAGAAGCAGATGCTGGTGCCATCCCTTTTTTTTTTTTTTTTTTTTGAGACAGTTTCGATCTGTCACCCAGGCTGGAGTGCAGTGGCAGGATCTTGGCTCACTGCAACCTCCACCTCCCGGGTTCAAGCGATTCTGCTGCCTCAGCCTCCTGAGTAGCTGGGATTACAGGTGCCCACCACCATGCCTGCCTGATTTTTGTATTTTTAGTAGAGATGGTGTTTCACCATGTTGGCCAGGCTGGTCTCCAACTCTTGTCCTCAGGTGATCCGCCCACCTGGGCTTCCCACAGTGCTGGGATTACAGGCACAAGCCACTGTGCCTGGCCTGGTGCCATGCTTCTTATACAGCCGGTAGAACCATAAGCCAAATAAACCTCTTTTCTTTGTAGATAACCCACCCTCAGATATTCCTTTGTAGCAATGCAGAGCAGACTGATACAATGTTCATCATTTTGTTGCATGCTATAAATTGTACAATAATTTTACAAAGTAAATAAAATGTTTTAAGTGCTTTATGCAATGGTTGCACATAATAAAAATCTTCAGGTTTACTCTCCTTTTCTAAGACACTCTCCGCATTCTACATAGTTACTACAGGAACTGCCATGTTAATCTTCCCCTACTTTCAGTTAATATAGAAGTAAGCATTAAATTTATGAGCACATTTGGTGAGCACCAAATTAATCCAGTCAAATATTCTTCTGGGAGATTGAATTAAGAGACTTCTCCTTGGGCTGCTGAAGTTCTAAGAGTAAATGTCAGGTGTTGTGATGGCTTATTCCCTACCATGAAAAAAAGTGTTCTGTGAAGGCAGAAAAATCTGCTCATGTGCGAAGAAGAAACGGAGACAAAAGACAGAGTCCTGAGTATTTCAAGTGTTTTATTTCATTTGTTCTTATGACTTAGCCACATGCCTGCCTTTCCTCAATTTTGGTTGTTCAGTGCTCAGTTCCAGTAGATGCTTCAGTGTCCTTCCTGTAAATCAATTTTGCCTAAACTGGTTTAAGTTAGATTTCTGTACCTAGTAATGCTATCTAATATATATACATGTATTCAATAATAGTAATTATTGAGGATGATAATAGAAATGTGGACTATTTGTAATTTTTCCTTAAAGTTACATTGCTCTGATAAATGCTAATGATTTTTCATATCATAATCTGAAACTTTAAGGTTCCACAGAGGTTTTCAAAGTATACCTTGGAGGAAAAGGACCATAGCATACATCTTAGAACTGGTTTTAACAGTTATTTTACAGTTGTCTGTCAGAGGTAGTTCTAAAATGTGCTTCATTCTCATACCCAAAATCAATATGGAAGTCTTCTACAACCTATAACACATTAGCATATCATTGAATCATGGCAGGTGTTGTCCACTAACATAATTTGTTAAATCCTTTCTAGTGCCTATAAGGTACATAACTTTAAGCCAGGTATTATGTGGACATAGACAGTTTGTTTTCTCTAGATACTTTTTACCAAATTATGAAGCCATGACATAAACTCAAAACTGAGTATTAACAAGAATGCCACCTTATATGGTACAGATAATAATGTTGTAATAGGAGTATAGGATGGATAAATCTCAGTGGACTGACATGGTCCTGAAGACTTTGTGAAAGAAATAGAAACTAAACTGGGCCTTGAAGAGTAGAGGGAATTCGGGTAGTGGAAAGACATTCTGGCCAGAGGGAATATGTGTACAGATGAAAATGTGCCATGTATTCTGTGTCTGTTATGGTTCCATCTATTGGTTAGTAGTTTTTGAATATCAGGTTAAGGAGGCAGAATGGAGGTGATTGGTGATGGTGACAACAGCCAGTAAAGGTGATTGAGCAGAGTCGTAAGTGAGATAGTGAAAGTGAAATTGCTTCCAAGTCTTATCTGCTAGCAGGTAAGCCAGTTGGATCTCCGATGTGGTCTGAGAATAAGATCCTGGAAGGGTGATAGTAAATTTAAAAATGACGTTAACTAAAAACACAATGTGAATATTCTCCCAAATAGCTGTAAGAGTACTAAGCATGACTTCTGTACCAGAGTAAGCCAGAATTATCTTGCTTGAAGCAGCTGTAGGTATTAACCAATATCTTACAGAGCTATATCCTTAAGACTGAGGTTCACCATGAGGCTTCCCTGAGTGTAGATCTCGAGGACAACAGGATAATCAAAACTTATTTTATAAAGGCACAAGAGAAGAGTGGATCTGATGAGTCCTAGCCAGGTCCACCTGAGTTCTGGGGACCATAACCTGAGCATTGATGATATGTAAATATTTATCAGGGAAGTTTTAGTCTGATAGCAATAGGAGTGGAAGCAAAAAGCATCATGATAGGGGCAAGAAAGAGAGCGACTATTAGGTGTAAATGGGAAAAATAGAGAAAGGACAGAAGAATACAAAGAAAACTGTGCTACTGTTGAGAAAAAAGTGAAGTCAGACTACAGAATGCTTTGAGGGAGAATGATTAAGTGGACTGTGATCAAGCTGGTAGAGGGAGGAATATTATAAATAGAGGCAGCATAATAGATTAACAGCATGCACCTCAGAGTTCAGCTATCTGTGCTTGAGTCTCATTCTGCCACTTCCTATGATCTTGAATGAGTTTCTTAAACTTTTCTGTTTTGATTTCCTTATCTGTAAAATAAGGAGATACAGTTGCATACTTAACCCTATTTGGTAAGTGCTTAAAGCAGTCCTAGCAGAAAGTAAGCACTAGGTAAGTGTTAATTGTTTTGTTTGCTGTTACCACTAGTCCTCCTAAGGAGTTATAGCTAGCGTACATGAACATTTTCAAGACCTGAACAAGGGCAGAATTACAGACCTGTATCATTGCTATAAAGGTTGTGGTTGAATCCAACCGAAGTGGATGAATTCTGAGTCACTTTTAAGTATTTTGCCTTGAACAAGTATTTGTCTTTCACTTTGTCATTTCTTTCTTTTCACTTCCCTGTTTTTCTTCTTTATATGTTTCCTCTTAGAGCTTGATCTTGAAATCTGTATTAAGGTAAAACTTCCGCTGAAAATGTACAAATGCAGTCTTAGTTCCAGATTTAATTTAAGGCACCTCATGGATCTAACCCTTTGCCTGTCCTGAGCTTGGCATCCCACCACAGATTCTTTTTCTCACAGCCTCCTTTATTCCTAAGTTATCTAAGCTTTCCTAGTGTTTTTTTTTTTTTTTTTTTTTTTTTTTAGCTTGCTTCTAGGGTTCATTGTAACATAACATATAAACTAAAGAATAATTCAGGGTGCTTCTGAATACTTTTTAAACACTTATTTTGAAGAAATTATAGACACACCAGAAATTGCAGATGGTACAGCACAGCCCCATGTTTCCATCATGATATTCCTTCAGTGGTCATAACTTTTAGTGCATTATCAAAACCAGGAAATTGATATTGGCACAATACAACTAACTAGACTACAGACCTTAATTTGATTTCAGCAGTTGTTGCAAGCACTCATTTGGGGGAGAGGGGTTGTGTGTGGTGTGTGGTAATTGTGGTGATGGCTTTGTGCATGAATCGGCATTTTGGCACATGTGTAACCACTAGCACATTCAAGATACAGAACCATTCCATCACCACAGAGAAATTCTCTCATGTTTCGACTACTTGTGTAGCACTTCAGTAATGCACTGGCTCAGCTCACGCCTATGACCCAATCCCAGAGTAATTAACAATCATTGGTCTCATTTAGGCCAGAACTTTTAATGTATTTCACCTTCTGTCTCTCAAGATAATTGCTATAAGAGCTAAAACTATTTTTTGTTTTTATTTGGGGAGAGTAAGCAATCACTTTTTGTTGTCCTAATCATATGTGTAAAATACCTTTCATAGCACCTATGTAAGCTGTAAGAAAAATGTATTTTCTTAAAGGTATATGATTGACAGTCTACTATAAAGACACATGCACATGTATGTTTATTGTAGCACTATTTACAATAGCAAAGACTTGGAAACAATGACAGACTGGATAAAGAAAATGTGGCATGTATACACCATGGAATACTATGCAGCCATAAAAAAGAATGAGTTCATGTCCTTTGCAGGGGCATGGCTGAAGTTGGAAGCCATCATTCTCAGCAAACTAACACAGGAACAGAAAACCAAACACTGCATGTTCTCACTCATAAGTGGGAGATGAACAATGAGAACACATGGACACCGGGAGGGGAACAGCACACACCAGAGCCTGTCACAGGGTGGGGGAGCAAGGGAAGGGAGAGCATTAGGACAAATACTTAATGCGTGCAGGGCTTAAAACCTAGATGATGGGTTGATAGGTGTGCAGCAAACCACCATGGCACATGTATACCTGTGTAACAAACCTGCATGTTCTGCACATGCATCCCAGAACTTAAAGTAAAATTTTAAAAAATGTATATAAAGTATATGATTGAATGAGTTCAAAAACTTCAGTTTGGTGTGTATTTAATAATTCTATTTGGGATTATTTTGGAATAATACATTGAGATGTAATGGCTTCTAAAGTAAACTGACTTAAGAAAAAAAATTTTAATGGGCACCTAGTACTTACAAAATGCCTGGTTATGGAAAATTATTTTTAGAATTTTTATTACGATGCTTCTCAGTTGATTGAATAAGTTATTTTTAATTTTTTCTGTTTTGTTTTTCTTTGTAAAACATGTACCTGTAGAAGACTACAAATAATGAAAAATAACTCTCTTACACACTCAAACCCTAGTCAACAAACTTATTTCCCCAGGGGTAAGATTACTGTATTCATTTTTTGAGTATGCTTCCAGAGATATTTCATACATATTCAAGCCTAAGTGTATGTAGAACCTTTTAACTATAGTGGTTCTGAACCTGCATTTTTCGTTTAATGCTGTGCTTTAGAGATTGTTCCATTGATAAGGAACACTGAGGTCTGCTTCTTATTTTACACTGGAAGCACAGTATTTCATTGTATGGATGTACAACTAAAAGACCTCTCATCTGATATATGGTAGTTGGGAATTCTAAAATGTGATCTCTGAGCATTTCAGTGTGACTGTGTATTTCCAGCCTTTTTTTTTTTTTTAAAGTTAGGCCAAGGCTTTTTCATTGGATGTGGAGTCCACTGACAGGTAGGTGTTCAGTGTTCTCTTCCTTGCTCAGACCATACTCAGAGTGCATTATCTATAACTTCCATTTAGACTTTCTGTAGCTGATGTGAGAAATTAGACCCTTAAGAAATAATCTTAGGGCAAAACCCCTGTTTTTACTGTTTACTGTTTGCCTTAGTGTTTCCAATTATCTCAGCCATACCCAATTCAATAGCACTTTCCTTTTTTCAGTAGTTTGCTTTTATTGATTCTTCAGTTGTGGTAACAAACACAGCTTACCCTTGATAAACATACCCCATGATGGGAGCAGAACTGTGTGGGCTTGTTAGTGGTAAACTACGAGTCAGAATATTTAATGTGCCATAGTCATCTATTAATTTTACTCAGGAAGCCAAGGATATTGGTTAATCATGTGAGTCAGTTAAATAAAGATTAAGAGTTTGTTTATGTTTTATAATTTTAGGTAACCATTTAGCAGACATTTAAGTTGTTTCTAGCATTTTGCCTCCTACGGTGATTCAATAAATATACTTAATCATTTATCTGGACACATGTAGGCCTTTTAAAAAAAAATCTTAAAATGGAATTACTGTGTCTAAGGGGATCATCACTTTTTAATTTTAATACATTTTGCTGAAAGAAATCTGAAATATTTTATTACCTAATTTTCAATGTTTAACTGTAGTAAAATATGATATATAAACTCTTTCTTTCAAAATTAGCCAGTTTTATTTCTCCCTTTTCTTCAAATTGATTTGCAGAGAGGAAAAACTGTGTTCATATGAATCATAAAACACATTAATGGGATTTGAGAGGCATTGAGTCATGGAATTCCAGACATCTCTCACACACAGATGACTCACTTTCTGTGTTGTTGTGCTATGTGTGTAGTGTATCTGGTGCAATAGATGTTTCTCAATTTCACTAAATCTGATCATATTTAAACACTCTTGGAAGTTTGCTGTGTTAATGAGTAACATTGAAAAGCCTAGGCAAAGTGTCCTTTCTTTAAAAAATGACTAAATTAGGACTCATCTTTGCATGTATTCTGTTACTATAGTGGTTTCACGTTAGTCCTTTCAACAATTGTTTGTTGAATAATTTCTGTGCAGAGCATTCTGTTTCCTGGGATGGTATATATTGGAATAAAAAACAAGGTCTTGTGGTAATTGTGGTGAGAGAAAGAACCCTTAGCTTATTGAACAATTTAACATTGGCACTATATCAGCCTCCCTTTACTGGAACACCTGTTACTATTTTAAGGACAAAAGCAATATTAAAATTATAGGGAGAAATGTTTGATGAGACCAGTCGTAATTATATGTTACACACATTCCCCCCCGCCCCCCCACCAGAGAAGATCTTGCTCTGTTGCTCAGGCTGGAGTGCAGTAGCATGGTCATAGCTCACAGTAGCCTCAAGCTCCTGGACTCAAGCCATCCTCCTACCTCAGCCTGCTGAGTAGCTAGGACTACAGGTGCATGCCACTAACCCAGCTAATTTATTTACTTATTTATTTTTTATAGATATGAGGTCTCACTGTGTTGCCTAGGCTGGTGTAGAACTCCTGGCCTCAAGTGATCCTCCCACCACAGCCTCCCAAATGTTAAGATACCTCTTTATGATAACGTCATATACTACAGCTAAGCCTTTTCTGGATTGCCTGTAGATATTTAATCCCTCTTTTCCCTAGCAAGCAGGTTTTTACTTTAGTTCTCAATGGCCCAACTATTTTTTCTTAAAGTAATTAAGGGATTCCTAAACAAGAAAGTTATTACAAAGTGAAGTATAATTTTTCGTTTGTTTAAATCTTGAAAACTGTAGTAGTAGTCTAATATGGTAAGAGGCCCCCCAAATACAGTACCTACTTTAAATAAGTTTATTTCTCTTAATAGCCTGAAAGTCAGTGGTCCAAGCTGGTAAGGCAACTCTTTTCTATAGGATTATTTATTCCAGATCTTGTTGCTTGACAGAATGCTAGTATATTGACCTACATTTGCATGGTCAAAGGGGCTCAGTTTCACATGTGCCTTCTAGCCTGTGGGAAGCGGGAAACAATTAGCCCCGTTCTAGAGTAGTTGTCCTTTTTTTTCTCTTGAGACAGAGTCTCGCTCCGTCGCCCAGGCTGGAGTGCAGTGGCGCGATCTCAGCTCACTGCAAGCTCCGCCTCCCGGGTTCACGCCATTCTCCTGCCTCAGCCTCCCGAGAAGTTGGGACTACAGGCGCCCGCCACCACGCCAGGCTAATTTTTTTTTTTTTTTTTTTTTTAGTAGAGACGGGGGTTTCACCATGTTAGCCAGGATGGTCTCGATCTCCTGACCTCATGATCCACCCGCCTTGGCCTCCCGAAGTGCTGGGACTACAGGCGTGAGCCACCGTGCCCGGCCTAGAGTAGTTGTCTTTTAAGTTGAAGATGACCTGGAAGTTGTGCCCGTTGTTAATTTCCACTCACATACCATTGGTCCACACTAAGCAACAACTTCAAGGGAGGCTCAGAATGTGTTCTCTCACTGGGTGGCTAAGTGACCAGCTAAAATTTTATTCCTGTGGACAAAAGGAAGAACGTAGTAGAAAACAACTAACAATCTGTCACAGAAGCCTTTATCAAAAATTAAGGATGTAAGTTTCAATACAAGTATTTCTGAATAGTTTTTTTTAAATGCAGCCAAGTCAGTAATAATACTCTGTTGTAACTTTAGATAGGGTATCTATGAATTAAAAATTCCTGAATGTGACATTACTCTGAAACCTTGCATCTTGAACTGGACAGCACTGTTGTTTTCTGGTAGGAGGTCCATGAAACATGCATTAGAGGTAGCTAGAGGAAGATTTGGATGAGTATGTATTTTTTATATTGAAACAAACATGAATATATTTTGGAAATGAAAGTAAAACTGGCAGGAATGTTAAGAAAAAACTTAAAATTCCTTTAAAGTATAATGTCAGATCCCCGGAAATATTTTCTCTTTTTGCCCCTGAGGGTACTCTTGTGGAAACATTTTGATAGGCAAATCTTTTAGTTTGTTAAGGTTTATTTTATTCAATTAGGTTAACAGTTCTAAACTGTAAAACTGCAGAAATATACTGATGAAAAGATTAGTATGAAGTAAAATTTTCCTATATATATCAGCAGCACAAGCATCTTTATTTAAAGAAAGTCTAAGAAGCTATTTCATTGTCATTTTAGGTTTTTATTTTTATTCTTTGCTGCACTTTATACCACTATTTTAAGGTCAAAAATTTTTTTTTAAGGCTTTTACCTTAGCAAGGAAATTCCCTGTGTTTTTGTTTGCTGTTTTCTTTATTTTTAATAGAGACAGGGTCCTGCTCTGTTACCCAGGCTGGAGTGCAGTGCTGCAGTCATGGCTCACTGCAGCCTCATTCACTTGCATGCCTGGCTAATTGTTAAAAAAATTTTGTAGAGACAAGGTCTTACTGTGTTGCCCAGGCTGGTCACATCCTTTTTTTTTTTTTTTTTTTTTTTTTTTTTTTTTTTTTTTTTTTTTTTTTTTTTTGGGACTTCCAGACTAGGCTAGAGTTATAAAAGTAATAAGCTGATAGTTAATAATGGCTGGGGGGGGGGGGTGGTTGTTGTGGTTATTTAAACTATTATTAAAATTAACCTTATTTTAAAACGTATTTCCTACCTTTCCTTATTATCACAGGACAATGAAAAGCGAACCCCATTGCACGCTGCAGCTTACCTTGGAGATGCAGAAATCATTGAACTTCTTATTTTATCTGGTATGGTAACCTCTGAGTAATAAGAACATATTATGTATATTTTTGTTATTCTTAATGTTTCTCAGTCATAATTGACTATTTACTGCATGACCTGGTTGTTCATATTTGTTTTATCAGCTGAAGCTTATTTTTGTATTCATTCTGTAAATACTGATCACATAGCTTTTTCTGGGTGCTTAGAGTACATTAAAGAACAAAACAAAGATTGCTGCCCTCTTGTAGCTTACACTCTGATAAGGAAAACAAGCAATAAATACAAGTGAATTTTATAGTATATTAAATGATAAGTGCTTTGAAAAAATGAAAAGGTAGATCAGGATAATCAAGGTGGGATAAGCATTGTATGTAAGGGTTTTTTTGGGTTTTGTTTGTTTGTTTTTGTTTTTTGAGATGGAGTCTCGCTCTGTTGCCAGGCTGGAGTGTAGTGGCACGATCTCAGCTCACTACAACCTCCAACTCCCTGGTTCAAGTGATTAGCCTGCCTCAGCCTCCCAAGTAGCTGAGATTACAGGCACGCGCCTCCATACCCAGCTAATTTTTGTATTTTTAGTAGAGACGGGGTTTCACCTTGTTGGCTAGGATGGTCTCTATCTCCTGACCTTGTCATCTGCTCGCCTCGGCCTCCCAAAGTGCTGGGATTACAGGAGTGAGCCGCCATGCCCAGCCTATATAGGGTATTATATGGAGCAGTTATAGTAGGCCTCGTTGAGCACAGAATTATAGGAGATGGTTGCAATTCTCCTAGGTGCAGGTAATGGTGGTTTACACCAAATACAATGGTGGAGATGGTAAGAAATAGTCTGATAGTAGATATATTTTGAAGACAATGCCAGCAAGATTTCTGTGTTTAAATAACTTTTATTTAACCCTACTTGAGGGCCTGTAAAATACTTTTAGTCAATTACACTCCTTTATTATTTTTTCTAAACCATTTAAGTCTTTACAATATGAAGTAATACTAGAACTGTCTGTGATAGAATAGCTTCTATTGTGGTCAGACTACCTACAGTCCCAAAAAAAGCAAGCAGACAGAGTTTAGAAATACTCTTGTTATAGTCAGATGATTGTAATGATATTTATTGGCAAAGGATATGTGTCATTAATTTGAGCTAGTGTTGCCAAATTACGTACATACATGCATAATGAAATTGAATAAGTAGTAGTAGTCCTTTGATAGTTTGTGGAAAGGAGGGCTCAGAGGGTGAAATTTTGTGTGAAGATTTCATTAAATAATAACCCAGAGTTTTGCCATTACAAATTCATAAAAATTTAAGAATCCATCTGATTTTTAAAAAATACCTTATTTCTATAACAGATTTCATGATCATCTAAAATTAAATATGGTTAAACGTGGTCCTGGCTAATATTTTGTTAGTTTCTTTATGAATAATTTCACTACTGATGTACTTCCCTGAAGATGCCTGTTCGTTATTAATTTTCAGCTAAAATTTACTCAAGGAAGGAACTGAGGAGGTTGAAAAAAATTATTTCTTTTAATAATATAAATTAATGGAACACAAGTTTATGGAATTTTCTACACAAATATCATCTAAGAAACAGGTTAGGACTTTGCATAAGAAGTCTACTGCTGCATTTTTTATTTTAACACAGAATTCTGATAATTTTTGTTTTGTCATAAAGACTATTTTATATGATTCCACATGGAGGGTTTGTTTTTTGTTTGTTTGTTTGTTTTCATTTTTTATTTTTACACCTAGGAGAAACTTTTCAAATGCTCAAAGTTGACGTAATCCCTTCCTTTTAAAAGTAAATGTTTGCAACAAGTATTTTTAGTTACTTGTAAAAGATTGACTTCCTGGTTTCTGTAAGTATGATAGTCAAATGAGTCTTACCATGAGCATGACAGTATATAGATGTCAGCTTTGAAATAAGCATTTGAAAGAATGCTTAGTTTCTTCTGAATAATCCAAGTACAAATCATGTATAAAAATAACCATGGTACTTGTATAAAAAGCTATTTGAACTTACCTTTGAAAGAATACTTTTTTTTCTTTGAGACAGAGGCTCGCTGAGTCGCCCAGGCTGGAGTGCAGTGGCACGATCTCAGCTCACTGCAACCTCCCAGGTTCAAGAGATTCTCCTGCCTCAGCCTCCCGAGTAGCTGGGACTACAGGTGTGCGCCACCAGGCCCAGCTAATTTTTGTATTTTTAGTAGAGATGGGATTTCACCATGTTGGCCAGACTGGTGTCGACCTCGTGACCTCAGGTGATCCACCTACCTCGGCCTCCCAAAGTGCTGGGATTACAGGCATGAGCCACTGCACCCGGCCCAGGAGAGATTTTGAAATCTGAACCAGAAATCTGATCAGGAAGAAATTTTGGTTGGTGGATATTTCTTCAGTTCGTTCATGTTATATCCATTTTAAATTCCTATTAACTCTTTAAATTAAAAGTTGATTAGGACAGTTTTATAGAAGATATACTACACATTTTAGAAGTCAAGTATAAGCTAACCAATGAATTCTTAGTTTTATATTGGAAATAGATTTCAAGAATAGCAGGGTAGTAAAAGACTAATTGTATCCAAATTTTAGTTCAGAATAAGTATCAGAAGAATAGTCTTCAGACAATATATAGTATATAGACTTCACAGTTTCTGTATAGATGCTCCAGGAGTTCTGGGTAAATTTGGTTTGAATGCCATGGTTGCTGAGGCCCAAGTTAAACTGACTGATATCCATAACCCTAATTTTAAATTCTGGATTCATCAAACAGCCTTTTAATGAATTATGATATGTTGAGTTATAAATTAGAATTGAAATAGATATTTGATCTGATCAATTATTTAGGTAAAGATGAGAAAAAAATACATGAAGAGAAATATAGGCAACAAAATTAGGCTAATTTGTTCACGGTAATGAAAATTTAGTGTAGGTGTTTATACTTCATGTTAATTACCAACACCACATTGTAATAGCAGGTAGGTATAATCTTAAAGAAGTAAATTAAGCAATATGAAATAATGCTTCTTTGTATAAAATTCTTGTAATATTGCATTATATAAAAGTCATATGCTTTCATAAGAACATACAATAGAGTCAGTTACTGTAATTTTGTATTTTAAAAACTACTTCGATATCCATAGCAGGAGCTCTATATTCTCTAACGTAAAAAAAATACAAAGATTGAGATTATTTTACAGAGTCATTTCCTTCTGTGTTCATATTTCAGGTTTTTATTATGTCTGACTTGTGATAAAAAATTAGAAAATAAGGACATTTATATTTTTTCCAGTTTGTTTCATTCTTTTGTGTTGCCTTGGCCCTCTAAGTGATGTGGAAAACCAATGAAGAGTTCTGTTTGGAGTGGAATAACATGCTCTGACTTCTGTTTTTAAAGATTCATTCTCTGGCTTTGGCTTCAAATTCTTGACCATTTTAAGTCATGTTTATCCTACTTTTTGTTATTTCTAGGTTTTTGTCTTTAATAGTTTTCCTTTTTTCCCCCAAACTCAGCTAGCTCTCGTAGTCTCTTTACATTGTCTTATCTCTTCTTTCTTGTAACTTTTCTTTGAGGTCTCCTCTTCAGAACTTAAATTCAGTGAAGTTGAGAATATAGAGTAGCTCATGAATTCGTCCTCTTATTTTCTGGGATGGTTTTTTCCAACTGTATTTCTCCTAGTTTACTCTACTTTATATATTTTTGTCCTAGTCCTGTGCTGGATGCTTTCAGATTCTTACCTATCTTTGAGGAATATGCCTCTTTGCAGAACAGAAAGGAAGGGGCAAAAAGTGAGCATCTGTTAGGTTTGTTTCTTCAAATAACTCTCAAACCAAATTTTAAGTTCAGGAGTACATGCGCAGGTGTGTTATATAGATAAACTTATGTGGGTTTGTTGTACAGAAGATTTCATCATCCATATATTAAGCCTAGTTCCCATCAATGATTTTTTCCTGAACCCTCTTTCCTCTCATCATCCACCCTCTGATAGGCCCCGATGTGTGTTGTGTTCCTCTGTGTGTCCGTATGTTCTCATCATTTAGTTTCCTTTTTTTGTTGATGTACCACAGGTAGTTGGGCTGGCTCAGCAGCTTCTTAGATCAGTGGTTTCTTAGGTAGTAATCTGCTGGTGATTGGCTGTTACTCTCCCTCATCTCCAGCTGGGTGAAAAATTATTAAAGATGCCTTCTTGGTCTCTTGTTCAGCGCTGCTGCCCCACTTTGTTCTTATGCAGTGTGAGGTTAAGAGTTCTCTAGGGGATTTTCCTGTGAATTACCCAGACAGCTCTAGATCATCTGAAAGATTTTTAGGGATTTTAGGGCACAGCAGAGAGAAAGGAACAAATGAGACACACATGCAAACATGACTTTTTAGAGGACTTGGTAACCTTCCCAAGATCTGAAGAAGCTTCACTTAACTCAGTGTCCTACCATTTGATACATATTTCACTGTTATTGATAGAAATAATTCATAGTTTGATTTGTGGTTGTAACTGTTTCCTTACTGTATTGAACATGATATCTCTTCCCCTTCTCTTTTATATTTTGGTGACTTGCTCTAAAGTAAAACTACTCACTTTCTTTAACTTGCAGTCCAGAATTAAATTCTTTGAAAACCAAATATTTGTGCGTGATACAACTCTTAAGATTTGTGGATGAGGTATAATTTTTGGCATGGTACTTGTAATCAAGCAAGTGAATACATCCATAGAATCTATGGTAATACTAGAGTCCACTGGAATTAATGTTATAGTTGTTATGGAATGGGGTGAAATAATAGCAACAGTGAGTGCTTATTACATTTTAAATACTGTTAAATTTAGTCATTTCATTAATCTCATTTTATCCTAAATTTGTGAAGGTATTATTATAAGGAAACTAAGGCAATTTAGCTTTTAAACTTTCAAAGTTTTGTGCTAGTAAAAGCTAGAGCCAGAATTCAGATCCAGGCAATTTGACTACAGAATCTGTGTTCTTAATCCTGCCATAATCAGAATCTTCCTCTTTTCCTCCCACCACAATGCCCACCCTCCTCCCCCGACCACCTATTTAGCTTTTAGTAAATTTGCATGTGAAGTCACTTTTATTGAAGAACTTTTAAAGACTATTTTCTGGCCACTGAGGTATAGATATTTTGTTTGGGAGCTTATTCACTTAATGCTTGCATTCAACACTATATGGTTAGCAGTACCTCAGACCTCAGACTGCCTGTAGTATGTGTTAAGTCCTTAAATGACTGCATTGTGGAAGGCATTTGTCAAAAATTCATTCGGTTGGCCTTTTATAAAAAATACTCTCCTTAATAGAAAACACCATTCTGATGTTTCTGGCATTAAGAATGAAACCTGAAGTATGTGTCTCTTCTTTTTACTTCAGTGCTGGTGCATTAGTTTGCTGAGGCTGCTGTAATAAAGTACTCCAAACTGGGTGGCTTAAACAGCAGAAATTTATTTAGTCAAAGTTCTGGAGGCTACAAGTCTGAGATCAAGGTGCTGTCAGGATTGGTTCCTTTGGAAGGCTGTGAGGGAAGGATCTCTTCAGGGTATCTCTCTCTGGCTTGTAAAATGGCTGTTTTCTCCCTTTATTTTCGCTCTGTCCATGTCTGTTTCCAGATTTTTTCTTGTAAGGACACCAGTCATACTGTATTAGGGCCCACCCTAATGATCTCATTTTAATTACCTCTGTAAAGATTCTATCTCCAATTAAAGTCATATTCTGAGTTGCCAGGGGTTAGGAGTTGAACAAACCCACAATAGCTGGTATCCACAACACTCTTAAAAAATACAGTGCAGCAGCTATCTTTTTCAGCATTGTAGTTGGAAAAGTGGAAATGTCATTGGTTTTTGCTCATTCTACTCTGAGCCTGAAAACAGAATCTGAACCTTTTGCCACTGCACTGTTAGACAGCCAAAGAAAAGCGTTATTTCCACTTTGGGAAGAGGAGGGATAAAAGTACTTGGCTTCTGGCCCAGCTCACTGGTTATGGACTATCTCCTCTGTGGTTTAGGAGCAGAGAAGAAAACAATTCTCCGCAAATAGAAGTTTTGGAAAATGATTTGTGAGACTATTTATAATTTTTACAAACATGTATGAAGTTAGCAGTAACTTTAATAGTACCTACTATCAAGTTCTTAGCCTAGATCAGAGGTTGGCTAACGTTTTCTCTAAAGGGCCAGATGCTATTTACAGGCCATACAGACTCTCACAACTATTCAACTCTGAATTGAACAGATGTGGCTCTGTTCCAGTAAAACTTTACAAATTAGGTGGCTTGCAGCCTGTGGGTGGTAGTTTGAAGACCTCTAACATAGATTATAAAGATACTACCTCATCTAGTTAATGTTAAAGTAGAGTGAGGTGTCTTAGTCCTTTCGGGCTACCATAATAGAATATCACAGACTGAGTGACTTACAAATTTTTCTCCGTTCTGAGGCCTGGGAAGATCGTAATGGCAGAAGATTTGGTATCTGGTGAGGACCCACTTCTTATTCATAGCCAGCAGTCTTTTTAGTATAACCTCATATGGTGGAAAGGGTGAGGGAGCGCTCTTGGGCTGCTCTTATAAGGGCATTAATCCCATCCACTGCCCTCATGACTTAATTACCTCACAAAGGACCTCGCCTCCTAATGCCATGACATTGGGGTTGGGATTTTAACATAAATTTGAGGGGAATGCAAACATTCAGACCATTTGACAAGGTTTAATAAGTAAGAAATAATTTATTCTGAATATTCTAAACTAGGATAGAATGTTATAACTGGAAATGGATCATAAGGATGATTTAGCACAATTCTTTATTTTACAGGTACTGTTGACCCTTGAACAATGTGGAGGTTAGGGGCACTGATTCCCCCAACCCCAACACATTAGGAACTTTGAATATAACCTTTGGCTCCCTAAAAACTACTAATAGCCTAATGTTGACCAAAAGCCTTACTAATAACATAAACAGTTAACACGTATTTTATATGTTATATGTATTATATACTGTATTCTTACAATAAAATAAGCAATAAAATGAAAATACTAAGAAAATCTTAAAGAGAATACATACTATGTATTGAATGGAAACAGATCATCATAAACATCTTCATCCTGGTCATCTTCACATTGAATAAGGTGAGGAGGAAGTGGAGGGTTTGCTGTCTTGGGTTGCAGAGATTGAAGAAAATCTACATATAAGTGGACTCATGCAGTTCGAACCAGTGTTGTTTAAGGGTTAGCTGTAATTGAGGTTCAGAAATCAAAGAATTGGAAGAACTTAGTGACCAATTAGATTAGGAGAAAATAAGTCAATCAGTTATCTTGCAGGATGAAATCTAGAGTCAAATGGGATACTCCTAATGGAGTTGCTGACTGTAGAACTCTGCAGAAAGAGTGCCCTTTGTTGTTTAAATCTGGGACCTATCCTCACCCCCTCCCATCCATACATATTCATATCCAACTCTCCCTCACCTCACCAGACACACAGCATAGGAGGCAGGGATTATGATTTGCAAAATGAAGACCCAGGCCCCAAGAAACAGTTCCAGGTCACATAGCCAGCTAGTTATACAGCCATTATGAGATCACTTATCTCTCCTGCTCCAGTGTTCCTTCTACTAACCCTTGACTGTGTCTTCACAAGGTCAGACCCCCTTCAACTGCATTGCTGTCTAGAGCCCTAGACTAATGTAAGTAAGTAAATCAGGTTTTTGTTTTTGAATTTGTTTTATCTCCAAATAGCTAGACGTTTAATTCTAGATTTAGGTAGCCTTTTCTTTTACAAAACCATTGTTTCAGAATGCACTTTTATATGGGCGAAATGTTACGTGAGAAGATTGGGTGAGAGGAAACTGATTAGCTGGGTTTTTCCATGTAATGTAACTGGTATGATCCTGCAGTTGATTTTTAGTTGTTTGTGTTATTTATTGCATATAATATCAGAAACTCAATCACATCTGTACTCTAGAAAGGTGAATCTAAATTCAGATATGTGTGTGAGTATAGGTTCTGGCTGCTTATTTATCTTAAGGGAAAGTTCAGTTGGTATACGTGGATTTGTGGGGGACAAGGAAAGACTTGTAAAGAAAATATTGATTATACAGTTGGACATAACCATTTTGAATTTAATGAGATGTGTTTCTGGCATGTAGGTTTTCTCTAAATATTGGTTTATAGTACTCACTGATGACATCTTTCTTAAATTGCTATGTGTATTGTCTTTTGTTTCTTAGCAGTGCTTTTTCGCACCACAGGCTCTGCCAGTAACCTAACTTCAGCAAATGACATGGGACTGCTATTTTATATTCTTTTCTGTCTTAATGAGTAGGAAATAAGAAATTAATCTTCTCTTGATTACCTAAGGTCATCCTTATAAACCACAAATACTATCTTCTGCCATGTAGAGGGCATGTGATTATGCCACCAGAGGCTGTTAATGACATTTGGTTTTATTTCTTTCTACAAAGACTTCTTTAAGTGGGTGTGATTTCTCCCTACCTCCCCTGCCTCTCCATCCTCATTGTTAGCTATTGTAGCTGGTGTTTAATACTCCAACTAGCTATTGAACTAGTTAACTATATTCTGAAAATGTCTTTTCCATTTCTAGAATGAATTTGTCGTTTAATGTATATATGAATATATAGATGACTTTGGAGTGTTCTGTGTGGAACAGAACTGTTTACCTTTATACAGCCCACTGACATGAGCTCTGGGAATCTGAACTATCTGAAGTGTGCTGCTATGTTTGTTGCTTTTACACTATTTTTCATTTTATAGGAACACAGCCAACTGCTGTTCTTGTAGTGTGCATTACTGTGTCATATTTATCTGTTTATATTATAAATCACATATTAGTTAACTAATGTGGGTGGGGGAATATTGTTTCATTGGTGCCCTCAGATGTAGCCCTGATTTCTCATAGTTGACCTTTATTTTCCAAGGAATTAAAAACATTTGATTAGGCTCTTAGAAGAAATGCATGATTTTTTTTTTCTCTCTTTTTGAGACGGAGTTTTGCTCTTGTTGCCCAGGCTGGAGTGCAGTGGCACGATCTTGGCTCACTGCAGTCTCTGCCTCCTGGGTTCAAGCAATTCTCGTCTCAGCCTCCCGAGTAGTTGGGATTACAGATGTGCACCACCACACCCAGCTAATTTTGTATTTTTAGTAGAGACGGGGTTTCTCCATGTTGGTTAGGCTGGTCTGGAACTCCCAACCTCAGGTGATCCTCCCATCTTGGCCTCCCAGAGTGCTGGGATTAAAGGCGTGAGCCACTGCGCCCAGCCGCATGATTTAATAAAAGATTAGATAACTGTCTTCTGAGAAAAAGTATGATCCCATGGTGCTAGTATTTCTGAAGATAAACGTATCTTTGGAATCAAAAGAAGCCACATTTTTAATCAGTACCAGGTAGCAGTATGATATATCCTCAGTTAGCCATTGGAGATTCTTTTTCGTAATTATGTGTTTTGATAAATAAATTTTATTACAAATAAAGAGAAAGACTAATTAATTATTGTAACTTAAAATGACACAATAAGACCAGCAGCATTTTTTACTTTAGTCTCCCAAATACACCATTAAATCTTCATGCAGTTGTATATTTAATAACCCATATGCAAAAGAAAGAAAAAACTATCTTCACCCTATTCCTAATTACTTTTTTTTTTCTTTGCACCTGAAACCGACCAAATTCTTGGAATGTTTTCTGTGACGATTCCTTTTCTTTTCTCTTAAATATATCTCATTTTTTGAATAGGTAATATTCAGTTTTGCTTAAAAATTAGTAAATATATACTTTTTTTTTTTTTTGGAGACATAGTTTCACTCTTTTTGACCAAGCTGGAGTGCAATGGCATGGTCTAGGCTCACTGCAACCTCCACCTCCCGGGTTCAAACAATTCTCCTGCCTCAGCCTCCCGAATAGCTTGGATTACAGTAGCCCGCCACCATGCCAAGCTAATTTTTTTTTGTAATTTTAGTAGAGACAGGGTTTCACCATGTTGGCCAGACTGATCTTGAACTCCTTTCCTCAGGTCAGAGATTCGCCCACCTTGACCTCCCAAAGTACTGGGATTACAGGTGTGAGCCACCGTACCCGGCCAATATATACATATTTAAAGGTACAATATAGAGTAAAGTTGCATTACTACCCTAGTACCTGCCATATGCCCAGTTTTCAATGTGCCCACCATCACCAACACAAACATATAAGCACCCCCTCTTATTAATATCTTAGCATTCCTGTACGGTTTCTTTGTGCATGTTAAGTAAATACAGTAGTTCCCCCTTTTGAAGAGTATGTTCCAAGACCCCCAAGTAGATACCTGAAACCTCAGATAGTACTGAACCCTATATACTATGCACAGGTTTCTTTTTCCCTCTTCAGGATTTCAGGTAGAAGATTTGTTCTTACTGTAGATCCTAGCAACCTCAGCATGATTTGTTTTTTATTGAGAACTTACACCTTTTCATTAAAAGGAAGTATTTTACTGCTTCTTTTGGCATACTCAAATTTCCAGCATCACTACTCTTGCACCTTGGGGCCATTATTAAGTAATGTAAGTGTTACTTGAACCCAAACATTGTGATACCATGATAGTCAATCTGATAATCGAGAGGGTCCCATAAGGAATGGGTGGATAGCATATGCAAGATACGATGACAAAGGGATGATCCATATCTTGGGTGGATGGAGCAGGATGGTGCCATATTTCATCATGTTACTCATAACAGTGAGAAATTTAAAATTTATGAATTATTTATTTCTGGAATTTTCCACTTAATATTTTCAGGCCATGGTTGATTGGGTAACAAGCTGTGAAAAGTGAAACAAGGGGGGACCATTGTGTGATAAGATAAAAATAATTCTCTCTTCCTTTTTCTACATAAAAGTAAAGTGTATTAGTCATACAATTACTGCTTTTTTACTTTTTGTTTTCAGATCTTCGTTAGCAAATAGAGAGTCTCCTCAGTTTTTTGTGCCAGCCACCTTCCGTTTTTTGAGACGGTGTCTCACTGTCTTGCCCAGGCTGGAGTACGTGGCACATTCTCAGCTCACTGCAACCTCTTCCTCCCGGGTTCAAGTGATTCCTGCCTCAGCCTCCAAAGTAGCTAGGATTACGGGTGTGCACGAGCCACCACATCTGGCTAATTTTTGTATTTTTAATAGAGACAGGGTTTCACCATGTTGGCCAGGCTGGTCTTGAACTCCTGACTTTAAGGAATCTGCCCACCTTAGCCTCCCAAAAGTGCTAGGATTACAGTCATGAGCCCCCATGCCCTTCTATTCTCCTGCTAAGTAATACTTTGAATCAGACTTCTCAACATCCTTCATGAGACCTCATTTCTTCTTTGCGTTTGTTGATTCAGGATACTGTCTGTACTGGGTGTCTGGGTTGATACCTTTTGGGCCTTACTGCCAGGGCTTTCCTTTCTACTGTGTATAGATAGTATATGCACATAAATATAAACCTGTAGAAAGAGGCACAGTGCTTAAAGAGAACCGTTGAAGTCCTAAGCAGGTAAGTGGGAAAACCAAGGACACTAGCTTCTGTGTCACTCCTTCACTATCTCTAGGGTTCCAGCTTCCAGCTGGCAAACATTTCAAATGTGTGTACTTTCTACATTCCGTCTTATACCCAAAACAAACGTTGGCATTACTGTGATTAGGCAGTTTGTGTTGTAACCATCTTGGGTTCCACAGTGCCTGGCAGATAGTTGCCCAAATGTTTATTACATGGGTATGTCATGCTCTCTGGCTGGTTCTTTATTTACTGTCTTTCTTTCTTTCTCCCATAGCCTAACTCTGAGCATTGTTCAAAGCTCTCTAATTGGCTCTTGATTCTTTGTGTCCTCACTGTCACTGCTCACAAAGAACTCGGCTACTCTCAGCATCTCAACTACTACATTTGTGGATGTTTCTTAACACCTTTATTTCATTTTATTTTCTCTCATTTTCAAGGCTTTAAAGTCTACCTCTAACATATCTGCTATTATGTACTAGGTACATTTATTGTATGTTAATTTTTGTAACAAAGTACTATTAAATCTGTTATATAGATGAAGAAACTTGGGTTCAGAGGGATCACACAACTACTTAGGGACCCGGAGCTAGTAAATTGAAAACATTACTTGAAGTCACTGCACTTGATTATTCCCTGATTCCTCACACTCAAAACCTAGAAATAATGTAAGCGTTAGGAAGTGTGAAGCTTTGTTTCTGTTATAGTTGACTCTGATGTTGGGCTGTTTTCTGTACCTGTATTTCATCATTTAGAAACGAGTGATTTAGGATTTGGGATATAAATCTAAGATTGTTTATAGGATAGGATCTATCAGCCAGTTCTATACTTCCAAGAACGAGGGCTGTTTCTTCTCTACTTAAGATATATTAATAGAATTATCCTACATGCATGTGCTGCTTTTATTTTATTAGGATTTAAATACTAAATCAGTGGATTTAATATGGGAGATAAATTATTCTGTCCTCAAATAATGTAAATTTTTTTGTCTTAAAATGTGTTTGCATTCTATTAAGGTTAATTTTTGTCCACTGACTTAATGATTTTTAAACAAGTGTACAAAATTGATTTGTTTAAGAAAATTTCTTTCTTTCTTTCTTTCTTTTTTTTTTTTTGAGACAGAGTCTCACTCTGTCGCCCGGGCTGGAGCGCAGTGGCCGGATCTCAGCTCACTGCAAGCTCCGCCTCCCGGGTTTATGCCATTCTCCTGCCTCAGCCTCCCGAGTAGCTGGGACTACAGGCGCCCACCACCTCGCCCGGCTAGTTTTTTGCATTTTTTAGTAGAGACGGGGTTTCACCGTGTTAGCCAGGATGGTCTCGATCTCCTGACCTCGTGATCTGCTCGTCTCGGCCGAAAATTTCTTTCTTAAACTTTAGATATAACCTAGAAAGACATGAGTTGGTTCATTTCTTTCTCAATTATTTTTCTAAGTCTATAACCATTGTTTCTATCTTATACAATAACTTTATAGTACTAATGTGTTTTTAATCATGGCTGGAGAACTATTTTGATGTTATCATCTTACCTTATGGCGTGGTATATTCATTAGTAAAGAAATGTAATGAATACTTTAAAGTAGTCATTTTATCTCTAAGTATATTCGTATATTCATTTATTTATTTGGTTTTTTTAACACGCATTCTAAAATGGGGTCTGATTTTTACCTTGAATATGCTCTGTATAAAGGTGGCTTTTCTAACCTGTATATAAAATGATGTTTATTTTGTTTTAAACAAAAAAAACTAAGACTTTATTGGATAATTATATCAATTTAAAAGGCTAATTTTGTTTTATATTCTAAGGGTAATTTTATCAGCAGAAAGTATAAAAAATAAAGTTATTTTTCAATTGTCATTTATCCAATTTGGATTATATATAACTACTATTTCAGGAGATTTATTAAAAATATTTTATGTACAATATTTCAATTTATTTTTTTCTTCTTGTTGCAGGAGCTAGAGTTAATGCCAAAGACAGCAAATGGTTGACACCTTTACACAGAGCAGTTGCATCTTGTAGTGAGGTATGACATTTCTCTTAGTAAGTATATTGTATATGAAAACATTAAATAGGCATACCTGTGAATCCATAGTCAAATTCTATGTTTTCGAAAGAAGGAAAAGCTACTGAGATACCTCAGCTGGTCATTTTACTTTAGAATTTGTACAAAACAAGTTAATTGTTTCATTTCTTTTGTTTATAAGGCCTCTTGCAGTCTAAAATAGCAGAGAATAGAAAACCCTACCTCTGTCTCTTCTACAAGAGAGATCATTTTTCTGTCCTACATAACCTTCCTCAGGGTTTTTCTCTACCTGTTTACAATAGTCTGTTACAAAGGTTACACTGATTGTGATCAAGAAATAATCTCATCAATGTATAATAATTAATTGAAATGTTACTTAGCTAAACACTGAAATTAACTTCAAAACCATTACTTGATTGCACATTTTACCAGTTATAAATCTATAACTTCAAAATATTTGAGAGGAATTACAAGGAAGAACAGTTCCTTCTTGTTTACAGCCCTGTATATTGTTTGCTTGTCAAGATAACTGACATTTTTAGAAAATGTTCACTATTTGCAAGGTATTTTTATATTTTTCATATCTTTTAGTCCTGAGGACATCTTTGTGGGCTAGATGTCTTGAGGAAACTATATAGTTAATGATTCATGAAAAACTATTCAGCTATTAAGATGGGACAAAACCTGGATCTTCTTTGTTTTTTTTTGTTTTTTTTTTCTGTTACTTTACTTTATAATGTGTATTCAGTGCTTTTCTAAAATGCATTGTGTCCAAAGCACCTCTTTTACATACTTTATAGTAGTTGTAGCTTGTTGCAAAGCTTAAAAAATAATTTAAAATACAAAAGTATGTGATAGTATAAGTTTATGTTCATCTAGTATTTCTTTAGTTATTCAAATTGTGAGGTTAAGAAAGGAACTCCTAAGTATAGCTACTGGGGACTATCTAGTTTGGGAGGAGGAAAGGGAACTCTAACTAGCGCCTCAGGACAAACTACAGAGCTTCTGTCTCTTGGTCCTTTTTTGTATTCCTCATTGTGAACTACATCTTGAACCCAGAGCAAGAGCTGGGCAAGTGAGGAGTCATAAAGGTGAAATGTGAGTGGGAAGGATTACAAACCCTGTAGTTAACAGAGACAATCTATTAGCTGTAGCCTCCTAGTTAGGAGAAGAAGGGAGGGGACAGTGGGTGCAACTGAACACACAACCTAACTCTGAACTGGGTCCTTGATGTGCTATAGCTTATGAACTTATGGAACTTAGGTTTGGAGATACTGGCTTCAGTTATTACGTGCAACTTTTCAGCTGCGCGATGTTGGGCAAGTCTAGGAATTATAAAAACTAAGACATATTAGCCAAAATACTTTGAATTCTGAAATTCCATTGTAATGTTACTAATTTTGTGGTTAACCCTCCATAAAGATGTTTCTTTAAATAAAAGCAGTTAAAATAAACATTACTGTTATTGGAACATATTAATGTTAGCCGTACCTACACATTTTGTATTAAGACTCTTGGAATTGTGGCTATTAAAATAATGGATTTTTAAGAGATTAAGTCAGAAGAAGGTACAATTTATATATTTGCAGAAGTTGTAAAACAGACCAAAAATTACTAAAGAAAAATTAACATTAGAGGAAGACAGCAAATTCTGCCAGAGACTTAATTCCTAATTTTTAAAAACTATGTGCTCAGCCTGAATTTAAGGGCAAGTTGTAGGTTAGAAAGTAAATAATCCTAGTAAGTTTCTTAATTCTACTCTTCAATCAAAAAATTACAAGACAAATCACTAAACAGAAACACAACCAAGAACCCTCAGAGTCTACTTCATTCCCCTGCTACCTCCACTGGAGCAGGGTCTAGTATCCACAGGTGTGGGACCTGAAGACAGATCACATCACAGGACTCTTTACAGACATTGCCCAGTACCAGCCCGAAACCTAGTAGCTCCAGTGGGTGACTAGACCCAGAAGAGGAAAACAATCACTACAGTTTGGCTCTCAGCAGTCCCCATTCCTATGGGAAGTGGGCTAACACCACATCAAGGGAGCACCCTGTGGGACAAAGTAATTTAAACAGTAGTCCTTGAATCCCAGATCTTCCCTCTGACATAGTCCACCCAAGTGAGAAAGAACCAGAAAAACAATTCTGGTAATATGACAAAACAAGGTTATTTAACACGCCCAAAATATACCAGCTTACCAGCAATGGATGCAAACCAAGACAAAATCTATGAATTGCCAGAAAAAGAAGTCAGAAGGTTGATTGTTAAGCTAATTAAGGAGGCACCAGAGAAAGGTGAAGTCCAATTTAAATTAAAAACATAACATAGAATATGAAAGGAAAATTCTTTAGTGAAATAGGTAAAAACAATCACAACTTCTAGAAATCAAGGACACACTTAGAGAAATGCAAAATGCACTGGAAAGTCTCAGCAATAGAATCAAACAAACAGAATAACTGTAGCGCTTGAAGACAAGGCTTTTGAAATTAACCCAATCCATCAAAGACAAAGAAAAAAATTCTTTTTAAATGAACAAAGCCTCCAAGAAGTTTGGGACTGTGTTAAATTTCCAAACCTGAGAATAGTTGGTGTTCCTGAGGAAGAAGAGAAATCTTAAAGTTTAGAAACTATATTTGAGGGAATAATTGAGGAAAACTTTCCCAGCCTTGCAAGAGATCTGGACATACAAATACAAGAAGCTCAAAGAACACCTGGCAAATTCATCACAAAAAGATTATCACCTAGGGACATAATCATCACGTTATCTAAAGTCAAGATGAAGGAAAGAATCTTCAGAGTTATGAGGCAAAAGCATTAGGTAACCTATAAAGGAAATGCCTGTCAGATTAACAGCAGATTTCTCAGTAAAACCCTACAAAGCTAGAAGGGATTGGGGGTCTATTTTTAGCCTCCTTAAAGCAATTATCAGCCAAGAATTTTGTATCCAGTGAAACTAAGCTTCATAAATGAAGGAGGATATACAGTCTTTTCCAGACATACAAATTCTGAGAGAATTCACCACCGCCAAGCCAGCACTACAAGAACTGCTAAAAGGAGCTCTAAATCTTGAAAGAAATTCTTGAAATACTCCGAAATAGAACCTCCTTAAACCATAAATCTTACAAGACCTGTGTAACAATAATACAGGTTTTTTTTTGTTTGTTTGTTTGTTTTGTTTTTGTTTTAAAAAAGGTTTTCAGGCATAACAAATAGCATGAGGAATAGAATAGTACCTCACATCTCAATACTAACATTGAATGTAAATGGCCTAAATGCTCCACTTAAAGAATACAGAATGGAAGAATGGATAAGAATTCACCAACCAAGTTTCTGCTGTCTTCAGTCGACTCACCTAACGTAAGGATTCACAGAAACTTTAGGTAAAGGAGTAGAAAAAGATATTCTATGCAAATGGACACCAAAAATGAGCAAGGATCACTATTTTTATATCAGACAAAACAAACTTTAAAGCAATAGCAGTTAGAAAAAACAAAGAGGGCCATTATATAATGATAAAAGGACTAGTTCAACAGGAAAATATCACAGTTCTAAATATATATGCTCCTAACACTGAAGCTCCCAAACTTGTAAAACAATGACTACTGGATCTAAGAAATGAGATAGCAACACAATAATAGTGGAGGACTTTAATACTCCACTGACATCACTAGACAGATCATCAAAACAGACAGTCAACAAAGAAACAATGGACCTAAACTATACCCTACAACAAATGGACTTGACAGATATTTACAGAATAGTCTACCCAACAACTGCAGAATATGCGTTCTATTCATCAGCACATAAAATGTTCTCCAATATAGACCATATGATAGGCCACTCATCAAGTCTCAGTAAATTTAATAAAACCTAACATGTATCAAGTATTCTCTCAGACCACAGTGGAATAAAATTGGAAATGAACTCCAAAAGGAAGCCACAAAACCATGCAGACATGGAAATTAAATAACCTCCTGAATGATCATTGGGTCAACAAGGAAATCAAGATGGAAATTGAAAAATTCTTTGAACTGAATGATAATAGTGGCACAACCTATCAAAACCTCTGGGATACAGCAAAAGTAGTGCTAAGAGGAAAGTTCATGGCATTAAATGTCTACATCAAAAAGTCTGAAAGAGCGCAAATAGACAATCTAAGGCCATGCCTCACGAAACTGGAGGAACAAGAACCATCCAAACCCAGCAGAAGAAAAGAAATCATGAACGTCAGTGCAGAACTAAATGAAATTGAAACCAAAATTAAAAAAATAAAAACTAGAAAGATAAATGAAACAAAAACTGCTTCTTTGAAAAAATAAGTAACATTGATACACCATTAGCAAGATTCACCAAGAAAAGAAGAGACCAGATACGCTCAATTAGAAATGAAATGGGAGATATTACAAATAATAGTACAGAAATATAAAAGATTATCCAAGGCTAATATGAACACCTTTACACGCATAAACTAGAAAACGTAGAGAAGATGGATAAGTTCCTGGAAATATCCAACCTTCCTAGATTAAACTAGGAAGATATAGAATCTCTGAACAGACCAATAACAAGCAGCAAGATTAAAATGATAATTTTTAAATTGCCATCAAATAAAAAGTCCAGGACTGGATAGATTCACAGCTGAATTCTATCAAACATTCAAGGAAGAATTGGTACCAGTCCTATTGATGCTATTCCAAAAGAGGCAATCCTTCCTAAATCGTTTTATGAAGCCAGTGTCACCCTCATACCAAAACCAGGGAAGGACGTAACAACGAAAACTACAGACCAATATCCCTGATGAGCGTAGGTGCAAAAGTCCTCAACAAAATACTAGCAAACCAAATCCAACAGCATATCAAAGAGATAATCCACCATGATCAGGTGGGTTTCATACCAGGGGTGCATGGATGGTGCTGTTAACATACCTAAGTCAGTAAATGTAATACACCACATAAACAGAATTAAAAACAAATATCACATGATCACCTCAATAGATGCAGAAAAAACATTTGATGAAATCCAGCATCCTTTTATGATTAAAACTCTCAGCAACATCAGCATAGAAGGGATATACCTTAAGGTAATAGAAGCTATATGTGACAAACCCACATCCAACATTTTACTGAATGGGAAAACTTGAAAGCATTCCCCCTGAGAACTAGAAAGATGCCCACTTTCACCACTTCTATTCAAAATAGTACTGGAAGTCCTAGCCCTGAGACATCAGACATGAGAAAGAAAGAAAGAGCATCCAAATCAGTAAAGAGGAAGTCAAACTGTCACTGTTTGCTGCTGATATGATCGCATGCTTAGAAAACCCTAAAGACTCCTAGAAACCAAAAAGCTCCTAGAACTGGTAAATGGATATAGCAAAGTTTCAGGATACAAAATTAATGTACACAAATCAGTAGTTCTGCTATATACTAACAGCGACCAAGTTGAGCATCAAATCAAGAACTCATTCTCTTTCACAATAGCTGCAGAAGAACAGTAAAATAGCTAGGAGTATACCTAACCAAGGAGGTGAAAGACCTCTACAAGGAAGGCTACAAAACACGGCTGAAAGAAGTCATAGACAACATAATTAAAAACACATCCCATGCTCATGGATGGGTAGAATCAATGGTGCAGAAATGACCATACTGCCAAAAGCAATCTACAAATTCAGTGCAAGTTCCATCAAAATACCACCATCATTCTTCACAGAATTAGAAAAAAAATTCTGAAATTTATATGGAACCAAAAAGGAACCTGCAGAGCCAAAGCAAGACTAAGCAAAAAGAAAAATTCTGGAGGCATCACATTACCTGACTTCAAACTATACTACAAGGCCATAGTCACCAAAACAGCATAGTACTGGTATAAAAATAGGCATATAAAGCAATGGAACAGAAATAGAACCCAGAAATAAGGCCAGATACTTAAAACCAACTGATCTTGGACAAAGCAAACAAAAACAGTGGGGAAAGGACACCCTGTTCAACAAATGGTGCTGGGATAGTTGGCAAGCCACATGTAGAAGAATGACACTGTATCGTCATCTCTCACCTTATACAAAAATCAACTCAAGGAGGATCAAATACTTAAATCTAAGACCTGAAACCATGGAGATTCTAGAAGATAACATCAGAAAAACGCTTCTAGACAATTGGCTTAGGCAAAGACTTCATGACCAAGAATTCAAAAGCAAATGCAACAAAAACAAAGATAAATAGATGGGACTTAATTAAACTGAAAAGCTTCTGCACAGCAAAAGAAAAACAGTCAGCAAAAGCTGGGCGTGGTGGCTCATGCCTGTAATCCCAGCACTTTGGGAGATGGGCAGATCACTTGAGGTCAGGAGTTCAAGACCAGCCTGGCCAACATGGTGAAACCCCATCTACTCAAAATACAAAAATTAGCCAGGCGTAGTTGCACGCGCCTGTAATCCCAGCTACTTGGGAGGCTGAGGCAGGAGAATGACTTGAATCCGGGAGGTGGAGATTGTGGTGAGCCGAGATTGTGCCACTGTACTCCAGCCTGGGCGATAGAGCAAGACTCCATCTCAAAATAAATAAATAAATAAATAAATAAATAAATAAATAAATAAATAAATAAATAAATAAAATAAAGAAAGAAAACAATCAGCAGCATTAACACCTCACAGAGTGGGAGAAAATCCTTGCAATCTATACACCTAACAAAGAAGTAATATCCAGAATATACAAGGAACTGAAACAAATCAGCAAGAAAATAAGAAAGAATCCCATCAAAAAGTGGGCTAAGGACATGAATAGACAATTGTCAAAATAAGATGTACAGAAGGCCAACAAACATGGAAAAATAGTATCACTAATTATCAGGGAAATGTAAATCAAAACCACAAAGCGATACCACCTTAGTCCTGCAAGAATGGCCATAGTCAAAAAAATCAAAAAATAATAGATGTTGGTGTGGATGCAGTGAAAAGAGAACACTTTTTCACTGTCAGTGGGAATGTAAACTAGTACAACCACTATGAAAACAGTGTGGAAATTCCTTAAAGAACTAAATCTACCATTTGATCTAGCAGTCCCACTACTTAGGTGTCTATCCAGAGAAAAAGAAGTCATTATAAGAAAAAGATACTGGTACACACATGTTTATAGCAGCACAATTTGCAATTGTAAAAATACGGAACCAACCCAAATATGCATCAATCAACGACTGGATAAAGAAAATATGGTATTGGCCAGGCGCGGTGGCTCACGCCTGGAATCCCAGCAGTTAGGGAGGCTGAGGTGGGCAGATCACCTGAGGTCAGGAGTTCGAGACCATCCTGGCCGACATGGTGAAACCCCATCTCTATGAAAAATACGGGAAAAAAAAAAAAAATTAGCCAGGTTTGGTGGTGCGTGCCTGTAGTTCCAGCTACTATGGAGGCTGAGGAGGATCCCTTGAACCTGGGAGGCAGACGTGGAGGTGAGCCAAGATCACGCCATTGTGCTCCAGCCTGGGTGACAAACATGAAACTCCATCTAAAAAAAAGAAAAAGAACTAAAAATTACAAGGCTGTGTAGTATTGATACTCTTTTGCAGGATTATGAGAAACAGCTATAAAATGTGGCCATTCCGAAAGGATACAACTTCTGTAAACACTGAGTATCATTTTTCTTTTGAAAATAAAGTCTCCTAACTAGTGAAACTGTCAGAAAACCTATTCAGTAGTGTCAAGAGTATCACTTTCACTATCGTTACTTATTTTCATTAAGTCCTGAGAGCAAAAGTAGCTATGCTTATTAAATTTAACAGAAAATATAGCTATGGCCACAGAGAGATGGGTTTTTCACTGATGGCTTTTGGTTTATATTTTTGAAATACCATGAGAGAACTAAACCCTGTGCAAGCTGATTGGAGTGACTGTTTTCTAAATTCTCCTAAGGACAGAATAGCTAGCACAGTGGTAGATGCATAGGAGAGAACTTAATTTAGCACATACAGTACTACCTTAAGTGCTTAATTATCTCACTGAACCTATGTTAAGAGAGACTGCTTCAGGTTAAATATCCCAGACACCCCAACTCTCCTTCAGTGACATAGTTTCCACACTACCTCCTACTAGCTGGCTGTCTCAATCTGTCTCTACTACTATGATTTATGACTGTCATTCTCTAAGAGGAGTATGTAGTTCAGTTCTGTGTAAATGCTGCATATTTTCCTGAATAAATGGATATCCGAGTATTAGGAGTTGGGTTTTTGTTTGTTTTTTTGGGGGGAGGGGGTGTGTGTGTATATGTGTGAGTGTGTGTGTTAAAAAAGCCAAATCACACTACTGGAGAGCATACAACTTACATTTTAACCTAATCAGGAATTACATTTTAGGTCTATCAAGATAACTGAGTTTAAATTTTATTATCACATGAGATATTGTGTGGTCTCTCCAAGCTTTGTGTTTATTTGCAAATATGTTAAGCCCTTGTTTTTCCTGTACTTTCCTTCAAATCAATGGTAAGAAATACTAAAAAAGATAGAACCAAAGGGGAAAACTGGTACTGTGAAGCCTCTTTTATACTGACCCCAAGGTAATAATAAATACTCTCTGAGTACAGTTGTTTAACCTTTAGTCATTATCCTATACTTCATAATTCATTTGAATTAATGTCATGGAATGTTTACTTTAAAAAAAATCAAGACACAAGCAGCATTTCTTACACATACTCTGAAAATTTAGAGTTTAGATTACTATGATAATATTTTTTGTTAATAAAATCATCTATGCCCTTGGTTATCCCAACATTATTTTCTGTGTGCTTATGATGATACACTGATAATATGTAGAATTATCCTAGGGTATGAAATCAGGCTCTTTGATTTGTAGTTCTAGAAATTCACCTTTTCTTTTTTAAGGTCTCCAGCCTTTAGGGATTTTCTTCAGTTTTCTCTGATTTTTCAAAGACCACTGCTATTGTGATCTGACATGTATTACTCTGAGTAGGAAATAATGGACTCAGGGTTCACACCTTGATCTGTCTTGATACTGCAGTGTCTTAATTGCTATGTTTATTGCCTTATTTAGGTGCCCACTTACCTACGCTCACCTGCTATGAACCAGATTTGTTACTGCTTTTTAGTGAAACAAAAATGTAGAATTGATTTTCCTGTTTATACTAATGGGACATAAGTGTTTCCCAAACTTTCCAGAAGCTTTAATGTTTGTATTGTGAATTCCAGAATGGGAGTGAATAAGGCAAGGCTGACATCTCTAGTATTCTGTGTTTGCCCAGTTTATCCAATTACAAATTGTTCATTTTATTTTAAATTATTTATTATATCCACTAACATACCTACTAACATTTCCCAATATAGTGTTAGTTTTAGATTCCCCAAGTCACAGTGTACTCTTCTCAGAGGTGAGGATCAGGAATCTTGATAGTGTTTATACCTTGTTTTCCATAATTTTGTGAGTGTTCTATATCTATTCTTCTTTCCATATTCCTTTTTAAATTGAAATATAACTTACAATTAAAATGCATGATTTTTTTAGTGTACACCCTTAAGTTTTGCCAAATGTTTTCGCCTGTGTAACCTTTATCCCAGTCAAGATATAGAAGATTTCTGTTACCTGGCAAGTCCCCTCATGTCCCTTTTCAGTCAGTCTTCCCTGTCCCCAGAGGCAGCCAGTGTTCTGATTTCTCTCAGCATAATTTCCGTATTCTAGAACTTTATAAAAATGGAATCATACAATATGTATTCTTGTGTCACGACTTCTCTTCAGCGTTTTTGAGATTTATCCATGTTTCATGCATTATTGGTTCGTTTTCATTGCTGAGGAATATTATAGTACAGATATACTATTTGTTTATCCATTTTTCTATTCATGAACATTTGCATTTCTGGTTTTTGGTGGTTAGGAATAAAACTACTATGAGCATTCTTGGATGGACTTATTAAAAATTTCTTTTGGATAAATCACTGTTATGGAATTGTGGAGTGATAGGCCTCCATATGTCTTTGATTAGCTGGCTGACTTCCTTCGCAATTTGATAGATAACTGGGCATCTCTTCAGTCTTTTGCCAACCCTATTAAGTACTGGTGCTATTTCCCATGTTTCAAACAGTTCCGACTACTTTTTATTTCAGAGGCCTAGAATGATATGGGTGATTCATGGCTAATAGTATTTTGTTCAGTCTTCCTGGATGCTCTGTATATTTATAGCTATTTTCACTTTCTAACACTTTTCATGTACATTAGTTTATTGTGCTTTATAGCATACTTGAAAAGAGTGGTAGGCAGATGTTATTTCCCCCACCCCCATCTTCTTTGCAGATAAGAACATTTAGGGTTAGTTTTATAGGACTTGAATAGTATGCCTTGTAAATAATAGAATTGACACGAGAACCCATATTCTGTTTTGGTTTTGGTCGTTTTCATTTTCATATGTAGTTTGGCATTCATTTACCAAAAAGTAGGATTATCACTGAAAGGAGAAAAATTTTGCTGAGTTTAGTTCTGATTATATTGGTTAATGTTAAGGCCTACTGAATTCCTTGGAATTCTGCCATGAGTCCAATTTATAGAGGTAGTGTTGTGAGCTTTTCCATGCGCTTCTGGGAGATAAATCCCTTGGACAGTAGACTCTTAAATTGCCTTAACTTTCTCTCTCAGCAGCACTGCAAAAACAACTTTGTATATGTTGTGTCTTTTTTTTTTTTCTCCATGAAATAGATCCTAGTGATTTTTCATTTTGTAAAAATATAGCCTGTATAATACATTGAAAAATATAATACATTGAGTATGTTTTTAATTTTTATATATGCAATGTAAAGTAATAAATCTATTACTTAAAATTGTTCAAAGAGCCAGGCATGGCTCTACAACTGGCTCACGTTTGTAATCCCAAAATTTCGGGAGGCCCAGGCAGGAGGATCACTTGAGGCCAGGAGTTTGAGACCAGCCTGGGCAACATAGCAAGACCTTGTCTCTACAAAAAAATAAAAAAATTAGCCAGGCATGGTGGCATGCACCGGTAGTCCTAGCTACTCAGGAAGCTAAGGTGGGAGGATCACTTAAGAATTTGAAGTTACAATGAGCTGTGATTGCTCTACTGCACTCCAGCCTGGGCAACAGAGTGAGATTCTGTCTCTTAAAACCAAAAAACTATTTATTCAAAGTATAAATTGTATCTTGTTACCTATAAAAATAAGATATAAGAAATGAATGTTTTTGAATAATAGTTGTTAGTATTTCTTCTTGCATATTTTGATAGGAATGTTTATGCATTTAATGGTAGGGTAGGGAAAGGGAATATTTGATCTTGATGCATGTTATATGGCTCTGAGTACTCTGAGTATCACCTTTACATTCAAAATGTTTTGTTTCCTTGGGTAAATTCCTACTTGTTTATAGTGAATTCTATGAGAGCTTTTTTATTTTCTTCATATGTAGATTTATACACAATACACAATAAATGTAGATTTATGCACATATATATTTATACACAAACACATGCACACTATATATAGAAATAACTTCTCAAACTCTTACTCATTTGTACTCATTTGTCTTTTGTAACTTTTATCTTCATATGTTTTAGGAAGCAGTTCAGGTACTTTTGAAGCATTCTGCAGATGTTAATGCTCGAGACAAAAATTGGCAAACCCCTTTACATATAGCTGCTGCTAATAAAGCTGTAAAGTGTGCTGAAGCTTTGGTACCTCTTCTGAGTAATGTAAACGTATCTGATCGAGCAGGGAGGACTGCATTACATCATGCAGCTTTCAGTGGACATGGTGAGGTAGGTGGCATTCAGTGATTTTTCTCTCCTTCTGTCCACCCCTTCCCCCCGCCCCAGTTATTAAAGAACTTGCATTTTTGCATAGTAAAAGCATACAGTACTATTTTTCTTTCTCATTTTTGACTAATTTTGCCTCCTTTTATAACTTTCTTAAGTTTAGAAATGTATTTAGTAGGTACTACTTGTGCACAGTCAACCTGGGGTGACCAAGGAGAACACTGCCAACTCTTCTAACAGAACAGGAAAAGTATGTTCTATTATTGTGGGAGGAAAAAATGTGTGAAGACAGAGATATGTTATTGTTCTTCTAGAAGTAGAGTAAATAGCAAAGGAAGGCAGAATTTAGAAAACCTGCTTTTTAGTAGTTTATTAAACATTTAATCAAGAGAATTCTTTAGTGACAGAACCATCAAAACAATTTAAGAAAATTGCTATTTAGTTATCTTACACAACAAATGTTGTCTGTGGCAGGTGTTGTCATAGCAAAGGTTGGAGTTTATGTGTATGCTGAAGATTTGTAGAAGGTAACAGAAGAACCTTTGAAGCCAACTTGTCTAGTCTTTCATTTTTGTTGCAGGGATAGAAGCTCATAGGTAAAGTAATATTCCCAAGATTCTGTGGCTGGGAGCTAGTGGCTATCATGTCTTTTTCAAAGTAGTTCCCACTTATCTACAGAGGATATATTCCTGGACCCCCTATGGATGCCTGAAACGTTGGATGGTACCAAACCCTATAGATACTATGTTTTTTTTCTATACATACCAATGATAAAATTTAGTTTATAATTTAGGCACAGTAAGAGATAATGATAAAGTGGAACAATTTTAATACAAGTTACATGAGTGTAGTTTGTCCCTCAAAATGTCCCACTAACTGCAGTGTAGTCACTTCTTTTCAGACTATGGTTGATGACAGGTAATTGAATGCAGAAAGCGAAACTGCAGATAAGGGGAGACTACTGTACTTCTCTGATTTTGCAATATAAAGAATCCTTGCCTCTACTGCAGTTAAGGTTATAGATGTATCCCTATTTGAAATCTGCAGTAGCCTTCCAGTGGAGAAATTATCATAAATATGGTTAGTTGCAGTTACTATTTTTGGTACACACAGACTATGCAGTGACCTTCAGGTCTAATTATGTTGTAGGCACTATGTTTGTGTTTGAATTAAGTTTAAGACATTTCTAGAATGAGAATGCACTTTTAACATTTTGGACTATGAATAGGAACAAAACCTCTTATTAAATATTCAGCCTTAGACTTTCCAGATTTGTATTTAGTTCGTAAAATACCAAGGTGCAAAGTGGCATCCTAAAAAGGTACTGATGCCTGACTTCAGTAGTACCCACAGTTAACCATTTTTTCATACATTGTCCTGTTATGTTAAATGACCTTCAGTATTTAGTCTAGCTCCTTCTGTTCAGCAACTGCAGAAATGTAGTGCCAGAGAAATTGAGATAAGTAACTGTCACAAATGTACACTTATAGACAGTTGTGCTTCACAATTTTGATGACACCATGTTTACTTTTATTCCAGATGGTCAAACTACTCTTGTCTAGAGGTGCCAATATCAATGCTTTTGACAAGAAAGATAGGCGTGCTATCCATTGGGCAGCATATATGGGTATGTACTTTTTTAATTTAGTTTTTGGTATTATAGATTTAGAAAAGTTGTACATTTCAAGTTCTTGCTGTTGATATAACATTTGTCTTTAAGGGTACTGAAAAGCTACACAGTATCTGAGTTTGATGCCCAGGTAGAACAACCCTGGTAACTGGGGAGGTTTGGAGTGCACTGAGTCCAGTTCATCTAAAAGCTGTTTGAAATTAATTCCATTTACCTTTAAAGGAAGAGACGTCCCAGACACAGGCTAGAGTATATAATTTAGGACTGATGTTTACTAAAGCCCATTCTCATACCCATTTTTGTTTGTATGAGAATATTAAGGTAAAAGTAACAAAGATACATTAAGAAGCCTATTATTTTGGGCCAACTAGTGGATTAAATGTGTGTTATCATGTTTGATTTCTATAATAGTAATTTTATAGAAAGAAACCGGGGCTTGGAATACAGACTTTTCTGCTGTGACATAATATATATGTTCTTGAAAAATCTTACAGTCTGCAAAATTGTACTCTAAAACTAATAGAGCTCATGGGAATAATAGGCCTGCGATAGACCACCCAAAACCTGTGCAACTGTGACCACAGCATTAACAGAAACATTAATTGGTTCTTGCAGAACCCGGGAGGCAAATCAGCCTATCACAGGATATTTTAAAATGCACCCAAAAACAGCAGAATGGAAATGCTCGCTTCTGGTTGCTAAAACTGCAGAGGAAAGTAGATCTCTAAGGGTAGAGGAAGTACACCTTGCCATAAATCCTTAAAGTCCTATAAGGCTGGGGTTGTGCCTCTGGGAAGAAGCCATGGATGTAGACATTCATTTTTCAAGGTTCTTAAAACAGCTGAAAGAACTCACTTTGCAGCCATAGAGCTCAGGGCTTTTTTTCTTCCTGCCAGAGGTTATAATTCTGTGCTTCTGCTCTTTTAACTCCTGGGTGGGAAAAAGCACATATGAACTGACATGTTTTCTGTGTAATACTTGTATCATTCCCTGATTTACCAGTCACATTACCTGATTATAAAGACATCTAGCTAACCACTTTTCTTAGAGCCATAGCTTATCCTCATTACTTTCTGTTCTTGATTTTGTCTTTTCTTGACTCTCATTTAAAAAATAAAAGATTAACAGAAGATTGAATAGAGGAATTCTAACTCAAGAGCTATATAGTCCATCCCTCATATATGTGGAGGATTGGTTCCAGGACCACCTGCTTATACCCAAATCCTTGCATACTGAAGTCCCACAGTCAGCCATGGGGAACCCATGTGTACACAAAGTTGGCTTTCCATGTATGAGCGTTTCACATCCCCTGAATACTGTATTTTTGAACCACATGTGGTGTTAAAAAATCCATGTATAAGTGGACCCATACAGTTCAAACCTTTGTTATTCCAGGGTCAACTGTATAATATGTAAAATAGATACAAACCAGTTATAATACATTCTTTCTAGATAGATAAGTCTATACCTATATGTCTGTATATATCAAACCAGTTATAGATACCCACAGGACCCCGGGAAGTGCTATACCTATAATGAAAACAACCAAAAGCAGTAGAATCCTTTTTTTTATTCTTTTTTAAGAAAAATTTTGAAAATCATTATTCAATTTCAGTATAGTTACTCTGAAAAAAAAAATTCTGCATAGGTATGCTAAATTGAAGATCATGGTGTACAAAACCCACTCTCATTACCAATAAAACATTTAAAATAAGGTGTCAACACTGATTTTTTATAAAAGCAACAGCACTCATGCATCAGAGACCGTAGCTTATCTCTCTCCTTTGTATCAAAATTACATTTTGAGAAATGATATCAATTGAATAGATGAAATATTATCCCTGAAGATTAGTCACATAAGGCATGATTAATTTTAAGAAATGATACTTAAAGAAAACAAAGTGCCTTCACTATTTCTAACAGTGTGTCCACAGAAAAGAAAAATATAGTCAAAATTAAGCAGATAAATGATGAAGTTGGGAATACACGGTGATACGTCGTTTTTTGTTCCTTTTCCAATAAGCCCCAGAGGGCAATCGCAGATCAGCTCAACACAACCAAAGTGAGCATGCTGATTTCCTACTCTTGTTTATCCCCATATGACAGTATTTCTGCTTTGGAAAGGTTCTTCAGTAGTTCATAAGAGTATTTCAGAGGTCCAAGGTGAGCAAGAAGCTGAAGTAATCTGTAGTAGCAAACAAGTAATACTGCAGATGTGTTTTTGTTTTTTTGTTTTTGTTTTTGAGACAGAGTCTTGCTCTGTCGCCCAGACTGGAGTGCAGTGACACAATCTCAGCGCACTCCAAAGTCCACCTCCCAGGTTCAAGCGATTCTCGTGCCTCAGCCTCCCAAGTAGCTGGAATTACAGGCACCCGCCACTACACCTGGCTAATTTTTTTGTATTTTTAGTAGAGACGCGATTTCACCATGTTGTCCAGGCTGGTCCTCAAACTCCTGACCTCAGGTGATCGGCCTGCCTCTGCCTCCCAAAGTGCTGGGATTACAGGTGTGAGCCACTGCGCCTGGTCTGGAGATGTCTTAAAGCAGCCATCTCCTTTTTCTTCTAATACTTTCCACATATCTGCTACAAGGATTTGGGCTTGTTTGTTAAAAGAAACTTTTTTCCCCTCATGTGAAAAAAACGTGCCTCCAGACGTTTTCAACAGAATATTCCTGGCTTCATCAAGCATCCAATGCCGCTCTTCTGTCAAAGGCATGAGGAAACGTCTGTTTCAGAATGAAGTATATGCTGAACTTGATCTAGGGTTACTGTGGCATAGTATGAGGTACTAGTAGTTGGTATCCCTTTGCCAAGGGATCTGTTGACTGCCGTGACTGCAGGGACCAGTACCATATGTTCTCCCCCATACCTCACAGCATACTTTTGCTTGTCCTGCTCTGACCAAATAGGAGATAAGGTTAAGTGTGTCTGTCATTGACCGTGGTCTTACCAGCTCCCCTGGGACTGGGATTTAGCTCATGAAGCATCTTCCACCTCTCCACATAGAGCTCTGGTGCCTTCACCTTGGCCAGCAGTGGTTCTGCCACCCTGTGTATGTATACCTCTGCTTTCAGTGAACACATCCCAACTGTTTTCTGCAGTGTATTTATTTTAATTCCCTGGGTGTTAGAAGACAGTGCATTCTCCCCCTCCCCTTTCAGACTATGGAGTGATGCTTTTGACCTCCACTGGGGCAAACTCTCCTTTCTAAGTGGGCAACATCCCCAGTCCCTCTGTACTTCAGAATTTTCTACCCACTATGGGATCATCACCCTAAACAGGGTCCCGCTTTCTGCGGGAGTAGCACTGAGAACTGAGCGCAGCTAAGGTATAGCCTTTCTTCCATCACACTTGCATGACTACGAAGCTGTAGACACCATGTAGCTATGCACTGGGCAGAAGCCTGAGAATCCATATTGCATTGCAGTTCTGACCTTTAGTGTGAGTGTAAAGGAAGATAAAAAAAGGAACATCCTTTTCAAATGTGCCCCCCACCTTCTTTTTTTCTTTGAGACAAAATTTCGCCCTCGTTGCCCAGGCTGGAGTGCAATGGCGCGATCTCAGCTCACTGCAACCTCCGCCTCCCAGGTTCAAGCGATTCTCCTGCCTCAGCCTCCCGAGTAGCTGGGACTACGGGCACCTGCCATCACACCCGGCTAATTTTTGTATATTTGGTAGAGATGAGGTTTCACCATGTTGACCAGGCTGGTCTTGAACTTCTGCAGATGCCCCTATTTTTAAAGCCCAAAGCTGAAAGCTTGGTGCATGGTGGTTTACACTAACGGTATGTGCTGTTAGTTATGTACTGGGCCATTTTCTTGTGTTAATTGAAGGTAATATAGCCAAAAGCAAGTTCCCTATTGCATCCTAAGGTCCCTTTCTCACAGCCTGTAGATTTTCATCTCGGTCTTTCTGAGTATTCTGGTGTGGCTTACTCTTCAAGACAGGAACAACTAGGTTATGTGATGTAAAACTGTACATCTTACATTAAGAGGCTTACATGTTAAGCAGAGTGCATCAGGCCTTTTACCTACTAAGAATTAAGCTTGACTAAACGACTGTTTTCATACAACTGAAGGTCAGGGGGATTTTGCAGATTACCTCTAGTTAAGCTCCCAGAATAGTTGAATGTGTGTATTTTAGGGGGGCCAGAATGGCTTTGTTGTTTCTCACCCGCTAAGTGTCACTTTTTAGGCCTCTCAGTTGAGGATGAAAAAGATACTCTGTGTTTCTTGGACCTCACCACAAGTTTTAGTTTATTTTATGCTACTAAAATTAAATGTCCTAGACTGGGTAATTTATAAAGAACAGAAATTTACTTCCTCACAGTTCTGTAGGCTGAGAAGTCCAAGATCAAGGCACTAGCATCTAGTGAGGGCCCTCTTGAAGCATCACATTGTGGGGAGTCAAACTCATCTTTTCTAAGGCACTCACTCCCAAAATAGCATTATTTGTTCATGAGGACAGAGCCCTTATTGCCTAATCACCTCTTAAAGTTCTTACCTCTTAACACTGTTGGCTTGGGGATTACACTTCCAACATACGAAATTCGGAGGACACATTTAAACCATAGTACCATATAACACTGCCCATTTAATTTGTGAGCATAACTAGGCAGAGATTTATAATTACCCTTTTTGTGTCTCTTCCTTCCCTTAAGCACAGAATAAGATGAATACCGATATGTAGCTTCTAAAACTGTTCAGCCATTCTAGGAATACAGGATTAAAGAGTTAAATATGTGAAAGTAAGAAGCTATTGACTGGTCACTGCTGTTACAGACAAACCTAAAGTACAAGCATTGTCACCTCTAGGTTATATTCAGAGAATTCATCAGTGTTAGTGTAAGAGATATTGGGGATTATGTGTAGTCTTGTAATTTATTTATCCCAGTTTTCCTTATTAGCCCTGGCCTTTCATTTCCTGGTTGAGGCTCCGTTAATTTCCTTCTAGGTCCTACCTCTTATACTTAACGCTATTGAATTATTTGTCATTGTTCTGTAGCGCCCCACCTCATCTCCAAGTGAATTAATCATTTTCTTCTTCCCACCTTGTGCTTGCTCCTGCCGTCAAACTTTTCAAGGTCGCTTTACACGTTCATTTTTACTGTTGCTTTCAGTACTTTTAGAAGTTTAGCCTCAGGTTACCAAGTTTAGCCTCAGATTACCTTATTGTGATGACTTTGACACAGAAGGTACTGAATAAATATTTTTTACCTTGTGCTGGGCATGGTTGCTTATGCCTGTAATCCCAACACTTTGGGAGGCCGAGATGGGAAGATCCTCGAGCCCAGGAGTTGAAGATCAGCCTGGGCAACATAGCGAGACCCTCTCTTTACCAAAAAAAAAAAACACTTAATATTAGCTGGGTGTAGTGGCACACACCTCACTTGAGCCCAGGAGGTCAAGGCTGCAATGAGCTGTGATCGTACCACTGCATTTCAGCCAAGGTGACAGAGCCAAAACCCTGTCTCAAAACATGTTTAATTGATTTTTAAAAATTAACAACTCATTGCATTATTTCTTTTCTAGAAACAGTAATAGTAGATATTTCTTTTTCATATTAAAATGGGTGGAAAGAGGCTGAAAATATCTACTTTAATTGATAATTTATATATAAACAACTGAATCTGCCTGATTCTTTATGCATCTTGCAGTATCCTGGGTTAATTTTTTTGAGGGAGGGGTGCCTCTGTTTGAAAGCCTCATTTTATAATTTATTAACTTTTTATAGAGTCATTCTCTATGAAGGGATTTTAAAAATGACATCACAAGGCCGAGCGCGGTGGCTCAAGCCTGTAATCCCAGCACTTTGGGAGGCCGAGACGGGCGAATCACGAGGTCAGGAGATCGAGACCATCCTGGCGAACACGGTGAAACCCCGTCTCTACTAAAAAATACAAAAAACTAGCCGGGCGAGGTGGTGGGCGCCTGTAGTCCCAGCTACTTGGGAGGCTGAGGCAGGAGAATGGCATAAACCCTGGAGGTGGAGCTTGCAGTGAGCTGAGATCCAGCCACTGCACTCCAGCCCGGGCGACAGAGCGAGACTCCATCTCCAAAAAAAAAAAAGTGACATCACAAGCAATTTCTTTAATGTAACTAACATATATTGGGCGCTTGTTTTGTATGCTGCTCTTGGCCTTATGGAACATATCAAGAAGTAGAACGGTCTTCTGAAAGTATATATTTGGGGATTCATGCAAAAAAAGTAATTAAAGAGTTAGTAATTAATGATTCCGTTTAAGAAACATCACAAGGCTTATAGGGCTTCTAGGGAAGAGAGTTGATTGGGTTGGTCAGGAAAGGTTGGATCTGACATGTTTCTTCAAGGATTAGTATAATAGCAATGATTGGGAGGAGACATCCAAGCAGAACGTTCCACATAAAGAACGTGTTTCATGAACAAAGACACAGAGGTGGGAAGGATTGTGGGAGGAGGAGAAAGCACTGTATAATCTAATCTGACAAATAAGTGACAAGTTACGAAAGGAGAATAGTGGTTCTCTCACCTTCCAGATACATGGCCCCCTTCCTGGCCTTTTTGTGTGGTTGGGTGGGGCCTAGGACTAGTTCTAGCTAATGAATGAAAGCAACAGTGGTCTGGGCTGGAGCATTTAATTACTGATAGGAAACGCTGCAGTCTGTTTCCCCTTCTGGCACAGTGACCAGCCACATTCAAGATGATGTCAGTTACATGAGCCTGGGTCCTTGAGTAACTGAGCAGAGCCCTCTTGCCAACCTGTTATGGTTGAGAGAGAAATAAAAACATTATTTAAGCCACTGAGATTTGGGAGTTGATTATTAACCATCACACAGTATAACCAACCTTTTCCTCATGGTTACAGTGGTGAATAGTAAACTAAGTTGGTTAAGGAGATCTGGTAGAAATTATAAGGTAAAAGAAGTTTTTGGCTGCATGTTCTAAAGACCTAACATTCTAAGGAAACAAGCCCAAGAAACTCCCAGATTGAAGCAATTCCAGTAAGGCAGAGATCAGAGAGATTGTGGGGTTGGTGCTAAACTACCACAACAAAGCAAATATCTCAATAAGCAAATCACAAAAATTTTTTGGTTTCCCAGTGCGTATAAAAGATATGTTTAGTCTGCCTGCAGTGGCTCACACCTGTAATCCTAACATCTTGGGAGCCCAACGTGGGAGGACTGCTTCAGCCCAGGAGTTCAAGACCAACCTGGGCAACAAAGCAAGACCCTCTCTCTACAAAAAAATTTAAAAATTATCCCAGTGTGGTGGCATGCATCTGTAGTCCTACCTACTCAGAAGACTGAGGTGGGAGGATCACCTGAATCCAGGAGTTTTAGGTTGCAGTGAGATGTGATCACACCACTGCACTTCAGCTGGGGTGACAGAGCAAGACCCCGTTTCTAAAAATAATTAGTTAATTACAAAATATGTTTATGCTATATACTATAGTATATTAAGTGTGCAATAGCAGTACATCTAAAACAATGTACGTCTTTTTTATTAATTTTCAGTGTTCTTGTCTTAAAAAATATGTTATTGCTAAAAAAAAAAATGCTATCATATGAACCTTGAGCAAGTCATAGTCTCTGCTAATGGAGAGTTTTGCCTCAATGTGAATGGTTGCTGAAGGTTTGGATGGCTGTGGCAATTCCTTGAAATGAGACAAAGATGTGCTGCATTGATGGACTCTTCCTTTCACAAAAGGTTTCTCTGTAGCGTGGCAAGCTGTTTGATAGCATTTAACCCACAATAGAATTTCCTTCAAAATTGGAGTCACTTCTCTAAAAACTTTGTTGTCATTTCAGCAACATTTACAGTATCTTCGGGAGTAGATTCCGTCTCACAAAACCACTGTCTTTACTCATCCATAAGAAGCAACCCCTTATCTGTTCACATTTTATCATGAGATTATAGCAATTCAGGCACATCTTCAGGCTCCACTTCTTATTCTAGTTCTCTCGCTATTTCTACCACATCTGCAGTTATTTCCTTCGCTGAAGTCTTGAATCCCTCAAAGTCATCCGTGAGGGTTGCAATCAACTTCTTTCAAACTCCTATTAATATTAATACTTTGACCTCCTCCCGTGAATCAGAAATGTGTTTTGTTCTTTTTTTTTTTTGGACAGAGTTTTGCTTTGTTGCCCAGGCTGGAGTGCAGTAGTGTGATATTGGCTCACTGCAGCCTCTACCTCCTGTGTTCAAGTGATTCTCCTGCCTCAGCCTCCCAAGTAGCTGGGATTACAGGTGCCTGCCACCACGCCTGGCTACTTTTTGTATTTTTGTTAGAGACAGGGTTTCACCATGTTGGCCAGGCTGGTCTCGAACTGCTGACCTCAGGTGATTGACTTCCCAAAGTGCTGGAATTACAGGCGTGAGCCACCACACCTGGCCAAGAATGTTCTTAATGGCATCTAGAATGATGAATCCTTTCCAGAAGGTTTTCCATTTACTTTGCCCAGATGCATCAGAGGAATCACTATGGCAGCTATATCCATGTCAAATGTTATTTCTTAAATAAAAAGACTTTGAAAGTTGACATTACTCTTGATTCAGGGACAACAGAGTGACTGTTGTGTTAGCAGGCACAAAAACAACAGTAATCTCCTTGTCTATAAGAGCTCTTGGGTGGCCAAGTACATTGTGAATAAGCAGTAATATTTTGAAAGGAATCTTCTTTTTTCTGAGCAGTATGTCTCAACAGTGGGCTTAAAATATTCAGTAAACCATGTTATAAACAGATGTGTTGTCATCCAGGCTTTGTTCCATTTTAGAGCATAGGCAAAGTGGATTTAGCATAATTCATGTGGGCTGTGGAATTTTCAGAATGGTAAATGAGCACTGACTTAACTTAAAGTCACTAGCTGCATTAGCCTCTAACAAGAGAGTCAGCCTGTCCTTTGAAGTTTTGATGGCAGGCATAGATTTCTCTGTAGCAATGAAAGTCCTTGATGGCATCTTCCAATAGAAGGCTGTTTCATCTACATTGAAAATCTGTTGTTTAATGTAGCCACCTTCATTAATAATCTTAGATCTTTTAGATAACTTGTTACAGCTTGTATTAATACATCAGCACTTGCTGCTTCACGTTGCACTTTTATGTTATAGGGACATCTTTTTTCATTAAACCTCATGAACCAACCTTTACTCAATCAAAGTTTTCCTCTGTAGCTTCCTCACCTCTCTCAGCCTTCACAGAATTGAAGACAGTTAAGGCCTTGCTCTGGATTAGGCTTTGGCTTAAGCGAATGTTGTAGCTGTTTGGTCTTCTATCCAGACCACTAGTACTTTCTCTGTATCATCAGTAAGGCTACTTAGCTTTCTTATCATTAGTCCATTCACTGGTAGCATGTTTAATTTTCTTGAAGAATTTTTCTTTTGCATTCACTACTTGGTAACTTTGTCACAGGAGGCCTAGATTTCATTCTGTCTCACCTTTCAACATGCCTTTCTCACTAAGCTTAATTATTTCTAGGTTTTGATTTAAAGTGAGAGATGTGCAACTGTCTTTCACTTGAACACTTAGTGGCTGCTGTAAGGTTATTATTTGACCTAATTTTAATACTATTGTGTCTGAGTGAAGAGGAAGGTCTGAAAAGGAGATAGATGAGGGAATGGAGTAGTTGGAATACACATTTATTAAGTTAACCACTTTTTTGGAGACAGAGTCTCACTCTGTCATCCAGGCTGGAGTGCAGTCACATGATCTCGACTTACTGCAACCTCCACTTCCGGGGATCAAGCGATTCTCAGGCCTCAGCCTCCCGAGTAGCTGGAACTACAGATATGTGCCAGCATGCCCAGCTAATTTTTGTATTTTTAGTAGAGACAGGGTCTCACTATTTTGACCAGGCTGGTCTCGACTCCTGACCTCAGGTGATCCGCCTGCCTCGGCCTCACAAAGTGTTGGGAGTACAGGCGTGAGCCACCGTGTCTGATCAGTTCACCACTTTGTATGAGTTCAGTTTGTGATGCCCCAAAACAATTACAGTAGGAATGCCAAAGATCAGTGATCACAGATCACCATAACAGATAAAATAATATTGAAAAAGTTTGAAATATTGGCAAGAATAACCAAAATGTGACACAGACACATGAAATGAGCACATGCTGATGGAAAAAATGATGCCAATAGACTTGCTTGACACGGGATTGCCACAAACTTCCAATTTTTAAGAAACAAGATGCAATATTTGCAAAGCCCAATAAAGCAAAGTACATATGATATGGTATGCCAGCATTAGAAATGAAAAGCTTACTTTAGAATTTATGAATGTATTAAAGTAACCTTAGACCAAAAACAAGATCTAGGCAAAAGGAAGGTTATAGACTGCAGGGTTATCACCGAATAAAATAATCAAAGGAATTATAGTTGTCCCTTGTTATCCTTAGGGTATTAGTTTCAGACTCCTTTGGATACAAAAATCAGAAGATACTCAAGTTCCTTATATAAGTTCCTTACATAGTATGTACGTATAACCTGTTCTGTAATTCATCTCTAGATTACTTATAATACCTAACACAATGTGAATAGTTGTTGCACTATATTTCTATTTTTATTTATTTTTTTTAATGTTTTTATGTTTTCAAATATTTTCAATCTGCAGTTGGTTGAATCTGCAGATATGGAACCAGTGTATACAGAGGGCTATCATTCTTTTTAATTACTAATTATCTCTGCCAACATTTATCAGAATTATCCTGAATTCTATTTTTTTTTTTTTTTTGTCTTGTTTTGTTTTGAGATAAGGCCTCGCTCTGTTGCCCACCCTGGAGTGCAGTGGCATGATCACAGCTCACTGCAGCCTTAACCTCCCAGGCTCAAGTAATTCTTCTACCTCAGCCCCCCAAGTAACTGAGACTATAGGTGCATGCCACCATACCCGGCTAATTTTTTTTATTTTTGGTGGAGACAGGGTCTCACTGTGTTGCCTAGGCTGGTCTCAAATTCCTAGACTCAAGTGATCCTCCCACTTCAGCCTCCCAAAGTGCTGAGATTATCGGCATGAGCCATTATGCCCACCCCTGAAGTCTTAAAATTTTCCTTCTATTCTTTCTCAAGTTAACATGATTCATTGATGACTTGTCATGCATCTTCTATTTTCATTTTTTAAATTTGCTTAAAGATATTTGGGATTATATTTAATAGTTTTCATATGCTCATCTCTATTTTTTCTTCAAAAACACATTTTTAGGTCACATTGAAGTAGTGAAATTACTTGTGTCGCATGGAGCTGAAGTGACATGCAAGGATAAAAAGTCTTACACACCTCTTCATGCAGCAGCCTCTAGTGGAATGATCAGCGTAGTCAAGTACCTTCTAGATCTTGGAGTTGATGTAGGTATATTAATTGAACAGTATGAAATTATGGAGCCCTTTTTATACTTATTACAATATTGATAGAAGTTATTTCAGGTTTAAGAAATTATTTTATACAATGTTTTCCTGTTTTAATTGGGTATTTATAGTCCTTTACATAATACCTAATGCAGTGATTTATGGGCAAGGCATGTAAATAGTCAAAGCATGTTAAGAGGTAAAATACACTTCAAAGGTGTGTGGTTTATTGCCAGTTTTTCTTCTATATCGCATTCCAGGCCCTGTAGTTCCATTTCACTTGTGGGAACCAGCAGATCAGACACACTTGTATTATTAGATAGCTGGGTTATTGTTAGTCTTCTTTGCCTAGTCTGATATTCTCTTAAAATGATGGTAGCAGTTTACATTACAGAATATTGGCAAGAGCTGGGCAGGAAAACAAGAGGCTTTTTGCCCACCAAGTATAAGTATTCCTTACTATATAATTCTGTTTGGTTAAAAGGGGATGCTGCTTTATTTGGATATATTTGATTCCTGAATTGAGGTAACTTAAAATACCTGTACAGCTTTTCACAAGCCATCCTTTAAACATAAGTACTTTACTCCCTCATTTGTTTATGTATTTATTCATTTATTTGAAGCAGGGTCTCTGCCTCCTATGCTGTAGTATAATGGCACAGTCACAGCTCACTGCAACCTTGAACTCTGGGCTCAAGTGATCCTCCCACCTAAGCCTCCTGAATAGCTAGAACTATAGGCTAATTTTTTTATTTTGTAGAGATGAGGTCTCGCTGTTACCCAGGCTGGTGTCTGACTCTTGACCTCAAGTGACCTTCCTGCCTTGGTCTCCCAAAGTGCTTGGATTACAGGCATGAGCCACGGTGCCCAGCCCACTCAGCGTATTTATTCTTACTTCAGGTGGAGTTATGACAATGTCCTGATTCTTGAAAACACACATTTTGAAGAACTCATTGGTTCTTTAAAACAGCAAATTGTAAGATGTAGCATAAGGATCTGCTAGAGGCATACAGTTTAGATCAGCTACAAAAAACCAAGAAAAGTAGGTGATAGCCTGGTTGGACAAAGAATACATGACAGAACTGTAGGGCTAGATAGGCTCTTAACTTATGGACGATGTGAAACACTTTGCCTGAAACAAGCTAACAAATACTGAAAGTGTGAGGATCACAAAAAGACGTTGCAAAAATATCAACTCAATTCCTATATCTCTGTTTCAGCAGAGTGAAATAATACCTTAAAAGATCCTTGATCTGGATAAATGAGGCAACTTTGTTTCTGATTACTGTTTCAAGTCCATTCTGGTGCAATTTTTAAAACTGACTTTATTGACAGTCAGTTACATTTATAAACTCTGGTGACTATTTGTTCATCAAAATAAGTGGCCAGACTTACAGCCTTTTAGTAACATGTGGCCCCCAGTTGTGTGTTTTTTGTTTTTGTTTTTTGTTTTTGTTTTTAGTTTCCTGGGGGATTACCACAAACTGGAGGGCTAATAGAAATTTAACTTCTCAAAGTTTTAGAGTACAGAAGTTCTAAATCAAGGTGTCAGCAAGGTTGGTTCCTTATGGAGGCTCTGAGGGAGAATCTTTTCCTTGTCTGTGTTCTTGTGAAAAAATCTAGATACTTTGATTAAAATTAAGTGTTCAAACTTTTTTTTCTTCCTCTATTACCAGTGATCCCAGAAAAGAAAATGTTAATTAAAGCTGCATTATGTTGGGGCCAACTACAAGATTAGGGTCCAGAGTCTCCACGCAAGGCCACCCTTTACTTACAACCAACTATAAGTTCAGAAGGCTTTCAAAACCACTTTCAGGTTTGATAATTCACCAGAAAGTCTCACAAAATTCATGAAAAGCTTTATACTCACATTTGTGGTTACTACAGGGACAAGATACAAACTGAGATCAGCCAAAGGAAGAGACACATAGGGTAGAGTGCAGGATTATTGTAAAGGCAAAGTTTCCCTTAGCCCCTCCTCACAGAGTCAGGACCCATTACTCTCCTTCCCTGGCATCAGTGTGTGGCAGTATGAATGAAGTATTTCCAACAAGGAATGCTCACCTGAGCTTCATTTTCGGTTTTTATTGGGGCTCCATTACATGGCTTGATTGGTTGTCCATGTGGTTGATTTCAGTCTCCAAATATATAATACCTGGTGACCCAAAGCTCCCACTCTAAATAGAGACTTTTTTAAATCAGGTATATCATAGATTACCTCCCTGAAGCCAAGGGCAAAGGACAGACCTCTCTGGGAGAGGTCAGATTCTTTACTACACAGTAATCATGTAAAGTATTCCCTTATTTACTAGAAATGGAAAAACAAGACTTGGCACGGTGGCTCACGCCTATGCCAGCACTTTGGGAGGCTGAGGTGGGTGATCATTTGAGGTCAGGAGTTCAAGACCAGCCTGGCCAACATAATGACACCCCATCTCTACTAAAATACAAAAATTAACCAGTTGGTAATGGTACGTGCCTGTAATCCCAGCTACTCGGTAGGCTGAGGCAGGAGAATCGCTTGAGCCTGGGAGGCAGAGGTTTCAGTGAGCTGAGATCGTGCCACTCAACTCCAGTCTGGGCGACAGAGTGAGACCCTGTCTCAGAAAAAAAAAAAAAGAGAAAAGCAAACCCCTTAATTACATGAATTGTTTCTCATTTTTGAGCATACTCTTTTGACTTGTGATAAAATACTTGTATATGACACTGGAAAATATTAAGAGCCCAAGTTTGTGGCAAAAAATGAATTAAATAAATAGAACATGCCATTCATTGTTTTAAAAATCTTGATCTGTACTTTATTACTACGGTTAGCCTTTGTCACTGCAAAATGAAAAAGTTGAAAATATGCATGTTACTGAATATACCTCAGAATCTTCAGTTTGTGTTCATTTTTTATGATTATAATTCATTCTATAGTAAATCCTTTACCTAGAACGCCTTTCAAAATACATTAGTTTACATTTTCCTAAAATACCTCTTTTGTATTATTCAGTTTTGTCGTGAGGTAGACATTGTATATGTGAATTACATTCCCTGAATGTATAATATCAATGTAATACCAAAATGCTTGTCAAGGGTTTATTATTTTACACCAACTTTAGAATTATAAGCCTCATCTCTGTATTTATCCTGTCTCCATTTCTCACTTTAGTAATTTGATTGCAACCACAGGTTGCTAAAATAGCTCACAACATTGATAATTAGCAAAACTACTTTAACATTCACATTTTTTTCCCTTCTGATAGATGAATGAACCAAATGCCTATGGAAATACACCTCTTCATGTAGCCTGCTATAATGGACAAGATGTTGTAGTGAATGAACTTATAGACTGTGGTGCTATTGTAAATCAAAAGAATGAAAAAGGATTTACTCCTTTGCACTTTGCTGCTGCATCAACACATGGAGCATTGTGTTTAGAGCTTCTAGTTGGTAATGGGGCTGATGTCAATATGAAGGTAAGGAACAAAATCATCATCTATACTTTAAGTATTTCATACGTCACTATTAAAACAACATCAGTGGTGAATACCATTCAACAATAAAAAGGAACTATTGATAAACTCAAGAACATGGATAAATCTTTAAAATATTGTGCTGAGTGAAAGGCTTACTCAAGAGTATGTATATTCTTTCCATTTATGTAAGGTTCTAGAACCAATAAAATTCCATTTATATGGGGGTCCAGAATCTATAATTGAAAAAAATTGGAACAATTACTGCCATTGTGAGGAGGGATCAACTGGGAAAGGGGCATGAAGGGACTTTATGTGATGGTGGTAATGTTTTATATTTTGGCAGGGGTTTATATTATATAGATTTGTCAAAACTCATAAGGTAGTTCATTTGTATGCTTTCATAGCATATAAATTTTCTTTTAGAAGGAAAATTCTAAACAGATGTTTAATGCTATTAATGTGTTTAGAGGTGAAATGTATGATGTCTGTCTAATTTTAAAAAGCATCAAATAATTGGGTGGATGGAAGGACAGAAGAATCTACAATAAAAGGCATAGAGTAAAATACTAGTGGTACAATTTAGATGGTATATATATGGGTGTTCACTCTACAGGTCTTTTCAAATTTTATACAGTGTTAGAGGGGAAAAAAATATCAGTGTGTTGCACATAAGGAATAGTTGCTTTTTGGTTTTTTTGTTATAATCACTTTCAAGAGTAAGCATTTGGATTTTAGAAATATGTGAAAAATCTGATCTGGCATAGTGGCTCCTGCCTGTAATCCTACCACTTTGGGAGGCTGGGGTAGGAGGATCACTTGAGCCTAGGAGTTCAGGACTAGCGTGGACAGCATAACCTGGCTCCACAGAAAAATAGAAAATGAGCCAGGCATGGTGGCTCATGCTTGTAGTCTCAGCTACTTGGGAGGTTGAAGTGGGAGGATCTCTTGAGCCTTGGAGGTCAAGTCTACAGTGAGCTGAGGTCATGCTACTGCCCTCTAGCCTGGATTACAGAGTGAGACTCTGTTTCAAAAAATAAATAAAGGAATGAATGAAAATTTTGGCCGGATACAGTCTGGTTCATGCTTGTAATCCCAGTGTTTTAGGAGGCCAAGGCGAGAGGATCACTTAAGCAAGGCCAGCCTGAGCAACATAGCAAGACCTCCATCTCTACCAAAAAAAATTAAAAATTATCCCGTAGTCCTAGGTACTCAGGAGGCTGAGGCTAGAGGATCTCTTGAGTCCAGAAGTTCAGTTACAGTGAACTGTGATCACAACACTGTACTCTAGCCTGGGCAACAGGTGAGATCTTGCTTCAAATGAATGAAAATTCTAGAGTCACAATAAATATGCTTTCACTGTATAATTTTATAAGAGAGCACATGCAATCCGGATTTTGAGCATTGCTATTTTATAATATATAATCATCTTAGATTTTCTAGAATTCTTTAGTTGTTTCTGTATTAATTTTATCAATTCATCCTTTGAGCACTTGCCAAACTTTATCTGGTGGTATGAAGAAAACCAGACACAAAATTGAGCCATTTAGGATTAGTAAAAATACTTCTCAGAGCGTTTTAATTACATCAGATTTTCTTACCTAAGTTCAGTGAAGCCTTTAATGATGCCACAGGTCAATTCTGACAGCTGTAACAGCAACAAATCCATCTGTAATTAGGTCATTGCTTTAAATTGCCCTCTCTCAACTACAGGACAAAATGTATACATACTACACCCAAGGAAGAAAAGGCATGAGATGTCATAAAGTGCCCCAGTATGATTAAAGCTAAACCATCTTTTTATAAGTTTTTAGGTCTCGGTCAAATCACCTAGTAACATTTTTTATAGTTTAGGTAATTACTAGAAAGTTTATTTATTACAAGTTTGAACTGCTTATTTTAATTTGAAGAATTCCAGCACTTTGGATAATTAGGGCCCAGAAAAATATCTAAACCCTTGTGAGGAGAAAAATTAGTTTTTTCCTCAAAGGCGCAGTAATGTTTCTTTAATGAAAGTTAGGCTATTTCAAAAATAAAAAATTTGGAATTATCTTAACATTTTCAAAAGCAAACGTCACCAAGTTTTCTCAGTCTCTGTGAGACCTGTTTATGATAGTGAATGTAGGTAAAATCATCTTTGTATGTTAGTATTATGGAAATTATGGAACTTTACCGGTGTCATCAGCTACTGTGCATTTTTTAGTTCACATGATGCTGTCTTTAGACATTGGGCTTCCTGTTTTATGCACTGCCATTTTGGCATGAATATTTAATATAATTTGATGATAATGAATCACTTGATTCTGTTAGTGTCTACGTAGGTGACTATAGTACCTGTGATTGTTTTTAAGTCTGTATTTTCTTTTGAAATGTAGAATTGAGAATCAGTCCTATAAGAGGCCCACTTAGAGTAAAATGCTGAAACCAGTGGTCCTATTTGAAGTTACCTCCTTAATAGTTTAGAAAACTCAGTGGTGAATTTCATATATGACAAGTGAATTTTTTTAACAAAGGGATTAAGATATATTTAAGTAGATTGGAAGGCAACAACAGCCTGTGATGTTGGTTTCAAAATAGATGTCACAAAAGTTGTCTTAACTTCACCTAAGGGTGTATGACATCTCATTTATATGCAATTGTCCAATTATTTTATTGCCAAATTCTGTTGAAACACGTTTCCCATGTTGATTTCTCAGGTCCCTTCCCGCTTTTACACACAATATGTTGGTAGCTGTGAGTTTTCAACCAGCAAGAATATATTTCATTCCTGACACCTGTATTTTTTATGTTTGTAAAATCAGTGTTATTAAGTTATTGATTGACTTTGGGGACACTTGACACTTGCCCCTTATTATAAAAATTTGATTTGCTAACCCTCATATTCTTAACCACATTATCTCTTTCTTCCTGCTTAATCTTTTCCTCCCACTATATTCTCTATTTTGTTGTTTCTGACTTTGATCAAGTTATAGATGACTAGAAATTGGAATGTGACTTTAAGTTTGTAATAACTGAGTTTCTAAGGTTTTAAATTCATTTTCCTACAAAGTGGTAGAGGTAAAATGAATCAGGTTTATAAAGCAGCATAGGTGTGTTTTTTAGAACTGCTTGACATGAACCTTACTGCACTGATTGTTTTATTTATATGCACATGTTTTCCCACCCACATTGTTCTTCTTTAAGAATAGATTTTGGTCAGCTAAGCAAAATGCACCAAATGCTTGTTTTGAAGTTTAAACCTAAAAACATACTGTGAAATGTTTGGCTTGTAGTTACTGTTTTTGGTTGCCTGTGAGATCAATCATTAGGATTTTTGTAGATCTAATTTTTGGTTTTTGTTTTCTTTCTTTCTTTCTTTCTTTCTTTCTTTCTTTCTTTCTTTCTTTCTTTCTTTCTTTCTTTCTTTCTTTCTTTCTTTCTTTTCTTTCTTTTCTTTCTTTCTTTTTCTTAATACTCCTAGTTTTCTGCTAAAATGATTTGAGGTGATTAAGAAGAAGAAAACTCCACGTTGTTTCTCCAATTCAGAGAGAAATAACTGTGCTTTCTCCCCTCCTAACATGTCGTATGGCAAACTTTTTAGTTGGTAATCCGAATCTTTTTCCTTTGTACACTTAGAATAGGTTTTATGAACAGAATGTAGAAAGTAAAAATGTTGATCCACTGTCACCTATAGGCTTATAATAAAGGATTCTAACCAGGCCCAATTGTGTGTGCCTTTAGTGCCAGCTACCCTCAGAAGGCTGAGGTGAGGGAATCGCTTGAGCCAGGTGTTCAAGTCTAGTCTGGGCAATATAGCAAGCCTTGTCTCTAAAACAAAAGAATAAATAAAGGACTCATCACTTATTAGCTATGAGACCTAGTAAAATCACTTAACCCTGGGGCCTATATTTCCTCATCTGTAAAACAAGATTAATGGTATCAATCTCATAGGGTTGTGAGGATTAAATGACACATAAGAAGTGGATTTGGTTTTGCTTTTTTAGGAGGAAGGGAGGTGAGGAGACAATCTCACTCTTGACCAGCCTAGAGTGCAGTGGCACCGTCATAGCTCATTGCAGCCTCAAACTCCCGAGTTCAAGCAGTCCTCCCGCTTTGGCCCCCCCAAGTGCTGGAATTATAGATATGAGTCACCGTACCTGACCATATGAAGTGTCTTAAAACTGTGCCTGAAACATGCTATATATATAAATGTTAACTATAGTTAAATATCTTCCAAATTTCATCATTTTGTTAATCAAATTTTTATTACAAGTTTTTATTTGTTTTGTTTTGAGTTGTGAGGGTTTATGTTTTGTTTTGTTTTCCCCTTATTTTTGTTATCCTTCTAGTCATTGGAATCTATGTTTTTTCTTATGTCTGTAAAAATTGGCTATAGCTGGCCAGGCATGGTGGCTCACACCTGGAAAGCCAAAGCCAGAGAATCACATGAGCCCAAGAGTTCAAAACCAGCCGGGGCAACTTAGACACCATCTCTACAAAAAATAAATTAGTCAGGTGTAATGTTATGTGCCTATAGTCCCAGCTACTCCAGACACTGTTGCTAGAAGATCACTTGAACCCTAGAGTTCGAGGTTGCAGTGAACTATGATTACACCACTGCATTCCAGCCTGTCTGACAGACCAAGACCCCCATCTCTTTAAGGAAGAAAAAAAAAGGCCAGGCGCGGTGGCTCACGCCTGTAATCCCAGCACTTTGGGAGGCCGAGACAGGTGGATTACTTGAGATCTTGAGTTCAAGACAAGCCTGCCCAACATGGTGAAACCCCATCTCTACTAAAATACAGAAATTAGCTGGGCATGGTGGCACACGCCAGCTACTCGGGAGGCTGAATCACTTGAACCCGGGAGGCAGAGCTTGCAGTGAGCTGAGATCACACTGCACTCCAGCCTGGGCAACAGAGTAAGTCTCAAAAAAAAAAAAAAAAAAAAAAAAGAGAGAGAGAAAAGAAAAAAAGGGCTGTAGCTAAAATATTAACAATAAAAATTAGGATATATCCTATATGGAACATTTTGGAAAGAGAATCCTTTCTGCCAAGATGCTTTTTGCCCCCCCCCTTTTTTTTCTGGTTGAACGAATAACAACTGGTACATTAAAAAATAATGATAAAACAAATATATCCTGAGAAGCACTAATGTGCTTCTGAGTGTTTTACAAAGATTATTGTATTTACTCTGTACAGTAGACCAATGAGATGTAGATGGTATTATCCTCATTTTCAGTTGAGGAAGTGAAGGCACAAAGAAGTTAGGCAACTTGTCCAAAATCTTGCTTGTGGTAAGTAGGAGATCTGGGATTCACGCTTAGGTTATTCTGACTCCAGAACCTGTGCATGCATGCATCCTCTCTCCTCTTTTCCTTCCTTTCTCATACTGCCTCCAAAAGATTAGAACTTCTCTAAAATTGCTTGCCAATCGGATGGCTTGTTTACTTGAGAAATTCATATTATGGAATCAAACACTTAAGTAGATACTTAGGATGTTCTAATTATTATTATTATGACATGAGGATTTTTAAAGAATATCTGCGTTGTACTGTGTTAGCATAAACTTAGGATACTTGTGACATTTCCATTTTAGTACCTACACAGAAGGCATGCTGAATGTTGCTGTGAGTTTAGGAAGCTGCTAAGTAGTTTATTTCTTTTGCATTGGTAACATGTATGTTTTGGTTAACTGTCTGGAGTAGCTGGGACTATAGGCACATAACATTACACCTGACTAATTTATTTTTTGTAGAGATGGTGTCTAAGTTGCCCCGGCTGGTTTTGAACTCTTGGGCTCATGTGATTCTCTGGCTTTGGCTTTCCAGGTGTGAAAAGAAAAGACACCACCTAATCAGAAGAAAAAATAACCTAAATCAGGGATTGTTTTTGTTCATATTTGGAACTCCTTTAGAACTTCCACATGAAATATATATGTGTGCAGCCAGTCTGAGTTATTATTTTAAGTGATTTGAGAAAATATTTAGTACATATAACTATAAACAAATATATGAAGTGTTTTAATTATAGTGGCTGAAATCATTTGTGTTTTTTTTTTTAATGTATCCACACAAATTCACAAAGTTAATTCTAATACTCACTTTTACTTGGTCGAGGAGGGATTCGGAATTTCTTAGAATGGAAATGTTGGAACAATGTGAAATATTGAATCTGAAACTTGGGAGACACATCCTTACTGTCCCACTCCCAATTTTTATACTGTAAGCATGGAATTTTTGTATATTTGTGTTTTATGATACACATGCTAAAAAAATTAATTCCTAATTTTGAACAGCTGTTTTACCTCCATAGGCCTCAGTTAAACTTAATTCTTGTATAATAGTTATAAAAATAAAGATGCAAGAGGGTATTCAAAGTAAAACTAAGGATTACATATTATGGATATAGTAGAGTGAGTAATTTTTTTTTTTCCCCCAGAGTAAAGATGGGAAAACCCCACTACACATGACTGCTCTCCACGGTAGATTCTCCCGATCACAAACCATTATCCAGAGTGGTAAAAAGTATTTCTGGTTTTTTTTTGTTTTGTTTTTTGTTTTTTGTTTTTTTTCTTAAATGTAGTAAAAACATCCACCAAATGAATGGTATTGAGAAATTGTCATCGCAGTTTGTGTATTTTTAATATATGATTTCAGAGCTCATGAAAATAAAATATTAAAGAGTATAAAATACCATGTAGCTGTACCTTTCGTACTTTTGGTTTTTTGTTTTGGTTCCCTGAATTATTTTATTTCTTCAGCAATTAGTGTTAGCTTTTTTCAGTATTGCTAAATAGAAAATTACTTTCTACCATAATTTGTATTATATATTAATGTGTGTACTCTGTATATACATTATATATTTATCATTTTCCCCTGTTGAGTATCTGCGACTGTTTTCAGGATTGTAATTTCCTGAGTTTTGTATTCTTTTGTGTTTAAATTAATATCAGGCAAGCTAAACTTTTAAATCAAAAGAACTTTTAAGTATATTACTTTAAATCAGTGTTTTCCAAGGCATATTCCAAGAAACTTATCCTCAAGATAGTAGGTGCTATGGTCTTGCAGGGGAAAAGTTGAAATAGGTTCATGATCCACTACTTTTTGAAGCATTGCATGTAGTCTTGATGACAAAGAGTATGCACATTAAAGCTCTGAAGTATTGCTCTAAAGAAACGTGTTTAATTTTGTTTTAATGCAGTAGTTTCCAGAGTTATTGGACCCCAGAACCCTCTTGTCAGTTTAAAAATCTACTGAAATCTTATGCTTAATTCACACAATTGCTTTAAGTATAAAAGCTGTAAATCCATTGCCTGGCCCGATAAATCAGCTATGAATGAAATCTAGTTAAAATTGCTATGTCTATTAGTTTGTATGTGAATAGCATTTTGTATTACTTTTCATGTAGTAGATTTGATTTGATCTTTATATGGTCCAATGTCTGACAGTAAGTCCTGTATTGCAGGAGCTGTAATCGACTGTGAGGATAAGAATGGAAATACTCCTCTGCACATAGCTGCACGGTATGGCCATGAGCTGCTGATCAACACTCTTATTACAAGTGGTGCTGACACGGCAAAGTAAGTACTTGCTGAGGTGTTGATAACTGACGCAGGCAAGCATAAAGGGAAGTGAACTGCAGTTTTCTAGATATTTTAGGTGGAAATATGGATTTTATCCTCAATATTGTATTAATTTCTTGAACTTTCTTTTATATTGACAAAGTGGTAGGTTAAAATGTTTAAATACAATTTCATTTGGTAAGCCTGTGTATTTTTATGTGTCTTACAGACCCAGTTCTTTCTCACTTTGAGTAATAATGCAGTTTTGATCAGAGCTGTTAATTTTTGTGATCTCTTTATTTTTAACCTAGATGTACTTAAAAGTCCTGGAAAGCTGTATGTGCCAAATGCTTTTTTTTCATCCAAATACCATCTGTAGATAATAGTTTTCAGGCTGTGCTGTGCCAAGTTCAGGGATTCCTTGGAATCCTACAAAGGATTTCTTACCCCCACCCCCATTTTTGTCAGAACAGTTTACTTTTATTTATTTTATATATTAAAGTTCCTATTGTAATATTTTGTTTGAAAGATGAGTCCTCCTGTTAATGCTCTGCAAGAAACACTATACTTAAATTTATGTTTATCATTCTTTGTATCACATTTACATGTGTTCATTAACAAATTGTAAATCTTTTTTACTTTCTGTAATGGTGTGTTACTGCACCTATCTGTTTTGTAACTTTTTCCAAAAAAATTACGTGAGCTTGTTGATTTAGCCATCTAAATACAAATTAGGGCCTTTTTCCACATCTGTACAAGTTGCTCTAGTTCACTTATTTTATAGAATTATCAGATAAGGATTTCACAGTATATTCATTCTCCTTATTTGCAGATACAAGTTGCTTATAGTTTTTCACTATTACAGAATTACTGCAATAAATATTCTTGAACATATTGCATTATGGAAATGTTTCAAAGGTGGGGTGACAGGGTAGTGAATTTTACTCTCTAAGCAAATGTCTAGATACATTTTTGGTTGTCACAATTTGGGGAGGAAGGTGTTAATGTTAATGACATCCATTGGGTACAGCCCAGGGATGCTGCTGAACAGCCTGTAAGCCTGCATGCACAGAATGGCTTCTCACGTTTCCGCAGCAAAGTCCATAATGACAGTAGTGCTGAAGGTGGAAAACCCGACTTTTGGAGAGAAATAGCTGGGTAATAAGTTATGCCTACCATCAACCTTTAGCCAAATTACTCTCCAAAGTGTTAGACATTTTGACTCTTAGTTATCTTTCACTTAAGTGGTCTTTTTGTAATGTATTTAACTGATTGTATTTTTCTTGTATTAAAATGAAGATACTGTCCTGTTCTTTTAACTTTAGGCGTGGCATACATGGAATGTTCCCCCTCCATTTGGCAGCCTTAAGCGGCTTTTCAGATTGCTGCAGAAAACTTCTTTCTTCAGGTAAGGGCAACCTTTGCAGACTTTTGTATGTCTCCTCAAACCCCTCAAAATTTTAAGACGGTCTCTTTATCCTTTTTAAAAATTTACATGCAGATGGGTCCAGTATGGATAATTTAATAACCCCTTTTAGAAGATGTTGGGTTCAGGCCTGGCATGGTGGCTCATGCCTGTAATCCCAGCACTTTGGGAGGCCGAGGCAGGTAGATCACTTGAGGTCAGGAGTTCAAGACCAGCCTGGCCAACATGGTGAAAGCCCATCTCTACTAAAAAAAAATACGAAAATTAACTGGGCATGGTGGCGAGCACCTGTAATCCCAGATACTTGGGAGGCTGAGGCAGGAGAATCGCTTGAACCCAGGAGGCAGAGGTTGCAGTAAGCCGAGATTGCGCCATTGCACACCAGCCTAGGAGACAGAGTGAGACTCTGTCTCAAAAAAAATACAAAAAAACCTCTTCATCCCCTGTTAAAGAAAGACCATTAGCAGTTAATCTCTATTTCTTTTTTTCCCTCAGCCCTAGGCAACCACTAATCTACTTTCCATCTCTATAAAATTTGCCTGTTCTGAACAGTTCCTATAAATTGACTCACCTGACATGTGATCTTCTGTGACTGGCTTGTTTCACTTAATATAATGTTCTCAAGGGTTATTCATGTATCAGTATCAGTACTTTATTTCTTTTTATTGCTAAATAATACTCCATTGTATCCTATTGCTTTTAAACAGGCACCCTAGCACTTCAGAACCCATAGTTTTGTTTGGGATTAGAGGGGAGGACGTGATTCTTGACATTTCATGACATAATTCTTTAGTGTAAAATAATATGTCTGTTATAAATAAGATGTATTCATTCTTGTAGGATTTGATATAGATACCCCAGATGATTTTGGCAGGACTTGTCTACATGCAGCTGCAGCTGGAGGGTATGTTAATAGTATTTTTATTTCTTTAAGAAAAAGATAGCTGGTCTTGGCAGGTTTTCTCTTATCTTTGTTCCTCTTGTATTAATTCTGGGCTACCAGAAAATAGAAAACAAAACAGGAGTTGTTTGCGAAAAAAGGTCCAGGGTGGCAGAATACGTTTTTTCGTCTTATTCCAGCCAAGTTGTAGGTTATGAGTGAGTGAGAGAGAGAGAGAGAGAGAGAGAGAGAGAATAAACCTACAAAAGGAAATACTGCCTTCTATAAAAGAACATAATTCCTGGATAAGTGAAAAAAATCTAATAAAATTGTTTGTTTAAAAAGTATGTTCTCAGATGAGAACATCAAAATACTGGGAATATTCTAAATAAACAAGTACTCTTTAAGTAGATTTGTTTTAAATTTTGTTGTTTTTTTTTTTTTTCCGGAAAAAATGTTCATTTTGTGGTGTGTCTTACCTCTTCTAGGAAGAGGAAAGTTTGAGATTGGAAGATTTTGGACTAAGTTTTTAAATAGTACCACCAGGGAAAATTAGGCAGTTGGTTCAAATGAGCAACAAACTTCAGCTAAAACTCATGGTCCCTAGAACATGCTTCTTATCTAATGCTTCTGATAATTTAGATCTGTGATAAGCCATTTAATTTATGATTTCTCAAAAGGACATTTTGCAAAAACTTTATTTTCAGTGATAATTCCTTAAAATTTTTCAGTGATTTCAGAGCACAAGTACGTTGAACCAAGAGTACACCAGCGCAGTCTAAGTTGTAGAGATGGATTGTGAGCATGTGACTGGTTTCCTTATTCTTCCAAGGTCACCAGAGAACCTTCCAGTTAAAACCTATCTTCCTTGTAACTTGCCTGGAGAGAGAGGGACAACAGACTTGAGTGTCTGATTGCTTGGCAGTTACAGTTTTCATTGTAACGTAGTAATTTGATGTTGAGGTTTATACAATTAAATTATAGAAATACTTAAGTTATATCTTTTCCTCCAATATTAACTAAAGGTACAGTCATAGTATAGGAAAAGATAAGGGAAAGCCCACCGGACTCATGCAGTGGCTCACAGCTGTAAGCTTAACTACTTAGGAGGCTGAGGCTTGCAGGATCGCTTATGTCCAGGAGTTGAAGGCTGCCATTAGCTATGATTGCACCTCTGGACTCTAGCCGGAACTATAGAGTGAGGCTCTGTCTCAAGAAAAAAAAACAACCTATAAGCATATTGTTTCCTAAAGCCTCCTCAGAGTGTCTTTTGCAAATGTGATCTTCCTTTTAAACAATGACAACATGAATCATGTTATTTCCTCAGTGTGCCAATATGTAAGTATATAACTTTCTAAATTCTAGATAAGATGAATTTTAATGTTTTATTCTTCATAGAATGTAAATCATGTCATTTTTGTCACATTTATCTTCATATAAAAACATGGCTTTCATTCTTCTTTAAACCTAACGATTTCATTATAAAATCATTGTCAATTAAGTTTTCTAACTGTGTTTTCTCTCAATAGGAATTTGGAGTGCCTAAACCTTCTGCTGAATACTGGTGCAGACTTTAATAAAAAGGACAAATTTGGGAGGTAGGGTATGATATAGTTTCTTTATGAAGCCTATTTTTACTTAATAACTTGATTGACCTTCTAACTGGCTTCTGAAAATTAACTGAACAATTTAGCATCTTGTACATTGTGATCATGATTCATTGAGAGTCCCAGCTAAAGTCAATAACTGCCAAATACTCATTTTCACCCACAGTTTTCTTCTTGAGTTCCTACCACAGCCTTGACCTTGTAAATGCCTCTATACTTGATATCACTCCTCTCCGTCCAATAATTATGGCTGTGGAAATGTAAAGCCCCATAGAACCTATGTTTTTTTCAAGAAACTCACAATACCTAGAAAATAATGATACAGTTCTCCTTTCTTCAAGTCGTTTCTTTGTGAGGGATTCTACTGCCCGTATCTTGTTCCAGAGCAGTAGTAAGAGGGAGGAAATAGGTTATAAATATATACGTATAATTTTTCTTTCTCCTTTTCTATATAAATCTCACACACACATATATCCACACATCCCACTAAGTATTTCACAACAGGAAAGCAGCTGTGAAATGACAGTCTTTGTAGTCATTCAGCAGGCCTCATTGTTAAGAATTTGTGGTAGCAGTATTTCAAACTACTACTGTTAAGTTACTTAGAGTAGGAATTGACACAGAGTTCATTAGAACCATATGGGAAAGAATTGAAGGCAGTTGGAGTTGGTTTGAAAGAGATGACAGTATAAGCAAAACTATGTGGGTCAACAGTTTGAGAATTATACATAGCAAGGTGTATGAGAGGGAAGAGTGTATGTCAGAAGAAAATGTGTGAATATATGTCAATGCATGTGATAGAACCAGTGCAGAAGAGAAGTAAAAAGAACTATGCATGGTAGGAAATCAGAAATGAATAGAAGAAAATAAAAACTATTTGAAACCATAATTACTTTGAAGAACAGACTGCTCTCATAAGCCTCCTAATGGAAAGAACTAATGACCCACAAAAATAAAAAAATCACTTTGTTTGGCTTTGGAATGCAATATTTTTATAGCTAATTTGCTTTTATAATTATACTTTAATCCAGTTTATATTAATGTTAGTACTTCAGGCATTCTATACTACAAATAACAGAGGGCTCCTGAAAAATATTTTGAGTTTAGAGGATTGAAAGTAATTCAGGGTTAATTATATTTTTTTGAATGTTTCTTCTATTTTTTCTCTTACCCTTTGTTCCTCTTCTAGACATGGATAGAAGTTGCTACCTCCGTACTGTGGAACATTTTTATTAATGTAGGGGAAACTTTCTTAAAATGAAAGTTTTCACATTTCTGAGCAGAATATGAAGGTTATTTGAAAGTCACTCAAAGGACTGGGACTGGGATTGCTGTTACTGCCTGGAGGCGATGAAATAACTGCATTTTCATCTTATTTCATATACTTAAAGGTTCTCTGCCACCTTGCTTTCTTCTTCTAGCTTTATGTCCAGCCCTCCACAAGACTTAGTATATGGCAGTCTAAGTCTCACTGTAAATACAGTATTTGTAACTGGAAGGAGTAAGAGTCAGCTATGCTTTTGTTTACTAGTTATGTCTCTTGCTTTTATCTTCCTTGTATTAACTTGGGCACAAAAGATCTCCACTGCACTACGCTGCTGCCAACTGCAATTACCAGTGCCTATTTGCTCTTGTGGGATCAGGAGCAAGTGTGAATGACCTTGATGAAAGAGGCTGCACACCCCTGCACTATGCAGCTACATCAGACACAGATGGCAAGTAAGTACCATATGAGTGAGAGTAGAGGATCAATTATTTCTATAAACTGGCATCTTCCGCAGGGATGTTTTTGTTGCAAATTTCTATTTCCTCTTTGTATTTTTGGTTGATTATCTTTGCCCTACGTTTCTTTTGGGAAATAAATTGGTTTCATAGTTATTGCTAAATCATAGTTATTACTACCTATTCTCAGCACCGGCCTTACTAGCTGATCTGGTGGAAGAAAGATAAAGGTCCCTTTTTGTCCTGCCTGCCAAAAGAGCATCTTAATATCACTTTTATGTTTTTTTCCACCTGACTTCTCAGAGGCTACAGCCATGACTGTATCATGGGGAAAGGGAGAGAGGAGGTATATGAGTAATGTCATCAGAAGACTGGGTAGACATTGGAATACAGGTATCCTTCAGAGGTAGACAGTTCAGGTTTGCAAGGAACCCTTGTAAATTGGTATCCAAAAGGTAGTAATTGAACTGGCAGAATCTGGCATGTAGTAGGTACTACATGTTGCTTAAATAAGTAAATTAGATGACAGAGTAAGTAAATGTTGGCCAAGAATGAATAAGTGAAAACAAGAATAAAAGATGCATAAACTTTCATAAGTATAATATTCACCTGAAGTTACCAGACCTATTTGTAATATCTTGATACGTATTTTTTTTTTTCTTGGAAGAAAATAAACTCATTGAAAAGAGAAAAGATTTTCAGTGTCTGGTAATTCCCAATGGTATGGGTCAGTGAAAAGTAAAAATAAGTAATGATTTCTGGGGAAAGATGTTATAAAATGTAGTTCATATAACATAGAATTATTCAGTTTTTAACATTTACTTTTTGCCCTCAAAATAAGAAGCATAATTCGATTCCTCACAAATGTTAATTTAGTATAAACTCTTTAATTTCAAAACAACTTTTATAAGTAACTTTTTTTGTGTTGGATTGTGGCTGAAATTCTAGAGTTTTTTTTGTTTTTGTGGGGTTTTTTGTTGTTTTGGCTTGGTTTATTTGTTGTTTGTTTGTTTGTTTGTTTGTTTGTTTGTTGAGATGGAATCTCGCTTTGTCACCCGGCCTGGAATGCAGTGGTGCAATCGCAGCTCACTGCAACTTCCACCTTCCAGGTTCAAACAATTCTCCTGCCTCAGCCTCCCAAGTAGCTGGGACTACAGGTGCCCACCACCATGCCTGGCTAATTTTTGTATTTTTAGTAGAGACGGATTCACCATGTTGGCCAGGCTGGTCTCAAACTTCTTTTTTTTTTTTTTTTTTTGAGACGGAGTCTTGCTCTGTTGCCCAGGCTGGAGTGCAGTGGCTGGATCTCAGCTCACTGCCAGCTCCGCCTCCTGGGTTCACGCTATTCTCCTGCCTCAGCCTCCAGAGTAGCTAGGACTACAGGCGCCCGCCACCTTGCCCGGCTAGTTTTTTGTATTTTTTTAGTAGAGACAGGGTTTCACCGTGTTAGCCAGGATGGTCTCGATCTCCTGACCTCGTGATCCGCCCGTCTCGGCCTTCCAAAGTGCTGGGATTACAGGCTTGAGCCACCGTGCCCGGCCTTGGTCTCAAACTTCTGACCTCAAGTGATCCACCCACGTTGGCCTTCCAAAAAGCTGGGATTACATGAGTGAGCCACTGTGCCCAGCCTAAAATTCTAATCTTAAAGGCAATGGTAATGTGTCCTTTATTTGCAAGAATATAAAGTATGTTTTTAGATAGCAGCTATTTAAATAAAATCTATGATAAAGACTATAAATCAGAAAAATCTTTGGTAAACTTGGGTAAGTAGATTATCCCTAATTTATCAGTTTTATAATTTCATGGTTTGATGTATAGATTTGTTTAAAATAAGTTATACCTTTTATCACCATCTGTAGTCCTTTACCACTACTTTCACAGACTAGATATTGGGTGCAGCTCGTTATGATCAAGATTCCACTGAGAGATTGTCTCCCACATTCCTTCCCCCCAAAAAAGATTACACTTTGATCCTTCTGCCCTTAGACAAATGCACTAAACCTAGATACACACACACACAAAACTATAAAGGAATAACCTATAATTCAACCCATAGTGTTGGAGATCTGTGGTTTCATTGTAAGCCAATCTACTTTTCCTATAGAAGGGTACTAGTACTAAAATCACTAGTTTTCTCACTGAATATAAACTGTTTTGAGCAAGTAGGCAGTGACTTTTATTATTTAAATATTTAATCCTCAGTGTGTACACTAAACAGCTTGATATACTGGAAAGAACATGAGCCTTGGGATCAGAAAGACCCAATTTAAATCTTGGAGTCTCCATACTGTGTACCCATTTGAGCATGAGCAAGTAATTGCTAAGCCAAAATATTCTTTATTCGTAGAAGGAAAATGAAACCTCCCTGTTAGAGTTGCTGGGAAAACTAAAAGAGACTGCATAATCTAACACTGTTAATGGGAGCCTCTGTTTCCTATCTTTATTAAGTGTCAAAATCCCAGAGAGCCTGTCGAATGTCATCATTTATTGATTCAATGATTTGTTCTGTGGGAGCCTTGTGGAAAATATAAGCCACAGTAATTTTTCTGGGATACCAGAGACATCCTTTTAATAAGTGATTGTTTTAGAGGCTTAAACAGTGGCATTAAAGGATTTATTTTTCCTTAAATTGTAAGAAATATTTTTCTTAAATTGGGTATAATTTTACCTAGTTGTAATTGTATTCCCAGGAATAGCTTGAGTAATAAGAGAATCAGCCATAATTCATTCATTTTGCCAAAGCAAGAATGAAATATTTTCTAAAAGAAGAGACAGATTCCTCAGAGCTTCTAATTGCTATTATTCAGTAATGTATGTTTGCTTATTTGTTTTTTAAATGTTTGTTTTTTTGTTTTGTTTTGTTTTGTTTTGTTTTTAGCTAATCCCCTGTCAGCATCACAGTTTCTAATTTAAAGCTCCCCAGGAAAAGTTGTTTGTACTTTGGAATTTTTAACAATCTGACATTGGTTTTTTGCTGTTTAGGACTGACATACAGTAATTACAATTCTGCTCTCCCTTATATCCCGTCGTCCTCACTTTGAGTAAATAATTGGAAAAATACATGAAATCTTCCCTGACTCATTCTAGTCATTCTGCTAGTCACCCCCATTGTCCTGATGCCTGCGTTCTTGGTAGACGGTCATTCAGCAAGTCCTCTTGAAGTGTCTTTATTTTACATCATGTAAGAATCCAGCAAACAAATATATGGCTACTATCACAATAAACATATTAAATATGTGAAATATTAATAATATTTGCCTATTGCAAAGACGTATAGGGTTATCTTTGAGCAGGATGTCATGTGGGTCTTCTCCACACCTGTGTGTCATAGGTATATAAGAGAAGGGAAGCTGGAGGGCTGTTTTTCCTGATTATAAGGAAGAAATTCCCCTCATACCAGCTCTCCTGAGATAACCACCATCAACAGTTATATTGCTGTATGTGTATGTAGATCATTTTTTGTTCCTCACAGCCTTAATCAAAGTTGAAGCCCTGGTGTATGTTATAAAGTCTTTTCTATATCATACATAATTTTTTTTTTTTTTTTTTTTTTTTTGAGACAGAGTCTGGCTCTGTTGCCCGGGCTGGAGTACAGTGGCCGGATCTCAGCTCACTGCAAGCTCTGCCTCCCGGGTTCACGCCATTCTCCTGCCTCAGCCTCCCGAGTAGCTGGGACTACAGGCGCCCGCCACCTCGCCCGGCTAGTTTTTTGTATTTTTAGTAGAGACGAGGTTTCACTGTGTTAGCCAGGATGGTCTCGATCTCCTGACCTCGTGATCCGCCCGTCTCGGCCTCCCAAAGTGCTGGGATTACAGGCTTGAGCCACCGCGCCCGGCCCATACATAATTTTTTAAAATATTTTATGGGTTATCTCTAGCCTGCACCTCATAACTCTTCCATCTTCTATCCATTACCCAGTTCCAAAACCTCTTCCACATTTTAGATATTTGTTTCAGAAACATCATAACTTCGCAGTAACAATTCTCTTAGTGTGTTTGGACTGCTGTAACAAAATACCAAAAACTGGGTGGCTTGTAAACAACAGAAATTTTATTTCTCACAGTTATGGAAGCTGGGAAGTCAAGAATATTAAGGCACTGGCAGATTCAGTGTCTGGAGAAGACCCACTTCCTCTTTGAGGGCATATTCTTGCCATATCCTCACATGGTAGGAGTGAAAGAGCTCTTTTGGGCCTTATTTGTAAGGACACTAATCCCATTCATGAGGGAGGGCTCTGCCCTCTTGACCTAATCACCCCCTAAAGGCCCCACCTCCTAATAATATCACCTTGAGGTTGGAATTTCAGCATGTGAGTGGGTGTGGGGAGACACAAACATTTAGACCATAGCAACACTCTTAGGAAATGGGGCTACATTTTGACTTCTAATGGCAATTTATTTTTGTCTGTTTTCAAGCTTCATAAAAATGGGATCATGCATTTTTTTGTGTGTAGAGGTTTTGTAATGCTGAGATTTATTCCTGTGTATTTGATATTTTTTATTACCAAAATCTTTAAAATTTTTTTTGTGTTGGTATATAGAAGATATATTTGCCTTTTGTATGTGACTTACATTCAACAGCCTTGTAAAGCTTATTGTGTGTATGTATGTAAGAGCAATGTTTGATACTAGCTCTGCCTTTTATTGTGGTACCTTCGGCAAATTACTTAACCTCTCTGTGCCTATTTCATCTGTGAAATGGAGATAATAGTCGAAACTCAGTCACGACTATGTAGAGTTTAAAATGGTTTAGTATACATTAATTGCTTGGAGCAGTTCTGACACATCGTAATCTTCTTATAAAGGTTAGTTGTATTTTTTAAAACTGATATTTTGGGCCGAGGTGGGGTTGTGGGGGGTGGTAAGAACTGTTGTATGCCATGGGAAGAGTAGAGAGGAGGGAAGGCCTCTGGGAGTGACAATACCACATCTGTTTTCCTGGCTGAGTGGTCCTTACCCAGGGCTCTGACCAGCCATGGGACACATGAACTTGAATCAGTCTGAACTTGCATCAGAACTCAAAGTGGTAGAGTTCATTAGTGGTAGGGTAAGAGTAGGATAAATTTAAATAATTTGAAATGCATTCTGATTTTAACCTATGTGATTAGTGGGGATGAAGATATTTAATTTGCCTAACAATGAGGAAAAAATTATAATAGAATATTGTTTAGCCTTAAGTATTTTTTCAGATTTTGTGTATATATTTTATTTCAGAGGATAGATTATAGAGAATCTTCATTTCTTAATTGTCTGGGTTTTATAAAATGAGCATGTGTTAATGTACAAGCAGAAAAAAGAGTAGACAGACTCTCCTACCCCCATCCTCTAATGAAGTCCACATTTTCAAGATCAAGTAATTTTGTGATTCGGTATTTTATAAGCACCTAGTTAACTTATAACTGTAACTGATTAACCACTGTTCCAAAACTTTGTGGGAACATAGAACAATGGATAAAGAGAAGACCTGAGGTGGTTTAGTCCTTGGTTTGCCATATTCTAGCCAAAAGGATTTGGGAAAAGTCATTTAACTTAGTGTCAGTAATGTTTTTCATTTGTTAGAGATAATGCTTACCCAGAGTGATTGTGAAAATTTATATTGTTTAGCAAAATCTGAAAGGTATGCCAATAAAAGAAATTATATTAGAATAAGTCTTGCATTCAGGTCTTAGTAAGGAAGAACCATTTCTGTTTCATCACCAACATCTAGAGAACTTGATTAAATTTTGTTTTTTTTAATGCCCTTGGGTGAAATGTTTTTGCCTGTAAAGTATTCCTACAGACTTGCAGGCTTTTTCTACATCCCAGTGAGCACTGTCCTCTGAATTGGGCACCAACGAAGGCTATGTACAAACAGAGTTCATACACTGACTGAAACGCTTCCTTTTCCTGACATGTCCTCAGAACTAGTTTGTGAAACAAGACAAAACAAAACACCAGTCTTGTTACTTTAGAGCCAGACTTGGGTTTTGTTTTGTTTTGTTTTTATCATAGTGATACCCACTTTAACCTTTTTTTTTTTTTTTTTTTGGAGACTGTTTCGATCTTGTTGCCCAGGCTGAAGTGCAATGGTACAGTCTTGGCTCACTGCAGCCTCCGCCTCCTGGGTTCAAGTGATTCTCCTACATCAGCCTCCTGAGCAACTGGGATTACAGGCATGTGCCACCACGCCTGGCTAATTTTGTATTTTTAGTAGAGACGGGTTTCTCCCTGTTGCTTAGGCTGGTCTCGAACTCCTGACCTCAGGTGATCTGCCTGTCTCCGCCTCCCAAAGTGCTGGTATTACAGGCATGAGCCACTGCACCTAGCTTAATCTTCTTTTTTTATTATGCTTGACTCCAACGAATTTTAGCTGTGCATAAATATCAAAATTGCACTTAATGATAAATATTTGCTGCCACTGAAGATACTACAATAAAGATTCTGAAAGTGATTTCTAAGAGATCTAAAGCATTTTAAGAAATTCAGCATTTAAGGAAATAAGTGTTAGCATTGAAATAATGACTCTCATATATTTGTGAGCTAGACTTACTGAAAGATAGTTGCATTGCTTTAGAATTTCTTTTCACTTGTTTTTATGTGACTTCAGTGTGATTTTGGAAACCTTTAACAAGGAGTATTTGTTTAAAGAATTTTTTTCCCCAGGTAGTTTTAATATTTGGGTAGACATATTTGAATACCAAACAAATTATCACTGAATAATTATAGACTTGGAATTTGAACATGAATAGACTTTAGATGATTTAGCTGGCTTCTCCATGTATCAAATGAATAAACAGAGGCTATTTCACCTTTATGGCCCAAGATCACTGGTACCAAACTAAGGGAGAATTTTTTCATTGCTCTTTGAGTGCTTTTTTTTTTTCTTGCCGTAATAAAATTTATTAAAGTTATAAATTATGGCCTATATACTGTTGTGTTTCTTTGTGTGTCAGGGGGTGTCAGGGGTGGGTTTCTTTTTTGTTTGTTTGTTTTTGAGATGCAGTCTCACTCTGTCACCAGGCTGGAGTGCAGTGGTGTGATCTCGGCTTACTGCAACCTCCACCTCACAAGTTCAAGCAATTCTCCTGCCTCAGCCTCCCGAGTAGCCGGGACTACAGGCACACGCCGCCATGTCCAGCTAATTTTTGTATTTTTAGTAGAGACAACATTTCACCATGTTGGCCTGGATGGTCTCGATCTCTTGACCTCGTGATCTGCCCACCTCAGCCTATCAAACTGCTGGGATTACAGGCATGAGCCCCTGAGCCCAGCCCTATATAATGTTTTTTAATTAATTTTTTTGTGTGCCATTATACTTTCATGTGCTCAACATGCAGGTTTGTTACATGGTATACATGTGCCATGGTGGTTTGCTGTACCCATCAACTCATCATTTGCATTAGGTATTTCTCCTAATGCTATCCCTCCCCCAGGCCCCCAGCCCCTGACAGGCCCCGGTGTGTGATGTTCCCCTCCCTGTGTCCATGTGTTCTCATTGTTCAACTCCCATGTATGAGTGAGAACATGCAGTGTTTGGTTTTCTGATGTTGTGATAGTTTGCTGAGAGTAATGGTTTCCAGTTTCATCCATGTCCCTGCAAAGGACATGAACTCATCCTTTTTTATGGCTGCATAGTATTCCATGGTGTATATGTGCCACATTTTCTTAATCCAGTCTGTCATTGATGGATATTTGGGTTGATTCCGAGTCTTTGCTATTGCAAATAGTGCCGCAATAACCATACGTGTGCATGTGTCTTTATAGTAGCATGATACTTTATAATCCTTTGGGCATATACCCAGAAATGGGATTGCTGGGTCAAATGGTATTTCTAGTTCTAGATCCTTGAGGAATTGCCACAGTCTTCCACAATGGTTGAACTAATTTACATTCCCACCGACAGTATAAAAGAGTTCCTATTTCTCCACATCCTCACCAGCATCTGTTGTTTCCTGACTTTTTAATGATTGCCATTCTAACTGGCGTGAGATGGTATCTCATTGTGGTTTTGATTTGCATTTATCTGATGACCAGTGATGATAACCATTTTTTTGTGTGTCTCTTGACTGCATAAATGTCATCTTTTGAGAAGTGTCTGTTCATATCCTTTGCCCACTTTTTGATGGGGTTATTTTTTTCTTGTGAATTTAAGTTCTTTCTAGATTCTGAATATTAACCCTTTGTCACATGGGTAGATGGCAAACATTTTCTCCTATTCTGTAGATTGCCTGTTCACTCTGATGATAGTTTCTTTTGCTGTGCAGAGCTCTTTAGTTTAATTAGATCCCATTTGTCTATTTTGGCTTTTGTTGCCATTGCTTTTGGTGTTTTAGTCATGAAGTCTTTGCCAATGTCTGTGTCCTGAATGGTATTCCCTAGGTTTTCTAATAGGGTTTTTATGGTGTTAGGTCTTACATTTAAGTCTTTAATCCATCTTGAATTAATTTTTGTATACAGCTTAAGGAAGGGATCCAGTTTCAGCTTTCTACTTACGGCTAGCCAGTTTTCCCAGCACCATTTATTAAATAAGGAATCCTTTCCCCATTGCTAGTTTTTGTCAGGTTTGTCAAAGATCAGATGCTTGTAGTGGTGTTATTTCTGAGGCCTCTGTTCTGTTCCATTGCTCTATATATCTGTTTTGATACCAGTACCATGCTGTTTTGGTTACTATAGCCTTGTAGTATAGTTTGAAATCAGGTAGCGTGATGCCTCCAACTTTGTTCTTTTGGCTTAGGATTGTCTTGGCAACGCGGGCCCGTTTTCGGTTCCATATGAATTTTAAAGTAGATTTTTCCAATTCTGTGAAGAAAATCAGTGGTAGCTTGATGGGGGATAGCATTGAATCTATAAATTACCTTGGGCAGTATGACCATTTTCACAATATTGATTCTTCCTCTCCATGATCTTGGAATGTTCTTCCATTTGTGTCCTCTTTTATTTCGTTGAGCAGTGATTTGTAGTTGTGCCTGAAGAGGTCCTTCACATCCCTTGTTAGTTGGATTCCTAGGTATTTTATTCTCTTTGTAGTAATAGTGAATGGGAGTTCACTCATGATTTGGCTCTCTGCCTATTATTGGTGTATAGGAATGCTTGTGATTTTTGCACACTGATTTTGTATCCTGAGACTTTGCTGAAGTTGCTTATCAGCTTAAGGAGATTTTGGCCTGAGATGATGGGATTTTCTAAATACACAGTCATGTCATCTGCAAAAAGAGACAGTTTGACTTCCTCTTTTCCTAATTGAATACCCTTTCTTTCTCTTGCCTGATTGCCCCGGCCAGAACTTCCAACACTATGTTGAATAGGAGTGGTGAGAGAGGGCATCCTTGTGCCAGTTTTCAAAGGGAATGCTTCCAGTTTTTGCCCATTCAGTATGATACTGGCTGTGAGTTTGTCATAAATAGCTCTTACTATTTTGAGATATGTTCCATCGGTACCTAGTTTATTGATAGTTTTTAGCATGAAGGGCTGTTGAATTTTGTCGAAGGAATTTTCTGCATCTTTTGAGATAATCAGATAGACCACTAGCAAGACTAATGAAGAAGAAAAGAGAGAAGATTCAAATAGACACATAAAGGGGATATCACCACCGATCTCACAGAAATACAAACCACCATCAGAGAATATATAAACACCTCTACACAAATAAACTAGAAAATCTAGAAGAAATGGATAAATTTCTGGACACATACACCCTCCCAAGACTAAACCAGGAAGAAGTTGAATCTCTGCATAGACCAATAACAGGCTCTGAAATTGAGGCAATAATTAATAGCCTACCAACCAAAAAAAGAAGTTCAGGACCAGATGGATTCACAGCCAAATTCTACCAGAGGTACAAAGAGAAGCTGGAGCATTCCTTCTGAAACTATTCCCAACAATAGAAAAAGAGGGAATCCTCCCTAACTCATTTTATAAGGCCAGCATCATCCTGATGCCAAAGCCTGGCAGAGATACAACAGAAAAGAATTTTAGGCCAATATCCCGATGAACATCGATGCGAAAATCCTCAATAAAATACTGGCAAACTGAATCCAGCAGCACATCAAAAAGCTTATCCTCCATAATCAAGTCAGCTTCATACCTGGTATGCAAAGCTGGTTCAGCATACACAAATCAATAAACGTAATCCATCACATAAACAACAAATGACAAAAAAAAAATTAAATTTATTTTTATTTTATTTAGATAGTTATTGGGGAACAGGTGGTTTTTGGTTACATAGATAAGTTTTTTTTTTTTTTTTTTTTTTTTTGAGGCGGAGTCTCGCTCTGTCACCCAAGCTGGAGTGCAGTGGCCGGATCTCAGCTCACTGCAAGCTCCGCCTCCTGGGTTTACGCCATTCTCCTGCCTCAGCCTCCCGAGTAGCTGGGACTACAGGCGCCCGCCACCTCGCCCGGCTAGTTTTTTGTATTTTTTAGTAGAGACGGGGTTTCACCGTGTTAGCCAGGATGGTCTCGATCTCCTGACCTCGTGATCCGCCCATCTCGGCCTCCCAAAGTACTGGGATTACAGGCTTGAGCCACCGCGCCCGGCCATAGATAAGTTCTTTATTGATGATTTCAGAGATTTTGGTGCACCAGTCACCTGAGTAATGTACATTGTGTCCAATGTGCAGTCTTTTATCTCTCACATGGAGTAAAATATGAGGGATAAAAGACTACATATTGGGTACAATTTGGGGACTCTTCCCCCTGAGTCCCCAAAGTCCATTCTGTCATTTTTGTGCCTTTGCGTCTCCTCATAGCTCCCACTTATGGGTAAGAACATACGATATTCGTTTTCCATCCCTGAATTACTTCACTTAGAATAATGATCTCCAACTCCAGATTGCTGCGACTGCTATTACTTTGTTCCTTTCTATGTCTGAATAGTATTCCATGGTGTATCTATACCACATTTTCGGGGTTTTTTTTGTTTGTTTGTTTTGTTTTGTTTTTTGTTTGTTTTGTTTTTTTTTTTTTTTTGAGGCGGAGTCTCGCTCTGTCGCCCGGACTGGAGTGCAGTGGCCGGATCTCAGCTCACTGCAAGCTCCGCCTCTCGGGTTTACGCCATTCTCCTGCCTCAGCCTCCCGAGTAGCTGGGACTACAGGAGCCCGCCACCTCGCCCGGCTAGTTTTTTTGTATTTTTAGTAGAGACGGGGTTTCACTGTGTTAGCCAGGATGGTCTCCATCTCCTGACCTTGTGATCCGCCCGTCTCGGCCTCCCAAAGTGCTGGGATTACAGGCTTGAGCCACCGCGCCTGGCCCTATACCACATTTTCTTTATGCACTGATTGGTTGATAGATAGCCTAAATTGGCTGGTTTCATATTTTTGCAATTGCGAATTGTATGCTATAAACATACATGTGCCAGTGCCTTTTTTTTTTTTTTTTTTTGAGACGGAGTCTCACTGTGTCGCCCAGGCTGGAGTGCAGTGGCCGGATCTCAGCTCACTGCAAGCTCCGCCTCCCGGGTTTACGCCATTCTCCTGCCTCAGCCTCCCGAGTAGCTGGGACTACAGGCGTCCGCCACCTCGCCCGGCTAGTTTTTTGTATTTTTTAGTAGAGACGGGGTTTCACCGTGTTAGCCAGGATGGTCTCGATCTCCTGACCTCGTGATCCGCCCGTCTCGGCCTCCCAAAGTGCTGGGATTACAGGCTTGAGCCACTGCGCCTGGCCGACTTTTTCAAATAATGACTTCTTTTCCTCTGGGTAGATACCCAGTAATGGGATTGCTGGATCAAATGGTAGTGTTACTTTTCGTTCCTTAAGGAATCTCTGGACGGTTTTCCATAGTGGTTTTACATACAGTGTTTTTTAAAATTATTTTCCTCTTATTTTAATATCACAGAAATGAAATGAAGTATCTCTTATGGATACTTTCTTACCATTTTACTCTGTTTATATACCTCTTCTTAGTCCTCTAATTCAGGTTCATTGAGTTCTGACCTTGGTTTCTTGGGGTTTTGTTTTGTTTAACATCCTTTCTTGAGCTTCATGATAAAAAATTTACTTATTCTGTGTTCTAGATAGATAAATAGTAATATTGCCAATATTATGTACTCACCACCACCAAAAGTTTAATCCTATCCAACGTTAGTAGAATAGGTGGTGGTATAGATACAGACTGTGGAAAAAAGCCTTCATGTATTAAAAAAGCCGTCTGACAGACTTTTGAGGTATCCACTTTGAATCAAGAAGATTCTCGTGAATGTTTCATTTGCATTCATGTCAATGTTGCAACATTTAGTCAATGTTATTTAAATGACAGATTTTTATAGTGTAATACATTTATGATTTTTATATTCAAATATAAGAAAAATTGTCAGTTTTTCATTTCAGACTCTTTTTTATCATTGGTTAATATGCAGGATTTAGAATTTTCAGTATGTTATTGTTGTATATAGGTGCCTGGAATACTTATTAAGAAACGATGCAAATCCAGGGATCCGTGATAAGCAAGGATACAATGCAGTTCATTATTCAGCTGCTTATGGTCACCGTCTATGTCTTCAGCTGGTAAGATTCCTGAATGCTTGTGAAAGACCTAATGTGAGTTTATAGGCTAATAATATAAAAAAATGAGAATAAATGGATCAAGAAACAAATTCCATTTTGTTTTCTAACATTTTCAGAATTTATATACGTCTTAAGTTCATACTTGTTTTAGTAAGATATATCTCATTCTCTTTTCCTTTTAAAAAAGGAGAAAATTAGGTCTCTGAAGAGGGCTACCGATTACCCCATGTTCATGTCTACAGTGTTCTTGTGCCCCTGTAAATAAATATTTCTCATAAGTTTCTAAAAGACTATAACTGTGTCTTACATGAGAAATAAAAGTCCCTGTGGAAGGAATATCTTCCCCATATATTTAGGGAATTCTGAAAGGCAGATTTATTTCACAACCCCTCCTAATAAGGGAGACTCCACTTCTGCAAAGAAAGTTTTTATTTCTACTGTGGTCTGATTCTGGAATATAATACCACCATTCACCCAGATTTACCAAACCAGAAGGAAAGTCAAAGAAAAGATACTCATGTGTGTAACAGATACTTTAGGTTAAAGATTCTCTTATTTAGACTTACCTTATAAATTACGTTGAACTTCGCTTCCCTTCAAGGGGAAATAAAATTCAAGGAGAGTAGATATAAAAGAAAAGGGAGGTTGACAATTTAATATAGCACTTAGAGCCCTGCTACAAAAATAACTGTCTTCCTACATTATTATGCATCTTCACACCAAAATTTTAGACCTATGTATATAGATTTGGTGTCTATTGTGATATAAAGTTGTTTATTCAAAATATCTAGTTTTTTGGAGCCAAATGAACCACAGGTTTAGAGTAAAAGTTAGCAAAGCCCTGTCTAAGTTGAGACTTACTATAGATGAATACTTCCCAAGCTAAATATTTTTGTTTTGACCTTTATTTCAGATTGCAAGTGAAACTCCTCTAGATGTTGTAAGTATTAGTCAATTACCTCCCACCAATTAGTATTACTCAATTCTCTCCTACCAGTTATGTTTATCTATTTGCTGTCATTAAAGCTGAAAGTGTTTTTACATATTAGGCGCAAAGATGGTGACAGAAATCTTGTGTACAGAGGGAAGGAAGATGTTTACTTCGTGGCAATTAAGTAGCATTTCCCCCAAACTCTTAGTTTGTAGCCTATCTTCAAAGCTCTTAGTCTGTGCTCCTTACTACACTTCCATAATAATCATGTTTTATAAGTTTGCTGAGTTGCCAAGTAACACTCTAAAGTGGATTTGAACTGGGGGAGTGGGAGAGAATAATTGCTGTGGTATGTCTTTCTGACATTTAAAATGCCTCTTCTTTTTCAGTTAATGGAAACCTCAGGAACAGACATGCTGAGTGATTCAGATAATAGAGCAACAATAAGCCCTTTACACTTGGCTGTGAGTACTGCCTTCACAGCCAACTTCATGGCTGATTCACTGAAAATATCGAATACCTATTTGTGTTGACTCAAACTAGTACCATAAACTTTTAGTCCATGTAATAGTTATCATGGAATTAAAAGTTTGAGAACTTTCTTTAATTCAGAGAATTATGTAATGTGCTGGGGTTTTTTTCTGTTTCTTGCTTTGGGGGAAAAAAAAAGGACAGACAGTGATCCTTAGGCTTTCCCCAGGGCCTTCTGGGGAGAGAAAGGGAGAAAATACAGAAAATATGCCTGTGATGGTGAATTTTAAAATGTACTGCCCTAGTGGAATGCCTTATAAGTTGGCTAAGCAGATGGTATACACACACATTTTGTCGTATTTCTACAATGTTTTGCTTACTTTGTGATCTTGGGGTGCTGACTGGTTGTGTGTTCACTGGTCCTTCGGTTGCTCACACTATAGGATTTGGCTACATTGTCTGTTATGTCTCTTCCACTTTAAGATTCCTCTAAATTTTTTTCCAGTGTCAATCACTAAATGGAGAAGATTAGGGAAGAATGTGACAATTTTTTAAGTCAAATGAGAATTTATTACCTTAAATTTCAAGTAGATCCTAATCTAGCTTTCTGTACTGAAAGAATTTATTTTTGAGACAAAGCATGTTAGAGTTTTGTCTAACAAAACTAGAGTAGGGAAGGGGGGGTACTTTGAGAATCAGGATACCGGGGTACTGTCACCAGCTGTTTGTGAGATCCCTGATTTTTAGTAAAATGGTTATAAGGATGTATCCTTAATTCAGTGTGGAACACTACAAGTTCAGTGATTCATTTGAATGTTTCTTTTCATATGTACTATTATTTTTTATCTTAATACTCTCTTTGCATGTGTTTTAACACTGACATACATACATTAAATTTTCTGCCGTTTCTCCCCAGTGATACTCCTGTCATGTTCTCAATAACTAAGAAAGCATTCTTAAAGCTTTCTACTTCTTTGCCCTTTGAGTCCTTGGAAACACCGTCACCTCACCCAGACATGCATAGTAAATAAGTCTGACAAGGCAAAGCCAGCATGGAAGAAATAGCCATTTTACTATTGATGATGAAAAGAAATGAAGACTGAGCAGCATTAGCAGCAGCAGCAGCAGCATCATTCTCATTATAATAATTTCACTGTCATTTCTTGAGCACTTTCTAGGTGCCAGACTATTTCCCCCTTGCGGAGGTTCAACAAGTAGCATGTTAAAGACTCCCAAAAGCTCTGCAGTCTTTAGGACTTAGTTATCAGTTTAATGATGATGTTTCCTTAGAAATTTCTCATTTGTGTTCTCGCCACCCTTCAATTTGGCAAGTTTCTCTTTTTGTGCTTGCAGATTAACAATGTGCTATACATTGATCAGTGGGTTGGTCTTTCTCTCTCTCCCTCCCTCTCACAATTACTATTTTTTTGTCAGATTTTATATGTGTATATGGTGGTAATGGTAGAAAAAAGAAAACATAACGTAAAACATACCTTCTTAACTATTTCTAAGTGTACAGTTCAGCAGTGTTAAGTATATTTACATTACTATATAACCAATCTCCAGAATCTTTTTATCTTATAAGATTAAAACTAAAACTCTGTACCCATTAAACATCTCCCTATTTCTCCTTTCCCCAGTCCCTGGTAATACCAGCCTACCTTCTGTTCCTATGAATTTGACTAATCTAAATACCTCATTTAAGTGGAATCATAACAGTATTTTTTTGTGTTGTGTGACTGGCTTATTTCATTTAGCAGATTTCATCCATGTTGTAGCATGTGGCTGAATTTCCTTCATTTTTAAGCTGAATAGTAATGTATTATGTATATGGCACATTTTTCTTTATCCGTTCATCTGACAATAGATGCTGGGTTGCTTCCATCTCTTGGCCATTATGAATAAGCGCTGCTATGACATGGGTATACTAAATAGTGTTTTTAAGCTAAAAATTGAAATAATTTAGTAATTAGGTGCAGTGAAATATGATTATACCACTACTTTTCCTTTTCATATCTATCTCTAGGAGGTTTTGAGAAGTTACTTTAATTTCTTATTTGAAACTCCCATTCAGGACAACTTGGTACAGTAAAAACATACTGGTCTGAGCTCAGGGAAACTGGTCTTGATTCCTAACTTTGCTCATACTGGACATTTGGGCTGCTTCTCTTAGTCCCATACGAGGATATCATGGGGGGAAGCTCTGTGGCAAATCATCATGGCTCCTATTCATTCTCTTGTCTTTTCATTTTTATTTTTTATTTATTTTTTCTATTGTTTTTCAGACAGTGTCTCACTCTGTCATCCAGGCTGGAGTGTAGTGGCAAAATCACGGCTCACTGCAGTCTTGAACTCCTGAGCTCAAGTGAGCCTCCCTCCCTCAGCCTTCTGAGTAGCTAGGACTATAAGTGCACACCACCATTCCTGGCTAATTCTTTATTTTTTTGTAGAGATAAGGTCTCACTGTTGCCCAGGCTAGTCTCAAACTCCTGGCCTCAAGTAATCCTCCTGTGTTGGCCTGCCAAAGTGCTGAGATTATAGGTGTGAGTGACCATGCCCAACTTCATTTATTATTATTTTTATTTATTTAGAGATATAATCTCATTCTGTCACACAGGCTGGGGTACAGTGGTACATTCCCAGCTCACTGCAGCCTGTACCTCCCAAACTCAAGTGATCCTTCCACCTCAGCCTCCTGCATACCTAGGACCACAGGCACATGCTACCAGGCCCAGCTCATTATTATTATTATTATTATTATTATTATTATTATTATTATTATTATTTTGGCAGAGATGAGATCCACTCTGTTGCTCAGGCTGGTCCCAAACTCCTGTTCAAATGATCCTTCCACCTCAGCCTCCCCAAAGTCCTGGGATTATAGGTGTGAGCTACCGCAACTGGCTAACCTATTCTTTGTATACTGTCTTCTATATAATGTATGGTTTCTCAAAGTTCATTCTTTCAGTAGCATGATTTTCATTGACCTGGTATCGAGGAACAAAGTTAGATATAATCCTAAAACAGAATTCTGTGACCTATAGTCACTTTAATCTTTGAGATAGTCAAGCTTAAGTAATCAAGTTTCTACACAGATTCATTATAAAGAGATCAGTAAGGCCCAGAGCAACTTTATCTCTTGCTGCTACTTTCTGACATTTTCTATAAGAAATGGCATTATAGTCCTTTGAAGTTTACTTATTTATGTCCTGCTCAGCATTTAGTCCAGTGTAAATAATATATGTTCAGTTGCCATGTTGGATTTTGAAATGACTTTTCTGGAAAGCCCTTTTATTAGACTGTATGAAGAAGGCAACTTCGGGCCAGGCGCAGTATCTCACGCCTGTAATCCCAGCACTTCAGGAGGCTGAGGCAGATGGATCACAAGGTCAAGAGATCGAGACCATCCTGGCCAACATGGTGAAACCCTGTCTCTACTAAAAATACAAAAATTAGCTGGGGCGTGGTGGTGTGCGCCTGTAATCCCAGCTACTTGGGAGGCTGAGACAGGAGAATCGCTTGAACCCAGGGAGGCAGAGGTTACAGTGAGCTGAGATCATGCCACTGCACTCCAGCCTGGTGACAGAGCGAGACTCCATCTCAAAAAAAAAGAAGGCAACTTCAGTCTGACAAATCTTAAGTCTTACTCTTGTACAGCTAGGACAATGCCTGGTATGTGGTGATATTCAAGCAGGGCTCAGTTACGTATTTCTTTGCTAAAAGAATTACTTCTTTTTTAGCTATGGCACATTATGGGGTGGGTATAGTCAGTTTAATTTGAGAAATCAAAATATTCAAGCACTGACTCAACTCAAGTTGCTAGCTGTCTTTGGAGTTGATGTGGAGCACTGAACTGTGATTAAGAACACAGACTTGGCTGGGCACAGTGGCTCATGCCTGTAATCCTAGCACTTTGAGAGACCAAGGTAAGAGGATCACTTGAGGCCAGGAATTTTGAGACCAGCCTGGATAGCATAGCAAGACCCTCATCACTACAAAAATTAAAAGAAAAATTAGCTGGGCATGGTAACGTGTACCTCTGGTCCCTGCTACTCAGGAGGCTGAGGTGGGAGGATCACTTAAGTCCAGAAGGTCAAGGCTGCAGTGAGCTATGATCACGCCACTGCACTCCAGCCGGGGCAACAAGCAAGACCCTGCCTCAAAACAAAAATCACCAGGCTTTTTGGAATCAGACTTGAAATCAAGGCTTGAATGAATCCCTGTCACACATCCATTGAATGTTTGCCATGAGCCAAGCATTGTATACTCATGAAAAGATCACCTGTCATCTAAACTTTTATTAGTTTTAGAATGCCTATTCCCTACCACAGTAGCCTACCTACTGTGTTGATCATTAGAAAAATCTGTAGTTAACTTCCTGAATTCTCAATGTAGAAGTTTGGATTATCTTAAATAGGATGATAATATGAAGACAAGTTTGCTTATTTACATTTTTTAAAGTATTTAGGAAGTCAGTCTAAATATATATTTTTTAAATTTACATTTTTATTTATTTCTAGGCCTACCATGGTCACCATCAAGCACTGGAAGTGTTGGTACAGTCTTTGTTAGATCTTGATGTCAGAAATAGTAGTGGAAGAACACCCCTAGACCTTGCAGCATTTAAGGGCCATGTTGAATGTGTGGATGTACTCATTAATCAGGGTGCCTCAATCTTAGTAAAAGACTACATTTTGAAGAGGACACCTATACATGCAGCAGGTATGCCAGATATTATGCTTGATTTATTTATTACTTCCTGTCTAATCTCTTTCAATTTTTGGTAGATAATATTTCTGGTTAATTGTCTTTAAAATTTTTGACTTTTTTTTTTTTTCCAAATCATATGGATTCTTTGACCCCCACCAAATAACTTTATTCACACAAATGTCCCTTAATTTACAAAGCCTCAGTCATTCATAAACATTAGGAGTATCCACAGTATTCAAGGAACTTAAATATAGTGTATTATACCAATCCAAGTAAACCAAGTACAAAAAATATTCATATAAAGTTGTTTACATGTAGGTCCTAGATTACAAGCTTCTGTGCAAAAAAGGAAATAAAAATAGATTTATTAAGTAGTATTTGAAACTAACTTTATGCCTGGCTTAAAACCTCCCTCATGCTCAAGCCTGTCCCACACAAGTGTTTAATAAGTCATTAAAACTCCCCTGCTCTAATGAAAAGAAGCTCCTCTGCACAAAAGATTTAAGTGCCCCCAAGTAGCTCCCTTCCTCCTGTGGCCTCACTTGGAAAACAATCTGGGCAGCCTCCTTGCTGATACCTTCTGCAATTTTAGGGGCCCCTCAGGGGGCAGTGGCAATGGATTCATCTTTTGATGATGGCTGCAGATGCTAACATTGGCCAATTCTATGTCACACCTACTGGTTACCCTTTGAGGGCATTTCTCCAGACAGAAGCCCCACTAGTGCCAAAGCTTAGGTAGGGCAGGATCAGAGATGCCCCTGTGTTGTTTTGAAGGCTGTGCTACCGCCTGGACTTGTCTCTGCACAAAAGATTTCTTCTCCCTCTAAAACCCAGTGGCCTAAAGAGCTGAAAAATGTCAACTTGGCTCTTCAAAAGTTTCCAGACCCAAGGAGATTACCAGGAACTATGATTGTCTGGGGAAATTTTTGACTTTAAGTGATAAAATGATTGTATTCTCAGGGAATATCAACAACAAGATTATCATCACTTAAAAAATTGTCTGCCTTAGAAGTTGGGTTTGTGTAATAATCTAACTTCTGAAACACTTTATCAGCAAAACAATGCAGTATTTATTTCTGGTAGAAGTTATTTTGGATTGGTATAATCTTTCATTTAACAAGTGATACACATTTTGACTTACTTTACCAGTGTACTGCATTAAACATGCAGACAGGCTTTACAGAGCAATTGCCTTATGCAAGAACTATTCCATATTGTGATATTATGATGTAGCAGATAGGTTAAAATATGAAGGTCTATAACCAAGTCAGTGAAATGACTTGCTACCCACTGTGTATCACTGGCAGATGCAGATTCACAACTCTATTTTTATAGCGTGATCCTTAAGAATACATTTGAATATACGTCTTGGATTTTTTTTCTAGTCCTTTGGGAAGCTTACATTTTAGAAGACTATTGATAACACCCACTGTTGCTCCCAGAGCCACGCTTCAAAGCTATCAGATGTTCAAGTGGGGCTGAGAAAAATATTTTAATAATAGATTACAACCGCTAATAAATGTATATACACTAGTATATGGTTTGAACAAGAGGTTAAAATGCATTACTTGAGGCCGGGCGCGGTGGCTCAAGCCTGTAATCCCAGCACTTTGGGAGGCCGAGACGGGCGGATCATGAGGTCAGGAGATCGAGACCATCCTGGCTAACACGGTGAAACCCCGTCTCTACTAAAAATACAAAAAACTAGCCGGGCGAGGTGGCGGGCGCCTGTAGTCCCAGCTACTCGGGAGGCTGAGGCAGGAGAATGGCGTAAACCCGGGAGGCAGAGCTTGCAGTGAGCTGAGATCCGGCCACTGCACTCCAGCCTGGGCGACAGAGCGAGACTCCGTCTCAAAAAAACAAACAAACAAACAAAAAAAAATGCATTACTTGCTGTTATGTTATTCTGAAAAAGAGTGAAGTTATATATCAGTTTGCAAAACTTGGTGGCGCATGCCTGTATTCCCCACCTAACTTGGGAGGCTGAGGCAAGAGGGTCAGTTGAGTTCAGTTTGATTGCACTGTAGGCAACATGATGAAACCCTGTTCCTAAAATACAAAGAAAATGTGGCACATATACACCATGGAATACTATGCAGCCATAAAAAAGGATGAGTTCGCATCCTTTGTAGGGACATGGATGCAGCTGGAAACCATCATTCTCAGCAAACTATTGCAAGAACAGAAAACCAAATACCGCATGTTCTCACTCATAGAGGGGAACTGAACAATGAGATCACTTGGACACAGGAAGGGGAGCATCACACACCGGGTCCTATTGTGGGGAAGGGGTAGGGGGAGGGATAGCATTAGGAGATATACCTAATGTAAATAACGAGTTAATGGGTGCAGCACACCAACATGGCACATGTATACATATGTAACAAACCTGCACATTGTGCACATGTACCCTAGAACTTAAAGTATAATTAAAAAAATACAAAATAAAAATAAATTTTGTACACTGGATGAGATCTGTGAAAAATAAGTACATTTTAAAAATATTAATCTACCACTAGAAAAATTATATCATAATTGCAGATCATATGCAGAACTAATTTAAAGCTTGCATGGAGTGCAACCACAGGTTACTGTTAGTAACCTACTGTTAGTACCTACCTATTCAATAAATGCAAGCCTTGTATCTATAGATGCCTTTCAAATTTGGAGATCTATAGAGAGCGTCTATAAGCCATGAAAAGAACACTGAGGGTTTTTTCCTGGAGGTTTACCAGTCCTTTCCCACAGTGATGCTGTGCTTGGTGTTTGGGTATTGAATTTAGATGACACAAACATTCATCAATAGCTACTGTGCACCGAGTGTAAAGGAACTGATTTGAAAAATGATGGGCCAAACAAGATCTTCTTGAACATCCCCAAGTGTTATGACACTGTTTTTTATTGCTAAGCTGTGAGAGCTGCTGGCGGAGTGCAGCATACAGATTGGACTAGGGTGGGAGAGGTGGTTTAAGCCACAAGTTAAACTAGTACTATTTAATATAACTGTCGGAACGTACTGTAGAATATTCGGCACCTAGCTTGTTTTTGCTAGTTTGGTCATCTTTTAATTAGAAGAAGTAGTGATAGATGTTCTTTTCTGTATCATATGCAAGATACGTTTTTTCTAATGTATTTATTTAAACTTCAGACTTTGTGTATATGAACAGGACCTGAATTTTGCAGAGGATTTAACTTACTTCAAAAGCTCTTTTCTTTGGACTACTTCTACTTGTACCCTTGCCCATTTTATGCATTTGGACTTAACACATGCATTCTTTAGACGTATCATTTTTCTTGTACTATATATATATCATTTGAAATTATTTCAGCCGGAAATAGCAGAGTACCCTATTGAAAATAGCTTAAGGGGTTTAGTCTCTCACATACAATGTCCAAAGGCAAGCTGGGCATGGTGGCTCACACCTGTAATTCCAGCACATTGGGAGGCCGAGGCGAGTCGATCATGAGGTCAGGAGTTCAAGACCAGCCTGGCCAAGATGGTGAAACATCGTCTCTCCTAAAAATACAAAAAAATTCGCCAGGAGTGGTGGCGGGCACCTGTAATTCCAGCTACTCAGGAGGCTGAGGCAGACAATTGCTTGAACTCAGGGGGCAGAGGTTGCAGTGAGCCAAGATCGCACCACTGCACTCCAGCCTGGGTGACAAAGCGAAATTCTGTCTCAAAAAAAAAAAAAAAAGACAGTATCCAAAGGCAGATTCCGTTCCAGGATTGGTTGATTCTACAATGGTGTCAGAGCTCTGGATTAAATTCTGTTATTCTCTTACATTTGCATTCATGTTGCAGGAATCATTGCTGCTATTTTTAAGGATTGCATCTAAAATCAGAAAGGAATGGGGGCTTTTCATTATCAGAGATAAAAGTGTTTCCCAGCAGCCTCTAGACTTATCAGCATCTCAGTAGTCAGACCTGGTCCCTGTGCTGCTCACCTTAAAACTGATCACTGTCAGAGGAGAATGGGGTTGTTGTGATTAACTTGGTCTAATCATGATATCATCCCTTTGCTGGAGGCAAGGCACTCTTCCTGACCACACTGCCAGACAGCTAAATAAAATGAGCATTCTTTTAGAGGCAGATGGTAGGGGATGGGTGCTGGGTGAGCAGTCTGCCTGTCATGTTTTACAGTAAGGAATTCATATTTGTTCAGCTTTAACAATCAAAGGCCGTAGAAACCTTCTTTCTACCTATAGTTTTCATTCTTGCATATTAAATTCAGTGAAACTAACCCAAAATTAAATTCTGGAAGATGTGCTCTAAGATGGACATTTTCTATTTTATCATTATATGTAATTACTGAAATGTTTAAATTTCACTTTACAGCAACAAATGGTCATTCAGAATGCTTACGGCTATTAATAGGAAATGCAGAGCCACAGAATGCAGTAGATATTCAAGATGGAAATGGACAGTAAGTTTCGATAAATAATTGTTGCATCGCAGAAGGGCGTATTTCGAAAACCAGAGTACAGTCTTAAGTGATAGCACTGAACCTATTCCTGTTGTTGCTCAGGACGCCTCTGATGCTATCTGTTCTCAACGGGCACACAGACTGTGTTTACTCACTGCTGAACAAAGGAGCAAATGTAGATGCCAAAGATAAGTGGGGAAGGACAGCGTTGCATAGAGGGGTAAGCAGAAATATGCTCTTTCCTTTCAAAAAGCTTTTATAACCTCATATTACCTAGAACTGAACTAGGTTATGTTTATTTTCTCTTCATTAAATGTTCGTCAAATAGTCTTTACCATTTCTTTCAGTATCTTAGTTTTTAAATGCTAATTTTGAACAATTACAAAGTACAACTTAATAATCTAGAGACCAATGTTAGAACAAAATTTTAAAACTCTAAAACTTTGAGTAGAATTAATGTCAATTTGACTTTTTTCCATTATCTCACTTATTTTCTTACACACTTTAATCTTTTTTCACCTTTGAAATATCATTATTTTCACTGAATACCAAGTTTCTCTCTTCCTGTTTTCATACTATTTGCATTTTAACAGAGTTGTTGCTTTAACTGAATTTTTAAACCACTTCCAATAAAAATACAGAATTATTCCTAAAATGATAAGTGGCTTTTAATTGATGGAAGAATATTGGAGTATGGTCTTTAAAGTTTTTAATTAGCTGAAATTGGCAGGTAATGTTTAGCATAATATGTTTGACCACCTGTAAATTATTTTCTTTCAGGCAGTTACAGGCCATGAAGAATGTGTAGATGCATTACTTCAACATGGTGCTAAGTGCTTACTTCGGGATAGCAGGGGCCGGACGCCTATACACCTGTCTGCTGCCTGTGGACACATTGGTGTTCTCGGAGCCCTTTTGCAGTCAGCAGCATCTATGGATGCAAATCCAGCCATAGCAGACAATCATGGATATACGGCACTTCACTGGGCTTGCTACAATGGTTAAGTATACAAACACAAATGCATATCATTCTGTGCTGAACAGAGATAAGTATAATATATTCAGATATTAATGAGAATGACATATTTATAAGGCAAATTTTAAGTTTAAAATTAGCAAAAACCTTGGGAATAATCTATGTAGGCTTACTTACTAATAATTACTATGTAGGTTCACTCCTGTCCTTTGTCATGCTAAAGGCAAGGCACTAGTTGTCAAAGGTGTTCTGAGATAAGCCATGAAGTATTTTTGAGGTTTTTCCTTTTTTTTTTTTTTTTTTCCGTTTTGGTAGGGTCTTGCTATGTTGCCCAGGCTGGTTCTGAACTCCTGGCCTCAAGTGATCCTCTCACCTCAGCCTCCCAAAGTGTTGGGATTACAGGCGTGAGCCACCATGTAGCCTGAAGTTTTTCTTAGATCTTTATTTCAACAAATATTTAACATTTTTAGGAGGTTTTTACAACGTTTCCATTGCTATTATATAGTGTGCTTGTATTTTGATTGTGTTCGTTTACTTTTTTTTTTTTTTTTTTTTTTAAGAGTCCCACTGTGTTGCTCAGGCTGGTCTCAAACAACTGGGCTTAAGCAGTCCTCCCACATCGGACTCCCCAAGTGCTAGGATTACAGGCATGAGCCATCGCACCTAGCCATGTTCTTTTACTTTCTAAATAAAATCGTATTAGGGGAAAAATGACCACAAGTAGGAGAAACAGTGAAATGTATCACATTCTAAACTGAAATCTATGTATGTTTTCTGAGCACATTGCAAGATAACATTCTTATATTACCACTAATATCCATGCTCCATGTTTTAAAGGAATAAATCCCTAGCAGGTCTTAGAATTAGAAACTTTGATGGGTTAACTCTGCTACATGGTTAGAAAAGATTTTCTTTGGCCTCCTACAGGCTCACAGTCATAGTCATTGCTTTTATAGGTAGACTCACAAAAGGTCACTTAGGGAAGCATAAAGCTACTTTGAAGGTATAGATGTTAAAAATGCAGTTTGGCTTATGAAATGCCACTAATTAAAATAATTTATGTAATGAAGTATGTTGAGATTTTTTTCCTTGTGCAGGGCAATAGATTTGATCATCTTAGAAAACTCAGGTACATTATATATAGTGCAAGCATCAGTGTTGTCAAAGTTCAAGCTTCAGGCTTTAGCAGAGAAATTAGAGGTTTTTAAAATTTGTTTTCAATTTCATTGTAGCTTCAAGACTTAATGTTAATTATGACAGCAGATCTACAAAGCTGTAGTTCACAATTCGAATAACCTTCCCTCAAAGTGTAGAGAAAATATAAATTGCCTCTTTATATAAATATCCATTTACTAAAATAAATAAATATAATATCTGTTGTAAAATCAAACTGCCTTACCAGGAAGTTGAGATTTGCTATCTTTCTGTAATATGCTGTTTCATAGTTCTTTCACTGGGAGCTGTTTTGACAAAGTTACCAAGTTAAAGCAAAAGAGGAAAAAGCTGAATCTTGTAAAATTATAACTTCATTAAATGTTGTCACAAGTATTTCTGAGATACAATGTTTTGATTTTCATATTAGTCCTTATGCCAAAGTTGGGAGTTGCATTCTTTTGCTGTGAGAACATTTTGGGTTCTTGAGGTTTGTCCTGTGATTACTGTTGGTTATCCTTCAGCTGAGTACTGATAGTATCATAAAAACTTGAATAGTTAAATCTGTTTCTCATTCAATAAGCTTAGTTTAGTCTCTTTGTTTTTTACTACCTTAAATCCTTGACCAAAACAGTTTTGAAACTATAAAACCTTTGGGGTTTAACTTCTCTTTTTCTCATTTCTACTCGCTAAGGCAAGTAGAAATGAGTGTAGTGAAGTGGCCAGAGACTCGTACTCATACTAGTACAAAGAAGATAATGTATTTTGCATTGATATTTGATTTGTTTCTGTAATGTGACTTGACATTTTACAAGTATAAGGAAAACCCAAAATAACTAATATAGTGGGAAAATATATACAAATGTGAGTTGTGTTTCTGTAAAAAAGTCAGTGAGATAAAACTGTTTAGAAGCAAAGACTTATTGCTTGGTTTTTAAAAAAAATATCCCTGAAGATGAACCATTGGAAAAATCACACAGTGAGATATTTTTCCTCAGGAAGAGCATTTAGTTGTAAATGTACTGCTGTAATTGTCCTTTGGAGAGTTGCTTTCTGTTACAATGTTTCTTATCAGATCTATATGTATAACAGTTCCCCTAAAGTGAGTTCCTACTCTATCACTGCTAAATTTAGACTGTAAGCATGTTTTGTGCAAGAGACAGAATTTTGCAAGAACTGCATGCATGGTTGCCATTTAAAGATCATAACAAATGTGTCTGATTTTCAGCCCGTAGCAAAATTGTGGTGATGCTGAATTTGAGCTGGAAGGAATTAAATGTGTGTTGGCTATATGCAGTAAGCGACTATATAGACAGTCTAAAATTAATACCATATTTATAGCCAAAATCCCATTTTATAATTTGGCATCCTGAAAGTAGAATATGTAAAATGGTTTTACTTTAGTAATTATTGTACAGCTGTAAAGAGAATTGGAAGCACTCCAACAGAACAGAAAACAACCTTTCTCTCAAAATTGAAATGATGGCCAAGTTTTAGAAAAAAACTGGCTGTAGATACTAAAAGTTCACAGTTTCAGTTTATATAGTCATTCAATCACAGAACTTAAGAATACTTATTTATTCCTTTAAAAAATGTGTTCATTTTTATGAAGTTCTGAACATCCTCAGAATAGCCTCTGAAACTCAGGAGGACCCAGTTTACCATCCTATCTATGTTTCATAAATGATGATAGAAAGTTATGAGATTGTCTGCTTAATATCACCCAGTAATGATTTCTGGAGGTGACCAAGGGGACCCGCTGTTCCCTTTTCTCAGTCTGTACTCAGATAGTGAGTGGTTCTCAAACCCTTTGGTCTCAGCAACTATGGATTGATACTGACTGTATTAGAAATTGGAACTGAGAAATTTTAAATACTTATTGATTTATTTAAAAATAATATCTATTACATATTAACATAATCTTTTTTTATGAAAGCTACTGTTTTCCAAAAGTATTTTCTTTTTAGTGAGAAGAGTAGTACATCTTTTTTTTTTTTTTTTTTTGAGACGGAGTCTCGCTCTGTCACCCGGGCTGGAGTGCAGTGGCCGGATCTTGGCTCACTGCAAGCTCCGTCTCCCGGGTTCACGCCATTCTCCTGCCTCAGCCTCCCGGGTAGCTGGGACTACAGGCACCCGCCACCTCGCCCGGCTAGTTTTTTGTATTTTTTAGTAGAGACGGGGTTTCACCATGTTAGCCAGGATGGTCTCGATCTCCTGACCTCGTGATCCGCCCGTCTCGGCCTCCCAAAGTGCTGGGATTACAGGCTTGAGCCACCGCGCCCGGCTGTACATCTCTTTATAGCTAATTTAAGAGAATAGTTGGATTCTCATCTGTGTTTTTATTTACATCTTTTTTGCGTCACCCCAGGATTTTCCCCAGGCCACACCTTAAGCACCCATATACCTGGAGAATGGGAGGCTCTTAAGTCAACAATGGACAACTTTCCATTGCTGTATCTTAGTAATGAGTTAACATTCAGCACAATGGAATTAAAGCAGTTTCTTAACCTCAGCACTATGACGTTTTGGGCCAGGTGATTGTTGCAAGGGACTCTCCAGTGCATTGCAAGATGTTTAGCAGCATCATTGGTTTCTACCCACTAAATGCCGGTTACACTGCCCCACCTTCAGTTGTGATAACCAAAACTGTCCGTAGGCTTTGCCACGCACAGTATCTCCTGATGGGCAAAATCCGCTTGAAAACTACTAGATTAGAGAAAAGAACTGACAAAAGATGGAACACCATTACAGGTTTTTCTGAAAATTACTTTTCCACAATTATAGGATAAAGTTTAAGCTGATTAAGTTTGAGTAATTTAAAAGGAAAAGAAAATATAACAAGACTTTGGTAGGCAAATATTAAACCATGAAAATATATAAAGAGGCCACATAAGAATCTAATTTATTCCTAAAGTAGATCCCAAATAACTCATGAAATAAGCAACATTTTAGTTGTAGTAATTAGGGTATTAAATTAAAACCCTGGCTCTGAAATTTGGGTAAGAAAATTTGAAGTTTGGATTTTTCTGTTTTTCAAGTTACTGTTAAAAACTATGGACCAGATATTGATAATTAATCAGTACAGTCAGCCCTCCATATCCATGGGTCCCCCATCTGTGAATTCAACTGAATGTCGATCAGAAATATAGTTAGGCTGAACATGTACAGATTTTTTTGTCGTCATTATTCCCTAAACAATACAATGTAACAACTATTAAGTTGTAAGTAATCTAGAGATGACTTAAAGTATATGAGAAGATGTGCATAGGTTATACACAAATAAACCATTTTGTACAAGGGACCTGTATAAGGGACTATGGATTTTTGCTGTCAGTGGGGAGTCCTGGACCCCATCCCCCAAGAATACCAAGGACTGGATACTTGTCCTTTACCACAGCAATATCACTTTGGTAGGAAATTGTCCTACAAAAATACTTCCTAAAATAAAAACAAAATGTTGGGCATGGTGGCTCACGCCTGTAATCCCAGTATTTTAGGAGGCTGAGGCAGGCAGATCACTTGAGCTCAGGGATTCAACACCAGCCTAAGCAGCATGGCAAAACTTCATCTCTACAAAATATCAAAAAATTAGCCAGATGTAGTAGCCTTGCACCTGTTGTCTTAGCCACTCGGGAGGCTGAGGTGGGAGGATCGCTTGAGCCCAGGAGGTTGAGGCTACAGTGAGCCATGATCATGCCACTGCACTTCAACTTGGGCAACAGAGCAGTACCCTGTCTCAAAAAATTGTTTTAGTAAAATAAAAAAATGCCAGAATGATTCATTACAGCATTGTTGATAATATCATGAAGAATTTTTTTAAACTAGCAATCACTTTAAAATCCATAATTAGATTAAATAATTTATGATACACTTTGATACTGTGAAGCTCTTCAGAACACTAAAGAATAAGATTTTAGCTGGGCACGGTGGCTCATGCCTGTAATCCAAGCATTTTGGGAGACGGAGGCTTGGGAGTGGATCACCCGAGGTCAGGAGTTCGAGATCAGCCTGACCAACATGGTGAAACCCCGTCTCTACTAAAAATAGGAAAAACATTAGCTGGGCATGGTGGTGGGTGCCTGTAGTCCCAGCTACTCGGGAGGCTGAGACAGGAGAATCACTTGAACCCGGGAGGCAGAGGTTGCAGTGAGCCAGGATCACGCCACTGCGCTCCAGACTGGGCGAAAGAGCGAGACTCCATCTAAAATAATAATAATATTTCTATATATGCTATTATGGAAGGATATGTGTAGTTAATACTAAGTAAAAAGCAAGTGGCGGAATTAAACATCCCATTGCCATTAAAAAAATAAATAGCACAATCATCTCTCATTTGCTGTTGAGGATTGGTTTCCAGGACCCCTTATGAATACCAAAACCAACAGGTGCTCAAGTCCCTTATAGAAAATGGGATAGTATTTGCATATAACCTATGCACATTCTCTGCTATACTTTAAGTCATTTCTGGATTACTTATAATAGTCAATGTAATGTAAATGGTATGTAAATAATTGCTATGCTGTATTTAGGGTATATGACAAGAAAAAAAGTCTGCTCTGGTTTTTTTTTATCCCCCAAGTATTTTTAATTTGGGTTTGGTTGAATTGATGGATGCGGAACCCATGGATACAGAGAGCCAACTGTATGTATGTATGTGCATGCAGTTGTATATGCCTAGAAATTTTCTGGAACTACTGGTGGCTTAACAGCTACCAGTGGTTATATTCCAGAGAGGGGAACTGGGAGATGGGATGGGAGAGAGACTTTTACATTTTTCCTTTAAACATTATGTATCTGTGATTTTTGCCAGTATCTCCTTTGAATTTTAATATCTGGTTTTTTACACCTATTTAGGTCACGAGACATGTGTAGAACTGCTTTTAGAACAGGAAGTTTTCCAGAAAACGGAAGGAAATGCTTTTAGTCCATTGCATTGTGCTGTGTAAGTAAAGCCAGAATGAATCAGACTTGGTTTGAGTGTTTTAAGAAATACACCATTGCTGTGAGAATGATCACCATGTTACCTTACACAGGATAAATGACAACGAAGGTGCTGCTGAGATGTTAATTGATACATTAGGTGCCAGCATTGTGAACGCCAGAGATTCAAAAGGAAGGTAGGAATTCAAGTATGTATTAAATAGTTTTAGCCAGGCACAGTGGCTCATGCCTATAATCCTAACAATCTGGGAGGCCAAGGTGGGAGGATAACTTGAAGCCAGGAGTTTAAGACCAGCCTGGTCAACATACTAAGTCCTGCATTTCTACCAAAAAAAAAAAAAAAAAGACATGATGATGCATGCCTGTGATGCCAGCTATTCAGGAGGCTGAGGCAGGAGGATCACTTGAGCCCAGGAGTTTGAGGCAGCAGTGAGCTATGATTGCACCACTGCATTCCAGCCTGGGTGACCGAGTGAGATCCCGTCTCTGCCCTACCCCCAAAAAAAGTTTTATTTTCATTAAGAAATAAATTTTAACTACTGGCCTGGTGTGAGAGAATTTACAGAAAACCCATTATTATTTGAAAGTTGATTTTTATATTTGCAAGTATAAATTGTTAGAAGATCTCAATTATTTTTACATTATAAAAGGTTTTTCTATTTATAGATTTTAGGAAGTTTTCCTCCTCTAAACTATTTTAAAATGTAAATTTTTCCCCTTTCTTTAGAAGTTGTTTGTTTCCCAAAGATAACTGTTAACAGAGTTAACAGTTTTCTAAATAGGAATAAAGGCTGGAAGAAAGTCCAGCAGTTGTAAGAGGTGGTGGTATTCAGGTCAGGATTTATTTCTTTCAAAATTTCCTTTAATGATGTAATGTTATTTTAGCAATTTTGTAATTAATCTTTACTTCATACTAGTTCTAGTTTAATTAAGGCCTTCTATACTATTGAAAGTACAAATTTCTATGGGAGAAATTAGTGAGCTCCATTGAGCCTGTTTGTTTGTATACAGGCAGTGCTTTTATAGCCTAATATGTAAACCCTTAAAAACTGCATGTCACAAATTAAAGAATATTTTTCCAGCATATATAACATTCAAATTTAGTCATACGTTTCAATTTTTCTTTATCACAGAACTCCTCTCCATGCAGCTGCCTTCACAGACCATGTAGAGTGTTTACAGCTGCTGCTGAGCCATAATGCTCAAGTCAATTCTGTGGACTCTACAGGGAAAACACCTCTTATGATGGCTGCAGAAAATGGACAAACAAATACAGTTGGTAAATAAACTTCTTTAAAATTGTATTTTCCTAAGTATGTGTATCACTAATTTATAACTTAGATCCCAAGACTTCTGACTTCAGCTAGTTACCTTACCACTCCTAAGACTTAAAACCTTTTACCTGTTTGCAATCTACATTTTCATTTAGGGATACAATGTTTTATTTTGCCCTTACTGATTGAGGAGTCTACTTTACGATGGCCCTATAATATAGTGGTTAAGAACACTGACTCTGGAGTTGGATTGCCTCAATGTGAGTCCTAGATCTTCCAGCTAAATGACCTGATGCCTCAGTTTTCTCATTTACAAAATGAGAAAAATAACAGTATCTACTTGGTGGGTTGTTGTGAGGTTTAAATAAATTTCTGTAAATCCAGAGCATATAAAACAGTATTTAAAATTTAGTGCACAGTCACAAAATAAATGTTAATTGCCATTGTTAGAGTGTGTGACTTATACAACAATATAATTGTCTCATACAATTATATGAAGATATAGTATATGTGTTATATATTACAATATTTTTCTTGTACTTAAGTTTTTGTGAGAGGGACTTTTTTGCTTTGTATCTTCGTTTCTCTACAGTGAGTTATTGGTAATCTAAGAAACATGTTCATAAACATAAGAATTGATGCACTTTTTCCTCCCAGAGATGCTGGTTAGCAGTGCTAGTGCAGAACTGACTTTACAAGATAACAGTAAAAATACTGCCCTCCATTTGGCTTGTAGCAAGGTATGTATACATTTTAAGAACATATTTTCATTGTTAACAGTGGCATTAAAAGTTTTTTGACTTCACTAAAATGAACAGAACTCAGGACCAAACCTCTCCAATGATCACTGGTATTAGATTTCTTGAACAAAATTATTGACTTGTAAGGCACCATGGCGTATCAAAGTGTCCAGTAAGCCAAATAAGTTTTGGAACACAAGTCTAAGTGTAATTATCCTCTTTCCTTAATCTTAATTTTGTCCTCTTCTCCTATCCTCACTCCCAAGATGTGTTTGGGCAAATATTAAGATATTAGCCAGGAAAATTCATGGCATATGAATGGTGTTGTACATATTATATGGACTAGGGTTGCAGATTGTTGGGTGTATAAATGTACCTTGAATGGTGCCCAAGTTTTTATAACTTATCTGCCACAATTATAGGGTCATGAAACTAGTGCCTTGTTAATACTGGAAAAGATAACAGATAGAAACCTCATCAATGCAACCAACGCAGCCTTGCAAACGTGAGTACTGTCAGTATCTAGTATAAACTTTGTGACCTACAATTATAAAAATGATAAATGGATTTTTTAAAACATGTGACTGTTGGAATAGGTTTCATTAGTCATAGAAGCAATTTTAATAGTTTACAGCTGTCGAAACTCATTTCTAAAATGATCACAACTAAAAGGCATATTATTTAAAATGCTTTTGAACTGAAACTTTATTACAACAATGACAATAATGTATTTTTTTTCTTAATCCACCTACCTAATTTTCTGAAGGAAAGTAGTACTATTTTGTGTATTTCATGGAAATCAACTGTAATAATATGTTACTTGAAACTAACAATAAGGCCAGGCGCGGTGGCTCAAGCCTGTAATCCCAGCACTTTGGGAGGCCGAGACGGGCGGATCACGAGGTCAGGAGATCGAAACCATCCTGGCTAACACGGTGAAACCCCGTCTCTACAAAAAAGACAAAAAACTAGCCGGGTGAGGTGGCGGCGCCTGTAGTCCCAGCTACTCGGGAGGCTGAGGCAGGAGAATGGCATGAACCCGGGAGGCGGAGCTTGCAGTGAGCTGAGATCTGGCCACTGCACTCCAGTCTGGGTGACAGAGCGAGACTCCGTCTCAAAAAAAAAAAAAAAGAAACTAACAATAAATGAGGTAAGAAGTTTTATGTGTGTCTGTAAGCAAGTAAAGTTTCTGAAAGAATCAGAATTTTTAATAATATGAGCAGGCCAACCTCCAGATTGACTGAGAGAAATCTTACATCAGTGTCTCTCGTTGTCCTTTGCTATTCCATTTTGAGGTTTAGTAAAGATAAAAATCTTAGAATATTGTTGCCCATTCTGGGATTAGTCAGATCCTTTGAAGGTCCAAAAATTAGTCGTGATGCTTGTAAGCTGTTTTCAAAACCTATTAGAATTTATCCTACTGCAGTTTACAGTTTTTAATATATAGTCTATGTCTTTACCAGCCTCATTCCTTAACAATGGAGGAATGCAATGGTAAAATTATTTTAAACATTGAGTCTGAGAAGAAAAGTAACAAAAGGATTGGGTGAAGGTAGGGACCTGTCGATGGGACCTATGGCCTGAGCTTGATGTCTAGCCACATGTTGACAAGGTGTGACAGTGCACTGCACAGAGGTTCTGCTCTCCCTGCCCCCATCTTTGCTATTAGGACTAGGTGCCTCGAGTTTGTACCTCTTGGTCTTCACAAGTTGACAAAAATGCTCTTTGACAACCAGGTGTGTATGTGTATATGCATGCACATGCACATATGTGTACATGTATCATGTTTTTTCCCCTAGACCTCTGCATGTTGCTGCCCGAAATGGGCTAACAATGGTGGTTCAGGAACTTTTGGGAAAAGGAGCAAGTGTGCTTGCAGTAGATGAAAATGGTAAGTTGGTTCTATATTGTCTTCCCTTGACCTAGAGCTTTTATCTTTTGATGATCCATATTTGAAGAGAAATAAACTTGGATATTTTTTATTAGTCAAAGAGGAGAGCTAAAGTTAATAATGAATAGTAGTTTGTGGCAAAGGAATAAGGGCAAAAGAAATAGGAAAAGTTATCTAACAGATGTACTTCTGAATCCCTATATCATCTGTTATAGCAAAGTTAGTATTTACTGTTTATACTTACCACTTTCTGTTGTTTTAGTAGCCAAAGATTTTGTTCTTTCAGCAAATATTATCAAGATCCTAATTAAGTGCTATATTCTTACTTAAAGTCAGTGCTTCTACTCATGCACTAGATCATGTCCCCTTTTGCCTACTTCATAATGTCACTTTGACAGTTCTCTTTTATGTCCTGCGGTAACAATTTTTCGCTCTCTTCCTGTATTATTCCTCAGTATATAAACACTAGTTCCCTCATCTTTAAAAAACAATTTATAAATCTCACTACTCCTGCCAGGTGCTACCATATTTCTGTGTTCCCCTTTGCAGCAAAACTATTATCTTGCTGTCCCCAGTTATTCACCTCTCATTCTTCCATTCTTTTGTTGTTGTTGTTGTTGTTGTGTTGTTTTTTGTTTTTGAGACGGAGTCTACCTCTGTTGCCCAGGCTGAAGTGCAGTGGCGTGATCTCAGCTTATTGCAACCTCCTACCTCCTGGTTTCAAGCGATTCTCAAGCCTCAGCCTCCCCAGGTAGCTAGGATTACAGGCACCCGCCACTACGCCTGGCTAAATTTTGTATTTTTAGTAGAGACGGGATTTCACCATGTTGGCCAGGCTGGTCTCACACTCCTGACCTCAGGTGATCCGCCCACCTCAGCTTCTCAAAGTGCTAGGATTACAGGTGTGAGCCACAGTGTCCGGCCTCATTCTTCCATTTTCTCTTAATTTCCCTGTAGTCAGGCCTTCTCCCCTCACCCCTACACATAACAAAACTATTCTCATCAAAACCACCTGTGACTTCTACTATGTTAACTACTACTTAGCTCTCATTTTACTTGATAGATCAGCTTTTGGCATAACTGATTACTTGTTTCCTTTGATAAATTTTGTTTACTCTGCTTTTTGAACTCCACACTTCCTTCGTTTTCCTTCTACATTACTAGTTATTCTTTCTTAATTTGTTTTACAAAATTTCTCCCTCTTCTCCTTCTAGGACTCAATCCTTCATTCTTTTTGCTTTCTCTATCTACATTGACTCCCTATGGTTTTAAATACTACCTATATGCTGAGAATTCCCAGATTTATATCTCCAACCCAGACTTCTCACAGTCTCTGTATATCCACGTGCCTAATTGACATATCCATGTGGATATCTGATAAACAGCTTAAACCTAGAAAGTTCAGAACTGAACGGTTGATCCTTTCCCACTCCCCTTGCCACACCTACTCTCCTCACAACATCATGATCTCCGTTGAAGACAATTCTTATTCTTACAATTGCTCAGGGCAAAACCCCTAGAGTCATCCTTGATTCCTCTCACTCATACCCAGCGTATAGTCCATCAGCATACATTATTGACTCCACCTCTAAAGCAGATTTAAAATATGCCCACTTTTTTATTATTGCTACCAGCCTGGCCTGGATCCTTTTAAAGTATATGAGAACATGTTACTATTGAATTTCGGTTTGGTTTGGTTTTGTATTGTTTTGTTTTGTAAAGAGACAGGGTCTCACTCTGTTGCCCAGACTGGAGTACAGTGGTAGATCATAGCTGATTGTAACCTTGAACTCCTGGGCTCAAGAGAACCTCTCACCTCAGCCTCCCAAGTAGCTAGCACTACAAGTATGCACCACTATGCCCAGCTCATTTATCTTTTGTGGTGATAGACTCTCACTATATTGTCCAGGCTGGTCTTGAACTCCTGGCCTCAAGCAATCCCCCCACCTCGGCCTCCCAGAGTGCTCCACCTGGCCCCATTCATAGTTCTTAAAATGACCTTACTAGGCCCTATATGATGTGTCCTCCACTTCGTCACCTTTCTGATACTGTTTCCTAGTATTCTCCTTTTCTACTTGATTCTGCAATGCCAGCCCCTCCACAGCAGGGTTATACATGCATTGTGATCTTCATTCTGACTGTTTACTCTGCCTGAACACTCTGTCCCCAAACATCCCGTGACTAAATCCGTCACCTGTTTCAAATCTTAGCTCCAGTTTCATCTTCTCAATGAAGCGTATTCTAACTACTCTGTACTACAACTTGCTAGATACTCCTACCACAGCATTCTCAGTCCTTGTTAACCTGCTTCACTCTTTCCTCTTTTTTTACATAAAGCTTTTAACATATTGTATATCATGTACTTTTTTATTATGTCGATTGTGTGTCTTCCCCACTAAAGTGAATGTAAGCGCCACAAGAACAGTGAAATCTTTATCAGTTGCATTCACTGATATGTTCTTAGTGTTCTGAATAGTGCCTGAGCAAGTGGAGGCTCAGTGAGTATTTGCTGCATGAGTGAATATTTGCTGCCTGAGTGATGATGCCAAGCGCCGTACTAACTTCTGAGGATACAGTGTAAAATAAGACATAGTCTACTCCCTTGAATGGAGATAAGAGTGTAAACAGGCTATTAATGATAACACTTAAAATAGTTTAATTGGAATAAGCATAGGATGCTATGAGGGTACTTAAGAGGGTCTTCAAATCCTTTCTTGCAGGATCAGAGAAGGCATCCCAAAAAATGTGACTGCTAAGCCAAAATCCAAAGGATAAGGAGAAAGTGGGGAAGGAACTTTCTAAGCAAAGAGAGTGGCGTGTTAAGAGATATAACTGGCCGGGCACAGTGGCCCATGCCTGTGATCCCAGCACTTTGGGAGGCCAAGGCAGGTGGATCACCTGAGGTCAGGAGTTTGAGACCAGCCCCGCCAACATGGCGAAACCCCGTCTCTACTAAAACTACAAAAATTAACCAGGTGTGGTGGCATGTACCTGTAATCCCAGCTACTGGGGAGGCTGAGGCAGGAGAATCGCTTGAACCCAGGAGGCAGAGGTTGCAGTGTGCCGAGATCACGCCACTGCACTCTAGCCTGGGTGACAGAGTGAGACTTCATCTCAAAAAATAACCCCCATGCAGAGGAGAGGAGCCTATTTTTAGTCATACTCTGACTAGAAAACACACATGAAACATGCTTCTTTCCCCACCCCCACTATCATCCAAGGCATCCTGGCCTATGTAATGGGTTGTTCTGTCTGCCAGCAGCAGGAACAATAGCAGCAGGCACCTTTAGAAGAACCCTTGAAAGAAGCGTGGGCAGTGAAGGACTCCCCTAGCTACTTTGGACAAATAAAATTTAATTAAAAGTACAGACAGCCTTCAGCCACTGCTGCCAAACTTGGAAGGACATCAGTTGTTCTCTTTGACCCTTGACAAAATGGGAACTTTACAAAGGGGGAAAAAATTACTTTTTGTGGCTGGGCACAGTGGCTTACTACTGTAGTCGCAGCATTTTGGGAGGCAGAGGCAGGAAGATCACTTAAAGCCAGCAGTTTCAGACCAGCCTGGGCAACAAAGCGAGACCCTGTATCTACAAAAAAAATTTAAAAATTAGCCAGGCATGGCATGTGCCTATAGTCCCAGCTACTCAGCAGGCTGAGGTGGGAGGATCACTTGAGCCCAGAGGTTGAGGGTGCAGTGAGCATGATCATTACACTGCACTCCAGCCTGGATGACAGAACAAGACCCTGTCTCAAAAAAAAAAAAAAAACCCTTTCTTTATCAAGGCTAATACAGCATAGATGAAAATATGTGGGAGAACTGGAAGCAACCAGATGCCCAATAATTGAAATGTGTAACTAAACCATGGTATAATCACACAATGAAATACTGTATAACAATGAAAATGAACCAACTACAGTTACATACAACATTGATAAATCTCACCTAATGCTACACAAAAAAGCCAGATATGAAATAATACATACTATATGATTCCATTTATATTAAGTTTTTTAAAAACTCAAAACTAAACTGTAGGCTGGGTATGGTGGCTCACATCTGTAATCCGGGAGGCTGACACAGGCAGATCACTTGAGGCCAGGAGTTTGAGACCAGCCTGGCCAACATAGTGAAACCTCATCTCTACTAAAAATATAAAAAATTAGCTGGGTGTGGTGGCACACACCTGTAATCCCAGTTACTCTGGAGGCTGAGACAGGTGAATCACTTGAACCTGGGAGGTGGAGGTTGCAGTAAGCCAAGTTTGTACCACTGCACTCCAGCCTGGGTGACCGAGTAAGACTCTGTCTCAAAAAAAACTATAGTGTTTATGACTCCAAGTTGAAAGCAAGGAAATTACTACCCCGTAAGCCAGGATAGTAGTTACCATTGTGGAAGAAGAAAGGTATAATGATTGGGTAGAGGATATATGGAGGTTTCTGGTATGCTGGTAGTGCTCTCTTTCTTAACCTCTATAGTGGTTACACAAATGTATGTTTTGTGATAAACTATTAAAGTTCCATATGGTATAATTGAAGCCTGGCATCACACTGTTCTCACTTCTCTCCCGCTCCATCCTCAAGACTGAGTCTTGTACCAACTGAGATACCAAATGTTTCCTCCTTGGTTTGCTGTGTTGACACTTTGTGGTAGCTTATGACTAAGGTCAGTTGTCTTCTGCTTAAAAAAAGAGAATATTTACAAAGGAAATATTTGTTTTGATTTAGTAGTTTTTAAAGTTCATCTGTTTAGTTTGTCTACTGTTTTTCTTCAAGAGACTATGACCCCAAGAGAAAAGTTAAATTGACAACCAAGTGTTATTCGTTCAACACCTATCTTCTGAGCACCTGCCCTGTGGCGGATCCATGAAGCTATACACATTTAGATTTCTTAGCGTCAAAAAGCTTCCTTACATAACTACAAATTAAATTTTTTTATTTTTTCTTGACACTGATATAACTACAAATTAACAGTAAATCTCTGCTTACCATCCTGAAAGAAGATTCACTGATCTGTGGTGTTTTTCTTATTCTAGCCCCGTTTCTTCTGTGAATTCAGATGGATACGGATAAGTTGTGAGATCTTGGGGAAGTCATTCTTCTCTGGGCCTGTTTCCTCTTCTGTTGTCTAGTCTAATGTCTTCCACCCTAGGTTTCTATGGCTATTCTTTTTCTACTTAATAGAAAGTTGCAAATCATGCTGGTTACAGCAATTTATTATAAGCTAAGTAATGTAAAATACGTCTAAAGTTGAAGTACTTTAGGCTTATTTCCTTATCTTTGGTGAAATATGTCTCAGGATGCTTAATTTTTAAATTTTATCTTCAATTCTAGGCTATACCCCAGCTTTGGCCTGTGCTCCCAATAAGGATGTGGCTGATTGCCTGGCTCTCATTTTGGCCACCATGATGCCTGTCTCATCAAGTAGTCCTTTATCATCCTTGACATTCAATGCCATTAACCGTTATACCAACACCTCAAAAACAGTCAGCTTTGAAGCTTTGCCCATCATGAGGAATGAACCTAGCTCCTATTGCAGTTTCAATAACATTGGCGGGGAACAGGAGTACTTATACACTGACGTGGATGAGCTCAACGACTCCGATTCTGAGACCTACTGAGAAGCTGAGGAGGAGGGAGTTCTCACAGTAAAGCTTCAAACTGTGCTTTTTCAGGAAAAGGGCACTTTGATATTCACGTAGAAATTCAACCTAAGAGGAAAGATCGCACAGTGAGCCAATGTTAAGAGATGTGATGACATTAGGAGGAAGAGTTTTAAAGGCAAGTTTTACAAAAGGAACTTCTAGAATCTTGAAATAGACTTGACTGAGGAAAACACGTTGATGTCAGAGTTCTTTGTGGAATTGTTTAATTTGGTTTTGCAGTGCCAGGAATAATTGGGGACACTGTGCACTCTAACCTGCTTACATAAGCAACACTATCGTAACAGAAGAAATAAAGACACTAGATTTAAATTTTATCAATAAAATTACAACTAAATTTAAAGGCAATAAAAGTTTGGTACAGTAGGCATTATGTGCACAGCAAATTGCAAAAGGACCAAATAACTGAAAGGTTTTTTTAATAAAATGCCATTTTGTGGAAGCTGGAGTAGATGAAATGAAACATTACCTAAACCAAACTGCAATATTTCTGGAAATGAAACTGAGATTTGGTTTTAAATGTTGAGTTTTTTTTTTTTTTTCTTTTTAAGAAAATATCTGAAAGCCTTCCAGTGCTGTATTAAACCATGAGAGAAAGCAGATGTATTTTTACATTTTTTTCTTTTACATAAATATTTCAAATTTCCAATTTTTATACTATTAGAATTAAAAACCAGCTGACTGGGTGCAATACGGGTGAAAATGCTTGTGACATAGACATTGAGATGGATTGGGGTCAGGCTGTTGCCCTGTTTTAAATGGTTTGGGTTTAAAATAGTACTATTTTTGTTTAAAAATGTAAAGAATTTCCTAGAAAAAAAAATTCGTGAAATCAAAAAGTAGATTATTTCACCCTATTGCAGCTAAGTGGTTCTGGGGCATGGAGTCTTCAACCTCTCTACTTTGAATGGCACACCTTAGTCACTTAGGTTACTTTTGTATCCCCACCATGGGTTGGGGGATTTTTTATGTTTATTCTGATCTATGAGTTTTGAAAAAGTGAATAATCAAAAGGAAAATAATTCCTTGTTGTTCATAAATTAAACATCACTAAGTCCCTTGGAAGGCATTTCTGTATTGGGCAAGATTTAAAATACTAAAGCCTTAGGTCCTATTCATATTTAAAGTAGCATGTTTGTAACCTGTTACTATTTGGAGAGAGAAGCAGTTGCCTGCCAAATTGAAGACTACCTTTCAAATAGCAAAAGAGAGAGAGAAGGCTGATATTTCAGCTTTAAATAAATATTTGTGTGGTTCTGCTTTTACTGTAACTGTCACTTTCCCAGTGAAAATGATTTCATAAACTTTAAGGGTCTTACAGGTATGGGTAAAGTTCTATAAATTGCAACAAAATGATACCCAATTTCATTTTATCCTTTTTGTATTGTGAAACTGGAAACTTTATGACATTGTAAATTATCAGCTGGTTTTTCTGAATATAAAGTGTGAAAACACAGAACAGTATTTTGATCTATTTGATAATTTTGTGGGTTTTTTGAAGAATTAATGAGCATGTACATAGAAATAGTGACTGCTTGAATACTGTATTTACTTGCACTCTTTCAGTACATCAAGATTCCTGTATATTTTAGAGTATAATAAAACACAGATGTGAGTTGTATTTAATGAATAATGTATTTGTATCTGTGCATATTATCTACAAATCTATAAAGTTTCTAGGGCATTGACTACTAGATTTTAAGCATTTTTTCTAAAATATTTACAGAAATTATAAATCTAATCCCCCATCTTTTCTTTATAATATAAAGAAGTCATAATGAACCCTTCCTAATTATTAGTAATAGGAAGGTGAATATGCATTTTAATGGCAGTGGACTACATTTTCTATTGTACCTTTTGAAAAAAAAAAGAAAAAAGAAAATTCAAGCAGATTCTAAAAGTATACATATGTGTGCTTTCTCTTTCCTTTTAGGAATTCTCTTCTGAATTCCCTGAGGGAATTTTCTAGAATCTCAGAATTGAAAGAGACCTGAGGTTCATCCACTCTCTAACCTCTTAACAAATGCAGGAGTCCCTTCTACAAGGGTGATCTTTCCACCTTGAACACTTCCAAGTGACTCTACCTCACCAAGCAGTCCATTCAGTTGTTGAGCAGCTCTAACTGTTAGAAAGGTCTTCCTTAGATGGAGTTGAAGCCTCCCTCCCGGTAACTTCTGTCTTTGGGCCCGGGTCTGTCCTCCAAGAGAACCCTGAGAATGTTGGAAGGATGAATCTCGCACATTCTGCCATGTCTTCTCTTTTACAGGCTGTTTGACTTCTCTGCTGAAGTGATTTCCAGAAGGACTCATTTGACACACTATTAGATTTACCACATCTAATGAAATCCAAGGTGTGGCTATAAAGTGACAAGCTGTTTTTAATTTATCACATATACCAGAACTTCTATCATGCATCACTTATATGTAAATGATGCTGTTACCAAAAACATTAAGGTAGTTCTTGCGAATGCCACCCCACTAAGAAAACTATTTCATTACTTTTGTAATCCATCTGTGAGAGTCTGCCCTCCAGCTTAACCACTTCCTTTGGTCTGCACCCAATGAAGGGAAACCCAAAGTACTGTCTCAAATTTTATTTGAACTACACCAGTATTGTTGGAATAAGTACATGAACTACTTGAATGAATGAACACAGTGCCGTAGAAATTTCCTTTATGGTTACACCTTGTATATCTAAAGCATTCAGGCCCTGTTCTGTAGTGTTTCTTATCCTCACACAGAGTAGAAAAGCCTGTTTGCTTTATTTAACTTACGCATAAAAGATGACACCTGAAATATCTGATGTGTATTATAATACCAGCTTCTGCTCTAGAACTACTTTGGGTGAAATGGTGGTAATAGCAAATGACCTCCTTTAACAAGACACTCATCTCAAACAGTGCCATTTAGTTCAGGAGATCTCGAAGTGTAGCTGTAAATTTTGGGGTTAATTTGGCTTATATTGGACCTTTTAAAAGAAATAAAGTTTTTTAATGCAATAAATCAAGTGTCTGTCTCTTTTACATGCAAACTTATTTTCCCTTAAACTGTCTAGCATTGAATTGACAAGTTTTTTTTTTTTCCTTTTTTAATTTAAAAAAAAATGACTTTTTAGCAAAGCTGATTTAGACTTTACATGAACCTATCTATATGGGATTTTCAAATATATTTATTCAACAAATATTGCTTGCCTGCTGTATACTTGGCAGTAGGAATGGGCAGAAAACCAAGAAATTGTGATCTTGTCCTCTAGGAGCTTACAATTAATTTCATTGTGGAAAGGTATAAGTAGAAAGTAATAAAAGTGTAATTGAGGTAGAGATGAATTGATAAAAGGTACAGAGTAAGATCACATTGGGAGGGAAGATCAGAACAGGCATCATATAAGACTAGGTCCGGACATTAAGAATCAGATTTGAACAGATGGAGAAGGGGGCAAATGATACCCTGTGTGAAAAGAACAAAATCAGCAGTTCTTTAAATAGTTGGTGGAGTTGGTGGAGGGGCGCTTTGGGATAGAGTAGATATTGGCACTTAGCAATCCTGAGCATAGAAAGATGATGAAAATATACAAAAGAGCTAAGTGGAAACATGTACAAGATTAGATAATAGAAGTGAGAACAAATGGATATAAATAGGTGATGAGAGGAACAGGTGAAGAGGGCTTTAATAACCTTTCTCAAAATGGTCTTTATGCAGGTAATAATAGAAAACGCCTATGCAGCATTTATCATGTACCGGGCAAGATTGTAAGTACTTGAAATAAATTATGTCTTAATCCACACAACTGTTCCATGTGGTAGGTACTATTTATAGCACCATTTAACAGATGAGGAAAGAGGGAGATGAAGTAGTGTTGGCCCAAGGTCACCTGGCTGGTAATTTGTGAAGCCTAGATTCAAATCCAGGCAGTCATGTCCATAGTCAGTGCTCTTAACCCCCTAATGACTGCTGACATGCAATCTGGTCTTTGTTGAAATTGTTGATTTTTAAGTTGAGACACACACTGAACACTTAATTATGTAAGTTCTCCTCAGTTGTATTCTCCTAGATTGCTATTTTTAGAAGAAATGTAAATCTGACTGCAACAGGTGTTTATTGAACACCTGCTATGTGCCAGGAACTGTGCTAGGCTCTTGGCATACAGCAGTAAAGGGGGAGGTAACATAGTTTGACCTCAGGAGTGGATCCTACAAGAATGATGTCTACTTAATGTTTCAGATGCTGTTGCCACCTAACCACCCCAAATCTCAGTTGCTTAAAATAATCATTCTTACTCATGCCTCTGCAGATTGGCTGACATTAGCTTGTGTGGATGAGTGCTTCAAGCTGGGTCTCTGGCAGGGCTTTACTACCTGCTATGAGTTGTGTTTCCACCTGCTCCATCTATGTTCATCTTTGGGCCTGGGCTAAAATACAAAAGTTAAACAGAAGTTTCCACACTGATGGTAGAAGCATAAGAAGGCAAGCCCAACCCACACAAGTATGGTTTGTGCCTTCTGCGTGCATCACATCTGCCAACACTCCACTGGCCATAACAAATCACGTGGCCAACCCCTACCTCAGTGGGATGGGGCAATATTCTCTGCCATTTTGAGGAGGATAGTTTGGGTTCCATTTCCACAGTCAGGCCAAAATGATGTCAATCGATTTGTTGCTGCTTTCAGCTTTTCCATGGGTATGCTTGGTAGCCTTTCCTTTATTCCTGTTCCTTCCCTTTTTGTGGTACCCTTAGAGTGTGGGTAGTCCAGATATAAAACTGGGCAACAAACATGTATTTTGAGTTGGAAAGTTCTTGCTTGGCAGTGCTGCTGATTGGTTGGTTGTTGGATCTGCTCTTTTCCAAAGGTAGAAAACCGACCTCTTCCCTACCTCAGTCTCCAGAAGAATGTAGCACCAGTCCCCTCTCTGGTGTGTTACTGTGTTCATCCCTTTCAAAGCACAACCTAATCTGAAACAAGATAGGAAAGTTTGGCTAGTGACTACATTTAAGACGAAAAATGCTGATATCTAGTGCTCTCCATTCTAGATCAGTTCTCCATCTCTCCGTCTCCAGCACTTAAAAAATGTCTGCATCTCTCTGCTTCATTCCTCTTCTTGTGTTACTTCTCATTTCCTTGTGGTTGCCTCATTCCCCTTTCCCCTATGACTCTTACCTGTCTACTATCTTAATTAGAATTGAAATACAGGTTGAAATATTTCCATAATTTGAAACTAATTTTTTAAAACATTTTAGGATCAAGGGAACATGTGCAGGTTTGTTATGTAAGTAAACTGCATGCCGCAGGGGGTTGGTGTACAGATTGTTTCATCACCCAGGTAATAGGTAGTTTTTTGAACATCTTACTCTTGCCACCTTTCACCCTCAAGTAGGCCCTAGTGTCTGTTCCCCTCTTTGTGTCCATGTGTTTTCATTGAAAAAAAATAGTAATTTAATCTTAGATTTCTTTCTCTTTACCCTCTTTAAGGAAAATTAAATTTTCATCTTTTTTTTTAATCCCTTCATGGAAGCCAACATAAATTTTTATCTTTAAAGCCCAAATGGTCGAAAAGCTTTTGCTAAATGATGTCAGTGAAAATGGCAGGAGTAATGAGCTCCAAAAATTAGCTTCTTCATAAGAGCCATGATAAAACTGGCAAAATTTCTCAGATCGACTGTTACAGAAGTCTGAAAATTAAAGGCTGTCAGCAGCCTCAAGAGCATTTAATTCAAGAAAAACTACTAAATCTACCTAAGGACAACAGCCTTGGTCATGTTTTAACTTGGATTCATCGCCTTTTTCACTGTCCAGCTGTAGAAGCCCTGAAAACTAACAGCCCACATTCCTGTTGCAGCCTAGCAGCCACCAGAAGGAACAAAACAAAGCTAGAGCTCTTTCAAAACCTCATTCTCAATTATTTGACCAATGCACTTAGCAGCAGAGTATCAAAGTATGTGAGGCAAAAACCGGTAGAATTGCAATGAGAAATAGATGAATCCACTATCATAGCTGGAGATTTCAACACCCCCTCTATCACTAATGGACAGAACTAGCAGGCAGAAGATCAACAAGGACATCGTTGTACTTAACACCATCAACCAGCTGGATCTAGTGAACATTGAGACCAGGCTGGCCAACATGGCAAAATCCCCTCTCTACCAAAAATACAAAACAGCCAGGCGTGGTGGCGGGCGCCTGTAATCCCAGCTACTTGGGAGGCTGAAGCAGGAGAATCACCTGAACCTGGGAGGCGGAGGTTTCAGTGAACTGAGATCGCACCATTGCACTCCAGCCTGGGCAACAAGAGTGATACTCTGTCTCAAAAAAAAAAGTTCTAAAATCAATCATGTATGTGTTCGCTTTAGGAAACTAGAGAAAGAAAAGCAAATCCAAAGCAAGCAGAAGACAAGAATTAAGAGTAGAAATCAATGAAATTGAAGAAGTATTTCAGTAGAGAAACTCAACAAAACCAAAAGTAGTTTGTTTTTTTTGGTTTGTTTTGTTTAAGATTAATAACATCAGTAAAACTCTAGCCAAGCTAAGGGGGGGGGGGGGAGGACACAACTAATATCAGAAATGAGAAGAGACTTCAATACAGAGCCCATAGACGTTTAAAGGATAATAAAGGAATATCATGAACAACTTCATGCCAACAAATTTGATAACCTAGATGGACCTTAAAAGACAATTTGCCAAAACGTACACAAGAAGAAATAGACCTATACCTGAATGGACCTATATCAGAGAAACTGAATCAATAATAACCTTCCAAAACAGAAAGCACCAGACCCAGATGGATTCACTGGTGAATTCTACTGAACATGCAGGGTGAAATTATACCATTTCTCTACAGTGTTTTCCAGAGATAGAAGCAGAAAGAATATATCCTAACTCAGTCAAGGAGGCCAACATTACTTCAATTTCAAAACCAAAGATTATAAGAAGACTGTAGACCAGGCGCAGTGGCTCACGCCTGTAATTGCAGCACTTTGGGAAGCCAAGGCGGGTGGATCACCTGAGGTCAGGAGTTCGAGACCAGCCTGACCAACATGGAGAAACCCTGTTTTTACTACTAATAAAAATTAGCTGGGCGTGGTGGTGCATGCCTGTAGTCCAGCTACTTGGGAGGCTGAGGCATGAGAATCACTTGAACCTGGGAGGTGGAGGTTTCAGTGAGCCAAGATCACGCCATTGCACTCCAGCCTGGACAACAAGAGTGAAACTCTGTCTCAAAAAAAAAAACTGTAAGCCGATATTTCTCATGAACATAGATGCAGTAATTCTCAGCAAATCAAAATACTAGCAAGATACAACACAATCATGAAAATAATTCTCAGTAAACTAGGAAAACATGGGAACTTCCTCAACTGGATAAAGAACATCTATTAAAAAAAAAAAAAAAAAAAAAAAAAAAAAACCTCCAGCCTGGGCAATATGATGAAACCCTGTCTCTACAAAAAATACAAAAATTAGCCAGGCATGGTGGCACACAACTGTAGTTCCACCTGCTCAGGTGGGTGAGGTGGAAGGATTGCTTGAGCACAAGCAGTCAAGCTGCAGTGAGCCATGATCATGCCACTGCACTCTAAGATCAGGAGCAAAACATGGATGGCCCCCTTCACCACTGCTTTTCAACATCATACTGGAAGTTTTAGCTAATGCAATAAGACAAGAAAAGGAAATAAAAAGTATGCAGGTTAGAAGGGAAGAAGTAAAACGTTTTCACAAATGACATGACCATTTGTGTAGAAAATCAGAATGAATTTTAAAAGCTGTAACTAGTAAGTAGTTATACCAGTATTGCAAGATACAAGGTTCATATACAAAAATCAATTACTTTCTCATATGCCAGCAGTGAACAGAGAATTTGACATTTAAAACACAATACTGTTTACATTTGTACCCAACATACGAAGTACGTAGGTATAAAACTTGTAAAAATGTATAAGGTCTATATGAAGAAAACTCCAAAACTCTATTGGAAGAAATCAAAGAAAAAATAAATGCAGAGATAGTCCATTCATGAATAAAAAGACTCTATTATTAAGATGTCAGTTCTTGCCAACTTTATAGATTCAGTGCAATCTTAATTAAAATCCCAGCAAGTTATTCTGTAGATATCAACAAACTGATTTTAAAGTTTAAATGGAGAGGTAAAAGCCAAGAATAGCCAACATGATATTGAAGGAGACAATTAAAATCGGAAGACTTACACTACACAATGTACACTACCCATACTATAAAACTACAGTAATCAAGACAGTGTGGTATTGGTCAAAGAATGGACAGATCAGTGGAACAGATAGAGAACCCAGAAATAGACCCACATGAATATAGTTAACTGATCTTTGACAAAGGAGCAAAGGCAATGTGACGGAGTGAAGACAGTATTTTCAACAAATGGTGCTGGAATAACTAAGACAACTACAAGCAAAAAGTGAAACTAGACACAGATCTTACATCCTTCCCAAGAATTAACAAAATGGATCACAGACCTAAATGTAAAATGCAAAACTATAAAACTCTTAGGAGAAAATCTACCTGACCTTGGGTTTGGCAATGACTTTTTAGATATAACACCAAAGGCACCACCCATGAAAAAAAAAAATGATAAGCTAGACTTCATTACAATTTTAAAATTTCTGCTCTGTGAGACACTGTCACAGAATGAAAAGGCAAGCCATAGACTGGGAGGAAAAAATTGTAAAAGATGGATAAAGAAATATTATCCAAAATATACAAAGAACCTTTAAAACTCACAAATAAGAACACAACCAACTTTTAAAATTGGACCAAAAACCTTAACAGGCATCTCACCAAAGAAGACACAGATGGCAAATAAGCATATGAAAAAATGTTCCACATATCTCATCAGGGAAACAAAATGAGATACCACAACACACTAATTAGAATGGTGGAAATTCAGAACACTGACAACACAAATGTTAGTGTGGATGTGGAGGAGCTCTTCTTTTTCTTTTTTTTATTTGAGACAGAATCTAGCTCTGTTGCCCAGCCTGAAGTGCAGTGGCATGATCTCAACCCACTGCAGTCTCCACCTCCCGGGTTTAAGCGATTCTCCTGCCTCAGCCTCCTGAGTAGCTGGGATTACAGGTGTGCGCCACCACACCTGGCTAATTTTTGTATTTTCAGTAGAGACAGGGTTTCACCATGTTGGCCAGGCTGGTCTCAAACTCCTGACCTCAAGTGATCTGTCCCCCTCAGCCTCCCAAAGTGCTGGGATTACAGACATGACCCACTATGCCCACTTGGAGGAATTCATTAATTACTGGTGGGAATGCAAAATGGCTCAGCCACTTTGGAAAACATTTTGGTAGTTTCTTACAAAACTAAACACACTTAAACCATATGATCCAGCAATCCTACTCCTGGGAATTTAATATGGCATGCTGGAAGAGGCAAAACTATGGGGACAGTGAAAAGATGAGTGGTTGCCAGGGGATATGAGGGAGGAAAGGAATAGGCAAAGAACAGAGGATTTTTAGAAGAGCAAAGTTACCCTGTATGATACTTTAAACAAAACCACCTGTAAACTTACCACTAAGAGATTGTAAACACAGAAGTTGGTTTTATATTTTCCAAATCTATAACTATGAATATGTCATTTTTAAATGGAGTCATATGTCCAGTTTGTAACTTTTTTACTTGCTGTAAATTTCTGTGTCAACACATTGTATATAAACACAATAAATATGATCTTTGGTGGCTTCTTAGTGTTCAATTGTAAGATATTGAATATGCAGACTATTATGTTTTAATATGGATTCAAATGAAATGAAAAGCAGAGGGTTCCGAAACAAGGCTAGACCTGTGTCTGGAGTCGAATCCGATGTGGAAAGGGTCCGTTTTCCTGAGTTGTAATTCCCTTCAAGAGTAGCAATGGATGCAGACAAAACCACATGAACAGCAGCTAAGGTAAAGCACCTTTCCTTATGGCTGGGACAGTATTGCCACGAGTGGGAGGCAAGAAGGAGGGAATACATGCGCTCTTGGAGCCAGTTGGTCCCAGCAGGAATTCTGGCTCTGCCACTTCCTGGCTGGGGGACCCTGAGCAAATCTCCTAATTTCTCCCCACCACAGTTTTCTTGTCTGTGAAATGAGGACAATAGTACATCCCTCATGGGGTTATGGTGGGAATTAAATGAAAAAATATATGGGAAGTGCCTGACACCTAAGCGTCCAGTAAGTGTTAGCTTTTCTTATTCTTGCTTATATTTTCCACTGGGTTTATGGGAAGAATTAAATGAAATAATAAACAGTCTAGAATCTGAACACTCATTTTTTGGCTGTGTGACCTTTGGGCAAATAATTTAACCTCCCTAAGCCTCAGATGTCCTATCCATGAAATGATAGGACAGTCATCAGTAGGATGACCTATCATAGGATAATAGGAAAGTCATCCTACTGATCTCACAGGACTGTTGGAGAATGAAGGGAAGACTGCATATAAAGGACCTGGCACACTGCCTAGTATGTGGGACATACTCCTGAAAGGCATCTTAGAAAAGAGGGATTTGCTGCTGTGACATTGGGTTCCCTAATCTACATGGTCATCTTAGAGTGAATAGAAGTAGTCATTGATGATAAGGAAATGAATAAAAAATTGAAATATCAACTCTGTTAGTCTGGGTCCTCCAAAAAGCAGATATCAAGACAGTTTTAAACATGCAAGAATTTTACTAGAGAAAGTGCCTGTGTAAAAGGAAATAGAGATGATGGAGCCAGGGTTGGCTGGGAAGCTGTCAAACTACAATGCAAGTCTAACCCCAGTGAAGGAGATCAAGATCAAAGGTTGAGTGGGAACATCCTACCTGCCATGTGTGTCTAATGAACATTTGGCAAAGCACTTGGGAGTCTTTGAACCAAAGTGAGCCACTGACCTAGAGTGCCCCCCTTTCCAGGCATGGGTCTGCCTTATTATCCCCCCAACCACTCAGTCATGGATGAGAAGTCATGTGTGAAAGCATGACCTTCATTACAAGCACAGCAGTGGATTTCAAACTACACCAGGAACCCTAGGTCATTATGCTTCCTAGAGTAGAAGGTGTGTGAGATACACCAATTTTGAGTTAGAATTCTTGGGCCCATAGAGCCCTGGAGATGCTCAACCTTTGTAAACTTGATTCAAGCATTTACTGAGAATGTACTAGGTCCTGGGAGCCTTACTCAGCACCAGCCCCAGCCCTAATGGACTTTACAACCTGATGGGGAACTGGACATGGGGACAGATACATATAGGCCCCCGTGATCAGTGGGAGGCAGCAGGGCTGTGTGGTCAAATTTGTGGACTTTTGAGGCAGACAGGACAACCTGTGTGATTTTTGGCAAGTTACATAACCTCTTGAGTTTTCATCAACTCTGTCAAATGTGGATGGGAAGACTCCGTGGCTCTGGTATAAATTAAATGAGTTGATTCCCAAAAGTATTCTGCAGAAAGGGAGTAACATAGGAAGTACTCAATAAGCTATTCTAGAGGAATGCATTGAATACAGATTGGAGAGCAGTTCATTTTCCCAGAAGAGTCAGGGCAAACTAAAGGGATAAGGTAGCATTGAAGGTGTGCCTTTCCTGGGAGGACTGAGCTCATTTCCTCAAAGTGTCAAGCAGCCTTGCTATTGGGCAGGGCAGCTTCCTCTCTGTATTGTTAGGGGATCTTGGATTAAAGGGGTTTGACTCACTCTGAATATCTGGTTTAAAAAAAAATCAGTCTGAAGTTTGGGCAAGATAAAAGTGGGCTACATGTACAAAGGCTATACCCAAGTGCCTGGCAAGATTGCCTTGGTACTAATTTCCATGGCACCCAAACATTCCATTGTTCCTGTGGTGCAGCATGGTGTCACTCAATTAACAGGTGCTGTAAAGTGATACCCTCTCACTAACCAGGTAATAGCCCTCAGGGGGCTGAAACACATGTTCCACGCAGAAGAGGGCTTTGTTAGCTGTGCCATCTGTAAAGTGTCCATAGGACACTGTGGACAGGAGCACCAGTGTAATTTGTATTCTCTCTCTGAAATTCCCTCCATTTTCTTTTTCTTTTTCTTTTTTTTAGATGGAGTCTCACTCTGTCACCTCAGGCTGGAATGCAGTGGCACAATCTTGGCTCAATGCAATCTCCACCTCCCCAGTTCAAGCGATTCTCCTGCCTCAGCCTCTCAAGGAGCTGTGATTACAGGTGCACACCACCACGCCCAGCTAACTTTTGTATTTTTAGTGGAGACAGGTTTTCACCATGTTGGCCAGGCTGGTCTCCAACTCATGACCTCAGGTGATCCGCCCACCTCAGCCTCCCAAAGTGCTGGGATTACAGGCATGAGCCACCACGCCTGGCCCCCTCCAACTGTTTTGTCAACCTGTTGATCTTGGGTTTCTGGTACTCTTTTGTGTGTGTGTGTGTGTGTGTGTGTGTGTGTGTGTGTGTGTGTGTTGCTTGAAGACTTTTATATTGTTTGCAAGATTCATGCCTAGAGAAACTGACAAAGATTCCTGTGGAAGGTGCCCTTGAATAGTCCATCACTCACCCATAGGCACAATCTTCTGAACCCACAGCAAAAAAGCAGCTGGGACCATCCCCAACCAAGAAGGGTACTTACCTGGAACATGGAAAGGCTGCTTACTTGCACAGTGCTTGTAATGTGCCTTATCATTGCTGTAATAATTACATGATGTTATGATAATAAATAACCTAATTAGCTCATTAATTTCCCATGCTCAAACTGCCTATGTTCAAAACCTAGCTCACATACAGTTCTAGGGGGGATTGGGCCGCTTGATCAGCTTCACTGTGTCTCAGTTTCGTCATCTGTAAAATAGTGTTAATAAAGATATCTATCTTACAGAGTTATTGGAAAGATTAAAGGAGCTACTATGCTTGCTAAGCACTCAATAAATAAAAACTGACATCAGTACAGCAGCCTACTTTGAGGTAGATTTTAAACAGTCACAAGTTCTTTTACACTCCTCCCACTGATGAGTGGGCTCTGTGTTTCCTCTCCTTGAATCTAGGAGGGTTCTGTAGCAACTTTACTGATAGAATATGGCAGAAGTGCCACTGTGCCTGTTTCTGGCCACAGCTTTAAGAAATTGGCAGCTTCCTCTTCCTGTCTCTTATAATACCCTCTCTGGGAAACCTGAGATGGCTCATTAGAAGTCTGACTATCCTCAGACCAGTATGCTGAAAGACCACATGGAGAGGCCCAGAGGAGCCTTCCAGCTGCCCTGTCAATGTGCCAGGGATCTGAGTGGAGAAACTACCCTGGAAGTGGGTTTTCCATCCCCCACCCCTCCAGCCAGAAAGAGGTGGGCTACATAATTGAGTCCTTCCCAAATTCATGAGCAAAATAGAATGGATGTTCAAGCCATTAAGTTTCATAGTTGAAACTTAAACTAAGTGGAACTTAGTGAAACTTAAGCTAGTGGAACTTAATGAAATGAAGTGAAACTTATGTACTTAGCAATAGATAATCACAACACTGGCTAAGAAAATCTAAACACATTAATCAAATAAATGAGTTGGGAGGAAGTGGATAGCCTCCAACCTGGATGGAGAGGATTCATATTACAAATTGAGTCTTTGTTTTTGTCTTATAAAATATTCTATATTGGATATACAAATGCACTAGGAATAAATGCTCAGTGCTGCACAGTAAAACCAGCACTCAGGCAAAAGTTTTCTCAGCAAGGCAATTTACTTACGCAGAAGGGTGCCACTCAAGTCAATCAAGATTGCAAGAGCACAAAGAACAAAGGACACCAGCGGTTTCTATATCCTTAATACAATCCCTACCTCTGTGTCCCTCCCCCATGGGCTGGGGTCGGACCAAACAATCTGAGCTGACCCGACTGACTACTTGGGAATATTTTCTAAATATGGAAGGGAAGGGGACGTGAGATACAGTGGTGAAGCGTGTGAGACATGCTGTTTGGGGGGAACAATGGGTGCAAGGGAACAGATGTGAGGTATTGATTAGAACTGACAGGAAGGGGGTAGGCTGTTTTACAATAACTAGGGGCAAGGAGGAACAGGAAAGTTGAGATTTGAAAACAAAGGACAAGGAAGTTTGCAGGCTAAATCTTTAAAGAGAAACTCAGAGAAATTCATTGTATCTGACATCTATAATAATAACAAAGTAGGCTGGGTGCAGTGGCTTATGCCTGTAATCCCAGCACTTTGGGAGGCCAAGGCGGGCAGATCACTTGAGGTCAGGAGTTTGAGACCAGCCTGGCCAACATGGTGAAACCTTGTCTCTACTAAAAATACAAAAATTAGCCAGGCATGGTAGCGGGAGCCTGTTAATCCCAGCTACATGGGAGGCTGAGGCAGGAGAATTGCTTGAAACCGGGAGGCAGAGGTTGCAGTGAGCCAAAATTGTGCCACTGCATTCCAGCCTGGGCGACAGAGTGAGACTCTGTCTCAAAAACAAAACAAAGTCCAAACAACAAAGAATTCTCTGTCATACATGAATACAGTTTAGTTTCTTATTTACTATTAGAAAAAGCATAATTTACAATTAGAAAATAATGAGAGTCTCCAAGGACATTGGAGCTGAAATCATCTAATGTAGCCTCCTTTTTTACAAAGAGGACCTTAGGCCTTGAGAGGCACAGGTACATGGCTGAGGTCACACAACAATTTAAAAGCAAGCCAGGCCTGGTCTCTGGGCTCCCAAGCCAGCACATCAAAATCTGTGTTTATTTTTTCACTTCTTATTTTTTATGTAAATTTGTAGGAATAAATCTGTTTTGTGACATATGTCCATTTTACTATTTAATACACACTGCACCAAGGAAAGATCTGAAACAATTTTCAGGGCCAGTGGAACACAAGGGCCACATTTTGTGGTATTAATTGCAAAACAATGAAATTCTTCACCCTTTTCAGATTCATTTATAAATGCCAAAATACTGGCTTTTATTATAAGAATCTTTATATTCCATCAGCCTAATAATTTTCCTTACATACGTCAAACTCCCAGCATGATTCAACCCCCAATATGCAGCAATTTAGATGAAAAGCACATTATAATTCAGAGGACACAGCCTTCCTTGTTCTTCTAATAGTTACTAAACAATTTGGATTGCAACCATTCTTTGAAGATGTGCATGTTTACTGAAAACAAAGCTTTTCTGTTGTGCACGAATGTAGGGGTTTTTCCTCCTGTGGCTTTGACGTGCCTGACAGTCTTTTAAAAACTGATACAGGTCAGGCACAGTGGCTCACACCTGTAATCCCAACACTTTGGGAGGCCGAGGTCAGCAGATGACCTGAGGTCGGGAGTTTGAGACCAGCGTGACCAACATGGAGAAACCCCGTCTCTACTAAAAATACAAAATTAGCCAGGTGTGGTCGTGCATGCCTGTAATCCCAGTTACTCGGGAGGCTGAGGCAGGAGAATCGCTTGAACCTGGGAGGTGGAGGTTGTGGCGAGCCAAGATCATGCCATTTACTCCAGCTTGGGCAACAAGAGCAAAATTCCATCTAAAAAAAAAAATAATAATTAGCCAAGTGTGGTGGCAGATACCTGTAATCCCAGTTATTCAGGAGGCTGAGGCAGGAGAATCATTTGAACCTGGGAGGCAGAGGGTGAAGTGAGCCAAGATCGCCACAGAGTGAGATGTCATCTCAAAAACAAAAAAAAATGGATGCAGGACTATATTAGAAAATGTTAAGCTTAACATGAATAATTCCAAATAAATTTTTTGGTTTTTGTCCCTTAAACTGCTATTATAGATTTTTTAATTGTTATTTTTTCCCTTAAATTACTATTTATTACGTTCCCCTCAGTGAGTCCTCATGGCTTGGACACAAGGTATGACTGGAGGAGGAGGTGAAACATCTGAAAACCTGTCATCAGTCAGAAGAATCATTTTAAATGACCATGTTATTCCCCTGCCTAATCCCCTGCAATGCTGCCTGCCCACATAAACCCTAACTCTGCCCCAAGCCTGCAGAGCCTGCAGAATCAGCCACTGCCGCCTCCCCTGACTTCATGCTTCTTCCCTTCCCTTCACTTGCCCCAGTGCCCAATGTTGCCTTACTGGCCTTTTACATTTTTAAACTTGTTAGTTCTTCAAATATTGTGGTAGCCATCTGGAAAAATAAAATGTGCACAAATATCCTTTAGCCATTTGTTTTGGGGGGTAGTGTGTATTTAAATCCTGTGTTCACATGAACACTAGGTGATAATAAGCTCTCTCTAAAGGTGACAGTCTTGGCTGGGCGCGATGGCTCATGCCTGTAATCCCAGCACTTTGGGAGGCTGAAGCAGGCAGATCACTTGAGATTCAGCCTGGCCAATATGGCGAAACCCTGTCTCTATGTTTAAAAATCAATTTTAAAAAACAGTAACAGTCTTATGCGACGTTGCATCCTCCACAATTTCTAGCACTGTATTTTACACGGAACTAATGCTTAATTTTCACACATGATTTTTTGAGAGCTGCAAGACATCCATAGTAGGATCAACAATTTTTAAAGAATTAGAACACCCCCAAAGTTATACCTTATCTTACAAATCACATTATACATAGTCATATCTTTAATTATGAAAGAATCACTTTAGACCCTTAGAGTTCTTCCAGATCGCTGGTAGGAATTTCACCCATTACGTTCCAGTACTTAGAGAAAATGTAAATGTAATTGCCTTTAGTCAAACAAAAAAATAATATATTTGGATGATGAATAAGTCACCCTGAAAGGGTTGAAAATGAGCATGATGCGGAGAGAAAACATTTCTGGGTTGGCGATGTGGAAGCACTGGCTGTGCATTGGTCTGGGGTGGGAATTCCAGGCTTGCCCTATGTTGCTGGGATTCTGTTTAGTCTCGAGCAAGGACTTCCCTTCCAGGCCTTAGTTCCTTCTTCTGTAAAATGGACACACTTGCCTGTTTCAGAGGACTAAGGTGATGATTAAGACCCATGCACCTGCTTTGGTATGCGCCGCATTAGACAGTGGGCTCACACTTGATTAGGATCAGAATCACCTGGAGGGCTTGCTAAACACAGATTGATGGGCCCTACTCCCAGAGAGTCCAATTAAGGTGATCTGGGGTGGAGCTCAAGAATTTGCATTTCCAACAATTTCCCAGGTGCTACTGGTGCTGCTGCCTGGGGCCCACCTTTTGCGAGCTCCTGGTCTGTACCATACCAGGCTGTTGGATAACTCTGTCTGGGGTGGGTTAGACAAAATTCTGGGGGCAGATTTTCGTGGCCACTGTCAGAATACCTCCTCTAGAACTTCCGATTTCAAAGCAACCAAGTTCTGTTCAGCATGGACCCTTTTTTTTGTTGTTCTCCCTCTGAGAACATCTCCCTGTTGCATTTTGCTATTCAAAACCAGAAGAAAAGAGAGTAGATGTAGATGATTTCTGGCTTTGTGAAACCCAACAAATAATAGCCACTGATAGCACTATATATATATATATATGTTGGGAGAGATACCTGATTAGGAGCAGTCAGCATAGCTGGGAGATTGAGTGTTGGATGAATTTTAACTTTCATGTGGGAGATTAAGGTGCTGGTAGCAGGATTATTGTATTACTTATCTATTGCTGTATAATAAATTACCTCAAAACTTAGAATTTTGAAACAACATACATTTATATTTACAGTTTCTGAGACTTTAGGAAATCAAGAGTGACTTCATGGGGTGGTTCTGGCTCAGGGTCTCTCATGAAGCTGCAGTCGTTTCCCAGGGCAGTTGTCATCTGGAAGCTTGACTGTGGCTGGAGGATCCACTTCCAACATGGCTCACTCATGCTACTAGCTGGTGGCTGTTCCTTGCCAAATGGGCCTGTCCAATGGGATCCTTGGGAGATGGCAACTGACTTTTCCCAGAGGGAGGGACCCAAGATAGCAAGTGAGCAACCAAGATAGAAGCTGCAGTATCTTTTTTTTTTTTTTTTTTTTTTTTGGAGGTGGAGCGTCTCTCTGTTGCCCAGACTGGAGGGCAGTGGTGCGATCTCAGCTTACTGCAACCTCTGCCTCCCGGGTTCAAGTGATTCTTCTGCCTCAGCTTCCCAAGTAGCTGGGACTATAGGCATGTGCCACCATGCCCGGCTAATTTTTGTATTTTTAGTAGAGACAGGGTTTCACCATATTGGCCAGGCTAGTCTTGAACTCCTGACCTTGTGATCCGCCAGCCTCGGCCTCCCAAAGTGCTGGGATTACAGGCATAAGCCACCATGTGCGGCCTGCAGTATCTTTTATAACCCAATTTCAGAAGTAACATGCCATCGCATCTGCCATGTTTTACTGGTTACACAAAACGACCCCAGAAAAATGTGGGAAGTGCTACATAACGGGTACCAGCAGGTGGGGAGCACTGGGAGCTAATCTTGAGACTAGCTACCAAGGTTATGTTCATTAAGAAGCTTCTCTCTAACTCCTCTATTTCTTCTCAAATGAACTGTATGAGCTTGCAGAATGTTCTGGAAGAACCATGCCAGGGCTGCATTTGTCTTCCCTGCATGCTCCATCCACCCTTCTCCATTCTGTTCTGTGACCCCCAACACTGACTTCTAGATAGCACCAACCAGATTATCTTGTCCTCTGCTTTCCTGTTGGGTCCAGCCAGTGGCAAGTCACAGCAGGAGTCGGGAGCAGAGAAGAGAGAGGAGACAGGATATGGATCGCCCGGGTCTCCACCTGTCACACCACTACGGTCTGGCTGTGTCTCTCACAGCCCCTGCTCCCGCCAGGCTGCTCTCTCCATAAGCTTCCCTCTCCGGGTTCTGGTAACCACTTCAGCCCTTCACAGCTTCAGGCCTGGGGCGCTCATAGCTCCTGCTGTCGCTAGCCCCTGGGTAGTGCATTATCTTTTCTGGGTTCCCCTACATCCTGCCCATATCTGTGTAAATCACTCTGTTCTCTTTTTTTTTTTTTTTTTTTTTTGAGACGGAGTCTAGCTCTGTCACCCAGGCTGGAGTGCAGTGGCGCGATCTCGACTCACTGCAAGCTCGGCCTCCCGGGTTCCCACCATTCTCCTGCCTCAGCCTCCCGAGTAGCTGGGACTACAGGCGCCCGCCATCTTGCCTGGCCAGTTTTTTGTATTTTTTAGTAGAGACGGGGGTTTCACCGTGTAGACCAGGATGGTCTCGATCTCCTGACCTCGTGATCCACCCGTCTCGGCCTCCCAAAGTGCTGGGATTACAGGCTTGAGCCACCGCGCCCGGCCAATCACTGTGTTCTTAAGCTCTCCTCAACTAATCAAGATTTGCAGTCTCCCTCCTGCTGTGGCCCCGACGACAGCAATACCTGACTGGAATCACAGTGAAATTTCTGCTCAGAGAAAAAAGCCCCATGGACATTTACTCTTTTGGACCGACTAGATCCCACTCCCTTTCCCCTGGTAACGCTGTCCCAGTGTTCCCTGGGAAACAGCCCCCACCCCTTAATCCATGAATTTCAGGTCAGAGCTAAGCCTATCATCCCTCACCCTGACGGTGGCCATGTGACTCAGTGCTGGCCAATCATAATATCACAGCCCTGGCCGGGTATGGTGGCTCACGCCTGTAATCCCAGCACTTTGGGAGGCTGAGGCGGGCAGATCACAACGTTAGGGATCGAGACCATCCTGGCTAACACGGTGAAACCCTGTCTCTATAAAAATACAAAAAATTCGCCGGGTGTGTTGGCACGTGCCTGTAATCCCAGCTACTGGGGAGGCTGAGGCAGGAGAATTGCTTGAACCAGGGAGGTGGAGGTTGCAATGAGCAGAGATTGTGCCACTGCACTCCAGCCTGGGCATCAGAGTGAGACTCCATCTCAAAACAAACAAACAAACAAAAAAGAGTATCACAGCCCTCTGGCCAATCATTGAGTCAGGATGGGCATGTGCCCTAAGCAAGAGCCCAGCTTGTTCAGCTCTGAGACTTTTATTAGGGACTTCTTCTCTGGAGTTGCTGAGAGACAGTCTAGAACTGTCATGGCCATAGCTGCAACTACATGGAGAGTCTGTCTGTGAGCGAAAATGATAAAGAAGAGTGCAGAGTAAAGTATGATACTGTGTCCAGAGGCACCATTTGAGCCCCTGGATTCAGCAATGCCTGAAGAGAATTTATTCTTAGACTCCCCAGTTATGAGTTAGTCAATTTTTTTTTTTTTTCTCAAAGGAAAAGAAAAAGATGAAGAGGAGAAGGAGAAGGAAAATGAGAAGAAAAGTTATCTATGAAAAAATTATATATGCATGATGCCTAGAGTTCAGATATTGGGAATTTCATTTTTAATGGTGCAGCTATTATTTAGATTTTGTTTTACTTCAGTACTAAACACAAAAATAAAAATAACTTTCCAAAGGGAAATAATGTTTTGTTGTTTTTGCAAAGACAAAAGATGAATAGGGCACTGGCTCTGGTCTTAGAGGGTGGGTCTCCATGGAGTCCCTATAAAGAAGATGCAAATCCAAGACTCAGCACATATTTGCATGTGGGCAATTCATTAATATCTCTCTGTTAATTTTCCCCATCTGCAAAATAGCTGTAGCAAACCTTCTTTAGGGCTCACGGAGGTTAAGGGAGACCATTTATGTGCATCCAGCACAGAGCCGTCACTCACTACTAGGTGGCTACTCTCGGCATGGCTCACGTTCCAGCAGAGAGAACTCAGATAAATAGTTCAATGAGAAAGGGCTCTGGGAACTGGGAATGGGAAACACCAATTCAATAAGGGGAAGAGTCACAAGCTGTGATGAGAGAGTAGACCTTGAAGGATGGATGCGTGTTCATCAGAAGACATCATTTCAAGCAGACAACAGTACAGAGGCCAGATTGTGCTCAGCACACTGGAGGAGCTTAAAGTAGTAGCTATGGCTGGACCAGAGACCCAGGTTCACAGTAAGGGACATCATGTGAGCTCAGAGGTCAGGCGGAGCTGAGGCTGTGCAGAATGTGAACTTCGGCCTGAGGAACAGGAACTGTTGGGAGGTGAGAAACAGGAGAGCTGTGATTTGGATTAAGCAGAGTGGTAGCCCATCTCCAGATGGTACCCAATGAGATTCACCTCTGGGCATCTAACACCCTCTGTCTCTTTCCACAGGGAGCAGGGCTGACCTGTGTAACTCAATAAGATGGTGCCACATATTGCAGTATGACTTCTGAGACTAGATCATAGAAGCTATCACGGCTCCACCTGTGCTCTCTTGGATCACTTGCTTTAGGGGAAGCCAGGGGCCACATCATGAGGACACTCAGCTATCCCTATGGAAAGGCCCATGTGGTGAGGAACTGAGACCTTCTGCTAGCAGCCAGCACCAACTTGCCAGAATGGGCCATTTTGCAAGTGATCCTCTGTATTTGTTTCCTAGGTCTGCCATATCGAAGTACCCTGAACTGGGTGGCTTCAAACAACAGAAACATATTGTCTCATAGTTGTGGAAGCTGGAAATCCAAAATCAAGGTGTTGGTAGAGCCATGCTTCTTCTGAAACCTGCAGGGGTTGGTTGTGTGTGGGGGGTCGTTTCTTGCCTCTTGTAACTTCTGGTGTTTTTTGGCAAGCAATTTCTGGTGTGCCTTGTCTGGTAGAGGCATCCCTGTGATCTCTGCTCCTGTTGTCACGTGTGTGTCTTCTCCTCTTCTGAAAAGGACATGTCATATTGGATTAAGAGCCCACCTACTCTAGTGTGACCTCATCTTAACTTATATCTTCATCACATCTGCAAAGACCCTATTTCCAAATAAGGCCACATTCTGAGCTACTAGGGGTTAGGATCACAACGTATCTTTTTAGGGGAAGACGCTATTCAACTAATAATATTCTCCAAATCCAGTGAGGACTTCAACCAGCTGCAGCCTTGGCTGACATCTTGACTGTAGCCTCATGACCCGCTTTCCTGCCCCACAGAACTGGGTGAATTAACAATGTCATGCTTGTTTTAAGCCATTAAGTTTTGGGGCAATTTGTTCTGTGGGAATAGGTAACTAACATTCAAAGGGGGGTTCGGGAATGAAAGACTGAAGCCAGCACACCAGGACCTTTCTCTGGCCTGAGAAGAAACATGGCCCCCCAAGCAGTCCTACTCACAGATCTTCAGGCCACATCAGCTCTTGTCTCAAATCTAGGCCTTTGTGCACAATACATTTCATACTTTTATGCCTTTCTATTTTGTCCTATATAAACCCACTTTGTTGAGAAATTGTTGAGTGGTCATTTCACTTGAGCAGTTCTGGGTTTCACTGAGAATCGGAGCGGCTAACTCACCGCTGGTCCTCTCTGAGCAGATCTGCTGTGCTGGGACACCTCCGGGGCTACCAGCCAGTGCTTTGACTGGCTGGCCTTGGGCTGGGTGCCTCCTCCTGGTTCAATATGCCATGGCTGGGGGGTGGGGGCACAGGTACCAAGCAGGGCCACCTGTGGGGAAAAGTGGCTTAGGTGGGTTTCCCTCAGCAGGGGCTCTGAACAGGCCTGTGTCTTGGGAGCAGACGTGGTGGGCTCTGGGACTTGGCAGTCTGTGAGGAGGCGTGGTTTTTTCCTCTCTAAGAACAGGGCTTTTAAATCCAGTGTGAATACAGCTCACTGTGCCTCTCACTTCCCATGTGAGAAAAACCACAGAAAAGCACAGCTGCACCTACATGAGAAACCACGCAAACCAAGCTACTTCCCCCAAGACTGGTTTAGCCAAAAATGCATTTGATTTCCTGTCTCTATGTTGTGGTCAAGATTGCCATTTGCTTCCTGAATTTCAGGATCACAATCGACGAAAGCGTATCACAACCATTAGTCATAGCTGTATTTTTTTCCCTGAAAATGATTTATTTTCCCATCCTCTACTTTGTTCTGTTAGCTGGCAGCCACTTCTTTGAATTGTAAAAATTACTTTGTTCTACCACCATTATTTGCTTTTCCCCTCATTCTACTTCACGAGCAATTCATTCTAAATTGTAGGTAGAAAATAACTCAGGAAAAGTTCGTGGTACTCTGCCCAGAAGGGCGGAATTAGGATCTTGCAGGTGCTTATTAGATGTTTACTGGGTGAAGTAGTTCTGCCAAGTCTGTATTTAGAACTGGCCTCTCTTTCTCAGGCTTATTTGAATCATCTTGGCATAAAGCAATGATATGCATTTTTAGGTAATTTCTGTCTCCCTGGGGTTTGAGGCAGAGAAGCAGAGTGAGCGGTGGACAGCCACATCTGGGGCCGCTTCTGGCCTGCCAGCTCACGCCTGGTGGGAGCTGCACTGGGCGGGAAAGCAAACTCTGCCATTTGATGGGAGAGGTCCTGCTCGCCTTCCAGAGGGACTTCCTAGGGCGTGGGGAACCCCGGGGCTTGCTCAGGAATTTCAAGTCCTTCCTGCTTATTCCCTGAAGACTTGACTCATCCCAGACCTTTTCGAGGGATCAGTGAGTCAGCAGGGGCTGGTGCTGGCTCTGCTTTTTCCCACATGGTTTATTCAACATGCATTCTACGAATAAAAAACTGAGGCCCGAGGTCTCCCAGTGAGGGGTAGATGGTGAGGCCATGCATGGAAACCCCATCAGTCTGACCGTAGAATCCATGTTGTTAATTATCCTGCCTAAAAGCCAGAAAAGGATCTGAAGGCCTACACCGTGGGGGGAATAGGGAGATCATTTCATTTTTTTTTTCTTGCTTTATAAAATTGTGTGATGTTTAAGCACATACTGTTTAAAAAACTAAAAAGGGGTTCAAACTAAATGGCCACATTTAAGAGGCAAATCACTGAAGACTATCCATTCTGCACTTAAAAAATGATCTGAAACAGCTACTAGGCATGAAGTCAAAATCCTTTTTAAAATGGCTCTGAAATGTTGGACACAAATTACACAGAAATCAGTGGACTAAAAATGTCTTCACCATATTGAATCTGCTAATTTTGCATCTGGAATTCCTGACATGGGAAGCTCCTGCTCTGTGCCTGTTGGGTGACTGAATAAATGCATGACTCAAGTGGGCCACCCTCCATGCCCTTCATGGCAGTCCTTGCAACTTACCTCTATGGGGTGCCAAGCATCGCTGCTAAGCAAGGAGATCCTCTATAGGGCTCCGGATCAAATGATACCAGCATCAAGCCATCCTGAACAGTCGGGCAACGTGCCCAACTCTTGCCCAAAGCTACTGTGATGTATTAAGGTCCCTGGAATCCCCGGATGAGCTGTGTTGTACAGGAAGAATTCTATTACTCATCCCTTCCCATGGCTGCCCCCGTCTCAACATTTTCCAGTCCCCACCCGCCCTTTACCCCGAAGCGCTGCACTCTCTCCAGTTATTCCAGGTCCTGCCTACACATTCCATTTACTGACAGAAAATTCCATTACTGGCAGATGTGAGGAACACTTCTTTTCTATTTTTAAAAGCCGCTTTAAGGTCTACATTTCTGACGCTGCCGGTGGCGCTAGCACTGCCATTTCATCTGGATAGAGTTCCGGTTGGCCAGAATGGGAAAGTTCCCCACAGGGGCCATTTCTAATCGAGATTTTGCTTTGAGAGCTTGTTTCTTACCTCAGAAAATGTTTAAGGCTTATGAAATATTTACATGTCCTGGGTAAGTCACTTGATCAACAAGATTAAAAAAAAAAAAAAAACCTAAGCCACTACTTTGTGGATGTGTAAAATAGAAACTGACATTTATTTTTGTTTTAGCTTGAGACCAATTGCATACTGAGATTTGTTAGAGGAAGATGTGGCTTGAAAAAGATAAATGTGAATAGAAAATACCAGCTAATGTCTCGATGACTGAGGTTTAAGAGAAAGCCACTGAGGGAATCTGCCTCTCCTACTCGTTCTACAGTTCCCAGGGTGGAATCTGGTGCCACAGAAGTGGGCTCCTGCCCTTAAGGCAGAAAGGTGGTCCCAGGGCTTGTAGCCTGTGGAAGTGCAAGGCTGTCACCATGACGGCCAGAGTCCGCCCCACAGACCACATACTTTTCCTAGTCCCTCTCATACAAGCGCCCATAGAGAGCTGCCGTCACCAGCCCGGAGGACAGCCCACTCTTCCTCAGGAAATAGTGGTCCTTCTCCCAGCCAAGCTGGTCAGGGACTTCTAGGGTCATCCCTGAGGTCAGAAACAAAGGAAAGACATAGGAAGTACTGAAGTTGCCCCACAGGTGAAACTCGAATATCCCTGTGGCCTCTGTGATCTCCTGTCCACAGGTGTCGAAGCCAAGACCCCCACACCTGACCAAGGCACACACTTGGATGTAGTAAGTGCCATGTACCGTGTGAAGCCCATCAAAGACGCCCAGGGCATACAGCTCTTCGGATAAGGTGGGCCTCTCGTAAAGTAAATAACAGCAGAGGCCATTTGAACAGACGTGGAGATAGCCTTCCTTTCCCCAGACGGGGACCAGGGTGAAATTGTCATACATCATCTCAGAGTGAAATGTGGGAGAAGCATTCATGTTCCACTTGGTGGCTTCATCACAATGGACTTCCTGAGCATCCTTCTCACAGTACGGATCGCCTGACAAAATTTTTAAAAACTTACTATGGGATGGGTCCGTTTCGCCTGTTGCATTCTCTGCACCCATGAGACCCACTGGATTTTTGGCCACCCGGGCAATTATAAGGTGACCTTCGGGATTCTCCATGTCATGATACCAAAAGGACTCCAGAGGGGTGTGTATGCCACTCCCTGTCATCCCCAGAACTGGGTGGTGGACATTAGCTGCCAGAACGTTGATGCCAAAGGCAACAGCAAAAGCTTTCTGAATCTCAACTGCTGCCAAGAGTGGGAGCTGGTTCATCCAGGCAGTCGGGTACACAACATGCTTCACCTTGTAGTCTCTGAGAAGTCTGATGGCAGGGTCAAAGAACAATATATCAAAGCACGTGAAGATGCCAAACCTGCCAGCAAAGGGGGTATCAAAGGTGATGTGATCCACGTTAAGAGGAACATCAAATGCTGACTCAAAGTAGAGGTTGTGTTTACGGTAGCGGTCAACAAGGGTTCCCTTATTGCTGAACACGACATCTGTGTTGAACTGGTATCTCCCATCATTTGGGCACCCTGGATCACTGCTATGACAAGGCTGCTTTGTCCCAAGATTGGCCACCAAGAACATATCTCCCTCGATGGCCATACAACTCAGGCGCTGGAGCACCTAGAGGAAAAAAGGTATCAATACATGAGCTTTTAAAATCCTTCCTTTTGCTTCTTTTATTTTTTTTTTCAAGAGACAGGGTCTTGTTATATTGCCCAGGCTGGACTCAAACTCTTGGCCTCAAGCAATCCTCTCGTCTCAGCTTCCTAAGAAGCTGGGACTACAGGTGTGCACCATTGTACTTGGCTCTCACAATTTTTAAATACAAAAGTACTTATATTGTATCCATAATAAACAGCTATCATGTATCAATAAGAAAAAAGCAACCACTACTGAAAATGTGCAAAGGATATAGACAGGTGATTCACAGAAGAACAAAGAAAAATGGCCTGCGAACATCTCAAAAGATGCTCAGTCTCATTAGTGAGAGAGAAATGTGAACTAAAACAATGAGATAGCTATCATTTCTCACCTGCATAAGACTGGCAACAATTCAAAAGATTATTCTTTTTCTTTCTTTTTTTTTTTGAGGCAGCGTCTGGCTCTGTTGCCCAGGCTGGAGTGCAGTGGCACAATCTTGTTTCACTGCAACCTCTGCCTCCCAGGCTCAAGCCATCCTCCCACCTCAGCTCCCCAAGTGGCTGGGACTACAGGTATGCATCACCACATCCAGCTAATTTTTGTATTTTTTGTAGAGACAAGGTTTCACCATGTTGGCCAGGCTGGTCTCGAACTCATAAGCTCAAGCTATCCGCCAGCCTCAGCCTCCCAAAATGCTGGGATTATAGATGTGAACCACTGTGCCCAGGCTCAAAAGATTATTCTATCTTGCATTGACCAAAGGATGAAAAAAGAGGCACTCATACTGTATTACTGGGGCTGTAAAGTGAAATCAAAGTTTTTTAAGGGGGAAATTTGGTACTCTTTAATATAATTAAAAATGTATATATCCTTTGAGGGATTCTTCATTTTTTTTTTTTTGAGGCGGAGTTTTGCTCCTGTTGCCCAGGCTGGAGTACAGAGGTGCGATCTTGGCTCACCGCAACCCCTGCCTCCTGGGTTCAAGTGATTCTCCTGCCTCAGCCTCCTGAGTAGCTGGGATTGCAGGTATGCACCGCTACCTATGGCTAATTTTGTATTTTTAGTAGAGACAGGGTTTCTCTATGTTGGTCAGGCTGGTCTCAAACTCCCAACCTCAGGTGATCTGCCCACCTTAGCCTCCCAAAGTGCTGGGATTACAGGCGTGAGTCACCGCACCTGGCCTGAGGGATTTCATTTCTAAAAATTTTATTTTACAGAAAGACTTGAACATGTTTACAAAAATGTAATAGCAAAAATTTAAAAATGAATAAGCATATATAGTATGCTTAAAAAGAGGATGTCAAGGCCGAGTGCGGTGGCTCATGCCTGTAATCCCAGCACTTTGGAAGGCCAAGGTGGATGGATCATGAGGTCAGGAGATTGAGACCATCCTGGCTAACACAGTGAAATCCCGTCTCTACTAAAAATACAAAAAAAAAAAATTAGCTGGGTGTGGTGGTGGGCACCTGTAGTCCCAGCTACTCAGGAGGCTGAGGCAGGAGAATGGCATGAACCCAGGAGGCGGAGCTTGCAGTGAGCCTAGATTGCGCCACTGTACTCCAGCCTGGGCAACAGAGCAAAACTCCGTCTCAAAAAAATAAATAAATAGATAAATAAAAAAGAGGATGTCAATAACTATGAAATTCATAGAAGAGAATACAGCTGAATGCACATCAAATTGTTGATGGCAGTTTCTCTAAGCAAGGGCATAGGATGAGGGGCAGGCTGTGGTGAAGATGAACTTTTGTTTTTTAACTTTTGGTTTGTTTTGGTTTGGTTTAAGTATACATTCCTGTATTTCTTGTGTAATTAATAAATGGAAAGATCCATAGATGAATAAGTGCCTTGTAACGTCAGACATTCTTTAATGGAATGAACATGTGGCACGTGGATCCTTGGGAGTTTGGGTTGGATTTTTGGGATCCTAAGGTCTCCTTTCGATCTCAGTTAACATGTCATAGCTCCTGGTCCCTGACTTAGTTTGTCTCTGTGTACCCTCAGCCTACGGAGGAAAAAGGCCAAAATCACCTCCGTGTCATTGAAATGGCGAGGCTCCAGGCATGGGTTCCACCCGACCACCTGGGGAGACGGCATGAAGTCCAAAAATGGATAAATGGATGTTCTTGTAAAGTTGAATCCATGAATGCCATCTTCTGGAAACACTATAATCTGTACACCCTGAAAAGGAAAACATCGAAGAATAGTCTGTTATGAGACGATGGGAAGCACCGCTGCATTTGTTCATTCTTCTGTTCATTCACTCGGCAACCATCACGAAGTTACTGTACCAGACCCAGAGGCACAGAGACGGTGTCTTTACTCTCCTCAGAGACCTTAGTCTTGGGGATGCTGTCTCGCTTCACCTGATCCCCAAGGAACAAAGACAAAGTCCTCTAGGAACAACCATTAACTGTGCCTGGGGTCATGTGAGGGAAGGAGGGAATGAGAGTAAGCTCAGGAGTTTGACAAGCAAATAGCTAGAAAGGATTTAGAGTTCTTAGAGCACCAGGGGAGATGGGGCTGACTACAGGGCCCTGAATACACTGGGCCCATTAACACATGTGGTATCTTCGGTCTGGTGGTTGTCAACTTTCATTGTGCATCTAAATCAGGTGGGGAACTTCTGAAAAGCACTGATGCTGGGGCCCTCCCCTGTGAAGTCTGATTTAATTGACTGTGGGCGGGATACTGGCAACAGTGTTTGTTTAAAGGCCCCCCGGGTGATTCTCATTTGTAGCCAAGGTTAGGACCCACTGGGCCAGTGGGTAAGAGGCAAGTGTGTTGATCTCAGCCTGGAAACAAGAACTCACTTGAAATCTCCATTCCCCAGCTGGGAATTAGGAGGCTCCCTTTGGGACTCTGACCACCCTAAAGGCCTTTTCCCACACTTGGTAACATCTTGTGCTTCCTGGCTGTGATGGCCTGGGGCTCCCTGTGACATTTACAGCAACCTAAAAAAATACAAACAAACAGGGCAGCCCTCAGCTCTCAGGGCTGGGGCATCATTCTTCCACTGCTCTCCACTTACAGGGTTTAAAATGTCAAGCCGGGAATACCAGCCCCAGGGAGGAAGGTGGAGAAGGCAGGCAGAGAAGGCATGAATAATTCAAATTAGCAAAGTTTGAGACACTTATTTCTGGAATACATTTCAAACTTTTATATTTTTTTCCTGGTTATAAAAGCTTCAAAAGTTTAACTGTAGAAAATTTGGAAAACGGGGAAAAAATCATAATTGTATAACACAGATACTTATTGTTAATATTTTGGTTATTTTCATTATTTTTTCTCTCTCTGTATACGTGTATATGTGTATATAATGGAGATCATAATAAATATATGGTTTTACTTCTTGACTTTCCTCGTTAAGAACTTTAAAAAATATGACCAAGCATGGTGGCTCATGCCTGTAATCCCAGCACTTTGGGAGGCCCAGGTGGGCAGATCACCTGAGCTCAGGAGTTCGAGACCAGCCTGGCCAACGTGATGAAACCCCATCTCTATTAAAACTACAAAAATTAGCCAGGCATGGTGGCGGGCGCCTGTAATTCCAGCTACTCAGGAGGCTGAGACAGGAGAATCACTGGAACCTGGGAGGCGGAGGTTGTGGTGAGGTGAGATCACTCCATTGCATTCCAGCCTGGGTGACAGAGTGAAACTCAGTCACACACACACACACACACACACACACACACACAAAACAAAAACAAAAAAAAGTTCAAAAATACATTTGTAATGGGGCCACATCATATTTAAGAGGACGCCATCGTTTATCCTCTATTATTGGAATTTGAAGTGTCCCCAACTTTTTGTAATAAAAAGAAAACTGTGGTGACCATCTGCATAGTGTTTTCAAAACACTTATTGCATAATTATATACTTCACACAAATCTTTAATTGCATCTCTGATTATTTCTTTGGAAGAAAGTCTTACAAGTGAAATTACTAGGTCAAAGGGTATAAAAATTAGAGTTTTAAGTTTTGTTTTGTTTTCTGAGAGATAGTCTTGGTCTGTCGCCCAGGCTGGAGTGCAGTGTTGTGATCTCGGCTCACTGCAATCTCTGCCTCCTGGGTTCATGTAATTCTCGTGCCTCAGCCTCCTGAGTAGCTGGGATTACAGACATGTGCCACCACACCTGGCTAAATTTTGTATTTTTAGTAGAGATGGGGTTTCACCATCAGGCTGGTCTCAAACTCCTGACTTCAAGTGATCCGCCCGCTTTGGCCTCCCAAAGTGCTGGGATTACAGGCATAAGCCACGGCACCTGGCCTAAAAATTAAACTTTTAAGTTCTTAACACACACCACCAAACTGCTTTCCAGAAATACTATACCAATGTATGTTCCTTCCAGTACAGTATGATCTCATTGCACACTTAGCAATGACCGTGTAAAGAAAAATTATCACAAACCTAAAAATAAGGCAAAGATGGAGATGCAGCCTTTCCAAATTATACTAGGGTATTGTGTAACAGGCTCACTCCATTACTCTTTAATTAGCTACAGAATGTACCACTGTTTGACTTTGTTATTTAAAAGATCACCTCAAAGATTACAATTGTATTGCCCTACAGGACATTACCCAGTTTTGCATCTATTAGGAAATTCATTTCAACAATCACTGGACTGACTGATATACACATTTCCATTCCTCAAATTTTCCTTTGAACCAGCTTTACCATCTTACTGGTTCCTTAATTAATGAATTAAATAAAAGCTTTATTCATTCTATATTTGTATGAGTCATCTTTTCAGATTTTTGAAAATTATAGGTGGATAGATATTTTTCTTTATTAAAAACAAAACTTTGAGATCACCAAATGGTTCTTCACGGAGAATACCATTGAAATTATGTACACATACTAGATTATTATCGACCAGGAATGAGGAAAGGAACCAAACCTGAGCTGGGGCAAAACTTCGGGTCTGATGTGATGAGGATATCTAGGAAGTAATTTGCATTCCTGATAAATGGCTTCAGCAACTTTCTGGTAGACCTCAATGAGATCAAGAACCCCCTCCTTCTGAGGAATGAAGGTTACAAACCCAAGTGACTGCCCAGCCTAATCATCTTGAAACTGGACTCTGCTTTTCCCCTATGAATGCCTCTACTGAGACAGAAATATAGTCATGCACTGCATAATGACATTTTGGTCAATGACAGACCACATATGTGATGGTGGTCCCATAAGATTATAGTACTGAATTTTTACTGTACCTTTTCTATGTTTACATACACAAATGCTTACCATTTGCTACAACTGTCTACAGTGTTCAGTGTAACATGCTGTAAAGGTTTATAACCTAGGAACAATGGGCCATACCATATAGCCTAGTAGGCCCTACCATGTAGGTTTGTGTAAGTAAATGCTATGAGGCATGCACAATGACACAATGGCCTAATGATGCATCCTCTCAGAACATATCCCTGTCATGAAGCAATGCATGACTGTGTTTCAATTGGTTTGCTCAGGAACCTCTCACAACTTTGATATAAAACTTTCACACAAACTTGCTATCAATTTGTCTTAGAAGTTGCTTTAAAACATATAACCAGATTTGCTTAATACCCTGTACATATCTTTGATTTTCAACCCTCAGTACATGTGGCTTGGTCACTTTGTGGCTAAGGTAAGAAAGTGCTTATGGAAGACAAGTCTGTGGCTTGGTGAGTCTGCGTGGCCAGCGGTCTCTGATCTGTGCAGGGTATTCATGTGTCAGGGTTGCGTGTTCTGGGATTTCTCTAGAGACTGGCAAGGGCTCCTGAACCAGTAGTTTCTGTGCTGCTGGTCTGTAAGGCTTGGAAAGTCCAAGACTTAGGACCCAGCTTCCTTTCTTAGCTGATGTTTTCTGCCGGAACACCATGGGCTGAGTTGAAAGTCGTTTGCATTACTGGTCTGAGTTGAAAGTCGTTTGCATTTACACCTGTAAATGTATTCATCCTTTTTAATTTATGTAAGGTTTTTCTGTATGCAATTCTCGATTCTTTAAAGAGAGGGCAACAAATTCTGGTTTTCTACTGTCATGTGAGAACATTAGGCCCCAGCAACACATCATCATGTAAGGAAAAATAAAAGTGCTGCTGGAAAACAAACCAACACAAAACATAGAACCAGGTATGGGAACTGAGATATCTGTAAATTCTAAAAGTGATCACATCAACAGCTTCATCCTGGTCCTGGAAAACAAATAGAGACGGAGTGACGCTGTGCAGCTGGCATGGATTCAACAAAACCGTGTTAAGTGCTTCCTTTGGGGGCAGGTTATGGAAAGGTGAATGCAGGAGAATTCTACAGTCACAGTCTGGGTTTCAGTGTGTCATTTGCCAAATGTCTCAGAATGGTTCGGTGGACGGGGGAGGGAAGCAAGAGGCAGATGACATTTCAGGTGCTGGACTCAGTGCCATGCAGGCAAACATCTCTATCAAGAGAATGCCTGCCCTCTAGGAGATCAGTGTCATCAGGAGGTCTGAGGGCATAGCCTGGGTTTTTTTTACACTGACGTCAGCATAGACATAAATCAGGTGTGTATCAAATGTGTGAATGACGTAAAGGTAACTGATACTTGGGATGTCAGTAAAGATCCCTAAATAGCCCAACAGGCTGGAATGATGAAATTTAACAGCATAAATGTGAAGTCTTGCCCTCAGCTTAAATCAATCACCTTTATAAGTACAGGATGGCAACAGCAGCATGTGTGTCTGCTCGTGTGAAAAGGTGTTTTAGTTGACGGCAAGTGCCTTATACACCCACAGTGAGACGTGTGGCTGCCAGTGGTTTTCTGGGGACAACATCTAGAATGAGACAGGTGAGAATTCTCCATCCTGCCCTTGTTAGAATCGGGAGAGCTACATACAGTTCTGAGCACAGAGAACACGTGGAAGTCTTTAGTAGAAGGTTTGGAAACTGAGTCTCCTAAGGAACTGTGGAAGAGACTGAGGATACAGCCTGGGGGACAAATGCCGGGGGTCATGACAGCTGCCCTCAAAGGTGGAGAAGATGGCATGTCGTGGTAAGGGACACGGCCTGCTCCCTTTAGCTCTGAGGATGGAATCATGGTGGCAGTTACAGGGAGGCTGACTGCTGCTCATTGAAAGGAAGACCTGTCCAGAAGTTCCCACCATTGGAACAAATGGACCTGTGAGACTGAGAGTTCTGAGCCACTGAAGGTGTTCAAGGAGAAACCGTATGTCAGGTTGGAACTAAAGAAAAGTATCACCCTTGCAAAAGTTGATCTTGGTTAAAAAAAAAAAGAAGTGTCACCCATCAGAAGCTGGACCAAGTCTTCAAGTTGCCTTTCAACATCATGTTATACCCACATACACACCCCCCTAAAATCACCCCCCACCCCGTACACATAGCCTTTGTACATGTATTATAGACTAAACTTTTAAAACGTAGCACTTTTTAAATTGCTGTGGCTGTCCAGGCCATCCTGACCGCCCTGCTCTAAGGCAGGGGCTGTTTGGGGCAGGACCTGCTGGCAGGGCTGGTTCTGCCCTTTACATTCCCAGAGAGCAGGAAAGTGTTGCTCACAATGAGTTTACATCCTGTTGAGGCACAGCAGAGCTTCCTCAAGCAGTTGCGCTTGGTCACCCTGCACCAGTTACAGCCCAAACTTCCCTTTGGGTTTGTGTTTTCCAGCAGGGCATTTTCTTAGGCAACCTCTGGCACCACATTTCCCTCTTTGCCCCCAGGGGGCCTCTCCTTTGTCCCCACCCTTCCTGGAGGGAGCAAGAAATTCAGGTCAACCAGGAAGCCTTCACAAAGGCTGGCACTGACCTTCCCTTTGTCAGTTTGGGGTCTGTTCTGTCTGGGCAAAGGTCTCAGACTGTTCACAGTCTGACACAGAGACCGGAAACGAGCCCCAAACAGTCTGAAGGGAGCAAAAGGCATTCCTGCAGATGTTTACTACTTCAGTGAGGCTTTGGATGACTCAGAGAGGTCATCACGCCCAGTCATCTTCAAATTTTTCTGCACATTAGACTGCCCTGGGGAGCCTTGAAACAATCCCAATGCCCAGTCCACACCCCTTCCACACCAATTACAACGGACTCTCCGGGACCCAGGCAGCCACACTGTTTACCACTTCCTGGGTGATTCTTATGTACAACCACACTTGAGAAGCGGCGATCTAGTCCTGGACTTCTCACACTTGCCGTGTGAAAGCATCGCCTGGGGATCCTGCTAAAATGCACATTCTGATTCGGTAGGTCTGGGGTGCAGTCCAAGATCCTGCATTTCTAACAAGCTCCCAGGGGATGCTGATGCTGCCGGTCCATGGACCACTCTCTGAGGGGTAAGGCTCCTAATCCAACTGACTAATTCAACTCAGGTTAACTAGCTGGATGATTTTTTTTTTTTTTTTTTTTTTTTTTGAGACGGAGTCTCGCTCTGGCGCCCAGGCTGGAGTGCAGTGGCCGGATCTCAGCTCACTACAAGCTCCGCCTTCCGGGTTCACGCTATTCTCCTGCCTCAGCCTCCCTTGTAGCTGGGACTACAGGCGCCCGCCACCTCGCCCGGCTAATGTTTTGTGTTTTTAGTAGAGACGGGGTTTCACCTGTGTTAGCCAGGATGGTCTCGATCTCCTGACCTCGTGATCTGCCCGCCTCCGCCTCCCAAAGTGCTGGGATTACAGGTGTGAGCCACCACACCCGCTCGTTGGATGATTTTTCAGAGGGTGGTAGGAAGCCTGGGATTACCCAACCACTGATCAAGGGGTAAAGAGCAATTTGTTGTGTTCTACGAGAGAAACTCAGGTTCTGAGAAGCATTCTTGCCTTTTGGGCTGCAGTCATCACTTGCTGTTCATAGATGTCAAGGTTCTGGTTCATGAGCTCCAAGGCCTCCTGGCGGCTGATGAGAGCCAGAGGGTTCGGACTCAAGATGGATGGATGCTCGTACACGGCAGCCACATAATATTCAGCCTCGTGATGTTCAGCCACGCTCTCCTTCCCGGTGTGGGCTCCCAGGGCAACCACGTAACAGCCGCAGAGGAAAAGAGCAAGCTTACTTCTGGCTCCAGACATAATGCAGACCGTAAATCTGGAATGTAATGGGGCAAGGGGAAAACAGCTGAATAAAGAATCCTGCCAAGAATTTAACGTTCGCAGCTGTGATTTATTAATCCCAGCAATTAAACTCACTCGCAGTGATACTGCGGCTCAAAGAGTTTGTTTCATGTTCCTAATAAAAGAGTATGTGTTTCTCTCCAAACACGTAGCAAGCCACATTTAAAATGGCTCACTGTGTTAATAGTCTGGTTTTAGAACATTTCCAAAACAGACTCAGCGTTTGCCATGATTTTCTTACCCAGTGTTCAGCAAGACCGTAGTGCATCACTACCCACTTTTCTAGCTGTGCACTTAAATTTTAAGCAATAGTAATTATCCAGATTATTTGGCATAAATTTGTGATATATTTCACACTCTACTGTCTGCCCTCTATCCACACAAACACACTACAGGTCAGCCATCCGTAATGTCTGTGATTGTCATGACCCTAATAACACAGCTTGGCTTTCCTGACCATCAAAACCTGATGAATTATAATTCTCCTTGCATTTCTTTGGTTAGTAAAAAATACTATGGATAATTCTCCCTCGATTCACAACAAAATTATTTATTTGGTGCCAAGAAACTGCTGGCTTCTACAAAGTCTCCCAATAAAAGCATGTTATTTTTCCTCCTTGAACTTGAGAATCGCCACTGCACATTATCACTTTCTTAACTCCGTCTCTGTGACTCCAAAACTCTTGCTCAAAAGCCTACTCACTTGGAAATAAAATCCTTTTTGCAGTGATAAAATGCAATTTTCTAGAAAATAAACTACAAATTTCCAGAGAGTAAACTCAGTTTCATAGCTTCTACCAGAAAACACTAGAAGTAAATGACACTTCTGTGTGTCTCCTCTGACCTCCCAGAATAGGAATGTTTCTTTCTAAACAGTGTGTGTTACTAAGTGTTTTAGAGTAAATAGTCCAATTCTGCCTTTAAAAATCAGGCTGGCCTCCCAGCTGAAGCATCCTCTCAGGCAGAGATTTACTGGGTAGTGTGCCAAGGCCAGGCCACCTGCCCCTGGAGATGTCCTGGGGCTAACCAACTGCCCAGGAATCTGGATTAAAAGTCAAGATAACAAAGACAAATCAAAGAATCATACTGCTGCCCTTTAAAAAGAAAATGACACCCTGTCCAAGTCTCAACACATAACTCCTGTGTTTGCATTTTAAAACCAAACTCCCTAGGCTGCAAAGTTATTTATTTTTTTGTCAAAAGTTCCAGAAACAAACCATAGTTATTTTCATCAATAGACTAAGAACTAGGAATGCTCATCTTGGCAAAATTAAATATTCCTCAGAATGAGAAGTATTTTCCCACCCCAACCCTGCTCCATCTCAAACTGTTACTTCTTTCCCCAGGAAATAAATGTACCATCCAAACACCAAACCCCAGGATTTGTTGCCATTCATCTGGGACACTGTAAACAATGTTTTAAGATAAGAACAAGGAGCTTTTGAGTGAGTAGTCATGAGTTTTTGAGTAAAAACAAAAGTGTAATTGATAAGCTTTGTTATCTGATTTTTGCCTCTAAAGACAAGCAAGGAATAATTTAAAATGTCTCAGAAATCCATTTTTCCATTCCATCGCTGGTTTCACAGTGATAACAGAGAGTGGTTTTGGGGGCGAACTTTCATCTTCAAAGTCATACTGACAATATTTCTGAAGTATAAGGCAAAGGCCTCACTAAGAGGTGTGGAAACTGAGGCCAGGAGAGGAGGGTATGAACCAGTCCCCAGTGGAGGCAAGTCAGGAGTGCCTGGGGCCAAGAGTGGCATTCACATTAATTACATCTCTTTCTTAACTGAGAGCTGGGTACCACCGATGCTGGGGTACAGAATATTTGTTTAAGCCTGAAGGACTTGCAATCCAGCAAAACAAGGAAACCACAGAACACGCAAGGTATCACATTTCTTTCTATCTTGAGAAAATAAAATTTATTTTACCAAAGGAGCCTAGCAGGAGAGCTCTAAGCAGCAATCATTTGTGTGTGAACAAAGGTAGGTCGATAATAAGAGGTTATGCAGATTCAACCAGGTATTCATGCTTGAAGGAATCAAGCTTAATGAGGTAGAAGAGAATGAGTAATTACAACAAAAATAGGTCTAGTCAGCCGGCCCTCAGTATCCATTGTTTCTGCATCCATGGATTCCACTAACCTTGGATTGAAATTACTGGGGCAGGATGGGGAGAGGGGAGCCCAATAAAATAATAGCACAACAATAAAAAAAAGCAATTTAAAAAATACAGTATAACAATGATTTATATAGCATTTAGATTGTATTAGGTAGTGTAAGGGATCTAGAGATGATTTGAAGTGTACAGGAGGAAGTGTTTAGGTTATATGTAAATTCTACACTATTTGATATAAGGGACTTGAGCATTTGAGGGTTTTGGTATCCACAGGGGTCCTGGAACCAGTCCCAACAGATACTGAGGGACAACTGTACATCAATTTGCCCTTCCAAAAGAAACATTTTATCCAAATTAGCAAATGCTGCTTCTCTCTCTTTGGCATCACAGATACCTTCTCAGGAAAAAGTAAACAGGGCCTGCGGCAAGGACTCTGAAGGGCTCAGCAGGCTGCAGCGGGAGGTGCTCAGTTGTAAAGTGGCAGGACTAGAGGTAGGACTGGAGGGGCCCAGCCTTCCAGCAGCTACCAGGTGCTGGCCCATGAGGTTATGCACAGGACAACTGGGGTATGGGGCTTCCCTGGGAACAAGGGGCCCTGGAAGTCATGGGGTTCTTGGAAATACAGCAGCTGGCCCATCTTTAGAGCTGGTCAGGACCTGGACCATAAAGAAAATGGTAACTAGAAGTGTGACACGGTGGCAATGTACTTGCTTTCATTGAAGGGCATCTGACACAGGAGAGTAAACTGCAGGAAGAGCCCAGTGTGAATGCACAGTTGAGGCGACCATGTGCATGCCCTCTGAGATGAGGGCCTTGGTTCGTGGGGTACACTGAACCCCACTTCCAGGGAACAACAGAACCAGGAGGGTGCTGGCTTCAGACAGCCATGCAATTCCCAACTGTGGGCCAGTCCTAGGGGTGGGTGTCAGGGGTCCAACAGTGGACAAGACAGACCCTTCCTCGTGGGGCTCGTGCTCTGGATAACCATGTCAGATGGTGAGTAAGTGCAAAGGAGAAATGAGGCAGTGAAGGTGGTAAGGTGAAGCGAGGGGGACAATTTTAAGCAGTGTGGTCAAGGAAGGCCTCGATGAGAGGGTGATGTTTGACCAGAGGCCTGAAGGGGGTTCAGGAGGAAGTCACGTGGGTCTGCGGGGTGACAGCACAGCAGGCAGAGAGCCTGAGGCAGGAGCATGCCTCACAGACGCAAGAAACAGCAAGGAGGGCAGGGGGCTGGAGCCAAGGGGACAAGAAGAAAGTGGCAGCAAAAGGAATCACAGAGAGAGAAATGACAGGGATCTGCCCAGTGGTCTCCTAACATCCCCCTGCATTTGTCCTCATCCTCTTCCATTCTGGACTCGTAAGAGCAGCCAATGAGATCCAGAGAAAGCCTAAGTCTACCAAGGTGCACCTCTGAAACTCTTCCAGTGACTCCCCGGTTCATGCAGTGTAGAAGTCAAAATCCTTACAATAAGCCAATAGGAACCAGCCAATACCAAGCAGGAAACACTTGGCAGGTGGGGAGAGAGGCAGAGTGGCATCTTGAAGCAAGCATCCTGATCTCGGATGGCCCTACAGAAGCTCTGTTTCTCATTTCATAAGGAAAACATTCCCCCAACACCAGTCCTGATCAGGATGGTTCTTTCCATCTAAGAGGAAAAATCAGTCTCAATTACACGGAAATTTATTTTGTATAAATTTGGTAACATGTCAATCACTAGATATTTTTACACACAAGGGATTTTTCCCCACCTTGCTAAATGATTCATCTTAATAATTAGCTATGTTTCCTTCCTAGTCATGCTATTACAATAGTGTCTTCTGCAGTAAGATGAAAGGGATTATTATTAAGCCATTCTTAATAATTTCAGGGGCAGATACATACATTAAAAAATTTAAAAGATACATAAAACATCTTTTTTAATAAAAGATCTTGCCATTCTTTACTTGTCAGGGAGAATAGCAGTCCTATGATTGGGAAAAGAGGCAGGAAAATTTGGCAGAGGAAATGTCACATCCTGTGGAACAAAGCCCGAGGGATCTGCTAAGTCATTAGGAGTCGGCATAGTATACATTTCTATGTGTAATGACTGAATGCCAAGAAAAACATTGGGAAGTTCCAACAGTTTTTAAATTATTCTCATGAATTTCGTGACTTCATTGTCTAAATTATTTTACATAAACAGGAGAAATAATGTCTATCTCCATCTAATTAATATGATCTGAATGTAAAGAAATCACAAAAATGATCTTTTATTTCCCAGAAAGTCTTCTCTTGCCTCTTCTTATCTGATTGTCGCATCTGAGTGTGCTGGTCATGAGCTTGTCCGTGACTGGCCCGGGAGCAAGAAGCTCCACAATGGTTCTCGCGTGGGCAGCTTTGTTTAAACCCACCCACTACCAAGACGTTTGAGGTCTCATTTGGAAAGGTCAAGTGTAAACACTTGTGAGTGGCAGCTGATAGTTAAGCCTGAACTCACCAGCAACCGTGAATAAGTTATCAAGCTAATACGTCCTCTGGGTTGAGGTGGTAAATTGTAATTTCACTTTTAAAAAAAATTCCAGCTATTATTTTCAAAAAAGAGAATGACATACAGAAGTGTAACTGTGCACTGTTCCTTTGATTAGCCAGTTTCTGCTCCATTGGCTAGAATAATTTATCCTAGGAAACTACATGTGCAATCAAAGGATCTTGACATTTCAACCGAAACATGTTATATCTTTCTTTTCCTCAAATGAGAAATTGCCTTCACAATTTAAGTCAAATAAAACTTCTTCCTGAAATGCCCAGGTATTTAATGTAAGAAGGCTTCTTTTGCATGTGGAATTTGAGTAACAGTCTGTCTTTCATTTTCTGTAGACAGAAGGAACCCCAGCTGAGACTGATTCTCAGACAGTTGCTACTGCCACTCTGTGGACAAACTGAGTATCATTAACCCAAGTGGCTACACATGTGACCTTAGGTATCGCGATAGCAGAGACATTCTTAAGCAGTAAATGGATGGCTTTTTCCTTCCTTTCCTTCTCCATTTCTAATACTTTATCTCTTTTACAGTTAAAGAAGACCCAGAAAGCATCTGATTTTCAAGATTTGAGCTTCATGAAAGCTGTTTTTTATTCACTACACTCCCACAATGGCATCTTTTATATTCACAAGTTCGAATTTGTTGCAATTTCATAGAATATGACTGGATGTAAAAAGTGATGCTGCCCATTCCCCTGTGACACACAGCGTCTGCGTGGGGAAATCTGTCTGAATTAAGGGATCTACAATCAATGCCACATTGCATTTTACATGCAACATAAGCCGTTTGAATATCCATTATTATTATTTTTTTATCTTCCTGCAACACAAAGCAGAGAAAGCAGATGGTAAAAATCCCATTTTCATGGTGAGGGAAAACTCCAGGACTGGTTAGTAATGAGAATGAGACTGGGAGCCAGGTCTCCCAGCTTCTGGTCCAGCCTGCCTAGCGCATGCTGAAGAACCAGGGCAATTTAGTGGTCAAGCTTTAACCACCACTGCGGAGGTGAAACCCTGTCTGTACCAAAAATACAAAAAGTTAGCCGGGCGTGGTGGCACGTGCCTGTAATCCCAGCTACTCAGGAGGCTGAGGCAGGAGAATCGCTTGAATCCCAGCGGTGGAGGTTGCAGTGAGCCTAGATCGCACCATTGCACTCCAGCCTGGGCGACAGAGTGAGACTCTGTCTCAAAACAAAACAAAACCAAACAAAACCAAACAAAACCAAACAACCACTGCAGAGTCTTCAATACGCTGCGGGGGAAGTTAAGCAGAAATTTCAAGGTAGCTCTCCCAAGGGAGATTCTGGGTGATCAGACCAGAGCAGAGGGTCTCAAATGTAAGCATGCCATCAGAGTCACCTGAGGACTTGAACACACAGATCTCTGGAGCCCATGCCTGAAAGTTTTGATTGAGTAGGTATGGAATAGGGTCTGAGAATCTGCATTTTATGGCACATTCCCAGGTGATGCTGATGCTCCTGGTCTGAGTCACACTTGGAGAAGCACTTGAGAAGAAGATAAAGGAATGTATATCCTCTATTCTGACTCCTATCTTTCCCTTATGTCAAAGAATGTTATGAGTCAGAAACATCATCTTCATTTCTCGGGTGCCTCTCCAATAGGGCTGATGGAATTTGGGCAGATTTCAAAGTGTTTCTACCATATTGAGTGAAAATAAGCAGCAAAGAAAGCATTAAACACTCCAACTAGAGGGAAAAATCTCCCTAAGCAACTTGATGCAGGTCAGTTAAAGGACTCGGTGCTTGTCTTGGCCATGGCAGGAATACCATTGAAGAACCTGGTTGTTACTGGTTTTTGCTTAAAGTTCCTGATTTAAAAAAAGGTGGGGGGCAATATGGTAGACTAGATAATCTGAAATATCTTTCAACCATATCCTGCAAAAATGGAACAGATTATTTTTAAATGCATATTTGAGTTTGCAGGAAAGTTAAAGGAAATTCTGAGTGGTCGAAAATGAACCGTGAAAAAGTTTTAAACTATTGATTGGAGACCTTGACCAGACAGCAAGGAAAATACACACACATAAAGCTTTTCCACCGTCAGTCAGTCCTGGGACACATGAATGGTTGGGGCACTTCTAGCTACTCTGTTCTTCTGGAATGCTTATGGTTTCCAAAAACCATCACCAAATTCTCTGAAATGAGTTTCAATGAGTGTCAGCAAGGTATTGCTTTTAAAAGCCTTTGGGAAATTTCTCCCCCATTTCCTTCTTGGACTACCTTAAAGAACCACCTTCTAGATAATGTGGACCTGAGGGCTTGATATCCAGAAGAAAAAGAACCAGTGCGTGGAAAATGTGATGTCCTAGAACCACGTGTCAAAATTTTCAGGGAAGATGTGCTCAGAAATGTGGGCAATGTAATGCCTTTTTGTGATTATTGAACGTATGATGGACACAATATTGCTGATTGTATAGTGCACACAACATCTCTAGATGTATGATGGATGCAACATAACTGTATGATGGATACAACCTCGCTAAGCCTGTGGTGGATACAGAATCTCTAAGCCTGTGGTGGATACAATGTCACTACATCAAATCCCATTACCCTTGTGCTCATCTCTGCCAGTACTCAGGAGTGAAAAATGCAGATGAAGATGCTCAGGATGCAGAGAGTGGAGAACAATGCGGTGGGTAATAGGGCCAAGGAACCCTGTTCCCCCAAATCAAAAGAATAATCCTTGGGGCCAGACATGGTGACTCACACCTGTAATCCCAGCACTTTGGGAGGCCAAGGTGGGTGGTTCACCTGAGGTCAGGAGTTCAGGACCAGCCTGGCCAACATGGTGAAACCCCAACTCTACTAAAAGTACAAAAAAATTAGCTAGGCATGGTGGTGGGCACTGTAATCCCAGCTACACGGGAGGCTGAGGCAGGGGAATAGCTTGAACCCAGGAGGCAGAGGTTGCAGTGAGCTGAGATCATGCCACTGCACTCCAGCCTGGGCAATAAGAGTGAAACTCCATCTCAAAAAACAAAACAAAACAAAACAAAAGAACAACCCTTAACAGCATAGCTAGAAACGCTGACAATGGATGACAGTAGAAATTATGAAGGAAACAATTTAAAAAGCTGAAGTAAACCACAGTGCTGGAAATAACATGCCAAAGGCCACCTTCGCTCGTGCAGAGGCCAAGAGGTATATATTTGGGAGAGGCATAGTCCAAATTACCAAGAGAGGCCAGGCATGGTAGCTCATGCCTGTAATCCCAACACTTTGGGAGGCTGAGGCAGGAGGATTGCTTGAGCCCAGGAGTTTGAAACTAGCCTGGGCAACATGGAGAAACACTGTCTCTACCAAAAAGAAAATTTTAATTAGCTGGGCATGGTGGCATGCACTTGTAGTCCCAGCTACTTGGAAGTCTGAGGTGGGAGGATCGCTTGAGCCTAGGAGGCAGGGGTTGCAGTAAGCTGTGATTGCAAGACCCTGTATTAAGAGGAACAGCAAAAAGCAGGCAAATGGGGGTCCTGGTGCTGTAGCTTCTGAGAACCTGTGGAGGTGCTCTTGATCCACGTGTGGTGGGAAGCATGGTGAGGCGTGCTGCGGCTGCTCAGGGGTGTTTGGTTGGAGGGCAGAGCTCAGTCAAGCATGATGGTAACCTTTCCAGATCTATTCACCAACTTGGCTCTCTTCTTCACCCACGGCATGCCAGATGTGTAGAGAAATGATTAGTATCTCTATCTTTGCCTCTCTTCCTGGAGGCATTGGACATTTTGGTTTTCTTCTGCTTTGGTCAAATGAGTAACTATTTGCCTGCCTTTTTCCCTCTGACAGATGGTTCCAAGTCAGTCATAGCTGCATTCTGGTTCTAACACAAGTGCCATTGCCCTGTGCCATCTAGACTTTTAGTAGGACAGACATATGACTAGCTCCCCTACGTCCTATAGCTTCTTTTTTTTTCTTTTTCTTTTTTGAGACAGGGTCTTGCTCCGTCACCCAGGCTGGAGTACAGTGGCATGATCATAGCTCACAGCAGCCTCAAACTCCTAGGTTCAAGTGATCCCTCTCCAAGAGCCTCTCAAGTAGCTGGGACTACAGGTGCACGCTACCATATGTGACTAATTTTTTAAATTTTTTGTAGAGATGGGGTCTTGCTACGTGGTTCAGGCTAGTCTTGAACTCCAGGCCTCAAGCAATCCTCTCACCTAAAGTGCTGGGATTATGGCTGTGAGCCACCATGCCTGGCCTGTGTCCTACACCTTTACCTGGCATGAATGTCCGAGGCCCCCAGAGCTGGAGCTCCCTGAGGGTGTTGGGAGTACAGGGTTGCACACCGGAGGCTTCAGCGTCTTCCATGATAGTTGTAGGTGCAACATTCCTCAGCACTAGAGGCAAAGCAGAGGATCTTCTAGCTCCTTTTGTGAAAAAGTTACTCTTAAAGTAGTAGGGGACTGATACAGCCAGGATTTTACCCAAATCTATTCTGACCAAAAGCCCACATGCTTTTTAATGCAACCACACTCAAAACAGTGGTGGTGGTGGGGGAGGTTGATTGAATATAATACTAGGATGACTAAATAACAACAGGAATAATAGCATCTTAGGCCATACACAAAAATATACTCAAAATCAGCAGCTGAATATCAAATGTTAGAAAAACTAGCATAAATTAGAATTATGTATCAGATACTTGAAACAACTTTCTAAAATTTGGAACAATTAAAAGAAGAAACAGATTGACAAATTAAAATTTACATGTCAAATATAAACATCAAGACAACACTTATAAACAGGCAATGAACAAGAACAGATTTTAACAAGAAAATAAATCATAAACAAACACTTTGGAAGGCTTTGAACTTATATACAAAATAAAAATTAAAACTGGTACTACTCAAAATATTAATTTTGAGTATACTAAGGGATAAACTAGTATAGTGATAAAGAACAGCAATGTTTTCCTAGTATAAACAAGTTTGAAAACTTGTATTATGAATCACAAACAGTATATTTCTGGGATTTTATCTTAGGAAGTTATTCAAAAGAAGGAAAAAAGGTATTTGCTGAAGTAATGGCATACCATGGAGGTAAAGAATACAGGCTTTTGATCTTCCGCATACTGAGTTGAAATCCTGCTCTGATGCTTACTTGTTACATAATCTTGTTATATTTAACATAACTAAACTTAAATTCCTTCCTCTATAAGTTGAAATAAAAACATCTGATGTGGCTGGGTATGGTGGCTCACATCTGTAATCCCAGCGCTTTGGGAGGCCAAGGTGGGAGGATTGCTTGAGGCTAGGAGTTCAAGACCAGCCTGGAAAACATAGTGAGACCCTCTCTACAAAAATGTAAAAAACATTAGCAGAACATGGTGGTACACACCTGTAGTCCCAGCTACTTGGGAGGTTCAGGTGGGAGGATCACCTGAGTCCAGGAGTTCAAGACTGCAGTGAGCCATAACTGCACAACTGCACTCCAACCTGGGCAACATAGTGAGACCCCCATCTCTACCAAAAAAAAAGTTAAAATCCGATATAAAATGCCTCATGTTTAGTAAGTTGAGGCTAGCTGAAACTGAAGAACGAATCTCAACAGAAGACAGCTAGAAACAAACAATATCCAATAGGAAGAAAATTAGGAAAATGAATGAATATCAGTCAGGTGGAATATTAAACAACAATTTAAAAAATAATTGTGAAGATTCTGAAAATAAAATATACTTAAGGTGTGCTAAACACTTAATGAAAATTTTTATACATTTACTGTGATAATAGCTAAGTTAAAATGTATGCATGTAAACAAAGATTGAAAATCAATGTGAATAAATGAAAACATGAAGGTTATTTTACAAGGATTTAAAATGTCTTCTTCAATGTTACACAGTTTTTCTAATAAATGAAAACCATAAGAAAAAAAATAAATTAATGGCTGACTTCAGGTTTTCAGTACAGCCTGTAAGGAGCTTGGAAGTTGCCACTCCATCCTAACAAGAGGAACACTAAACTAGCTGAAAACCAACAACTCTTCCTAGATATATCAGGGAATTGATGTCACAGGGCAAACTGCTGTCCCCAGTATTAGAGAAACACACAAGTAAATTCAGAGTCACAAGTTACCATAGCACAAACCCACAAGCAGAACCTCCACAGGAAAACCTGAAATGTAACTGATGAATTGCTGGACGCTCAGGATGAGTCAGTTAAAAACTCCAGAGGGGGCCAAGCACGGTGCCTCACACCTATAATCCCAGCACTTGGGGAGGCTGAGGCGGGCAGATCATGAGGTCAAGAGATCGAGACCATCCTGGCCAACATGGTGAAACCCTGTCTCTACTAAAAATACAAAAATTAGCTGGGCGTGGTGGTGTGTGCCTGTAGTCCCAGCTACTCAGGAGCCCGAGGCAGGAGAATTGCTTGAACCTGGGAGGCGGAGATTGCAGTGAGCCAAGATCATGCCACTGCACTCCAGCCTGGCAAGAGAGCGGGACTCCGTCTCAAAACAAACAGACAAAAAATAAAAATAAATAAAAATAAAAAAAATTAAAAAAAACTCCAGAGGGGCCCAGACTTAGATGGAGGCACCCACACTTTTGTAAGTTTTACCTGTAGGAGCTCTACCAGGTTCTCACAATGAAGACTGGAGAAAAAATCCTCCCACGCTTCTGCCAGAGGAAGAAGGAAAGTAAACAAAGCATTCTGGTCTTTAGCAGGCCTCTCCTCAAGAGAAACTGTTTTTACCTGAGCCTAACTTATTGGTGTTTTATCAAAGCTTAACTGACCTGGGGGAAGGGAAATATCCAACTCTAGCCCCATTCTGTCCCACCTGAGTGGAGCTGGGGGCTGAGAAGCACTTATAAAGTTCACAGTCCAGAAACACTGGCTCCCTAAAGACTGAGGCCTAATTATAAGACAATAGAACACTTTCCCTCCCACCACATTTCAATTAAATGCCTTTTTACTGCAGTGCCTTTACTCAGTATATTGTGTCCAACTTCCAACAAAAAATTACAAGATATACTAAAAGGTAAAAAATTGAGTTTGAAAACACAGCAGGCATCAGAACCAGAGTCAGGCCAGGTGCAGTAACTCATGTCTGTAATCCCAGCACTTTGGAAAGCCAAGGTAGGTGGATAGCTTGAGGCCAAGAGTTCAAGGCCAGGAGTTCAAGACCAGCCTGGCCAACATGGTGAAACCCTGTCTTTACTAAAAATACAAAAATTGGCCAGGCATGGTGGCACATGCCTATAGTCCCAGCTACTTGGGAGGCTGAGGCACAAAAATTGCTGGAACCCAGGAGGTGGAGGTTGCAGTGAGCTGATATCACACCACTGCACTCCAGCCTGGGTGACAGAGCGAGACTTTATCTCAAAAAAGAAAAAACCCCAGAAGAACCAGAGTCAGATATGGCAGGGATGTTGTAATTATCAGACTAGCAATTTAAAATATATATGATGAATATGCCAGAGGCTCTACTGGAAAAAAAACAAAAAACAAAAAAAACAGACAACATGCAAGAACAAATGGGTAATCTAAGCAGGTAAATGGAAATTCTAAGAAAGAATAAAAAATAAATGCTTGAGATTAAAAAACACTAACAGAAATGAAGAATTGCTTTAATGGATTCATTAGTAGATTGGACATGGCTGAGAAAGGAATCCCTGAGCTTGAGAATATGACAATAGAAATGCCCAAAACTGAAAAGCAAAGAGAAAAAAAGACTGAAAAAAACAAAAAAATCAACAAACAGTGGAACTACAAAGGTTATAAATATGTACAATGGGAATACCAGAAGGAGAAAGAATAGAAGCAATATCTGAGGCAATAATGACTGAGAATTTCCCCAGATTAATATCAGACACCAAACCACCAAACCATCAGACATCAGACCTAGGAAGCTCAGAGAACACCAAGCAGGTTAACTTCCAAAAATGAAAAAAAAAAAAAAAAAAAAAAAATGCATGCAGGCAAATCATATTCAAATTGCAGAAAAGCAAAGATAAAGAAAAAAATCCTGAAAGAAGCCAGAGGGGAAAAAAACATCTTATATATAGAAAAGCAAAGATAAGAAAGATATCTGACTTGTCAGAAATCATGCAAACAATAAGATAGTGATGTGAAATATTTAAAGTGTTGAGAGGAAAAAAGTACCTACCTAGCATTGTGTGTCTGTATTAGCCCATTCTCACACTGCTATAAAGAACTACCTGAAGCTGGGTAATTTATGAAGAAAAGAGGTTCCACAGGCTGTACAAGAGGCATGGCTGGGAGGCCTCAGGAAACTCAGAATCATAGCAGAAGGGCAAAGGGGAAGCAAGCACATCTTCACATGGTGGCAGAAGACAGAGAGAGCTAAGTGGGAAGTGCTACACACTTTTACACAACCAGATCTCATGAGAACTCTGTCACGAGACAGCACTAGAGGGATAGTGCTAAACTGTTAGAAACCATCCACGTGATCCAATCACCTCCCACCAGGCCACACCTTCAATACTCGGGAACACAATTCAACATGAGATTTGGGTGGGAACACAGAGCTAAACCATATCAACATCCTACAAAATTAACCTTCAAAAGCAGAGAAATAAGATACTTTCAGACAAAACCATGCGACAATATCACATAAAATGTTCAATTAAAACACCAAAACTCGGAAAAAGAGTGGAAGACAAAAACAGGAACAATGAACAAAGGCAGCAAGTAGAAAAAAGTAACAAATATGGTAGATAATAATCCAATTATATCAATAATCACTTTAAAAGTCAATGGTCTAAATATATCAATTCAAAACAAGAGATTGTTACAGTAGATAAAAAACATGACTCAACTATATGTTGTCTACAAGAAACCCACTTTAAATATAAAGACACATGTAGATTGTGTAGTAAATGGATGGATATACCATCCTAATAGTAAAACTGATATGGTTTGGCTGTGTCCCCACCCAAATCTCACCTTGAATTGTAGTAAACCCCACATGTCAAAGGTAGAGCCAGGTGGAGATAACTGAATCATGGGGGTGGTTTCCCGCATACTGTTCTTATGGTAGTGAGTAAGTCTCATGAAATCTGATGGTTTTATAAACAGAAGTTCCTCTGCACAAACTCTCTTGCCTGCTGCCACGTAAGACGTGACTTTGCTCCTCATTTGCCTTCTACCATGATTGTGAAGCCTCCCCAGCCATGTGGAACTGTGAGTCCATTAAACCTCTTTCCTTTATAAATTACCCAGTGTCGGGTATGTCTTTATTAACTGCATGAAAACAGACTAACAGTCATCAAGAGAAAGCAGGAATAGCTATATAAATTTCAGACACAGCTGACTTTAGACCAAGGAAAGTTATCAGGATTAAAAAGTGGATCACAAAATGATAAAGGGGTCAATGTAATAAGAAATAAAAATCCTTAATGTACACGTGCCAACACTGGAGCATCAAAATACATGAGGCAAAAATGGACAGAACTGCAAGGAGAAACAGATGTATCCACTATTATAATTGTAAACTTCAACACCCATCTATCAGTAATGAATAAAATCCAGAAGGCAGAAAATCAGCAAGGACATAGTTGAATTCAGTAGCACCATCAATCAACTGTATACAAGGGACATCTATATACTACTTCATCTAATAACAGCAAAATACAGATTCTTCTCAAGCTCACATGGAACATTTACCATGACAAGACACACTGTGAGCCATAAAATGCACCTTAACAGATTTAAAAGACTAGAAATAATACAACGTCTGCTCTCAGACCACAGTAGAATTAAACTAAAAATCAATAACATAAATTTAGCAGGAAATACCCAAAATACTTAGAAATAAAACCACACAGTTTTAAATAACAAATGGGTCAGAAAAGAAATCTCAAGAGAAATGTACAAAAGAATTAAGATATAAGATTAGTAGTCTAAAGTTTTACTTCATGAAACTAGAAAAAGAAGAGCAACTTAATTCTAAAGTAAGAAGAATGAAAGCAATTATAAACACTAGAGTAGAAATCAATGAAATGTAAAGCAGGAGACCAATAGAGAAAAATAAAACTAAATTCTGGTTCTTTGAAAAGATCAAGAAAAATCAATAAGCCTCTAGCCAGGCTAAGAAAAAAAAATAGAGAAGACACATATTACTGATATGAGCAATGAAAGAAGGCACATAACTACAGATCCCATGGACACTGAAAGAATAATAAAGGAATATTATAAACAACTTTATTCCCCAAAATATGATAACCTATATGTCAATTTAAGAAACTGATATCCAGGCATGGTGACTCACGCCTGTAATCCCAGCACTTTGGGAGGCTAAGGCAGGTGGATTACCTGAGGTTAGGAGTTGGAGACCAGCCTGGCCAACATGGTGAAATCTCATCTCTACTAAACATACAAAAATTAGCCAGGTGTGGTGGTGGGCACCTGTAATCCCAGTTATTCAGGAGGCTGAGGCAGGAAAATTGCTTGAACCAGGGAGGCAGAAGTTGCAGTGAGCGGAGATCGCACCACCGCACTCCAGCCTGGGCGACAAGAGCAAAACTCCATCTCAAAGTAAAGAAAAAAAAGGAAAATGATAACAAATTCCTTAAAAGACAGAATTTGCTAAAATTCACACAAGAAAAACAGACAATCTGAAGAGGCCTACATGTATTAGAGAAATTAAATCAATAATTCATAATCTTTTAAAACAGAGATCACCAAGTCCAGGTGGGTTCACTGGTGAATTCCACCAAACATTCAGAAATAAACTATACCAATTCTCTACTATCTCTTCCAGAAGACAGAATCAGAGGCAATACTTCTTAACTCATTCCATGAGGGCAGCATTACCCCAATACTGAAACAGACAAAGACATTACAACAAAAGAAAACTACTGTGAGGATTAATTTTAGGTGTTAACTTGAATGGATTAAGGAACACTGTAGAAACCTGGTAAAGCATTACTTTTGGATGTGCTTGTGATCAGCATGAGAAGGTGAGTGTGTGAGTCTAAGTGGATGAGGTAAAGATGAGCCACCCTCAATGTGGGCAGGCACCATCTAATAAGCCAAGAGCTGAGAGAGGAAAAAAAACACAAAAAGCAAGTGTGTTGATTTATCTGCAGGAGCTGGGATATACCCATACTCTCCTGCCCTGGCCTGTGGACTCCAGGACTTGCACCAGCAGGCCCCTGGGTTCTCAGGCCTTCGGCCTTGGATTTAGTTATGCCATTAACATTCCAGGGTCTCCAGCTTGCAGATGGCCTGTCATTGGACTTTTCAGCCTCCATAATTGTGTGAGCCAATTCCTCTAATAAATCTCTTTCATATCTCTCTCTATATATATCCCTTTGGCACTATCTTCCTATTATGGGAAGTCAGGGACCCCGAACATAGGGACCGACTGGAGCCATGGCAGAGGAACATAAATTGTGAAGATTTCATCTTTATATGGACATTTATCAGTTCTCAAATAATACTTTCATAATTTCTTATGCCTGTCTTTAATCTCTTAATCCTGTTATCTTCATAAGCTGAGGATATACGTCACCTCAGGACCACTGTGATAATTGTGTTAACTGTACAAATTGATTGTAAAACATGTGTGTTTGAACAATATGCCATCAGTGCACCTTGAAAAAGAACAGAATAATAGTGATTTTTATGGACCCTGCAGAACCCTCAGGCTTACCAGGGTTGGGAAAACTCAGCCCTAGTAAATTTGTGGTCAGACAGGCTCTCTGCTCTCGAACACTGTTTTCTGTTGTTTAAGGTGTTTATCAAGACAATATGTGCACCGCTGAATATAGACCCTTATCAGTGGTTCTGCTTTTGCTCTTTGCCCTGTGATCTTTGTTGGACCCTTATCAGTGGTTCTGCTTTTGCCCTTTGCCCTGTTCCCACAGAAGCATGTGATCTTTGTTAGACCCTTATCAGTGATTCTGCTTTTTGCCCTTTGAAGCATGTGATCTTTGTACCTACTCTCTGTTCTCACACCCCCCCCCCCTTTGAAACCCTTAATAAAAACTTGCTGGTCTGAGACTCAGGCAGGCATCACAGTTCTACCAATATGTGATGTCACCCCTGGCAGCCCAGCTGTAAAATTCCTCTCTTTGTACTGTCTCTCTTTATTTCTCAGACGGCCAACACTTATGGAAAATAGAACCTATGTTGAAATATTGGGGGTGGGTTCTCCCAATATCTCCCTAGAGAATTCTGACTAATACAACTACAGAGCAGTATCTCTCATGAATATAGATGCAATAATCCTTAGCAAAATCCTTGGGTTGGTGCAAAAGTCATTTGCCATTACTTTCAATGGCAAAAACCACAATGACTTTTGCACCAACAAATATTAGCAAATTGAATCTAATAATCCATAGAAGAAATTATACACCATGACTAAGTGAAATTTATCTCAGGTATGAAAGGTTGGTTCAATGTTTGAAAATCAATTTATGTAATCTATCACATTAACAGGCTAAATAAGAAAGATCACATGGCTCAGGAGGTGGAGGCTGCAGTGAGCTGTGTTTGCACCACTGCACTCCAGCTGGTGCGACACAGTGAGACCCTGTCTCAAAAAAAGAAAAGAAAAATCACATGATCGTATCAATAGATGCAAAAAAATAGATGTCAAATAGATGTATTTCACAAAATACAATACCCATTTGGTGATAATAACTCTCAGTAAACTACAAATAGAGGGGAACTTCCTCAACTCGATTTAAAAAAACCACCTACAGCTAACATCATAGTTAGTGGTAAGAAACTAGAGCCTTTATACTAACATCAGGAACAAGGTAATGATGCCCCCTCTCACCACTGCTTTTCAATATCGTACCGTAACTCCTAGCTAATGCAAAAAGCAAAGAAAAGATACAGACTGGGCAAGAAGAAATAAAACTGCCTTTGTTCACAGATGAAATTGTCATTGATGTAGAAAATTGGAATGAATTAATAAAAAAATCTCTGTAACTAATAAGTTATTATACCATTGTTGCAGGATACAAGGTTCATATGCAAACATCAATTTATTTCTCATGTATCAGTGAAGAACAGTGGACTTTTAAATTTAAAACATAATACTATTGGCTGGGCGCAGTAGCTCACGCCTGTAATCCCAGCCCTTTGGGAGCCTGAGGCAGGTGGATCACAAGGTTAGGAGATCAAGACCATCCTGCCTTACACGGTGAAACCCCATCTCTATGAAAAATACAAAACATTAACCAGGTGTGGTGGTGGACATCTGTAGTCCCAGCTACTCAGGAGGGCTGAGGCAGGAGAATGGCGTGAACCTGGGAGGCGGAGCTTGCAGTGAGCCGAGATCACGCCACTGCACTCCAGCCTGGGCGACAGAGCAAGACTCCGTCTCACAAGTAAATAAATAAAATAAAACAATAATATTATTTATATTTGTACCCTACATATGAAATATTTAGGTATAAATCTTTTAAAAATGTGTAAGGCCTGCATGAAAAAAACTACAAAACTCTGTTGAAAGAAATCAAAGCAGCACTAAATAAATGCAGAGACTCAATATTGTCAAGATGTCAATTCTTGCCAACAACTTGATCTATAGATTCAACACAATCTCAACTGAAATCCCAACAAGTTATTTTGTAGGTATCAACAAACTGGTTCTAAACTGCATATGGAGCAGTGGCTTATGCCTGTAAGCTCAGCACTTTAAGAGGCAAGGCAGGAGGATCATGTGAGGCCAGGAATTTGAGACCACCAGCGTGGGCAAAATAGAGAGACCGCATTCTCTACAAAATTAAAAAAAAAATTTAAGTTAGCTGCGCAAGGCAATGTGTACCTGCAGTCCTGGCTACTCAGCAGACGGAAGTGGGAGGATCACTTGGTCCCAGGAGTTCAAGGTTATAGTGAGCTATGATCATGCCACTGCATTCCAGCTTGGGTGACAGAGCAAGACCTGTCTCTAAAGAAATACATAAAAATAAATTGCATATGGAGAGTTAAAAAGACCAAGAATGGCTAAGACAATATCAAAGAAGAATGAAGTCAGAACACACACTACCAACTTCAAGACATTATAAAACTGTAGTAATCCAGACAATATGATATTTTACCTATTGGCCAAAGAACAGACAAATAGATGGAACAGAATAGAGAATCCAGAAATAGACCCACATAAATACAGTCAACTGGTCTTATTTATTTATGTGTGTATTTATGTATGTATTTATTTATTTATTTTACAGATGAGGTCTCACTATGTTGCCTAGGCTGGACTCACATTCCTAGGTTGAAGCAATTCTTCCACCTCAGCCTCCTAAAGAAAACTATGGAACTCTACTGAGCAGCTGGGACTACAAGTGTGCACGACTGCACAACAGGCTGTAGTTAACTCATCTCTGACAAAGGAGCAAAGGCAATGTGATGGAGCAAAGACGGTCTTTTCAACAAATGGTGCTGGAACAAACGGACACCCACACGTAAAAAATAAATCTAGATAAAGATCTTATAACCTTTACAAGAAGTAACTCAAACAGATCATAGATCTAAATGTAAAGTACAAAACTATAAAACTCTTAGAAGATAACATGGGAGAATATCTAGATGACCTTGCATTGGGCAAAAAAGAAAGAATTGATACACTGGACTTCACTAAATGTAAAACTTTTGCTCTGCCAATGAAACTGTCAAGAAAAGAAGAAGATAAGCTACAGACTGAGAGAAAATATTTGCAAAAGATTTATCAGTTAAAGGAATGTTATCCAAAATATCAAAGAACTCTTAAAACTCAACAATAAGAAAGTAAACAACTTGATTAAAAAATAGGCAAAAGGCCAAGCGTGGTGGTTCACGCCTGTAATCCCAGCACTTTGGGAGGCCAAGGCAGGTAGACCACGAGGTCAAGAGGTCAAAACCATCCTGGCCAACATGGTGAAACCTCGTCTCTACTAAACATACAAAACATGAGCTGGGTGTGGTGGCTCGTGCCTGTAGTCCCACCTACTCGGGAGGCTGAGGCAGGAGAATCACGTGAACCCAGGAGGCAGAGGTTGCAGTGAGCCGAGATTGCACCACTGCACTCCAGCCTGGGTGACAGAGTTGGACTCAAAAAAAAAAAAAATTAATTAATTAATTAAATTAAATAGGCAAAAGATATGTACAGACATCTCACCAAGGAAGATATACAAATGGCAATAAACTTAGGAAAAGACGCTCAGCATCATATGTCCTTAGGGAATTGCAAATTTAAAAAATCAGATACCACTATGCACCTATTAGAATAGCCAAAATCCAAAACACTGACAAGACTAAATGCTTAGTTTGGTAGAAGGAAAAAACAAAACAATTTTTTTTTTTGAGATGAAGTCTCGCTCTTGTCCCCAAGGCTGGAGTACAGTGGTGCGATCTCAGCTCACTGCAACCTCCGTCTCCCGGGTTCAAGCAATTCTCCTGCCTCAGCCTCTCGAGTAGCTGGGATTACAGGCACCTGCCACCACGCCCGGCTAATTTTTGTATTTTTAGTAGAGATGGGGTTTCTCTATGTTGGTCAGACCTGTCTCGAACTCTTGACCTCAGGTGATCCGCCTGCCTTGGCCTCCCAAAATTGCTGGGATTGCAGGTGTGAGCTACCGCTCCTGGCCCAAAACAATTTTTAAAAAGACTAAATGCTGTTGAAAATGTAGAGCAACAGGAAGTCTGGTTCATCGCTGATGGGAACACAAAATGATACAGCCACTTTGGGAGGCAGCTTGGCATTTTCTTATAAAATGAAACATACTCTTATCATATGATTCAGCAATCGTATTCTTTGTATTTACCCAAAGGAGTAGAAAACTTATGTCTCCACAAAAAACTGCACAGGAGTGTTTACAGCAGTTTTTTTCATAGTTACCAAAACTTGGAAACAATCAAGATATTCTTCAGTAGGTGAATGGATTTATAAAGCGTGGTACATCCAGACAATGGAATATTATTCAGTGCTAAAAAGAAATGAACTATCAAGCCATGAAAAGATTCCGAGGAACCTTAGATGTACATTACTAAAGGAAATAAACCAATCTGAAAAGGCTACATACTGTATGATTCCAATACGTAACATTTCCAGTGGTGGAAAAAGTAAAATTGCAGAGATAGTAAAATGATCAGTGGTTGCCAAGGGTTAAGGGAGAAATAAGTGAATCCTAATGTAAACTATGGACTTAACGTTATAACAATGTGTCAGTGTAGGTTCACTGATTATAACAAACACACCATTCATTCTAGTCTGGGATATTGATAATAGGGAAGGCTATGCATGTATTGGGACAGGGAGTATATGTAAACTTTCTGCTCAATTTTACTGTGAGCCTAAAACTTCTCTTTAAAAACAGCATTTTAAAAATAAAAACTAAAAACAAGTAACTGAAAACTGGAGTGGTGAAGTGGTACTGGAACATGTCCCAATCTTGATACCCAAGGGGTTTAGATTTTAATGAACATGAAGGTCAGAAAGACAACATGTGGAGGTTGGAGTGAGATCTGTGCATACAGCTAGAAACCTTAAGGAATGATTCCTTTATTGAAAGGATGGACAAAAACAAACAAATATCTGCCTGCCTGCCTGCCTGCCAAAGTAACTATCTGATATGGAAACTTGTATATCTCATCTTGGGCTGTAAGCAGGGGAAAAAAACTACTCCTTGAAAGTCATAACCAACATAATAAAAGGTCTTCCTTATGTTGGTTCATGATTCAAAAACTCACACCATACACGACGCAGGTAACTCTATGCCAAGAAATGAGCACAAACTGATTTTGAGATGTTGACAGTCCTAAGATGCCTGGAAAAGCCTATGCAGATACTCTCTTCTTGAAGATTGAGTGTCCTGGGTTGAAGAACAAGGTAAACAAGAGCTCACGATTCAAAATTACAAAACACACAAGGAAGCAAATATCATGCAAGAAAGTTAAAGAATACAGCAAAATCAGGCCCCCAACAGCTTCAGATGGAAGGATTACTAGTGCAAATTGTCAAATAAGTACACTGAAGGTGATTAAAGAAGTACCCAGAGGACTCTAAAACTGGTAAAAAAAAAAAAAAAAGATATTGTTGGCTGGGAGTGGTAGCTCACGCCTATAATCCCAGCACTTTGGAAGGCCAAGGTAGGAGGATCACTTGAGCCTAGGAGTTGGAGGCCAGCATGAGCAACATGGCAAAAAGTCCCAGCTACTTGGGAGGCTAAGGTAGGGCGATTGCTTGAGCTTAGAGGCAGAGGCGGCAGTGAGCTGAGATCGCACCACTATACCCTAGCCTGGGTAATAGAGATTCTGTGTCAAAAAAAAAAAAAAAAAGATATTGTCAAATAAAACCAAATGGAGAGATTTTGTGGCATGGGAGTTAGAATTGTTAAAAAATTTGTTTATAATGTACCACAGAGATGACAAAAGGGAAAAAAAGAAGATGAGACATGGAAGATATTCACAATGTTCCATGATATTTCTAATTGGAATTTCAGAAGGGGAAAATACAGGCTGTGTGCAAAGGCTCATACCTGTAATCCCAACACTTTGGAGGTCAAGATGAGAGAATCGCTTGAGGCCAGGAGTTCAAGATCAGCCTGAGCAATATAATCTCTACAAAAAGTAAAAAAGTATTAGCTGGGCATGGTGGTGTGCACCTGTGGTCCCAGGATCTCAAGAGGCTGAGGTGGTAGGATTTTCAGCCCAGGAGTTCAAGGCTGCAGTGGGCTATGGTTGTGCCACTGTACTCCAGCTTGGGTGACACAGCAAGACCTTGACTTAAAAAAAAAAAAAAAAAAAAAAAGAGAAAGAGGGAGAAAACACATAAAATGACACATGACACATGTTTGAAGGTAAAATAGGTGAGAATTTTACCAATAAAATACAGAAATCCATAGATTCAGGACAACCAAAAAGAAATCTACACACAACATAAAGAAACCAGAACACCAAATACTTTAAGAAGAAAAAATTCTGGCTGGGCGCGGTGGCTCAAGCCTGTAATCCCAGCACTTTGGGAGGCCGAGACGGGTGGATCACGAGGTCAGGAGATGGAGACCATCCTGGCTAACACGGTGAAACCCCGCCTCTACTAAAAAAATACAAAAAACTAGCCGGGCGTGGTGGCGGGCGCCTGTAGTCCCAGCTACTCGGGAGGCTGAGGCAGGAGAATGGCGTGAATCTGGGAGACGGAGCTTGCAGTGAGCTGAGATCCGGCCACTGCACTCCAGTCTGGGCAACAGAGCGAGACTCCGTCTCAAAAAAAAAAAGAAAATCTTAGACGCAACCAGAGGGAAAAGAGATTACCTTTAAAGACATGGTGACTTGAAAACAGCAGACTTTTCAAGGGTAACAGTAGAAGTAAGAAAACAAAATCTTCAATGTGCTACGAAAAAATAACTGTGAACCAATGGCCTTGTTCACACATAAACCTCCTACAAATAATAGTAGAGGAAAAACTCACTCACTCAAAAATGAGTAAATAAAAAGCTCAAGATCTTTTGAAAGATACCACAACAAAGGTTACACCCCAGAAAATTGCCACAATGCAAATAAAAGTGTGACAAAACATTCAGCCATGAGTGAAAAAAAATGCTTATATTAAATAAAAGCACAAAATAGACCAAGACGAGAGAATTAAAAGACGAAAGGGAAAAAGGGGAGAAGGGGAGGAAAGGAGGGGAAGAGGAGAAGGTGAGGAGGGGAAGAGGGAAGAAGGGAGTGGGGAATAGAAAGCGGGGGGACAGATGAAATATTATCTGGCAGAGCTTAGGAAAAAAACAGAAAAAAAATTAAAACATCAAGAAATTAGGGCAAAGACAGAAGCAGCAAAAGCAATCAGACGATGCTGTAAATAAATAAGCAACATGAATGGAAATACAGAATTGAAAAGGAGTCCACAGGAAATGATAGACAGGGAGAACAGGTGAACGAGATCCATCTATGCATGATTGGAAAATACATAAAAGAAAAAAAAATAATGTGTGCTGGACACACCCTAAGATGACTCCTTGTATAATCCTCTTTTCTTGAGTGCAGGTGGAAATTGTGCTCTGTTTCTAGCCAATAGAATTTGACAAAGGTGAAGGGCTTTCACATATGTAGTTAAAATCCCCAGCCAGTTAATCTAGTTAATCAAAAGAGATGATCCTGGTGGGTCTGACTTAATCAGGTCTTTAAAAAAAGAACTGGGGTGCTGCAAGATTTCAGACACACTCTCTCCCCCGCTGACCTTGAAGAGGCAAGCCACTACAAGTGCAAGAAAATTCATTCTTTCAACAATCAGCTGAATTTGGAAGAAAACTCAGCCTCAGATGAGACCATGAGGCCAACTGACAACTTCACTGCAGCCTTGTGAGATGCTGACCAGAGGATCCAGTAAAACTATGCGCAGACTCCTGACACACAGAGACTTTGAGATAATAAATGGGTCTTGTTTTAAGCTGCTAAATAGGTCGTAGGGTAAATTCTTATACAATAGACAAAATACAACAAAATGAAGCAAACAAAATATTTAAAGATGTAATTGAAGAAAACTCACCAGAAATAAAAGCATTATTTCAATTTTTAGGCTGAAAAGAGAGAGCAAAACTCAAGAAAGAAAGGAACAGAATGTCAACATCAGCAGATGGCCTAGTAAAATTCTTGATCTTCAAAGATAAAGTAAGAATCATTTGGGAAGCTAAATAAAAAGATCAAGGGCATTTATTAGGGGCAAAAAATCAGGCTGTCCTCAGACTTTACTACAATAACACCAATGCCAGTAAAAGCCTATAGAATCCTTCTGAAAAGTAAAATATAAGCCGGAAATTATATATTATGCCAACCTATGGTTGAAGTAAAGAAAAAAAGCCAGATAATAGGTATGAAAATGTAAGAACTCAGGGAATATTATTCTCATCGGCCTCATCAGCCTTCTTTGAAAAAATGCATAGAGGGTAATCTTCGGCTAACTAAGAGGTGAATGGAAAAACTGGCAAGAGCCTTGAATATAAAATAAACATGAGGATTATGTTTATAGAACACAGTGCAAATGTTATTAACTCTGGCAGTGTAGAGATTGTAAAACTAACAAAAGGTGGTAAGAGCGAGGAAAAGAGTAATGGCATGCTCAAGAAAGCAAAAGGAAGGAAATAAAAATAAGAGTGGAAATTAAATTAGAAAACAGAAAATGAGAGAATGAATAAGTATGTCCAAGGAGTTGTTGTTTAGAGAAAAAAAAAAGGTAAAGACAAATGATCAGCTAACTGAATTAAGAAAAAAAGAGAAACAAATATACAAAATAAATAATAATAAAGAGAAATCTATAAATGCAGAAGAAATTTTAAAAATAAACAATAATCACCTCATTCAATCCTACATTGATAAGCTTGAAAATTTAGATGGGTAATTTCCTAGGAAAAATATATATATTTGTTTTTTCTTTTCTTTTTCTTTCTTTTTTTTTTTTTTTGGAGGCAGTCTCACTCCATCACCCAGGCTGGAGTACAGTGGTGCAATCTCAGCTCATTGCAACCTCTGCCTCCTGGGTTCAAGCAATTCTTGTGCCTCAGCCTCCAAAGTAGCTGGGATTGAAAAATATATTTTTATCAAAACTTCAGATAAAAGACAAAACTAAACCTTGCCAACAATCATAGAAGAAATAGTTATCAAACAATCATTCCCTCCCATTCTCCACCCTCAAAACAGGCCCAAATAGTTTTTAGAAGAATTCTTTCTAACCATAAAGGAAACAATAATCCTAATGCTACTCAATGTGTGCGAGAATATAGTAAAAGAAGGCATTTTTTCTTATGAAGTGATACAAATCCGATAATAAAACTGACAAAGGCAAGAGTCAGCTTTCCTAAAAGCCCTGCCCAGTGACTCCTATTTAAATTGCTTTGGCCCACGTGTGGACACGTGACCACTCCTAGCTACAAGGAAGGCTGGGCAATGTAAACCACATTATCACCCTGAATAAAATCAGGATTTTTCCAGGTAAAATACAGGTGGCCCAGTTAAATTTAACTTTCAGATAAATAAGTATGTTGGAACATACTTACACTACAAAAAATTATGCACTGTTCATCTAAAGTTCAAATTCACCTGGGAGTCTTGGTGTCCTGTTTTTTTTTTTGGTTTTTTTTTTTTCTAAATCTGACAACATTACCCATGAGGCATCAAGCAACCATAACGCTGACTTTTATAGTCATCACTTCTTTGTCTTTTAAAATAGCTTTATCACCCAGTGTGCATCCCTAGACATGATAGTTTAGTCTTGCCCATTAAAAAATACTATATTTTTAAAATCCCTTTTAATCTAAAGTTTCCTCTTCCACCCCTTCTAGTTCCTTAAAACTACTATAATAAACTAGATGGCTTCAAAAGAATGAAGTCCAGGGACTACTTGTCCTACCAACATCGAGACTTATTTTAAAAATAGAGAAATTAAGATAGTGTGGGATTGGTGTTAGGATAGGAAAAGAACAGAGTACAGAAATATATCATAAATGTGTGAGCATGACATTCCACAGAGGGCAAATCATGTATCACTGGGATGAGAATGAACTATATTATGAATGGTGCTTGGACAACTGGATGTTATGGTAAATTGACTATAAAAAAGGCCAGCAACTGCTCCCCTCTCTGTATCCATGTTCTATTATCATGTAACTTTAATGCCTTTAACTCAGAGTCTGAGCCCAGTCACATAACTTCCTTTGGCTAATGAGATGTTAGCAAACACTGCACACAGAGGCTTGCACAATGAGGCTTATTCCCTTTTGCAACCTGCTGCCCTCAAATGAAGAAGTCCAGCTAGTCTGCTGAGTGGTGAGAGCTTTGTGGCTCACTGCCAATACGCCTGCTACCCCAGTGGACAACCAGCTAACCTCCAGGGGCTGAGTGACTCAGCTCACTGGCAACTGACCACCAGACACACAAGTGAGCCCAGTAGAGCCCAGTCTCATAGGAATATATGTTAAATAAATGGTGGTTCTTTTAACCCACTAAGTTTTGGGGTGGTTAATCACACAGCAAATCTAATTGACATATATTATATGGATTCCTACTTCTCAACATACAAAAATCAATTCCAGGTAGAGACTTAAATATAAAGAATAAAACTTTTACACTTTTTGACATCCAAAAAAATCCTCATAACCTCAGGTTAGAAAAGTTTTCTTTAGCAAGTTACAAAAAAAAAAAGGAAAAAGAATTGTCAAATGTGACTACAAAAAAACCCTTTATACCTCTACAATCACTATTAACAAAGTTAAAAGACAAATAATTAGCATTCAGAATACATAAAGGGCATCTACAAATCAAAAAGCAAAAAAGAATCAAATAAGGAAATGGGCAACAGATATAAACAGGTAATTCACAGAAAAAGAAACAGGCATGGCCAATATATATATATACAAATATAACTTAACCTTATTAGTAGTCAGCGAAATGGAACTGAGAAGCCATTTCACATCTAAAAATGTTTAAAGCTCCACAATTGAGACTATGGAGAAAGGGTAGCTCTCATACACAGATCTTGGGAATATAAATTGGTACAATACTTTGGAGATCAAATGATGATGACCTCCACCTTGACATATATGTAGAAACTCTCACACATGTGCACAAGAAGGAAACATGCAAGAATTTCAGAGCACACTGTTTTTACACCAAAAAAAATAAAAATGACCCAAATATCCATCATCTAAAGAATGGATAATGTGGGAATTATAAACACCAAATTCAAGATAACGGTTACCTCTGCAGGACAGGAAAGGAGGTGTAATGGGGAAAGGACACCCAGGGGCTTCATTATATTTGTGATGTATTTCTTAAGCCAGGGGCTGGGTACATGGGTGTATATTAATCTCTGATCCTATTCATGTGTCTGAAAGATGTCATACATGTTAAATGTATTGTTTTAAAGTGAAAACAATAAATCACAGCTAAGCTCCAAAGAAGAACTCAAAGGTTATGATGCAAAAAGAAGTTTAAGGGCTTAAGTTCATCATGAAGATGTCCCCATTTCAACCCCCAAACCCTGGGAATCACTCAGAGATTCTTCCCTAGAGATAAGTCTTTGTTTTGCTGACATGGAGAATAGATTAAACTCAAAACAAAGCAATAAAGTACAAATTAAAAAGTTAAAGGAAAGGGCTGTAATGAATGCTAATGGTAGAGGAAATAAGGGAAAACAGAAAATATTTCAACACTAGTACCAGATTTCATGGGTGATAGCTGCCCCCCTACCCTGTGGGACACTCCCCCGAGTGTGGAGTTTCATCATACGGAGAAATACTATGATTTCTTTTCTTTTCTTTCTTTCTTTTTTTTTTTTTTTTTGAGACGGAGTCTCGCTCTGTCACCAGGCTGGAGTGCAGCAGCACAATCTCGGCTCACTGCAACCTCCAACTCTTGGGTTCAAGCGATTCTCCTGCCTCAGCCTCCCCAGTAGCTAGGATTACAGGCGCGCATCACCATACCCAGCTAATCTTTGTATTTTTAATAGAAACAGGGTTTCACCATGTTGGCCAGGATGGTGTCAATCTCCTGATCTCATGATCCGCCCACCTCGGCCTCCCAAAGTGTCGAGATTACAGGCGTGAGCCATCACACTGGCCTATATTATGATTTCTAAGCCATTTGAGATAAATCTCTTACACCCTCATAGCACAACATACAGTTGTCACTATTTTCTGGTGCATTTTACAGAAGTAAACATCCTCGTCAGTGATGTAATGACTGCTGCTGTCAAACTATCTCAAATGCTCTTAAAAAACAACAACAACAAAAAAACAAACAAAAAAAACAAATCCATAATGGATGAACACAAAGCTAAAACAAGGGAACAACATTCCTTGTGTTTTCTTCCCACGGCACTCCCTGCTCCAGTCCTGGGTCTCCCTGGCATCAAAATGTAGAGTAAAGACACAGGGCTTGCCAGCCCAAGCCAAAGGCAGGAATCCAAGCTTTCTCTAGGTCACAGGGTACCTGGGGAAAACTCTCAGTGTCTGTCAACCGACATCAGGCACTGGGAGTTTCATTATCAAGCTTTTTTATTAGTGAGTTATTATTGATATCAATCCTCAGCTCAATAATAAAGTTGCTTTTCACTGGGTTTGTTTCAAGCCTATTGCTGAGCTTCGGTACTTTGAAGTCCACAAATTTAATAAGAAGCAAAGAAAATCAATTTAACCCACTTTATTCAAAGAACCTTTTCATTACATTATTTTACTTCCTATGGTGACATATTTCCTACAGCACATTTCCTGCTGTACAGTTTTCGCATTGCTATACAAAATAGTGTTGTATATAGATTCCTTTTTTTGTTGTTTCTGCCTTTTTTGTTTTTAAGATATTCAGTTTCAGTTTCATCATCTTTATGTCAGGCAATTTCATTTTTAGCTTCTATAATGTATCACAAATGACCTTGATTAATTTCCTCATTTGATAAGTAAACATTTCACATTTTGATAACACATTTGTGAGAATATTTAATCACAAGTTCAGCTAGTGTTATGCCTTAAAATAATCACAAGGATTTTTAGTGTCCTTGTTAGTGTATTGAAATTAAAATGCACTATCCCAATTTGGGGGCTTTAAGAGTTACTGCCTGTAGAAGCTGCAGTCTTTAGAGAATTAATTTTCTCCAGGCACTATATTTGCAACTCTTACTAAATTACCTGGTTGCCTGGATATCTCCTTGGCCCAGATAGAAGAAAACCAACAATTTGCTCTTTTTCATAATCTTAAATCCAGAACCCACAAATAGAGTAATTGGTATGCAGCTTCTTTGATGACTAGCTCTGCTCTTTGGAGAGCATGTTATGAATATTTTAGCCTTTTCTTTTAAACAGGTTAGATTTATTCCTCCTCTGACTTCCTCCCACCAATCAGTAAATAAGCAAAAGCAAATAAAATTTCAGTAAAATATCCAACAAATAAAATGTTACACCTATTGCCAATAAAAGTAATAAAGAAAGTGGATAGTGTTTACAGAGTATGCACAGAGGGCCTCTGAGAAATTGCAGAAGAATCCTGGGATTCTGTCAGGGGTATCCAATCTTTTGGATTCCCTGGGCCACACTGGAAGAATAATAATTGTCTTGGGCCACACATAAAATACACTAACACGAATGATAGCTGATGAGCTAAAAAAAGAAAGGGTCGTTGCATATCGTTGCATACATCTCATAATGTTTTAAGACAGTTTATGAATTTGTGTTGGGCCGCATTCAAAGCTGTCCTGGGCCAAGGGTTGGACAAGCTGGCTGTAATTACAACTGGATTGCAAAGGAGTTGCTCCTTGGCCCCGTTAATCCAAGGAGCCAGAACTCAAATCACTTCCTTCTGCTGAATCATCAAGTCCAAGTTAACAATTGAACACTGCATCCTGAACTGAAAGGTGTAAAGGTGAAAGCTAGTTTAAACAATCCCAATGATTTTTCTCTTTGTTAAATGGCAGAATCCAGCCAGTTGAGTATTTATCCTTTTGCAAAACCAGTTAACTGGATTCCAGGTATTTGTTCCAATTCAGAGTTGTTTTCATTGCACTTCATACTGAGTGGTTCTGTCAGTGCTTCTTTTGACACAGAAGTAGGGCCAGTGAACTGACTATCTGCCATCGATACAGCTTGTTCTGCCAATGTCAAATCAGCCTTGAATCTGTCAATCCAAATTAATCAACAGTATTACTTTGGTGACAGGCAATTATATGTTTAATTAGTAAGTCATGCTTCTGGCACGAATACAGAGCTAGGGTTCTCAACTCTGGGCTGCAAAGCAAAAACAGGTAGCAGCTTTTAAAAAATACAGGTGCCTAACTTGTCCTAAGATGCTGATTCAGGAGATCTGGGGTAGGGCCCAAGTAACTATTTGGAAAAAGCTTTCCAAGTGACTCTGATGCAACAGGGGCAGAGACTGTCACAGAAGGTACTGATATAAATAATACATGATGGAAGGGGGTGGGGTCTGTAGTTCTCCAACAAGGACATTGTGTCAAGGACTATTCAAAGTGCAAAGATGATTTCACATCTTTCTTTTTTTTTCTTTTTGAGACAGGTCTTGCTCTGTCACTCAGGCTGGAGTGCAGTGGTGCAATCTTGGTTTACTGCAACCTCTACCTCCCTGGCTCAAGTGATCCTCCCACCTCAGCCTCCCGAATAGCTGGGATTACAGGCATGTGCCACCACACCCGGATAATTTTTGTATTTTAGTAAAGATGGGGTTTCACCATGTTGGCCAGGCTGGCCTCAAACTCCTGATCTCAAATGATCTGCCCATCTTGGCCTCCCAAAGTGCTGGGATTACAGGCATGAGCTATTGTGCCCAGCCCATTTCACATCTTTCTGGAATGTCAATTTTACTTGACAGGTAAGCAGTTTAAAACGTCATTTTTATTTTGGGTAGTGATTTCATAGGTATAGATAGATATATATACAAAACTGTCAAAACTCATCTGACTAACATTTAAGATCTGGGCATTGGATTTTATCCTTATTATAACTTAATACATGTCATTTTAAAGTTAAAATATGGATACATTCTAGAATAGAATGCAAAATCTGCATTTTCTTTTTAGACATACTCTGAGACTTGAAAGAAGTCACCCTCTTAGACGGGTCCCTGATATAGTTTGGTTGTGTCCCCACTCAAATCTCATCTTGAATTATAGCTCCCATAATCCCCACATATCATGAGTGGTACCTGGTGGGAGGTAACTGAATCACGGGGGACGGTTTTTCCCATGCTGTTCTTGTGATAGCAAGTAAGTCTCAAGCTGTGATGGTTTTATAAATGGGATTTTCCCTGCACACAATCTTGCCTATTGCCATGTAAGACGTGCCTTTGCTCCTCCTTCATCTTCCACCATGATTGTGACGTCTCTCCAGCCATGTGGAACTGTGAATCTATTAAACCTTTTATTCTTTATAAATTACCCAGTTTTGGGTATTTCTTCATAGCAGTATGAAAATGGACTAACACAGAAAATTGGTAATGCAGAGAGTGGGGCACTGCTGTAAAGACAGCCGAAACTGTGGAAACAACTTTGGAACTGGGTAACTGACAGAGGTTGGAACAGTTTGGAGGGTTCAAGGAAGACAGGAAAATGTGGGAAAGTCTGGAACCTCCTAGAGACTTACTGAATGGCTTTGACCAAAATGCTGATAGTGATATGGACAATAAAATTCAGGCTGAGGTGGTTTCTGATGGAGATGAGGAACTTATTCAGAATTGGAGTAAAGGTTACTCTTGCTATGCAAAGAGACTAGTGGCATTTTGCCCCTGCCCTAGAGATCTGTGGAGCTTTGAACTTGAGAGAGATGATTTAGGGTGTCTGGCAGAAGAAATTTCTAAATGGCAAAGTGTTCCAGAGGAAGCAGAGCATACAAATTTGAAAAATTTGCAGACTAATGACGCAGTAGAAAATAAAAACCCATTTTCTAGGGAGAAATTCAAGCTGGCAGCAGAAATTTGCATAAGTAATAAGGAGCCAACTATTAATCACCAAGACAATGGGGAAAATGTCTCCAAGGCATGTCAGAGACCTTCACAGCAGGCCCTCCCATCACAGACCCAGAAGCCTAGGAGGAAAAATGGTTTCATGGGTCAGGTCCAGGGTCCCCCTGCTGTGTGTAGCCTAGGAACTTGGTGTCCTGCATCCCAGCCATGCCAGCCATGGCTAAAAGGGGTCAATGCACAGCTCAGGCCTGGCTTCAGAGGGTGCAAACCTGAAGCCCTGGCAGCTTCCACATGGTGTCGAGCCTGCAGGTGCACAGAAGTAAAAAATTGAGGTTTGGGAACCTCTGCCTAGATTTCAGAGGATGTATGGAAATGCCTGGATGTCCAGGTAGAAGCTTGCTGCAGGGGTAGAGCTTTCATACAGAATCTCTGCTAGGGCAGTGTGGGAGGGAAATGTGGGGTGGGAGCTCCCATACAGAGTCCCTACTGCTGCACTGCCTAGTGGAACTGTGAGAAGAGGGCCACCATCCTCCAGACCCCAGAATGGTAGATCCACTGACTGCTTGCATCATGTGCCTAGAGCTGCAGGCACTCAATATCAGCCTGTGAAAGCAGTTGCGCGCGGGGGTTGTAGCCTGTAAAGCCACAGGGGCAGAGCTGCCCAAGGCTGTGGGAGCCCAGCTCTTGCATCAGCATGATCTGGATGTGAGACACGAGGTCAAAGGAGATCATTATAGAGCTTTAATATTTGACTGCCCTAGATTTTGGACTTGCATGGGGCCTTTAGCCCCTTTGTTGTGGCCAATTTCTCCATTTGGAATAGGTATATTTACCGCACACCTGTACCCCATTGTATCTAAGAAGTAACTAGCTTGCTTTTGATTTTATAGGCTCATAGGCAGAAGGGACTTGCCTTGTCTCAGATGAGACTCTGGACTGTGGACTTCTGAGTTAATGCTGAAATGAGTTAAGACTTTGGGGGACTATTGGGAAGGCATGATTCATTTTGAAATGTGAGGATATGATATTTGGGAGGGACTAGGGGCAGAATGATTTGGCTGTGTCCTCACCCAAATCTCATCTTGAATTATAGCTCCCATAATCCCCACATGTGGTGAGAGGGACCCAGTGGGAAGTAACTGAATCATGGGGAGGGGGTTTTTCCCATGCTGTTCTTACCATAGCAAGTCTCATGAGATCTGATGGTTTTATAAAGGGCAGTTCCCCTGCACACGCTCTCTTGCCTGCCACCATGTAAGACATGCCTTTGCTCTTCCTTCACCTTCTGCCATGATTTTGAGGCTTCCGCAGCCATTTGGAACTGTGAGACCATTAAATCTCTTTTTCTTTATAAATTACCCAGTTTGGGTTATTTCTTTATAGCAGTATGAAAATGAACTAACACAGTCCCCATATATAGGGAGGCAATAACTTCACTCTCCTCTGCTTGGGGTGGGGTTGAGGGGTTGAGAAAAAGAGGGGAAGAACTTTTGAAAATACCCAGGACTAGAGTTTGAAAATGTCCGGGTTTAGAAATCCTTTCACTTCCAGTGCTTCTCATTCATTTCACTACCCATGACCCACTCCCCTCTCATCTCTTTACTGTCCACTCATCACTGGTCTTTTTGCTTAAAATGACTCTAAATCCTCAAAAAATTAAAGTTCCACTGTTTATTATAACTGGAAATTTTACGTTTATTGTCATTGAGCAGAGGGTCTAATGACACCAAGGCAGTAGTTTCAGATATTGCACATTGCAAACGATTTTCACACAAAAATGTTTTAAAAGGCTATCGGATGCAGGGCTGGTTGTAGGTAGGGACCCAACCTAGAATTATGAAACGCCATAGTTCCTAACTTTGGAAAGAGAAGAGCGGAGAGTAATACGGATTAGTAGCAACGGCTGGAGAAAACAGTGCTCTATATTACCTTCAAGGTGCTCTACTTCATCGCTTGGGACCCAATGGCTGAATAGTGGGTAGGAAACAGGATTCAGGGTCTCAAGCACGGTCTGGATCTACCGACTCTCACCGTCATTTTAACTCTTGCTGGGGTACACATCTGCTTCTGGATTTTAGTAACGTGTGTTACAATCATTTAAGGACTATAAAACTACAAGATTATGAGAGCGTAAACCACAAAGCATGTAAGTAAATGCGTAGAAAACTCAACGCGGTAGCACAGCAGCAAGACACTAAGCAAAGAACCCCAACCAGAGAGGCGCGCCGCGCTTCCAGGCCCCGGCAGCCTTTGCGCAGCCCTCCCGCAGCCCCCTGGTCGGCCAGGGGCGGGGTCTGGGCCGCACGCCGGTACCACGCCCACTTCGCTTCGCGCCGCGCCGCGCCGCGCCGCGACCCCTCCGCACCTGCTTTTAGCGCGCCTTCCGCCCCGAATATGCGCATGCGCTACTCTCCCTTTACAGCCCCGAAAACGCTCCGGCTGGCCGACTCCAAGACAATGGCGAGAGGCCTCACAGTTCGGTTTCTTATCTGCTTTGGATAGGCAGCAGTCTCCTGCTAGTCCCGCCGCCCTCTGGCACTCTAGCGCGCAAATGGAGGAGCCGGGAAGAGAGCGCAGTTCTGATTGGAGAACGCGCGTGTTTACATTCTCACGTCTCTCGGGGAGTGGACGAATTTAGACCGCCTCTTCCTTCCCGTTGTTTAAGAGAGTTGGTTGCCCTCCTGTCCGTCAGAGGTGCAGTCCCACAGGGGGCGTGCCGCCGTTTTCGCGTTTGCCTTGCTGGGTGACTCCGCTTGTTTGTCGGCTGCGTGAGTGCCTAGAGCTTTTCGGTGGAAGATGCCGGACAGTAACTTCGCAGAGCGCAGCGAGGAGCAGGTGTCTGGTGCTACAGTCATCGCCCAGGCCCTGAAAACGCAAGTACGATGGACCTTCCTGGAATGAAAGGCTCCTACGGAAGCTGGCGGAGACCGCAATGTTGTCTCGGAGACGAGTAGAAATGGGCGATGGGAGTCGGGGGTTTTCCTTTTAGCGTCTGGGAGGGAGGGAAGGATGTGGCGATGTGGTGGGGTCATGGGAGATTACTCTCTTGTTCTTCGTCCCTCAGGATGTGGAGTACATATTTGGAATCGTAGGCATCCCAGTGACCGAAATCGCCATTGCTGCCCAGCAGCTAGGCATCAAGTACATCGGGATGAGGAATGAGCAAGCGGTGAGTATGGACGCAGGTGTCTGAATCCGTTACTGGGAATGATCAATAATAGCGGTAGGTATGCATTGCAAGCACTCAGCGCTTACCACTCTTGTGCTGCTTTACACATATATCAATCACTGTTGAATATTAAGTGTTGTTATACCTAGTTGACAGTTGAGAAAAGACACAGGTTAAGTAAAACTTGCCTTTGGTGACACAGCTGGTAGTAGCAGAGCCAGGATTTGAACCTACGTATTCTGGGTCTGAGTCCATGCTCTTACTACTATATTGTATGCCATGATTGGAAGGGACAGTTTATGAGTAAAGTCTGATTTCCTTATTAGGCTACAAGCTCCATTAGAGCGGGAATATTATTTCTTCACGACACATGTGTACCCCCAGTGCTTAGTGTGATGCCTGCATAAGCAAGGTGTTCAGAGGTTACCTGTGGGATAAATGAGTGAAGGCCAAGTCTTTGTTGTATGATCGGTTCGGGGCAGGGTGGAGGATATCACAAATGGTAAAGCCTTGATGGAAACTCAGATGTCTCAGATCCTAGCCTGACGCTCTTTCCACCACATCATGCTGCCACCTTTCTTAGAGTCTTATTTGGAAGCAGGATAAGGAAGATACGACATTTTGTCAATCCACTTTAAGTGCATCAATCCAGCGTTGCCCTTCTCTCAGTAGTGCTAGCTTAAAAGATCGAGAATCCACTTCTGTGATATCACATACTGTCAGTCCAGCTGAGGCTAAGTATTCCTGCTCTACACTTCCACTGTTGCTTTCTAATTTAGATTCTTGCCTCCTCTTGCCCAAACAACTGCCTGGCCGCCCTAAATGGTGCCTTTTGCCATCATACGTGAGTGCATGGAGGGCAGAAGTTGTGGTTCATTTGTTATATCACCACAGTGCCTGGCATGGTTGGTGCTTTCACATGGTGTGGATGCTTAATATTATGCATTATTTATTAATTGAATGACATTCTTTATCTACAAAGTTTGAGATTTGTATTTTTTTATCTTAAAACTAGCAAGGCTTGAGTTTCTGTTGCTTCTGCATTTTACTTGTCTTTGTTAGAACAACATTCTGTTCTTTCATCTGTGTGAAAAAATGAAGCTATTGACCTATGAATGGAACCTATATTTAACTCTTTTTGTAGAGATGACATATCTGCTACTGATTTCTTTACACAGCAAACATTTATTGACTAAGTATTGTATACTAAGGATTGTGGTACATAACCTGTAGGGGAGAGGGATGTAAAGGAGGAGTGAGGTTTAGTCTTGATCTTCAAGTTGATCAGTCTTGGAAGGTGAGGGTAAGACTTATAGAAAAAATCTCATCTATTATAACTCTCACAATAGATGTAGTAGCGCAGAAGGGATGACTGGTTCGCTTTGAGGACAGAGAAGATTGCCTGTAGAGGTAATGTTAGTTCATGTGGTTCCATCGAGGTAGGTAAAGGCATGGTGAGCTGTGAGACGGGTAGGTAGGTTGAGGTTAGGTTGTGGAGAATCTAAAAAGAATTTGAACTTTTTTTTTTTTTTTTAACAATAGGCAATGGGGGAGACTAAAGGTTTTTCTAAACAGGTGGGAGATGTAATTAGGCTTGTATTTCAGAAAGATGATGCCAGGCATGGTTGTACATGCCAGTAATCCCAGCTACTTAGGAGGCTGAGGCAGGAGGATTACTCAAGTCCAGGAATTAGAGGCTGCCTGGGCAACATAGCATGACCTCTGTCTCTAAGTTTTATTTCAGCCCCTATAAGCTTAATTGAGGGTTCTTTAGGTCCCATGTGCTGTGTTGGGTGCTGGATACAGAGATGAATGATAGTTCCTGGCTTTAAGGGGCTTACAGCCAAGCTGTGGAGACAGACACAAACAATTGTGTTATAAGGTGGTAAGTGCTGTGATAGAGAGATACCCAGGGTGCTATAAAGCCCAGAGAAGGAGTACCCAGGCTCAGCTTCCCACAGGAGATGATGTCTGAGCTGTCCAGAAGGATAAGTAGTCATTAACCAGTTAGGAAGGAGGAGGCAGGCTCCTCTGGACATGATTCCTAGATTTTGGGCTTGCTTGATTGTGTGGATCTTACTGTCTGTGATTGAGACTGGGAATATAGAGGGAAGAGCCAGTCTGGAGGAGAAAGGTGATGTTCAGTTTTGAACACATGCATTTGAGATGTTGGTGGAACATCCCAGTGGATATGTCCCTCAAGCAGCCTGACTCTGTGGTAGTCAGAGGAAAACTTAAATGGTGCCTGAACTAAGGGTAGTGACAGAATGATTCAGAGGGAACATGAAAACAGGCGAAGGCATTCAGGCGCATGTTTGTGCTAAAGAGAAAGATGTAGTTGGGGGTGACTTGATTGTCTTTGATTAGATCCATAGAGTAATCAAGACATACTGACCAATTGGTCAGCAAGTAGGCAGATTGTCAGCAAGTTCATTGTTCTTGAGAGCTTACTGTGTGTGGGCACTATTCTGAGTGTTTTACACATATGAACTGATTTCATCCTCACAGCAGTGCTTTGAATTATTTTCGTTTTATGGATGAGAAAACAGAGATGTAGAGCAACTTGCCAAAATTACACAGTAGAAAGTAGAGAAAACAGATTACCAATGTCAGGAATAAAAAAGGAGATATCACTACAGATCCTAATTAACCAGTAGGTTGAAGAAGAAATCACAATGGAAAGTAGAAAATATTTTGAATAGAATGATAATGAAAAGATGCAATCTCAAACTTGTAACCTATAACTAAAGCAGTTCTTAGAGGGAATCATTTTAAACAAGTCTATTAGTAAAGAAAATTAAAAACCAGTGTTCTAAATTTGTATTTTAAGAAGCTGGAAAAAGAAAAGCAAATCAAATTCAAAATGACTGAAATAATAAATACGAGAACAGAAATCAATGAAATAGAAAACAATAGAGAAATACCAACAAAGGCACAAATATGTTCTTTGAAAAGATGGATAAATTTGATAAACTCCTCATGAGACCGATGAAGAATAAAAGAATGAAAACAGATTACCAATATCATTAATAAAATAGGACATTCCTGTTGATCCTGCAGATATTTAAGCAATCGTAAGAGGATGTATCGAATAACATACATATGAACAAATTTCCTGAAAAACTGAAAATTAGATAACCTTAACCGTTATTTGAAATTTATGCATAGAACATTTATTACTAAGATGGGAAGTGTTCTAATTCTGCCTTTTTCATTACGTTTTTGTCTCTTAATTTAATAGTAAGTTGCTCTCATAAATGTACTATAAGGATCCCTTTACCATTATGTTTTTGTCTCTTAATTTAATAGTAAGTTGCTCTTATAAATGTACCATAAGGATCCCAATATGCTCAAGTCCCAGTGTTCTTTCTTCGTAGGCTTGTTATGCTGCCTCCGCGATTGGATATCTGACAGGCAGGTAAACTAAAATCTGTTTCACTTCCATTTTAATATTTTGGGGTAGAACTATTATGTCTTTCAGCTTAAGGGTGAGTTCATTTGGAAAGATTATAGAAGAATATATTAAATAACAAGATAAAAAAATTGAAAACTCTCTGAGGGCCACATCAAAAGAATAATGATACCAGAGTGGAACACATTGCCATTTTGCAGAGTGAATCACTGGTGATCAGATAGTGAGTTGATGTGTGATACCTTGTGTTGGATCTCACAACTACACCCCAGAAAATGCTTGGTTCACAATGTGACTCTTGGGACCTGTTCCATGCGTTCTGATTTTTTAGTGTGTATCCATGTTACCTAACTACTACCCCCTTTTTATTATTAAAAATTAATACATTTTTAAAATGTTCATTTTGGAAAACTTGGAAAATATAGAAAGCATCAAGAAAAAATGAAAATTGACTGGGCACGGTGGCTCACACGTGTAATACCAGCACTTTGGGAGGTTGAGGCGGGTGGATCACCTGAGGTCAGGAGTTCGAGACCAGCCTGGCCAACATGGTGAAACCCCGTCTCTACTAAAAATACAAAAATCAGCTTCATGTGGTGGCACACGCCTGTAATCCCAGCTACTCAGGAGGCTGAGGCAGGAGAATCAGCTTGAACCCGGGAGGCAGAGGTTGCAGTGAGCTGAGATTGCACCACTGCGCTCCAGCCTGGGCGATAGAGTGAGACTCCGTCTCAAAAAAAAAAAAAAAGGAAAACAAGATGAAGAGAATGAAAATCACCTATGATCTCACAACTGTTAAGAATTGGTCATTTTCTTCCGATTTTTTTCCCCTACAGTTGTAATTTTTAAGCAGAATTTGGACTCTCACGGTAATATGTATCATACTTTTTTCATTTATGTTAGTTTTAATACACTTTCTAATTTCCAAAAATGAAACTAGTAATTCAGTTGCTAAGAAATGTAAACTAATAAGATCTCAAAGTCTAGACCTCACCAGAACAGTTTTTTTTCTGTGATAAGAAACTTGTGAATTTGAGCCTGAAGAAAATAGGCCATCAAGTAACACTATTGTCAGCATTTTCTGCCACTTTATTTACATATGACAAATATTTTTAATCTTTTCATTTAGCTTGGAAAGCATTTAAATTATAGTTATTAATTGATGCCTAAATGTAAAAAATGCTAGAACAATGATTAAGACGTTAAAAGTTCATACTTTTTTTTTTCTTTTTTTTTTTCTTTTTCTTTTTTTCTTTTGAGATGGAGTCTTACTCTGTCGCCTGGCTGGACAGTGCAGTGGTGCGATCTCAGCTCACTGCAACCTCTGCCTCCTGGATTCTAGCAATCCTCCTGCCTCGGCCTCTTGAGTAGCTGGGACTATAGGAGTGCGCCACCATGCCCAGCTAATTTTTGTATTTTAGTAGAGATGGGGTCTCACCATGTTGGCCAGGATGGTCTTTATCTCTTGACCTTGTGTTCCACTGGCCTCAGCCTCCCAAAGTGCTGGGATTATAGGTGTGAGCCACCATGCCCGGTGTAGAAGTTTGTATTTAAAAATTTTTTGCTATTTGAATGAACTTCTGGAACTGCACTGGCAAGTATAGTAGCCACGAGCGATATGTACCTGTTTACATTTAAATTAATTAAAATTCAATAACATTTAAATCATAGTTTATCAGTTTGTAGTAGCCACATTTCAAGTGCTCAGCAACCATGTCAGCAGTGGCTACCGTATCATACTGCAAATGCAGAACATTTCTATTACTATGCAAAGTTCTGTTGGATAGTACTGTTCTAGAAGTTTAGTTTACTTGGTGATAATTACTTATTTTCAAGTCTGTCTTGAACAGAAATTTTTAAGAAATTATTTTATAAATGTAAAATGGCAAACTGAATTATATTAAGATACCTTTTCCCTGAGTGCTTTAAGCTTAGAAAGTCATACCGAAGGGTAAAACATTCAAGTTGAATATTTATTTGGAGTCTCACTCTCGCCCCCAGGCTAGTGTGCAGTGGCACCATCTCGGCTTGCTGCAACCTCCATCTCCCAGGTTCCAGGGATTCTCCTGCCTCAACCTCCCAAGTAGCTGGGACTACAGGTGCACACTACCACACTCAGCTAGCTTTTATATTTTTTATAGAGACAGGGTTTCACCATATTTCCCAGGCTGGTCTTGAACTCCTGGGCTTGAGTGATCCATCCGCCTCAGCCTCTCAACATGCTGGGATTACAGACATCAGCCACTGCCCTCAGCCTCAAGTTCAGTTTTAAAAGATTTTGGGGGCCGGGCGTGATGGCTCATGCCTGTAATTCCAGCACTTTGGGAGGCTGAGGCGAGCGGATCACCTGAGGTCAGGAGTTTGAGACCAGCCTGACCAACACGGTGAAACCCCCATCTCTACTAAAAATACAAAAATTAGCCAGGCATAGTGGCAGGCACCTGTAATCCCAGCTACTTGGGAGGCTGAGGCAGGAGAATCACTTGAATCCAGCAGGTGGAGGTTGCAGTGAGCTGAGATCGAGCCATTGCACTCCAGCCTGTGGGACAAGAACGAGACTTCGTCTCAAAAAAAAAAAAGATTTTGGGCAAAACACTGCATTCAGAATTACTTTCCTATCAAAGATCAGTTGACGTTATATTTATTTGTTAAGAAATGAAAAAAACCTGTTTTTCATACAAAAGTGAACTCAGCAGTCAAAAATTTGCTTCTGTAGGCCATTAACTTGATTTAGCCCAGATGTAGGATCAAAATAAGTGGTCAGTGATATAAAGTGTGAAAATGATAGGTACCTTATTTCTTGCAAGAAATCCGATAAATATAATCTTTTTTTGGGCCAGGCATGCTGGCTTATGCTTGTAATCCCAGCACTTTGGGAGGCCAAGGCAGGTGGATCGCTTGAGCCCAGGAGTTCAAGAGCAGCCTGGGCAACATGGTGAAATCCTGTCTCTACCAAAAAAAAAAATACAAAAAATTAGCCGAGCATGGTGGCATCTGCCTGTAGTCCCAGTTACTTGGGAGGCTGTGGTGGGAAGATCACCTGAGCCTAGGAGGTTGAGGCTGCAGTGAGCCCTGATTGTGTTACTGCACTCCAACCTGGGCGACAGAGTGAGATGCTATCTCAAAAAAAAAAAAGGTGTGTGTGTGTGTGTGTATATATATATATATATGTATATGAAATTTTTTTATTAAAAATATTCTAATAATGGTTTTACCAGTTATACTATAGACCTGTAGGTCTTTATTTTGACGTCCAAGGTTGCCGTGTTTCACACTAAAGTGTTATGAATCAGTTGTTACATTTGACCTGATTTTAATAAAATAAATTCTGTTTTGCTTTTAGGCCAGGAGTCTGCCTTGTTGTTTCTGGCCCAGGTCTCATCCATGCCTTGGGTGGTATGGCAAATGCAAACATGAACTGCTGGTAACCATGCTATTATTACTGAAAACATTTTCTTAAAAAGGTCACTACAGGATTTTACTGAGTAGAGCTAATACTGATCTAGGGTAGAAAGACTTGGAAAAAAAAACCCTTCTTAGAAACCGAAAGTAGAAAGTTACTGGGGAGGGAATGAGGAGGAGGAGGAGGAGGGTGAATAGGGAGCTAGGTCAAAGGGTACAAAGTTTCAGTCAAGTAGAACAAAGCCTGGAGATCTAATGTACAACATGAAAGCTATAGTTAATAATATTATGTATTGTAAATTTGCAAAGAGAGTAAATTTTAGGTACTTTTGCCAAAAAAAAGTGACTATTTCTACAGTATTTTAGGAAAAAAATACCATGAATGTGTTAATTTGCTTGACTGTAGTAATCATTTCACTATATGTGTGTCAAAACATCATATGGTATTCCTTAAATATATATAACTAACAAAAGAATATTAGGACGGAAGTTCAAAGCACCAGCAATTTATTTACTTAGAGATCAACACTTTTTCTTTTTTGATGCGGAGTCTCACTCTGTCACCTAGGCTGGACTGCAGTGGTGCAACCTTGGCTCACCACAACCTCTGCCTCCTGGGTTCAAGTGATTCTCCTACCTCAGCCTCTCAAATAGCTGGGATTACAGCCCCCTGCCACCAAGCCCGGCTAATTTTTGTATTTTTAGTAGAGACGAGGTTTCATCATGCTGGCCAGGCTGGTCTCAAACTCCTGACCTCAGGTGATCCACCTGCTTCGGCCTCCCAAAGTGCTGGGATTACAGGCATGAGCCACCGCCCCCAGCTGAGATAAACACTTTTAACATTTTAGAGTTTCCTAATATGTGTGTGTATGTGTGAATGTGTACGTAGTTCTATTTACTTTAAGTGAAGAATTGTTTTTTTAAAGAATCCAGCTCAGTGTGTAAAAATGTGGCCAATTTTTCACCTTGTTTTACATAGGTAGGAAGATATTTAAAATTCTTATATTCATTTAGTTTGCTTTATATATAAACTACTTAGTACTTATTCTCTAATCTTGCCCTTAACTCCATCTCTGGCACTTTACCAGTGAGATCAGGTTGAAGGGGGTTAGGTTCCAATCAATTTGAAACATATTTAATCTTTCTAGTGGAAAGGACATTGTTTTCTTTCTTGCCCTGTGTTTCTTATAGTTTCTTCTTTACTTTCCTTTTGATCTTTCTGTTCTTTATCTACTTTAAGGTGTTATATTTTTTAAGTACCTTAGGGTTTGCCATATCTTTTTTTTTTCCACATTGAAGGGTAAGAATTTCATTGCTGAGGAATGTCACTTATTTTGTAATTTCCAAATATAGTCCCTTAGGAAAGTGTAAAATTTTTCTTCCCCTTATCCCAAAAATAATAAAGGCATAAAAATTTATTTTATGTCAATATACCTGGAAGTTTAGCATCAGCATCCAGAAGGGGAAGAAGGGAAGGAAAACTATACATTTTGTCTTTTTCTGATATTGAGGAAAGTTCTCTCATATCAGGTTGCTTCCTAGATATTTTTTAATCTACAATTTCTCTTTCTTTTCTTTCTTTTCGTTCTTTTGTTCTTTCGACAGAGTCTTGTTCTGTCACCCAGGCTGGAGTGCAGTGGCACAATCTTGGCTCTCTGTAACCTCTGCCTCCCAGGTTCAAGCAATTCTCCTACCTCAGCCTCCTGAGTGACTGGGATTACAGGCGCCTGCCACCATGCCCAGCTAATTTTTGTATTTTTTGTAGAGCTAGGGTTTCACCATGTTGGCCAGGCTGGTCTTGAACTCCTGACTTCAAGTGATCCACCCACTTTGGCCTCCCAGAGTGCTGGATTATAGACATGAGCCACCTTGCCCAGGCTTAATCTACAGTTTCTAAGAGAAAGATATAATATTCTCTCCCTTTAACATTTATTACTTGTTATGAATTAGACATTCTGTTTAGTGTTTCACATGATGATCTCATTTGTAATTATCTTGTTAAAAAAATGACTGTTTCAGGCCCTTGCTTGTGATTGGTGGTTCCCCTGAAAGAAACCAAGAAACAATGGGAGCTTTCCAGGAGTTTCCTCAGGTATCCAACGTTAAGATTTTATTTTTTTTATTTTTAATTTTTGAAACAGGATCTTGCTTTGTTGCCCAGGCTGGAGTGTGGTGGTGCAATCTCAGCTCACTGCAGTCTTGACCTCCTGACCTCAAGCAATCCTCCCACCTCGGCCTCCCAAGCAGCTGGGACTACAGATTCGCACCACCATGCCTGGCTAATTTTTGAATTTTTTGTAGAGACGAGGTTTCACCATGTTGCCCAGGCTGGTCTTGAACTCCTGAGCTCAAGCGATCTGCCCGCCTTAGCTTTCCAAAGTGCTGGGATTACAGGCGTGAGCCACCGCACCTGGCCTGCAACTCTGAGATTTTTAGTAACACGATACATACACACCATTAAGAGTTAGGGAGAAGATATAAAAAACCCTCCTGTTTGCAAAATAAAATAAATAAATTAGAAGTACCTGAAGTAACTTAAAGGTAATTATCTTGAGCTACTATAAGGCAACCTCAGGATGGGTATTAAGGGTGAGCTTAGTCCCTGCTTAGAAACAAGCTTTTAAGAAATACACCTTTGTGACAGGATTTTAAGCTCTGAAAATAGGCTCTTAAAAGAGTCAAGAAGATGTAGGAATAAAAATGATTTTGGACTATGCCTCCCAGACTTTAGGGAAATAAATGGGAGGAAAAATCTTACTCAAAATGATTGTCAGTAGACTCTGGATAAGCGTATTTTTATTTTAGAAGGAGGAAAGAAAGCATTTCAAAATTAAAAGAAACTTGAAAGAATATATCAACAAAATGCTACAGTTTTAAGAATAAAGCTCTCAAACCTGTAATCCCACCACTTTGGGAGGCCAAGGTGGGCGGATCGTGAGGTCAGGAGATCAAGACCATCCTGGCTCACACAGTGAAACTCTGTCTCTACTAAAAATACAAAAAAATTAGCCGGGCGTGGTGGCAGGCACCCGTAGTCCCAGCTACTCAGGAGGCTGAGGCAAGAGAATGGCATGAACCTGGGAGGCAGAGCTTGCAGTGAGCTGAGATCGCACCACTGCACTCCAGTCTGGGCGAAAGAGCGAGACTCTGTCTCAAAATAAATAAATAAATAAATAAAAATAAAGCTAGACAAGGTGTTTCATAACTGTATTCCTAGCTACTCAGCTACTAGGCTGAGGTGGGAGAATTGCTGGAGCCCAAATGTTTGAGACCAGTCTGTGTAACATATTCAGGTCTTGTCTCTACCTTTTTCTTTTTTTCTTTTTTGAGTCAGGGTATGGCTGTGTTGCCCAATCTGGAGTGCAGTGGTGCGATCTTGGCCCACTGCAACCTCCTGGGCTTAAGCCATCCTCCCACCTCAGCCTCCCAAGTGGCTGGGACTATAGATAGGCACATACCACCATGCCCAGATAATTTTTGTACTTTTTGCAGAGACAGTGTTTTGCTATGTTGTCCGGGCTGGTCTTGAACTGCTGACCTCAAGTGATCCACCCACCTTGGCCTCCCAGAGTGCTGGGATTACAGGCGTGACCCACCACACCCATCCAAGAGACCTTGTCTTTTTTTTTTTTTTTTTTTTAAAAGGAACAGTTTTAGGAAACAAATAGATGAAAGTGAATGATTGACACTTAAGATGTAAATATATTTGAGCATTTACAGGGACAAAGTTAAAATCATTAGACAGCCGGGCACAGTGTCTCACCCCTGTAATCACGGCACTACTTTGGGAGGCCCAAGCGTGTGGATCACTTGAGGTCAGGAATTTGACACTAGCCTGGCTAACATGGTGAAACCCTGTTTCTACTAAAAAATACAAAAATTAGCTGGGCTTGGTGGCAAGTGCCTGTAATCCCAGCTACTTGGGAGGTTGAGGCAGGAGTATCCCTTGAACCCAGGAGGCAGAGGTTGTAGTGAGCCGAGATTGCACCACTATACTCCAGTCTGGGTGACGAGAGTGAAACTCTGTCTCAAAAATAAATACATAAATAAAATCATTAGACAAAGTCTATTTGTAAATCAGGAATCATTGTTGAGAACTTCAAAATATAAACTTTCATATATGATAAACTAAAATACTGAACTCTAGTATAGGTTAATGCAAAAGTTATATTTTTATACTCTTAGAAATTAATTGAAGTTTACTTAATGGTAGACGATAACAACAGTTATTTAAAAAATGCTGATGTGTTTGGAAAATAAGTAGAGCAGATAAGTTAATTAAAAGGAAATCTAAAGTTACTGCAGAAACTATATAGGTGAAAAAGAAAACAGGATAAATGTCCACTACATATTTTTTTCCTGAAATGGAAAATAATAGTTTATTAGATCAAATTTAAAAACAGAAGAGGAAGAATCCAAATATCTGGTTTTTGTGGAAGTCCTTAAAACTGAAGGACATGAACATAGACTGAAAATCAGGGGGTGATCTTAATTTTGTTATGCCTGGGACTATCAGTTTTTCATAGATTTCATACTGAAATTGTAAAACTGTTTCAAGAGAAACAGTTTCTATATAATGCCTCAAGATGTATTAAGCAGTGAAAAATTATCACTACTGATTTCATATGTTCTAAACACCATAGCAAGAAGGTACATAAAAGGAACACTGGCAGAAATGTAAGAATAGATTATTATTATAACAAAATATAACAGATGAAGTTACATATTCTTATCTGTGAAATTGCTGGATCCAAAGATATGCTGATGTAAATTTTTTGTAGATTGTGTTAACTTCCTTTCCCATTTATAGTCTCACCAGCAGTTTGTAGAAGTGCCTATTTTCCTGTGTTGTGTCAGATGGTGGGTATTATCAAACTTTTGCATCTTTGCATCTTTGCCAAAAGATTTGCATCTTTGGTATGATATGCTTCCTGAATCATACCAAGGCAAAACTTTGTGCTTTGAACAGGCTTTTAAGGGACAGTCTAGGTAATGCATTTTCTCCATCTTGCCTCTAAACATAAAAGAAACTAATTACTCTCATTTCGGGATAGTAATATGATTGTGAGCTGAATTTTAAGTGATTTTCATTTTCCACATAGGTTGAAGCCTGTAGATTATATACCAAGTTCTCTGCCCGTCCAAGCAGCATAGAAGCTGTTCCTTTTGTTATTGAAAAGGTATGATATTTAGTAACAAGCTCTCCAAGTCAACTGATTTTTCTCGGTTGCTTATACTTAATGTTATTCTTATTCTCAAAAGAATGAGTGACAAATTGGAATATACCCAGGCAGTTAAAAATGGCATTGTTAGAAAACTATTTACATTTTAATGTTCGCTGTCATTACATTTAATTATAGAGAGGTAAAATAAGTTATTTTTGGAAAAAGTTTCTCCTGTGTTTTAGTTTTTAAAATTACCTTTTTAATTATACAAAAGTAAAGAGAAAGGTTTATAATGAACCCCTAAGTACCTTTTCTCTTGTGCTTTTGCAAAAGATTATTTTTGAAAATTGGGACTAAACCAAAACCCTCTAAGACCCTCTGTTAGTTAATTAAACAGCATACAGGTTGATTATTCCTTACCTGAAATGCTTTTCAGAAGGGCTTCTGACTGCAGATTTTTTCAGATTTTAGAATATTTGCATATATGTAATGAGACATCTTGGGGATACGACCCAAGTCTAAATATGAAATTCATTTATGTTTCATATGTGCCTTATATACATAGTCTGATGATAACTTTATTTTTCCCTTGGGGACGCTGAATAAACTGTTTAGACACCTGCATTTTGACTGTGAGCTGTCACATGAGGTCAGATGTGGAATTTTCCACTTGTATCATCATGTTGGCACACACAAAGTTTCACATTTTGGAAGATTTTGGATTTTTGGATTACAGATAACCTGTATTATAAATTATAATCAGCATTTATATATGAAATTACGTTTGAGCTGTTTCAAAACCAGGAGTTACAGAAACCATTTGATACATGTAACAACATCACAGTTTCTGAAAACACTGCCAGATTATTAAGATTAGGAAGCAGGTGAAAGTACATATTACAGTGCAAAAACTTGGCAGGCAGAGCCTGGTGAATAATTTCCAAAACTAAAGTGTAATAGAACATGAATTTAAAAGCCCTAAATGAATACTTTCTTATCTGTCTCCCTATTAAACAAAAAATCTTTAAAAATGTAGTCAATAGAGGACATTTCAATTTTGATCATCAGAAAGATGAAAATAGTGTTCATAATTACAGTTTTAAATTATCTTTGAGTAGAATATGATAAGACTGAGATTTTACAAATCTTTTCTTCTACTTGTAATGAATGTAGGCAGTGAGAAGCAGTATCTATGGTCGTCCAGGTGCTTGCTATGTTGACATACCAGCAGATTTTGTGAACCTTCAGGTGAATGTGAATTCTATAAAGTGAGTAATAGTTATGCTGGAATTCTTTCTTCAATGTACATGTATTGTCATAATGCCTACCTTTCTAGAAGAATTTACCCAGCAGTTTATAAGTTAATTTTCATTTGTCTTAACTGATGATTTAGTAATTAAACTGAGTCCTAGACAAAGGGCTTAATTCTCTTAATTAAAATGATATTAGTAGTTATTTCTGGATTTAATTACTAAACCAAATACTTAGAACTTCCTGAACTCCTCATTGAAATTATTCCTCCATTAACCATAAATACACATCCCTTGTTAATGTAGTATGGGTCCTTGAGAATCTTTATAATGTAAGCCAAGAGGTTCAGTGATTATTAAAAATTATTAGGACTCAGGATAAAAAACATCTAGCTGTTTCTCTCTGTGGTTAACAAGTATTCCAATACAGAGGTTTCTGTGATTTCTCATGCTCTCATATTTCTTGAATAAACAATAAGTGAAAAGAAGTACAAAAATCATTTTTCACTGGTATCTAAGTCATCCCCTGATAAGGATAGGTACTTGGGGTTAAAGCATTATGGGTACCGTTTAGTGCATTTCTGCTGTTGTGGACTAAATGGATCTCTAGTGACTACGGAGAGACAATGGGTCTTACTGTATACTCTGTGTACCAAAGAGTGATTTTTTTTGTTTTTTTTTTTTTTGAGACCGAGTCTCTCCCTGTTGCCCAGACTGGAGTGCAGTGGCACAATCTCAGCTCACTACAACCTCTGCCTCCCGGGTTCAAGCGATTCTTCTGCCTCAGCCTCCCAAGTAGTGATTACAGGCGCCCACCACCATGCTCGGCTAATTTTTGTATTTTTAGTACAGTGGTACGAACAGGCATGAGCCACCGTGCCTGGCCAGGAGTGATTTTTATTTGAGAGAGTTGGATAAAAAAGACATCTGTTAATTCTGCCTAATACCTGAACATGATAATCAAAATAATACTAAGGGGAGGAGGGCAAGCTCAGGTAAGTTAACTTTGTAAGCCTTCTTTTAAATTTTATACAGAATGTCCTTTTTTATTATATGTCTAAATATTTTGACAATATGTCTAAATTTTATACAGTATACTTTATATTAATTAGAATAAATGAAATGTCACAGGACTTGCTGTCCAGAAATACTTGACTGTGACAGTTTGAATATTTCTTTTACTAATGCATATTGTGATACTAAAATATTAACACCCAGTGAGTGGAAATGTAGTGAGTCCAGGTGTGGTGGCTCACACCTGTAATCCCAGCACTTTGGGAGGCCGAGGTGGGTGGATCACCTGAGGTAGGAGTTTGAGACCAGCCTGGCCAACATGGTGAAACCCCATCTCTACGAAAAATACAAAAATTAGCCAGGCTTGGTGGCATGTGCCTTTAGTCCCAGCTACTCGGGAGGCTGAGGCAGGAGAATCACTTGAACTCGGGAGATGGAAGTTGCAGTGAGCCAAGTTCGTACCACTGTACTCCAGCCTGGGTGACAGAGTAAGACTCTGTCTCCAAAAAAAAAAAAAAAAAAGAAATGTGGTAAGGTGTTTAAAAGCATGGACTTTGGAGACAGAATGACTGGTTCAATCCAGTCTCTGCCATGTGCCATCTGGAGATCTTGGACAAGTTACTTTCTCTGAGTCCTTTTTTTTCCTCAGTGGTGAAGTAGAGATGATGTTAATACCCAACCTCATTGTTTTGACAGTTAAATGAGAATAAATGGCACATAGCAAATATTAGATTTTATTATGTTTTACTGTTAAGACAGCTGCTACTGCTACTGCAGTACAAAGCCATTAACTCAGATTTTCTGTCAATGAATTGACCATTTCACTGGCTATTAGATGATATCAAGGAATAACTCTTAATTTACCAGATGTGATAATGATGTGATAGTTGAATATAGGAGAAGGTCCTTGTTATTCACAGCTGCATGGAGAAATTTTTAAGGCTGAAGGGTCTTGATGCCTATTATTTACTTTAAAATAGTTCAGGAAAAATAAATGCACGTTTATGTGTGTATATATGAAACAAATGTGGTAAAATGATATTAAGTTGTTAAATCTATATGGGGTATGTGGGGACTTATTGTACTATTTTTTCTACCTTTCTATATATTTGAAATTTTCACAATAAAAAGATCAGAGCTGGCCTCTTTTAATTAATAGGGCTCTTTTTTTCCAGGTACGTGGAGCGCTGCATGTCACCTCCTATTAGCATGGCAGAAACCTCTGCTGTGTGCACGGCAGCTTCTGTTATTAGGAGTGCCAAACAGCCCCTTCTTATCATCGGGAAAGGTAACATGAATAGAACTCTAAATCTTGCTAGGCTTTTGAAAGTGCCAATTCTTTTTATGAACTTTCGTTGTTTATTAATGTCTGTTCTAATGTTTGAAATTGGAATAAGAATTCTCATCATCCATTTAGCATTATTTGTTTTGAAATTATAGACTTTAATGCCCAGATATTTCACCCTTTTGAGGAAATACTACCTATTTAATTTCTTTGGTCTTATTAGTGAAATGTGTTTATTCTGTTATAAAACATTTTGGAAAACCAAGAAAAGTAGAAGTTCCTTCATCTAAGGTAGCTTTTTTTTTTTTTTTTTTTTTTTTGAGATGGAGTCTCGCTCTGCCGCCCGGGCTGGAGTGCAGTGGCCAGATCTCAGCTCACTTCAGCTCACTGCAAGCTCCGCCTCCTGGGTTCACGCCATTCTCCTGCCTCAGCCTCCCGAGTAGCTGGGACTACAGGCGCCCGCCACCACGCCCGGCTAGTTTTTTTTTGTATTTTTTAGTAGAGACGGGGTTTCACCGTGTTAGCCAGGATAGTCTCGATCTCCTGACCTCGTGATCCACCCGTCTCGGCCTCCCAAAGTGCTGAGATTACAGGCTTGAGCCACTGCGCCCGGCCTAAGGTAGCTATTTTTAACATTTAGTACATTTCTATTCCTTTTTACACATATATTATGTACTGTGCTGAAACTATGTAGATAGTTTTATATTCTACCTTATTCATTTAAGATTATAATATTTTTCATCTTAGAAGTATTTCCTAAATATAATTTTTAATGTCTCTTCATGTGTACGTGAACACTTTCCTGGCAAATATTTAAATCTTTGCCAATTACTATTTGTTTGTTTAGAGTAGCTGTGGCAAACATGTTTGTGCCGAAAGCTTTTTCTGTATTTAGGATTTAAGATTCCTAGAAAGAAAAGTTAGAGGGTATTAATATTTTTAAGAGTTTTGTACATGTTGTCATATTGTTTTCTCCGGAGGTGGTGTACCAACCAACTTATACTCCTGTCAGCAATTGATTATAGTGTCCACTTCGTGTTCTGGGACTGAGGCTGCTGGGATCACCTATGACCATGCTAATCAATTATCAACTGCTTAGGAACTAAATACGTAGAAACTAAAAATAGTTTGATAGTGTACGACAAAAAAATGGAGGTCACAACTGAGTTGAACGTGTTATATGATGTATTAGCTCGGTGACTTTGGGAAACAACTGGTTTGAGTCTCAGATTACCTCACTTGTAAAATAGGGATATTAACTGCCTCAGTGGGATATAATTAAATAGCAAAGTATGTGGAAAGCACTCAGTGGATGCTAGTTTTCATTCTTCTTTTAACAAACATTTCATGAGTGCTTATGATAAGGCAGGGATTACACAAAACATTCGTGAGGGATACAGAGAAATAGTGGTTCCTACCTATTGGGGAGGGGAGATAGACCTGGTAACAAGTAAGTGCGGTATACTCTTGTGCGATGTGTACAGAGAGGCTGAGGTGGGTTTTCAAGGAAAGCAGAAACAATTTGCTTGTGTAGGTAATATGGAAGGACTATCCAGAAGAGGTGACAAAACAGCTGTATCTCAAAAAAGCAGACAGTGGTTTACCAAGTGGACAGAGACCAAGGGCAAAGCAGGAAGAGAGAACGGAGTGTACAAAGACATTGAGACAGGAAGGAGAATACTTTCTGGATTAAAAAAAAGAATTATTTTTCATCATACATGTATGAGAAGGGATTTCAAGGTAGTTTTGTAGAATGGAGCATTATATTGAATCTGCAAGTGCGTGATACTATTTACTAGAATTATAAATACAGAATATGGAATAATATACTAGCCTTGAAAAAGTATAAAATAGTAAAAAAATATAGTGGTCTTGATGACATTAGAAATGGAATATTTGAACAATAAGGTATTTTTCGTGCCATCAAGGGAATAGGGTATAGGGTTATTCCCAGGCACACAACTGTGAAAACAAATGATATTGTGGGCTGAGCGGGGTGGCTCATGCCTGTTGTCCCAGCACTCTGGGAGGCTGAGGTGGGTGGATCCCCTGAGGTCAGGAGTTCAAGACCAGCCTGGCCAACATGGTGAAACCCCGTCTCTACTAAAAATACAAAAATTAGCCAGGCATGGTGGCAGGTGCCTGTAATTCCAGCTATTTGGGAAGCTGAGGAAGGAGAATCGCTTGAACCCGGGAGGCGGAGGTTGCAGTGAGCTGAGATTGCGCCATTGCACTCCAGCCTGGATGACGAGTGAGACTTTGCCTCAAAAAAAAAAAAAAAAAAAAAAGAAAAGATAATGTGTCCCACTAGGGTTAGCCCTGTTACAATCACAGAATTATAGAGCCTGTAGAAAGATCTGCATATCTTTTTTTTTTTTTTTTTTAAACTGTTTTTTTTTTTTTTTTTTTTTTTTTTGAGACGGAGTCTCGCTCTGTCACCCAGGCTGGAGTGCTGTGGCCGGATCTCAGCTCACTGCAAGCTCCGCCTCCTGGGTTCACGCCATTCTCCTGTCTCAGCCTCCCGGGTAGCTGGGACTACAGGCGCCGCCACGTCGCCCGGCTAGTTTTTTGTAGTTTTTAGTAGAGACGGGGTTTCACCGTGTTAGCCAGGATGGTCTCGATCTCCTGACCTCGTGATCCGCCCGACTCGGCCTCCCAAAGTGCTGGGATTACAGGCTTGAGCCACCGCGCCTGGCCAGATCTGCATATCTTTAGAAACTTAATGCACCTTAGAATTTCCATGCCTGGACTAGGAGACCTTGTGTAGAGGAGGTTTGCTGGAGATGAGGACCAATATGTGAGGGTAGAGAGAGCTTTTCTCTTTTGGGGCAATATTCTTCCCAGGCCACCTGGGCCTCCCAATGAAGCTGGTGTGTTCAGGGAATTGTAGAGTGTAGTTCAGTAGGACCGTAGCATAGAATGGGTAAGTGACAGTAGCAAGAGCTGTGAGATGTGACTTTTGTTTTGGGATAGACATCCTTCAGAATAATTGAGAGTGTTATTGGTGGCAAATTAGAACTCTTACTTTGGTAAGCATTTAAAAATACCAGCGATAAAAACTGTAGTCACAATTTGTTTTGAGTTCAAGCCCAGGTATAGGCAGAAGGAGAGTATTTGAGAAGATCTACAAGCAATTTCTTAGGAGGTCAAGGAAGGAGGATTGCTTGAGCCCATGAGTTCAAGACCAGCAGACCAGCCTGGGCAATATAGGGAGACCTCGTCTCTTCAGAAAATTTTAAAAGTAGCTGAGTGTGGTGGTGGTGTGTGCCTGTAGTCCCAGCAACTCGGGAAGCTGAGGAGGGAAGATTACTTGAGCCAGGGGAGCAGATGTTACAGTGAGCCAAAATTATGCCACTGCACTCCAGCCTAGGTGATAGAGTTAAGTCCCTGTCTCAAAAAATAAGTAAATAAAAAGCAATTTCACATGAACTTTTTTAAGGGTCACAGTGCCTAGAGCTTAACTGAATTGTCCAATGCATTTGCATTTCTTGTAGGTGCTGCTTATGCTCATGCAGAAGAGAGTATCCAGAAATTGGTGGAGCAATATAAACTGCCATTTTTGCCCACCCCTATGGGGAAGGGTGTTGTCCCTGACAACCATCCATACTGTGTAGGTGCAGCCAGATCCAGGTGTGTGGCGTTCCAGATTTTAAATACAATGGCTTGGTAGATTTTAGGCTAATTTAAATTATTTTGTGATCTTCATCTAGGATGGAGTTCTGAAAGAATCGTGGAATTTTAAGCATACCTGTTTATTTTTGGACTATCTTTTGGCTTTCATGGTTTCATATGAGAAATCTGCAGACAAATTATTGTTGCTCTGTATGTAATATGTTGTTTTTCCGTGGCTGCTCCTGAGATTTTCTTTTATCTTTTGTTTCCAGCAGTTTAATTATGATGTGTCTGGACATGGTTTATTTTAATTTAGCCTGTTTGGGATTCTCAAGTCTTGAAACTGAAAATTTATGTCTTTCTCTAAATTTGGAAAGTTTTCATCATTCTTTCCGCAAATCTTTTTTTCTATGTCAACCTTCATCCATTTTGATATTGTCTGACATGTCCCTGAGTATCTATTCATTTCTTTTTAATTCTTTCATTTTATATTTTGTTTCTCTACTCAGATCTTCTATTTTTACATTTCTTTGAAGAATATTTTTCTATACTTTATGATGGAGTAAGTTACAATAGTTTCTTTGTTTATTAATTCCAACATGTGAGTCATCTCAGATTGGCATCTATTCATTATCTTTTCTTTTGAGAGTTGATCACATTTTTCTGGCACTTTTTGTACTGAGTAATTTTGGATTGTATCCTGGATTTTTGAATATTATATTTTGAGATTCTGGGTCATATTAAAATCCTCTGTACAATGTTGATTTTTGTTGGTTTCTCTTAGCAATCAACATGATTAGATTAGCTTGACTACAAATTGAAGTGTGAATTTACCATAAGTAAGTAGTTCCAGGGTCACTTAAGTTTCAGAGACTTTGCTGTGCTGTTTTCAGTCTGTCTGCACATGCTCAGCTCAGGGGTGAGCCCCAGACGTGTACCGGTTCATACCCAAATTAGAGATTTATTTTCTCTCCTCTGTAGGCTCCCCACCCCCACTCTCCCATTCTCAGGTGCCCCTTTTCCTGGTTCTTGCTGCTGCCTTATAGTATCACATAACTAAAGCTGCCCTCTGAACAAGCTGCAGAAGAAAAAAATAATGGAGATTGTCCCCATGCTCTTCAGACCACAGGGACCCTTTTTTCCCAATCCCTCTTGCCTGAGAGATGATGTTTCTCTTGGAATTTCAGCTGCTTGGGAGCCACCACAATGCAGCTCTGCAGTAGGGCTGCCCTCAGAGCAGAGCTGGGAAATAAAGAAAATAAGAAAAAAAAACTGACCATTTTCCCCCAGACTGTCCAGCTTGCAGTGGCCCTTTTCCTGATCCTTTGGCAAAAAAACAGTTTCTCTGCGAGTTTTCGCTGCTTGCAGTTCTGCAACTAGGGCTGTGTTTGAGTGAAAGCCAGGAGACAAAACACGGGGGAGAAATACCTTGGAAACTTACCCTCTGTGTGGATTGCTTCTTCAAACTTATCCTATCTTGGCTGGCATTGGAAGCTTCCTCTTTTTAGATTTTTAAGACATGCTTTTTAATGTACTATAACTTTTTTCTTTTTAATTTCTTGAAATGTCTTTATCATGAACTATTCTAACTATACACACAGGAAGAGAGAATAATGTAACGAACACTTACATAACCACTACTCAGTGTCAACATAAAAAATACAGACAGATGAATCTCTAAGTAAAAAAGGTTTCATTTGGGAATAATATATAATAAGTAGGACTGCATCAGTTATTAACATTATTTTATATTGCTTTAGGGTTTTTGGGTTTTTTGGAGATAGGGTCTTGCTCTGTTGCCCAGACTGGAGTGCAGTGGCACAATTACACCTGATTGCAACCTCTGCCTACTGGGCTAAAGCAATCCTCCCACCTCAGTCTCCCATGTATTAATAGCTGGAACTACAGGCGTGTGCCATTACAACCTGGCTAATTTTTGTATTTTTTGTAGAAACGAGGTTTCACCATGTTGCCCATGCTGGTCTTGATCTCCTGGGCTCAAGGAATGGACCCATCTAGGCCTCCCAAAGTGCTAGGATTACAGGCATTAGCCACCATGCCCAGCCTAGGGTATTTTTTTTTTTTCTTTTTAGGAAGCAAAAAATTATGGATTCATTTGCAGTCCCCTAAATATCTTTTTTGATCCCATTTTTTCCTTCCCTTTCCAAGTTTATTACTGTCACGTATTTGGTGTTCTTCATATTTTCATTCATGGGTTAAAATTAATTCTGAAGGTTTTTAATTTTTATTTTGTAGAGACAGGGCCTCACTGTGTTGCCCAGCCTGGACTCGACCCCTAGGTTCAAGTGATCCTTCCACCTTGGCCTCCCAAAGTTTTGGGAATACAGGTGTGAACACTTGGCTTCTGAGGGCTTTTTAAATGTAATATTTGCTGCTAGATCTTTAATTGTTCCTCACTTAATGCTACTTTAATATATCATCTTTTTATTTATATTACTATATATAGTAACCAAGTTAATTCTTACACTGTTAATTTTTTTAAAATGAAGTTTATCTTCAATCTAGCCAGATTTTAAGAGGATAATATTAATGACATTGCCAGTGTAAAAAAGGTTGCAAGGGGCTATAAATAATTGAATCAATGATTTCAAGAGTTTTAGTGTATCAGTAAGCAAGTCTGTCCTGTTGATTGCAGTTATCTGTTTGTTAAATTGGGTCTCATAGGACTAGTACAATATTGAAGATGATTTTTGAGTATGTACTTAATTTTTGAGTATATAATATCTGCGAAAAATTGCATTTATCACCGAAGAAGACAAAAGCGGTAAATACAGATCCTGTATGGCAAAAGACACGAAAAACGGGAACTAGATAAAAGACGCAGAAAAATGAGAAGTGAAAAGCAAAACAAAACCCACAGCGATGATGATGATAAACTCTCCTGGAAAAAGGCAGACATTCAGATTAGATTAGTAATAACAGCAACTATATGTGTTATAAGAGCCACATCTGAAACATAATGATACAGCTTTAAAACAAGACTGGGCAAAGATAAGTGAAGTAAAGAAAAAGAAAGCAAGGGTGGTTGTGTTACAAAAGTAAATATCATTAAAAGATTAGAAGTTACATTGACAAAAGTATTAAAATATATAAAATAAAACTTAGAAATCTAGTTGATACAGTATTTTAGAAAGCAATTCTGGAATATGAATCAATAGTCTTAAAAATACCTCTTTCTAGGGACTAATGTGAAGAGTGCATTAAGACTTAAGTATGAAGATGTGCAACCTAGCACTATTAATAACAAAATATCCAGAAATTGAGAAAACATTAAATAAATTTTGGTATATGTGTTCAGCAAAATATATAGCCTTTAAAAGTTGTGTTTAAGAACTTAATGACAAAGGAAAACTTTTTTTTTTTTTTTTGAGACATAGTCTCGCTCTGTCGCTAGGCTGGAGTGCAGTGGCGTGATCTCGGCTCACTGCAACCTCTGCCTCCTGGGTTCAAGCGATTCTTCTGCCTCAGCCGCGTGATCTCGGCTCACTGCAACCTCTGCCTCCTGGGTTCAAGCGATTCTTCTGCCTCAGCCTCCCGAGTAGCTGGGACTACAGGTGCATGCCACCACGCACGGCTAAGTTTTGTATTTTTAGTAGAGACTGGGTTTCACCATGTTG